>NW_026849387.1:0-672370 GCF_030869305.1 Colletotrichum tamarilloi
CGATCCCAATACGAAGTTCGCGAACATCAGGGATATCCATCGGGCTCAAATCGAAGCGGGTGAAAAGGAGGTTATCACGGCTGAATCCAGCGACTCTGAATGCCCTAGTGAGGCTGGCAGCTGTATTGTAGTGGGTGTGGTTGAGGATCAATAGTTAATAGTAATGAGGAGGTTGGGTTGTGATCCCATCGTTTTTGTGGTGCCAGAAACAGGGGGGTGCCAGGAAGTGGGTATGTTGACTTACGGAAACTTCGGTGCCAGGTTGGGAAGGTCCGATTTCCATGACATGAGCAACGCCTCATTTTTGAGAGCAAGGCATGGTAGTGTGGTCGTCAGGAAATGGTTGAAAAGAGCGAAGTCAGAAGCTTCAAAAGAGTTGATGATGGTTGAAGGGCCGCTGTTGTCGATGGGTTTTGAGGCTAGAGAGTAAAGCGGGGAATTGATAGAGGTCGTAGACTCTGTTGACAGGCTGCAGGCCAACGAAATCTTGTTACAACGACCACATGGAACCTGTTCGTCGCACTTACATATGCGCATGCCAGAGTCATTGAAGTGAACTTGAGTTCGAAAGTGATATCCAAAACCCGCTCACCTTGATCTTCTTAGCCTTACACTCCTTGCACCCGTTTCGTGACTTGGTGTGCGACCTACGAGAATGGCCCATGTTTCTACTCAACTGTTACCGCAGTAGCAATAATGCGGTCTTCATCGAAAATGTTTTTTCAAAAAAAAAAAAAAAAAAAAACCTCTTGTCGAGTGAAGTTGGCCCCGCAAAGCGTCGCTGATCGTGACAATGTGCGTCTGGGAAGATTGCGTCAGCGGCGCTTACTTCAGAATAAGACACCGTTTTAAAATGCTTCGGAACCAATGAGAACAAATCTTGGGCAACTAATTTTGGGCCTGCGTCTATCTTCTGGCTGTAGCTGAAAGAGGTCTAGTCTGACAAGTGAACGCTGATATTAAGTTGGCCGCAACAAAAGTCCCTTCAAATCCACAGCTCTCCCCCTTCGAAATATTCGTACACTATAACAATATGCACCCCATCCTATTTCCGCTCGTAGGCCTGTCGTTGCTCCACGTCCAGCGTCCGTGTCTCTTGATCAAGCTTCTTCACATTTCTGGCCAGGATTCCGTTGATCACCAGAATGAGCGTAGCAGCCAGCTCTTCAAAGAGATACAGCCACACCTTCACCATCACAGAACCCGTCGCGGCGCTGAGCGAGCTATTCTCCGATGCGACATATGCCAGCGTCGCGATGACTCTCACGCCCACAAACGGCAGCGCGAAGAGGACCGCTGTGAGGAGCATGACGGCGGCCTTTTTCTGAGGGCGGCCATCATTGCGCATGTAGCCTTGAAAAACGGTCAAGGCGGCACCTGCAGCGAGAGTTACCCAGCTGAGGAAGAGAATAACGGCGCCGACCTTGGCGAGGGTCCAGCCTTTGGAGACGTCGTCGAGAGAGGCGTGGTTCATGAGGCGGGACATGCCAATCGCGATGAGGACGACGCCGAGCATGGTGAACATATGGAACATGAGGACGAAAATGAGGTCTCGCTTGTGATTTGCGCTGCGCTTAGAGGGGCTGATGTGGTAGAATCGACTGGAAACTGCAGCATTAATTGTGTGCCAGAGTCTGATGTGCTGAGATGGGTAACTAACGCTTCATGTAGAACACCAGAAAGTGCGAGTAGGAGAGGTGACAAGCCGACGCTTGAGACGATGGTGGCGCCGCTGCTCTCAGGGTCGCCCAAGGCCATGCCTGAGCCGATAATCTTCAAACTGCAAAATATGAAGAGATAGCCCCATCCGAGAATTGCCCATCCTCGTACGCCGTGTTTAAATGTGACGAATAGTGTGGGGATAGAAAGGGTGATGAAGATAATGAGGACGGCGAGGGAGTATCTGTCTGAGACGGCCATGTCGTCGACTTAGATTAGGAGCAGCGTGTAGAACTACAGGGGGGGTTTCTTGGGGAGAAGTTGAAGCTTGTTATAGTTGATTCTGGAATATTCGATGATCAAGTGCTGCCCAAGGCTGAGAGGAAATCTTTAGAAGATGATGTGTGATGGAAGGCTTTCCGACATGGGAAAGCCAAGACTCTTATATCTTTGTAGCCGAGCGCAATAGCTAAGTGAGTGAGCGACAAGGCTCTGGTGTAACATGGACAAGATGCTTACCGATCTAGATGCATCTTGGTCTATCATGTAAAGCAAGGCCACGGCCAACAGCGCCCCCATCACTGCCTCACGGTACTCCTGCTCTACATGAATTCGATGCCTGACGCGGACAATGTGGTGCCTTACGCGGAGAGACCAGACCCATCGCAGCCCTAGCTGACGGCTGACGCAGTCCAGCGCTGCGGTCAAAGTTGGGGTTAGATCTGCGCTGTGGAAAGGTGACAACGAAAGCAAAGGGACTTTGGTGCTGAGAAGTGTCGATTTGCGAGAAAAGACGGGGCCTTGGCATGATCTTAGCATTAGTCTACCGGTTTCCTCTAGGGGGTCTGAAGCTGCATAAGCGATTCGTGCCTAAGACGGCCGTTTGGATGCCTTATGCGGTCGCAAAGCGAGCATAGCGATGAGCGCGACAGGCAATGCACAATGTGGCGCATGGCGGCACACTAGCGCGGGCATGCTACACTGCCCAGTTGAGCAGTCGCAGCGAACATTCGTTGGTTGTGACGTTTTCTTGAATTACATGGTGCTTGTGAACGTGACCCGGCTCAATTATTGTCTAAGCAAGAGGAAAGTACTCAGTTCCATATGTCTCGCCACATCTCCTTGAACCTGTAATGAGGAGCTTTCGGCCGTATGCTCGCAAACCAGGTGGACTTTGCTACATTACTACGTTTTGCTGAGTTGATGTCCGCTCAACCTGGGCGTTTGGCGGCTTGACAAGCTCAGTCATTCGTTCTGCAAACTCAACAAAACCCACCGCATCGAGCGGGATTGCAGGGACATTCACTTAGTCACTTCCGAAATGGTTCGCGATTCAACCTTCTCAAGAGTCCAGTCAGCTTGCTGACAGCGGTGCTACAAACGAACTGCAAATTGCAACTAATCTCCAGCTTCAGCTCTTATTTTCCGGACATTTTCGTTGCACAGACGGAACGTTTGCCCGAATGTGAGGTTGGCGGCAGTAATAGCTGTTCGGTAACGGCCCAGGTCTCTGCACGAATGATCCTAATGTACTCTGTTGATATCGTTGGCTTGGTGAGGGCCATTGCTGGAGGCACAGTAGGTGCTTCCTTTGGCTATCCTTCCGCAGATTTTGGATGCTTTTTGGGGGCGCCAAAATCACCTGCAGAACGTGCTCTAGAGGCCAGAACCTGCAACAACTACATGCGTACAAGCAGTATTGTACCATTACGTTCATCATCAAATCCTCGGAGCGCTTATGACGACTGATTCCAGGTATTCCCACTGTATTGGCATGTATGAGGGGAGGCAACACTTCCAAGAAGCCGATTCGGAGCCAATAATATCTTCGCTGGTCACGCGCCCAATTGGCGTGGATTCCGTCATAAGCAGCCCCTGCATTAACCTTGACCAATCACATGAGACTTGGGTCGTAGCGTTATGTTGTGCGACACCATGCCGCCTCACTTTTCATTCCTCCGACGTTTGAATACATGTTGGCAAATTACTTAGCCAGATCGCGGCGCTGATCAATGGCAGGCTCTTAGGCGCGGAACGCTTTCAAGCAAACGACTCACTAAGAAAGCATTATTCGGAACCTGAGTTGCCAAGGACGCCTCATAGAGTTACTTTGTCTTCTATTCCCCCCTATTTTGACTTCCCCCGATCATCTGTCTCTCCCTTTTCGTATTCTCTTTCTTTCATAAAAGCTACGGGAGTTGTGGATTCAGAGGCATCTTTCTCTATATATGAAATCGGAATATAAGTGAAACAGCCAGCATACCTCAGTCGACTACACACTTCGCCCCAGCGTCGATACCATGCCTCTTCATATTACGCAGAGGAAAGAAGGGATTTTGGCGGAGATCGAAGGGGACTTCCCCCTCGACCTGGCAATCTACGGAGGTAAGGATATCAAGCACCGACTACACCTCGCAATTTGATGATCGCTAGTCTGACTATTCGGCACCCAAACTTAGTTTTGCCAATCGGATCGAAGATTGTGACGGCCAAGTCTTACGAAGATTCGGTGTGGACCCAAACGGGGCGCATGACAGTTGAACTTCCCGACGGAGATGTGAAGCAATATTTCCTTAAGGTATCTTGCTTTATTTCCCAAAATACCTGAATACTCTTCACTTGAACCTAATGTTCACCATTGACTCTGGATGACAGTTAGCAGTCGCCGAAAATGGCCGACAGCTATGTCGCGGTGAACACTATGCCATTAGTCTCATCAACGCTCTTGTTCCCGGTATGGTACCTAGGGCCGTAGCCTGGGGCAAGTATTCTTTTAGCCCGCCAGATACTTTCTTCTTCATCGAAGAATTTCATGACTTAGACATGAGTCTTCCCAATCCCAGAAAGCTAGCGCAGCGAGCAGTTCAGCTACATAGCCAAGTCTCCCCAAACAGCAAATTCGGCTTCGAGGTTGCTACTTTCGACGGAATCGCTCCACATCCTGAAGGCTGGGAAATCAGTTGGAGGGTATATTTCACTCGGGTTCTGCGCAAGTCAGTAGAGACAGATGCCGCGGCAAATGGAATTTGGCCCCAGTTATCTAAAGCAGCCGAGCACCTCCTGGAATTTGTCGTCCCGAGTCTTTTAGACCCATTACAGCTTGGACCGAATCCTATTGAACCCCGTCTCATCCATGGAGATCTTTGGGGAGGCAACATTGGCACAGATGAAGAAACTGGCGAGATCATCTTCCTTGATGTCGGTTGTTTTTACGGGCATAACGAACTAGACCTCGGAATGTGGAGGCGATATGGTGCGCAGAACCTAGGTCAACGCTACCTTGACGAATACAAGCGCATATTTCCACCATCGGAACCACAAGAAGGTTTCGATGACCGGAACAGGCTTTACAGCATGAAGTTCGATCTCAATGCATCTGCTGGGACGCCAAACGAGAAAGCCAGAAACACGTGAGTACAATGCTGTTACCCCCATACACTTTTGATGCAATTCGATAGTTGTCTAATGGTTACGAGCTATAGTGCTTTCAACAACATGCTTTATCTCATCGAGAAGTACATCGACACGCCGGTTGAGGGCTTGTCGAAATATGATAAAACCAAAGACCCCTCTGCTGGCAGTGGTTACATATACGCGAATAAATAAGCCTCCCGCTTAGTGCACGGATTAATCCTTCAAGTAGTCTCAAGACTTTTTTCTATTTCCTACAGTTGTCCTAAGTGGCATCCTTCTCATAGCTCTCCGCTTCCTGTTCTTCGTGAGGTCTTATCAGGCCATGTTTGATGTCGATACAAACAAACCTTAGGATGTGCCATAGCATGTAATTGATGCGACCGTGAGCTGTCTATAGTTATCCCTTGATCCCCTAGTCGACAGAAAATGATTTTATCTCAATCACAGAAAGCGAACATGAGTAGTAATGCATCCTCGCGCACTTTTTAGTTCTACTTAATTCTTTTCGTGAAGGGGAGAGTATCCATCTGTATCTAAGATTCGTGTTTTGAGGAGTATATCCTCGAACTCTCCAGTTACAGCTGGACTCTGTAACTTTGACCTCTACTCGTGGTGCTCATCAAAAGTTCGATGAACTATATCGATTCGAGTTCTGAACTGGGATCTCAGAATGTACACTAGAAGCATTTTGTTTCGAATTGGGCAGTTCGCACTCATTTCTAAGAACAGTAAGACTCGCCACATGTTGACAGCGTCTTCTGTAGTGGCGACTGCAAAGGCACTCAGATAAAGTCATTCGAGGCATCTTAGATCCCGACAGATTCTAATTACCTTTCTCCCATCAATCTGAGCTTCATCTTACGCCTAAAGAGACCCGCAGGCTACAGTGTAAGTTGATCTTTTAATAGCACACACCTTGGCAAGGCGTTGCATGTCTTGTTCCAGTGGCCATACCACATTGAGGCGCGAAGTGTTGAGTAGTGACAAGTTGGTTATGATGCATGCGAGCAAGTGAGCGTGCATAAACGCACCAGTCAAAGTCGTGGATGTGATGAGGTGACTTGCATACATGATGCAAGTTGAGGAAGAGATTGGCAATTTTCTAATTTTAGCAATACGCCATGCGCTGATCAGACCACTTTGGAGGAACAAGTACTTGGCGGAAACAAGGACGCGGAGAAAAGGGAGGCAGTGTGCCGCTCTTAATTGTGAAGTACCGTGCCCACCTACTGATAGATCACAAAATCAGTGCATTCGATCGGCCAGCATAGTGATACTGCCAGATGGACTTCTCGGCTGGGCTTCTGTTGTTAGCAGGCAAATACAACTCGTACCTCGGCTCAAGTGCTTAGATTGTCATTGATTCAGCCGATTGCGCCAAATCTCAAATTCGTCGTTTGGAGAAAAAGAATTCAAACACCTTCTCGAGACTTAGTCCCGCTCCTTAATGCAATTTCGTACTATAATTTACTAAGACGCAGCCACATCATCTTCAGCGAAAACTTTTCTATCTTCAATCACCAGCTAGGTCAGATTGCTCTAGTGTAGCTGTGATCGGCTGCGGCCAATGGGGCTCGAATCTCATCCGAGTCTTCGCCGACTCTGGGACACTGAGCGCTGTCTTTGACGTCAATCAGGCCAGAGCCAATGATGCTGCGGAACTCGTACGAGCTACCCATAACCACCTCATACCAACTCGCGACTGGGCCAGTATTTTAGCTGA
Source organism: Colletotrichum tamarilloi (assembly GCF_030869305.1). Taxonomy (NCBI): domain Eukaryota; kingdom Fungi; phylum Ascomycota; class Sordariomycetes; order Glomerellales; family Glomerellaceae; genus Colletotrichum; species Colletotrichum tamarilloi. The sequence goes on from NW_026849387.1 coordinate 6,797, forward strand.
TCCGTCTATCACCGCAATTGTGATTGCAACGCCTGCAACTTGTCATGCAGATATGGCTGTCGAAGTTTTGACTGCTGGAAAACACGTCTTCATTGAAAAGCCTTTAGCTCTAGCTGTTTTGGAGAGCAAGCGAGTACAAGCAGTGGCTCATCAGATACAAAGAATAGCTATGGTCGGTCATACCTTTCGCAACCATCCAGCCTATCAAGAGCTCAGGGCCCTTGTGAAGTTGGGAGTTCTAGGAAAGGTTTTGCACATTCAGTCGCGTCGGCTTGCCTTCGGGAGAATTCGTCATGATGAAAACGTTTTTTGGAGCCTAGCCCCTCATGATATATCCATGATTCTAGGTTTCTCCGACAACGTCGAGGCTGCAGTTGTTCAGACTTACGGGGAAAGTCTGTTACGCCCAGGCACCACTATCTTGGACACGGTCAACGCCCATTTCAAGCTCTCTAATGGGTCGAGCGCTGAAGTCCACGTTTCATGGTTGAACCCTCATAAGAAACGAAAGATGACGGTGATCGGAGAGGAAGCAACAGCTGTTTTTGACGATACAGAGCCATGGGAGTCTAAGCTTCGTCTGTTCAAGAACAAGATCGACTGGACGAGCGGTCATCCGGAGGCACCAGACGGCCGAATGGAGGTTGTAGCTCTGGAGAAGCTCGAGCCGCTCGCCATTGAATGCCAGCACTTTGTTGAGTGCGTTGGTACCGGCAAAGTCCCAAAGACTGATTTGGCCGAGGGCATAGCCGTTGTTAGCGTACTCGAAGCCGTTGAAAATCAGCTACGAATGCGGGTATCCCTTCGACAACCGAGCGCCTTGACTGCCGGATTACATCTATATCCGAAGGCAGAGGTCCTCGAAGAAATCCCACGTCCGACATTGCCAGAAAAGATTGTCAAAATCTCCATCATTGATCTCCAGTCTCAGATGCGCCGAATCCAACAGCCCCTTGAACGGAGGATGTCCCAAGTCTTCAATCACATGAAATTCATCATGGGACCCGAGGTGTACGAACTCAAAGAAAGACTATGTGCTTTGACAGAAGCTACGAACGCAGTCACCTGTGCAAGCGGCACCGACGCCTTGACATTGGCAATGTTAGCCCTTGGAGTTGGTCCTGGAGATGCAGTTCTCGTGCCAGCACTAACCTTCATAGCTTCTGTGGAGCCAGTGGTTTTGCTTGGCCCTGTTCCAGTAATCGTGGATGTGGAATCACAGACATTGACCATCAATCCGGCTCAAATTGGCGCAGGTGTTGCCACTGCACGAAAAGCCGGTCTTAGGCCTGTCGGTGTCATTGCTGTGGATTTGTTCGGGACACCCGCGAATTACAACGGTATCCGTTCTGCCATGGCTGAGTTAGAGGACGAGTGTCTATGGATTATCGCCGACGCTGCCCAGAGCTTTGGAGCAAGTGTTAACGGGGCGAAAGTTGGCACATTGGCCGATATTACCACGACCAGTTTCTTCCCTTCCAACCCCTTGGGCTGCTGGGGAGACGGTGGAGCGGTATTAACCAACAACCCGAAGACTGCTTCTATGCTCCGGTCTTTGCGCCTCCATGGGCGAGACGAGAAAGAGAAATATGAAAATGTCCACATAGGAGTCAATAGCCGACTCGACACCATACAGGCAGCGATTCTCCTTTGCAAGCTCGATATCCTAGCTGACGAGATAGCTTTGAGACAAGTGGTAGCGTCTCGTTATACCAGCCTGCTCCTAAACGAAGTCGACGACAACAATGGGTCGAATTCAACTCTCTGTCGGCCAGCCGCTCTGCCACTCGACGGGACCGTCTCGGCGTGGGCAGCTTACACGATTCGAACGACTGACGTGAAACGGTCGCATATTCGAGCGCGGCTGCATCAGAACAGCATTAAATCCGTCGTTTACTATCCCATTCCTGTTCATCAGCAGGCTGCCTATCGGAACTTTCCGGTCGCGAAAGGTCACTGCCCTGCAGCCGAGAGCGCTTGTCGCGAAGTGATCAGTATTCCGATGCATCCATATCTTGAAGCCAGCGAACAAGCGCATATCAACTCTTTGTTAGTGAGAACAACTTGAACGCTATTGCGTTATATGCACTTCATAGTCGAAATCATTCAATATTCCAATACATCACGACACCAGACGAAACAATATGTCCCGACCTCTACGCCCCAAGTGCCCTAAAGATGCTCAGTCTGCATTCATTGTGTTCGCATCTGTGTATGTCACTTTCACCACACTTGCACACACACCCTTCAATTGCCTTCTGCGAGTCAGGTATATCAAGGCCGCCGCCCCCTTGCTTGCTAACATAATGTTCGCTTGTCTTAACTTCTCTGCTAGACGAAGAAAACGGCCAGGGATGTGGACTACTTAGCCGCGTTAACATATAGTAATTAAACCAGGAACATATATGCACGAAGACGTATGACATCACAACAGCAGTGTCTAGTATTCCAACTCACTTGATAGCAAACCTCGTTAAGGGTCTCATACGTCCGGTCCCTTAGCAAGGGTCGAAACTTCCGCGCGCGACGGCAATAGCAAGCAAGGCCGAGGTGACCCTACAGAACCCCTCAACCCTCCCCGACGAGTTGAACCTAATCCACCTTGCCTTTACTAGGCATATACCAAATCACGGCTTTATCTTCTCATAAATAATAATCTAAGGAGCGGTTGTGGTATTGATCATAGAAGACAGTATCATGTTAGCTTATCAATCTAGGCCTAGAATTTATTTCTTGGGATGGATACCGTAGGCTGAACGATATGTCGTTCATAGCTCCCATGAACAATTAAAATAAAGTGTAGGCTCATCTTTCATTTGTTGTGAAGTACTTAGACGTTCTTGCTAAAGCTACTTCAATAGTGTATTCTGGAAATAGTCATGCTATCGACTCTTCCCTTTATCATTAGTACCAAAATGAGCATGGCCAGACTTACCCCTCTGCAACACATTTTTGAATTCTGACATCGCTTTTTCTCTGAGCGTACAAGTAGCCGTCGTGTTTCTTCTTTCGTAGCAAGGTCTTTTAGGGATTTCGAGTCGGCTTGGTGCCGTTGAGTCGCTCATATAGGTTTTCTCCTTGTAAACTCCAAGCCGCGAGTCCAGCTACTTTTTACAATTGTCCCCTCCATCCACCAACATAACACATTTATAATAGTGCTCGATCAGTACGGGTTTGGATTCGACGACAGCCATTTCTTGAATTCTAACCCATTAACATCAGTCTGTCACTTTATCGATGTTGCGCATATCTAGTTCAGATCGAGTCATTCTAAAGCTTCTGCAAATAACTTTTGTAGGGGTATCAATCAGCATTTCGCGGCCTCCATCAGGATATTAAGGGTACATAATATGCATGCCATTCAAAGTGCCGCAGCTACATCAGCGAACAGCCGCAATTTTGCCTCCCAGAGCATGGCCCCATTCTAGATCGTCATCTTGAACGTTTCCCAATATGTATGTGCGTACTTCTAGCCAGGTGCGCATCCAAGAATGATGTTGAAATCAGTGCGCAAAGATCATTCTTGTTGTTCACAAGCTTAATGACAACATTGATGAAGGAACCTCTGACTTTCTTATCTATTGCAATAATGGCTCTGCGGATCAGCAAAGACAAGGCTGTGAGGTTGTCGCTCTCGAGAATCTCCTTGATGGGGTGCTCTACCTGGATGAAGCTGAGGAACCTGCTGCCCATGGCTTCCGGGTGGACCGATGGCCGAATTCGTGTTCGGCCGTCGATGGCAATATTCAAGACATATTTCTCGCTCTCGTCCAGCTGGGCCGCATCGAACGGTGCTGCCATTATGCTCCGCCAGATCAAAGCTGAGAGAGCGTTGTTGGTCGATACATGCGATCCGTCTTCTCTTTGAGGCTGCGTGTCCTTCTTTATTCTCTCCAACGATTCTGGGGATAGATAGAGGATTCATCTGATATGGCCATCCGTTGTCTGATTGCAGATGTATCAATTGAGAACCAGCATCTTTAGGTGCAGAATTGTAATGATTGATGCAGGCTTTGGGTTTCACTGATCTCGTTGATACATAAGTATTTGACGTCTCTCCTCCCACCTCCGAAAACGCAAGTCAGTATCCCGAAACTTAAAGCTCAATCGTGCGACCTCAACAGATCCTTGGATTACTGCAAGGAAGCTCACAGGAGCACCTTGTCTTATCCCTGCAATGGTCGCCTAGAACATCATGTTGAATGTCGCCAGTGTTGGTGCACCTACGGATCCGCCACGCATTTATTTCGAAGGCTCTTCTCACTGCAAACAAAAATGAGGGCTACCACCAAGGTTGGTGTTTGGGTCTCGTTGGTGACTGGAGGAACCGAAGTGGTCTTAACCATGTTGGTGGTCAGGAAGATAAAGAGCGCTATGAGAGTCAGAAATTTTGGAATTGACTGGATGGAACGAAAACTGGCGGCTACCTTGGCAGGAAGAATACTTAAGTTGTTTGAATGAAGGATCCTATCAGGATTACGGTGTAGTAATTGTTTTGGAGAAGATGGGTATGACTCTAGAAACGAGAGATGATTGTGATTGCGCTATTTCTTATGCGCTAAAGAGAGGAAGAAGTTAAGCCTTTATAGTTTTTCAATTTTTGTTTTCGGTCCTTATCTAATTGCGATTGTTCGTAAAAAGAGCTGTATACATCGATGGCCCCAAGCCTTGCTCTGAAAAGAGTTTGTTAGAATCAAGTGAGGTGTCTTAACACACCTGCAGGGATTATAGTTAGATATGGAAGGAATATTGATCTGTACCTAGCATATACAGATTTCCCACACAAGGTACGACAGGCCACAAGTGTCTAGACGTCCCGAATTCAGGTGGATGAATATGACAGACTTATTTCTCAAGTTCTGTTGGCACTGTCCAACTCTGACCTTCCAGTGCGATTTGACCATAAGTCAATAAGGAAGAACGTTTCGGCACCGCTTTCAATACTCTGAGATCGTGGAATTCTCGGCAAACAATTGTGGAGATACGTCCTCCTTAGGTCAGGAGTAACCACCAACAGCAATTCGACCTTCCGTTTCTATCTCGAGAGTAGGCCATTGCTCGTTCCGACGGGCCGTTGTAACGACCATTATGTCCTAGCTCGCGAGACCTTCGGAGCCTCCTTTATCATACTCAGCAGAGAAGATAGTTCGGTTAGCTTTGCACGAATGTGATTTGCGAGGCTATGTCTCTCGATAACAGGCACCGAGTGGATGCAAGTTTGGTCTGCCAGCTTAGAACCCATCAACATGACATATCGACGCCAAATAAAGAATCTTTCAATACGAGAGAATATTTGGGGTTCAAATACCAGTCTTATTAAGCAGATACGATCCAAATGGTCAAGTAATGGAACAAAATTTCCCGGTCTCCTCCGCACCTGAATTCAAGGAAATATGAAATTGGGAGCTGGACTCGGCGTCCGTCCTCTTGTATTTCCTGATTTCAGCGATGGTCTAGGTGCAAGCACTCCAGCCTCCCACCGGCACAGACTTCCTGGTCGTATTTCATACCACCCATACTCTCACCACTGGCATTAAGCAGCTGCCAGTTTCGGCTGCCCGCCTTCTCGCATCATTTGATATTCCATGATACTGGCACTCGCAGTGACACTAGCCGTAGTTCATAAACTTGGGAAGAGGGGGGCACTCATCACCTATTGTCAGTAGCGTAGCACTCTGGGCTCCCACATTCTATCTGTTGAATTTCGAGCACTCGGTACAAGGGGTGGATATAGAAGACAGTCAGGACCAAACAAGCGGCCATTCCACTCAAAACCTTTACCTAGCGGTCCTTTTGGGCTTCTACTACTTCGTCCTCTTTCCTTCTCCATACGCAGAAGTCACAGACGCGATATTGGCCCTTACCACCAAAGGTCCGATCGCATGCTGACGTATATACCATGGCAATTAAACTGAAGCTGAGAATGAATAGATGAGGTAGTGAATAGACTATGACCTTCGTAGAATATCGCCGGATGCTATCCTTTCGGCTTTTGCGGCGCTCTCTCGCTCTATCTAGAAATCAAAAGAGTGTGTCGAAGCCACTGAATGAGACAGGCCTTCAAAAAGTCTCGTCCAACAACCAATCCGTGTACGGCTGACCAGTCAAGACTCGCGAGACCAAGTCAACTATGACCAAAACTCCAATATGGTCATCACGTCACTGCCTTACTAAGACAAAGGACGCATATAAAAGTGCAACATCGGCATATTTTCTCCCTCAATACATTTGAAACTGCATTTCCGGAAACCCCCAACGAAAAAAACATCTTTTTGGACTGCGTCACCACCCCCGCGCAACATGGCAGCTCCAGCTGATTATTCGGTTGACCCCTCAACTAACCCGGCTTCTTGGCCGACCCCGCATCAAACTGTCGAGCAGGCAAATATTAGCAAAGTTAATGTTGACTTCATTAACACAAACACGATCGGCGACTCGGACTTTCACAGCCTGCGCATCGGCGCCGAGGGACACGTTCCTCTCTTGCGGCAGGTGAATAGGCACGTGACTCGTGGTCTTTATCAACTGATCAGCCTCAATATTACGGAGTACTCGTGCGTGATGGTTGTGTCGACGGTGAAGACGCGGAACGAACTATTGGAAGAGGGCTTTCCATGGGACAACCAAGACCCTCAGCTTGAAGCAGCGCCAGAATCGATTCTAATGACCACTCCAGTGCTCTACCATGTCAACCTGCCGACCCATTGCGACCCGATTAGATGGCCGAACGGGACCACAGGGTACATCGACATTAGCAAGGTTGACATAATCTACGTTAACGTGAACGGCGATTCGGACTTCTACATGCTACGCACTGGCACCAATGAACACGTTCACCATGTCGTCACGCAGGTGACTAAACACCTGGCTCGTGGTATCTACCATTTAATCAGTCTTAATGCGACGGAGCACTCGTGCGTGGTGGTCATATCAACAAGAAAGAAGAGAAGTGAACTATCAGAAGGAGGGTTCCCGTGGGACAACAGAATTGGCCCTCAGCCTGGAGTTGGGTCGAAATGATATGTTCCGTTGTGTGTCTGGATCTGAAACAGTCTCGACATGGCATATGCTGGAAGTCTGCTTTACAACACAAATCGGTTGCATACCTAGTTAAGTACTAAAGAGAAAGCAATCAACATTCGCATCACAGTCCTGAACCAAACACTATACTGATTGGTCCCTTTGTTGAGTTTTTGTTGATTCTTGACGGGTTCTTGATTCAGCAGTCATAGTATTTTGAGTAAGTAGGTCATCTCCCAGCGCTACCCGTTACGCTGCGCGTTACTGCCCCTTACTACAAAAAATCAAGCCACTTTCTGCATAGATGGCTCCTACTTCATTCTTGCTTTGTGATAAATCGCACTAGGCATCTTCACAATCATCTCCAGGATCGAAAAATTACAAGTCTGAACTTAGTATCCTTAACCAAAAGGGTCAACTTCATGTTCTCTTTGGTTCGTTTCGATGACGCGGGCTGCTCCCCAAGTTCCCAAGGCACCCGATGGGAAATTATGAATGCAATGTTTGTAGGGTCTCCGGTAGATAACATTAATTTGCCCGATCTTAGCAACCATGCATGAAATATTTTCTTTGCTTACTTTGTATTAGGTGGTAAAGAGAGTGATGTTTCTCAGCAGGTCCGTCTTTTACCCCCTATCACCACGCCGCTTTGAAACATTTTAGACCGGGTCGAGGCCTGAGTCTCTAATGATTCCCCATCAGAGAACTTGATCGATGTCCTTTTGCAGATTAATTAACTGGTCGAGAAGCTAGATGGTCAATCCATAGCAAAATTTCCCATCACCCCGGTTGTCAGTCCGCATTCACGAAATCGGCTGCTCTCTACACATTGTCTCCATACGTAGATATGATTGCTCAGTAAATTTGACTTATGAAATTTTCCGTGCACGTTTTTAGGGTGGTGGTTCAACTATGGACATTCTACTACTGGAGTATGCCACCGAGGCACTTATGCATTGCGAGGGTCGTTGGGAAGTCGAGCGCCACGAGCCCCGTTCGACTTGCTGTGCAGGATGTGCGATGGCGTAGAGGTTTCTGAAGTAGACAATTCCAGGCTTACCGAAGAGAACACACTTCCCAGGATTGAAGCAGGAACCACACACTGTCTTTCGATTTTGGTATACATCCCAAACCCCAGATGCTCTTCCATTGAGACTTGAGTGTGCGTGCCACATACCTTAGCCCTCAGGGAAACCTACCTGAGTGGTGGAATGAATATTTGGTGGCGTTTACCAAGGCTGGGCAAACTATGTTTTGTCTTGGCCTTCGGCCTAAGTCGACCGAGGTATGCCTTGACCTGACAAATGGAACCCGAGGGATTCCTCGTCATCTCCAACTTGCGTAAGTACCTCGGTTTAGTGTCTACATCCGACTAACAACGAGGACCTTTGTGAGAGCAGAATCAAGTGTCACAGCTGCTTCGGTGCTGTCACGCATGTAGAGGACACAGATATTGCTGAATCGGCTGTGTCCGAGTAAGGTACCTAATGAAGTGACAAAGTGTCACGGTCTGCTCAGACCATATGCCAGCGTGCGGATAACAGGTTGCAGTCACCGTCAGAAAAAGCGGGGTATGAACCAGAACTTCGGATCGGAAGTGTCACCTCCACCCCCCGCGTTACCCCAGCAAAAGTCCCCAGGCGGAGGGCGCATCAGGCCAATAGAGTCGCATAGCAGTAACAGTTCAGTCAGTCGTTGCCCGCCCTTTGTTGCGCAACATTGACTTTAATTCCACTTCGTGTCTAACCGACCCAGCACAGGCTTGATTGAAGACGCCGCATGCAGAATATGTCGCTACTTTGCCAAATATACAACTCCTTCGGGTGTTTCTGCAATGATACCGGGCTATCAGGCAGCGACAGACGTGGGCTAATCCATATTAAGTGAGTGAGTCCGATATGAAATTGCAGCTGCGGCGCAAGCGGCTTGGGAGCCAAGGGAGCCAAGAAGCCAAGACAACCTGGGCAGTGCGCTGGGCAGGCCCGACAGAGAGAAAACAGAGTTGGATTCGCTGAATCTCAAGACGAACCGACATCAAATGACTTTGGGTATGTACCCTCACCATTCGCAGCAGAGCTCATGTACGAAGAGTACTACCGACCTAGGATTCAAGGTTCCCTACACAAAGACGTCGCTCAGGACAGTACGATGCTTGAATCGCTTTTCGTGAACTACAACGTCTGCACTCTGATCCTTTTGTTAAGCTGCTGCATGCAGGCGAGACACGGGCGCCATTGTACAATCAGCTTTTGGGTTGCAGTGCATAAGCATGCAGTGGTTCGTCCAGACACGCGCAAGCTGCACCACACCGTATTGAAGACAGACTGGAACGAGAGGTCAAGATCCTGGCCAATTCTTCTGGATCAATGAGGCACCTGATCCACCGGCTCAAAGGAGCTCCTCCTCTAGCCATTTTTTCATGGCCTCGGTCGAAAGATACCCCAGGATATTGTGCTCTTTCCCCGCTTCGTTTACGCATTCCCCAAAGAGACGGTTATAAACCCCATGGGGACCGTGTGGGGAAATTGAGTTCACGCAATCCAGACTCGGGGTTGAACTTGCGCGAATAACCCCAGCATTGGGGGCAGGTGGTTGGAGGACACTCCTTGGCATCTTGGCAACCAGGGGAGCCGGTCCGGACAATGGTATTCATACCTGCAAATACGCAAGTGCTTATCTTCCCCGTGTTCCGCTCCTCTGTTTCCCGGCAAGCTTCCTGCCTTGCCTACCAATATCACCTCCCGCTGTTATCTTTACACAAATCCTCAGCATAGACAAGTAGAGTGTCAAGATGGCCGACAACGAAAAGGGACTGCCTGAGACTTTGGCTAAGGCCCGGTCCGGGTCCGTCGATCATGCAGAATACGGCACATACACTCCCGATATTGCTCTGATCCAAGCTGCCGCGGCCGCCAGCGAAGAAGAGACGAGGCTGCCCCGCAAGGAGCTCATATCACGATATCTGCCAGCTGCCATTTACAGCATGCTCCTGAGTATGGCCCTGATCATGGAGGGCATGGACGTTGGTCTCGTCAACAACTTCTTTGGACAAAAGGCGTATTTGAGGAGGTTCGGTTGGCCAGATGCCAATGGCAAGCAACACATCCCGACATCATGGCAGGCTGCCATCGGCAATGGCAACAATTTGGGAAGCATCATCGGACTGCTTCTGAACGGCTGGCTTCAGTCTCGCTATGGCTCCCGACGAGTCTACATGGGTGCCATGGCACTCATGGGCGGGACAATCTTTTCACTGTTCTTCGCAGTTAACGTCCAAATGCTTTTCGCCGCCAACATCTTGTGCGGCATTCCCTGGGGCATCTTTCAGACCCTGACTACTGCATACGCTGCCGAGATTTGCCCTGCTGCTATGCGAGGATACCTCACCGCATGGGTTTCCATGTGTTGGGGATGTGGCTCCTTCCTTGCCGCCGGTGTTCTCCGTGGTTCACTGGGACTTCAGGGAGACTTGGCATGGAAGATCCCTTACGCTCTCCAATGGGTTTGGGTGGTGCCTCTATTCACTGTTGGCTTTTTTGCCCCGGAAAGCCCATGGTACCTCGTTCGCCGTGGTCGCATCGAAGAAGCCGAGAAGTCGCTACGCCGTCTTGCACGCAAGAACTTCTATACTGAGCAGACCATGGCTCAAACATTGGCTCTCATGAGACACACTAACGAAATGGAAAAGATCGAGTCAGCTGGCGCCAGTTACCGCGACTGTTTCCATGGAACCAACTTGCGCCGCACAGGCATCGTGGCCATGGCCTGGCTTATTCAGATTCTCAATGGCCAGGCCATCTGCGCCTACGCTACCATCTTCTTGCAATCAGCCGGTATGCCAGAGGTTCGAGCATTTGACTTCAGCATGGGTATCCAGTCAGGCAATATTGTGGGCACCGCCATTGCCATTTCCCTAATGGGCAGAGTCGGGCGTCGCGTCTTCTTCTTCTGGGGTTCCTCAATCATCGGTCTCCTCATGCTCGTCATTGGCATCCTAGGCTTCATTCCAGGGAAGACCAATGTTGCTCTGGCTGTGGCTGTCGTCATGATCATTGTTAACCTGACGTTCAAACTGTCGCTGGGCCCGACAACATACACCATTGTGGGCGAAATGTCCTCCAGTCGTGTGCGTGCTCAGACCATTGTTCTCGGACGCGCTATCTACGTCGTGGGCCAAATCGTCGTACAGCAGCTCAACCCTCGCATGCTCAACTCTAGCAGTGACTCTTGGAACTGGGGTGCGAAGACTGGCTTGTTCTACTTCGGACTTTGCTGCCTTTGGGCTGTACTGATCTTCTTCTTCCTCCCTGAGACGAAGAACCGCACATTCGCAGAGCTGGACTACTTGTTCCAGAAGAGGACTCCGGCTCGTCAATTCGCGACCACACCCGTTGATTGTAGGTCAAACTTTTCTCATATTTTCATTTCACTTAGACTTCAAAATCCTCCCTTCATGGCTTGCCTCCAGTTGAACCTGCTAACGCATCTCATCGTAAAGTATTCGAGTTGACCGGAGGCGATACCAGCGCCAAGAAGCTCGACGATGACGACCTCAACAGGAACATTAGTGAGCTGCACGAGAAGAGAATCTAGATCATGATTCACGAGGATGCTATATGTCACTCATGTATATCGATAAGGTGGATCCGTAGTGGACTATTGAATAAATACCCTAATTTGATGCAACACCATTCGATTATTCGCACATCTCTCAAGTTTTGCCTTCACGTTGGCTAGGCCGTGAGCAATTTTATTGTATCCATCTGTCTCCTTCTAGGCAATGCATCCATAGTCGCCGGTTGATCACGTTGGCTCAACATAATAGCGGCCAGCGACGGTTCACCCTGCAAACGTCTACCCACGTCGAGCTCCGTAACGTGTTTGCACCCGCATCCTGGTGCCTCCAAACCTCACACAAAACTTCACTCGACACACAATAGCCTTTCCATCCTGACTTAGTGTAGGCTCTGTTTAGCCAAGAGCTGAACTGCGCCCTCCTCTCTGGTTTCGTCGCTTCTGCACCAGCAATGAAAGCTGGCCAAGCTGTGCCTGGCCCGAGCAACTCATTTCGACTCAAAGCATCATCAAATCCTTCCAACGCCTCCATCACCTCATCGACACTTTCTTGAAGCAGCATGGGATTGATGTTCCGGATCCTGCGATAGAAAAAAATCGTTAAGGCCGGGCATAATGCCCGCACCATATGTACATGAGGCTTCTCGGTATTCAAATCTTGCTCGTACTGTCCGTGGTATCTTGATTTGAAGGCACACACAGCTTCTTCTAGATAGGACGCCTTTGGTTGTAGTGCTGCCATCTTGATGGCGTCAAGTTGGCTTTCATTTGGCGCAAGATGGTCCATAACATTAGCTAGTCGTGTAATCTGGGACACAAGTCTCAGCCAGGTTTCGGGCACTCCGTATATCTGCATATACATGTCTTCCTGATCCTGTATCGAAGTTGCTAGATGTATGTCTTTGTTGGTATCTGTCATGTCATCGTTGATGATATTGTGGGAAGTGGTGTCGGGATGAAGCTGGAGTGGTTCCAAGTGGAGGAAGTTATCCAGGGTAATTTCTGGGTAAACCTTTCTCAGTTGCTCTGCGCTTGAAATAGCTGGCCTGAACGACGCTATTCCAGCTTGAGACTGATCGTGCGCAGGAACATGGTCTTGGGCGGTGACCCAACCATCGTTGATGCCAATTGGATCGAGTACTGGTGCTTCATCGTGGAAAGTTTTAGTGCTTTCCGAGACTATCCTCATCCAGGCGTAAATGTTGTGTAACAGTCGTGCTCGACGTGATAGCTTTGACTTTCGCAACCCGCGAGTACGGATTAGCCTCTCCATTTCTACAAGATATCGACATGTATCTTGTTCGTTACCAGATAATAACTAATCGGAGTTAGCAGAAGATCGAATCAATAGAGAACACTTACGGCGGTTGCAAGAATAGCTGCGGCGGCCATCAGTTGTTCTTTGTACTTGGCTTTCTTTGGGGCGGCAGACTCCTCCTCCAAGCTGAGCTTCAGGTGGAACTTGGCACAATCGTATGTCCTCTCAGATAGACGTTTCCAGTACCCTTCGGGTTTCTCCATCTTTGGGAAGCTCTTTGAATTGAGTGAAAGATGGAATGCGGATACCGCGATGAGGGCGTAAAGGTTCGACAAGTTGGCGTGTCGAATACCGTGACTGGGTAGTTTAAGAATAGTAAGCTGGCTGAGTGTGACGATGGCAGAAGGAAAATTCAAAATCCTCCATGCAGACTTCTCGTTGATCGGTAGCGAGCCCATTTGGTTTATGACTTCATCGTAAAAGTGTTTCAAAAGTATCGGAGCATCCGCAACTAGATCATCGTTCAGCTCTGGAAAGACACTAGGCCGTACCCTGCTGAACCCTCGAGTTTCCGTCATCTGCTGGTTGATCGTTTCACCAATTGTCCAATCGTCTAGGATAGTGTGTGGTCCATGGTTGGAACATGAAACTTCGTCAATGGAGTAGCCCGGAAGGGGAGAATGGTTCACTTCGGCATTCCGGGTGAACAAGTCCCCCCATTGAAGGACTTCTAGAGAGCTCGAGAGAAGCTCGTCAAGAGCGTCAGACACGGTGAGATCATTCAGAATGAGACCGCAGCTTCCGGCGACATCGGCCGTTGCGAAATCAGTGGCTTGCATAGACTTGCCTAGGTTCGATGGTGAGACGGTGCCTTCCGGAAAAGACAGGTTGTCGCATTTGTTGACAGCGCGTTCCTCCACCACTGGGATACTTGTCTTCGCACCTAAACCGACTTCGGACGCTCCGTCTGGAACTTGATATACTCCGTGAAACACATTGAAAGGACCAATGGCAATTTCCATTTCCTCCCTAGATTCCACTGATTTGGACTCGTTCTCGATTTTGGAAATGGCTTCGTTGACTGTAGAAGGCAAGCTCGCAACGAGAGAAGTACTCATCATCTTTCTCAAATCATCTGTTCTCCTTCCTAGTCAGCTTCAAAATATTCATGTTGAGGTCATAGAGGCCCTCAGACTCACCAGAATATAGGTGACGCCGAGAATACTGTGTATCTTCGTTTGCAGGATGAACCGCCGTGCTTAAGTCATCTGGACCGTTTACTAGAACCCAGCGGAGGACCGCTTTAAAATCGCACTTCAAGCCTGAGATGCAACATCGTTTACACCTTGGTGTGGCCTGGTCGCATTTCAGGTGACGTTTCCTGCATGTCTTGCATCCTTCAAAAGAGTGTGTGCTCCTGGACCTTGACGTGTGCATGATGCAACCAATAGGTACTATACGAACCAGGCAATGCCGTCGACCTCTCAAGGACGGACCGCGAGCGGCTGTTCGTTGGAAAGCAAATAGCAAAGGTTGGAACGGCAATAAGGAAATGTTAATTTGTCGATATCCTCCGGCGTTTATAGGGCACACACAGGCAGCATGGATTCCGGGGCATTGGGTTATCTATTTTATACCTTATGTCACCGGCTAATAGGTCCGTAACATGCGTAATATCAGCAAGCTTCCGCGAGAGCGACTGGCAACAAGTACGATGCTTTTCGTTAGTTGCTGCCCCAATCGCAATTGCACTGCTGGTCAAGATAATAAGATTTATCGATGAAATGCGAGAGACGATCGTGGACCATTGTGATCATTTTCTCATTTCGTACAAAATCGGGACTAACGTTCAGCTACTTTACCTGTGAGATTTTGACAATCTTGATTATACAGTAGTTACATGGAACAAGAGGACATAGGCCAGATTGCTTGTAACTCTCCCGTAGGGTCCAGGCTAAAGTGGAAAGTGACCCCGAAGCTATCGCTGGATTGGGTTAAACCAGCTCCACACACCCGAGAGGGCCGCATCCTTGAGATCTCGGCAGCTTTGCTCTGTTTCCCAAGCAGAGCCTATAATCGTCCAAACAACCATCGCTGCGATATGAGCTAGCCAAATAGCTTCGCAATTCTCCTGTTGTTCCACTCCCATGAAGTAACATCATCATAATGGCATGGGGTAGCTTCGGTGACAAACTCCTTGATGGGAAGCAGGGATGCAAGGCGATTCGGCTTGACGAAATACGCAATGGAGTATCGTTCGGGGATCTCAATATTGTCGCCAGCTTTAATTGCCGGTGGATACGTGACACGATGGCAAGCAGCACGGAATGTGTCATTAGTCAGGCGTTGAAGAGAGTCGCCAATGTTGAGGATGATGTCGGTGGGTGCCAAGGATTCCACGCTCCGGAATACGCCAGGTTCGTTCTGGTCCTCCACTTGAAGACCTCCCACGGAGTCTTGAAACAGCATGGTGATCGTTCCAAAGTCGGTGTGCTCGGCAATGCGCGTCGCTGTACCGTCCGCAAGCTCCATGGCGGGAATCGCCGGATAATGAAGAAGACGAAACTCGTTCTCCGCACGATTATGAAGTGCCCTGAGGTAGTCTTCCGAAACACCGAGAGCAATCGCAAGAGCGGACAGAAGGTGCAATTCGGTTTTGTACGCCTTCTCATAGAAGTATTCCATGAACTTCCGGAATCCAGGAAGGCTCTCTTCAGGTACCCAAAGATTGTCTACAAGATCGTCGTGCGAACTGCCCATGTCCAGAGTCTCCTTAGCAACTTTGTTAGTCAATTGAGCATATGGCGTCTCCTGCCTGGCAGTATGGATTACCTTTATATCGCGAGTCTTGCCTGGCCCTAAGCCCTTCTCGTAGCCACTGATATTTGCAACATTCTCTTGCCCAACAAAGCTATATCCTCTGTTCGGATTGGCTTGAGGCGGGTGCTTGGCTTTCATCTTTTCCTCATGGGGCAAAGCAAAGAATTTTCGACTCTATTGTGACGGTCAGCCTTCATGTCATCTACTCCATATTACTTTGAGCCTACCATATCAAATAGTTTGTGTATGTCCTCTGCTGGTATACCGTGATTTTGAATCTTGACGCCGCCTCGCGACTTGAGCAACCGAAGTAGCTCGTTGCAAAACTGTCGTTTCTGCTCCTCTGTTCCAAAGAACAGAGACATGTCGAGTGTAGCACCTTTGTCGTCCATGATTGATAGTATAAGCTAGGCTTGGGATACACGCCAGTATTGAGAAGTTCGGGCTGGCTTGGAGGCTGATCTAGTCTGACCGATTTGGATGAGGTGAAAGGAAATAAGTTCGACTGGGAACGTCGAGCTATTATATACTGTTTCTCTGTACACATTATCGAGGTGATATCTGGATCTTCATAGCCATGTTTTCTATTTCGTTAAGTAAAGCCGAGTCGAATGCCCACACAAGGGGCTATGCCAGAGTCGCAGGTCAGTATCTGAATTCACCCATACTTTAGGTGAAATATGGGCAAATATCCTACGAAACAGCTTTGCGATCTTGTTAGATTGCAGCCGGAATTCGCCTATCAGTTTTGGGCGTGAATCAACAAGCGCAAGAGAAGCCGATGTTGGACTACCTTAATTGTCGGAAACAGCGTTGTGGTCGTTCACTTTCAATCCCTTTGGGATACCTCAGTAAAGTGGGCCGGAGCAGACCCAGCTAGGTGGGCAGGAGAACCCGGGCCCCGCAGGCCAGCCAGGTCCGATAAGGCGTAAAAAGCGGCAAGTGTGCCCGACATGGGATTCATCTTCCCCCAATCTCGATGTTGTGTGCCATGTGCGACTTTAGTCCCTTCCCGTGAGGGCTATGTTCAAGTCTGTGTTGTGCCTGTCCGATAAGCTACGCCCCCATTCGCCCTCCGCACGTTCACAACAGCAACATCCACAGTGGGTTGCTGCCATAAGCAGCAAAAGCATCTCCATGTGCAATTAAAGGTCGTGAACAATACGCATTGCTCCGAGATCAGAACAGCAACTTGATCAGGTCTATATAATGATGATGGTATCTCGCTACAACCAGAGACAATTCAATCCTATTCGCAGACTAGCGTCCTAGGCCATTTCATTTGCGAATGAGGAATGAGGGAGCAACTCCGGAAAGATATTGGTGAAGAATCACAGAGATAGGTTTCGTTCAAGCTTTATCGGAATTAACGCTCTCCAAGTATGGTCCAGTTCTCTAAGAGTATTGCCGGGCTTCAAATCTGAAGCTAGCTGCTTATTTTACTTGACGCATCAAAAGTATAACTACTCTCGGAAATATATACTCAAAATTGGAGACTGAAAACCCAGCTTTTCTCTTTGGCTAGGGCCATAAATTCGGATGTGTTCCCTAATTAGGAACTATCATGTTAATTGAACCAGCCTTAGAGATAAGTACACGATGAATGCAATGGCCTGAAATGTTTCGTGTATTTGCATGATTGATAGGCGTGAGCTAAGCGTGGCATGATCTGAAAGGATTCGCTCGGTTACATCATCCAGTGATTGTCGCAAGCCAAGCAGTCGTGTACGATGACTTATTTGTCTTACCTGCAAGATCCTCGATTTGAAGCATTCCTAGTCATCACCAACGATGTTACGTAGCGTGTATATGCTCATTTTGCAGTTAGTGTGGCTCTGCCTTGCCAGATTTATCGAAGCTGCATTTCGTTGAGGTGGTCCTGAGTAAGCAACAGCAGTTTGTGGCCCAGTTGATGCAACCAGACTAGGTAAGTCCAGAACCGGGGATAGGGCTCGTATTCGCAATGCTTCGTTACCCGATCTTCGATAATCCATCTCATGGAGATGTGGAAGCTTGAAATTTTGTTTTGACTACTTTCTTTTGTGACCTGATGTTTACAAATACGACATGGCGTGGTTGCGTAAAACACCGTAACAGCTAGAGAGACTTGGAGTCTAGTACCTTGGGGTTTGAGATCTGAAATTGTAGCTACGGGTCGTCAGCGTCGCTTAGCTATGACAAGCCTTCACGCGTCTTCTGTTTGGCTCGTCTCACATAGGATCCTGAATATTTCGGGTGTTCCGGAGTGCCCATACTATTAACAGATTTGTGAAGTGTGGCGGAAGCCCCAATACGAGGCGGCACATCACAATGGAAGTCCGCTTCCTGCGTTCTCCCTTGGTGTGCAGATTCACTATCACTGGTCTTGTGATGCGTGCTTGTGACTACGAGGAGGCTCGGAATGTAACATCTCGTAAAACGAGGCCCGCAATTGCATGTCTTTGATCGCAGATTCGGTCACTGCAGTTGAGGGTCTCTACCCTTGTGATGTCTCCCTTTTAAGAGCATAATCATCCACGACTAGGCTGATGAAGTGTTCGGAGGGAATATTTAATGACTTGATTTCCCCGTCACTCAACTCATCCTGAACATCACACCATTGTCATTCACTACTTCCGCAACTTCCCACAATTTATTCGAAGCTCTGTAGGTGTAATCCTAGTTCAAACGACATTACTTAGCGCGAAAACTACTAACACGGAGCTAGGACACAATGCGCTTCGCAACTCTTACGCTCATCGCTCTCGCGTCAGTCGCTGTGGCTACCCCGGCTCCCCAGGCTGGTTTCCCTCCGGTGGAGGATGTCTTGATCCTCGACTTCTCTACCCGACACCAGCCCGATGGAGCGGTAGACAGCGTCGGCCTTCACATCACCGCTCATGATGCCGATAATCTCTATTGCGGGCTTACCGGGGAGGTTCTTCTTGGAGAAAAACATGCTTGCGGCAGTAGCAAATACAGCTTTGCCCTTGTAAAGGGGGTCTATGACACCTGGGGTGTTCGCATTTATCATCGCTGGGGTGTTGCGTAAGTTTCCCTGGTTCATTTCATCTTCTTCTATATCATCCACTGACTTGGAGTTCAGAAGCGGCGCCTCTGGCTACAGAGATGTCCCCACGTACTGCCACGCGGGTCCTTTGGGCTCTACGGTCTGCACCAGCCAGGGGCCTGTCAGCCTGTACATTGATGCTGTGCCGAAAGATTGGTAAAAAAAGGAACAAGTCTGTCTGACGATCTCAGATTGTTTGTTGAGAGAAATCTCACGCGATTTCTTCAAATCACAGATCCATCATGAGCCCTCGCTTGGGTTATGACGATTGACGAGACACCGGACACTGCTCCCGCCCGTTCTTCCCGATATCGCACTACATCAAATGACTGAGAGTATTTATCTTGAATCCTATAGTTACTCTGTTTATACAAATTCGGGACAAACCGTTTCAGCAAGGAGTTCCTCCCCCAGTACACATCGGGAGTATGGATTTCGACCCGCACCTAGAGACGTCACTCACAATATCAGGTACCTTATTAGATATGTCTTAATCATTGAGATTGTATGAGGTTTTACATGTTTCAAGGGCGAAGAGCAAAAGCAAATCATTCGTCATTATCTTTGGAAAATTATGCCAATAATCTCTCTTATTGCCTTCGCCATTTTTGGACAGCTGTAAGGTGCTTCGAAATTTGACAATCAAATACTACCTCGAAGTTACGGGGGCCTCAGGCCTCCTTCTTGATGAATGCTGCTTTGCGTTCTTCATCTTTCGATTCATGCATGATGTTGCTTTTCACGACTGCTTCAGAAAACGCCGCTGCGTTGTTTTGCATCTGATCTCCTTGCTTTCAACTGTCGCCCAGTTACCGTCGACACTCAGTCGTTGATATGCCAGCTCCCTCCCTGACGTGGTGTTGAAGTTTAGAACGTACCCACCATCTCGCTGTCTTGAGGGTTCAATGGAGGTTGCCTGAATGGCACCAGGAAGAGAAACTACTCTGTTTGTTCCCTCCATAAGATCAAATGAGGCCCCAGATTTTGACATGACGCGAACGTCAAACCGGGCACCGGGGCTTCGGTCTCTGGAGCAACTAACTTGGAAGCTGATCGGGTATGTGTCTTTGGGGAGGGCTTGGTCAAGCGGTGTTAGACTCATGCTAATTGCATCGTCAGAGCCAATGAAGATTGCCGAATCATTGAGGCTCATGCGTGTGGTGAAGATAGAGCGGTCCCTCGTTGTGTCATTACGTGCATGATGCACATAGAAAAGCTCTGTACCATCCAAACTTTTCCTGGTGACATCTTGCGCGCCAAATTTGATTCTGATGTCTGGAGGAGGTGATGCCACGATACTTCCGTGGCCAGTTGAGTAGATAGGGAACTCTCCGTCGGGTTTTTGGGAAAGAACAGGGTTCTTAGACGATTTCTTGAACGGCCCTAGCGGTGATTCTGCCGTTGCAAACCCAACACCGTAATTGGAAGCTTCGTAGTTGTTCGCACTATACGTCAGCATATAAACCGACTTGTCGTCACTGCCGTTTCGTGTGATAACCGTGCTACCTTCCGACCAGCGGCGGTTCTTCTTCGTGCCATTGAACTTGACATAATCATCCACGTGGTAATTCTCCCAATCTTGTGGATCAGCGCCGTAGGAGATAACTGTCTTCCAACCGTCTTTGCGGGGAGGATCTCCAATCTCGCCAGTGCCGTTGTAGGAGGTGATGTTCGACGGCAATTCGGGAGCATTGTTCGCGTTTAGGTTAATTTGAGAAGACGCAATCTCGGGCATGGTTCGTGCAAACGGGTCATCCCACCATTTCCGGTCCAGCTCAACCACAATGATGTTGGATTCTTCGATATATTTGCCCAGAGTACTGTCCCAATTCCAATTTCGGTAGGCATTGCGTGAGGTGTACAAGTAAATCCGGCCGTCATTATCGAAGAAAATGTTGGGATCTATGGTAGGTATGTATGTGCCCTTTGGCGCAGCTTCACCTTTGGCCAGACTTTCTGGCGGCAGCATTTGCTGATCATCCATGACCAGGTTAATGTCGTGATAATCCGGATCATAGGGGTAGTAGCCGATTGGCTCTGATCGAATCTCGTTGAAAGGCCCTGTAGGCGAGCGGGAGACGGCGATTCCTAGCTTGGAAGGCTCTTCGAACTTGGAATATCGAAAATGGTCTTTGGCAAGGTCTTCCCGTAAACGACCAGCGAAAATGAAAAAGTACCATCCGGTTTTCTCATTGTAGTAGGTTTCAGGGGCCCAGTACCAATCTCGGGCCCAGCAAGCTTGACCACCATCAATCTGTTTCATCTGATCATCGTAACAAGCTTTTAAGGCGCCTCCAGGATGTTTGCTCCATGTCGAAAGGTCAGGGCTAATGTAAATCGCAAAGTGGTATCCTTCATCAGCCCCCTCGGTGGAATACGCATAGTACTGGCCCTTTTCAGAGTCGTAAAAGACGTGAGGGTCCGCGGCTGCATGCCGAGCTGAGTTGTAGAACTTGGGGCTTTGGTCATCTCCCTTGTCTGAGTCGGCGATGACGGCAAGTGGTAGCAGCGATGCCACAAGTAGAGCAGCAATGCGCCGCATATCGAGAAGAGGGTTCGGAGCTTTGAGCCAGTGGAATCTTCGGACAACAATCGACTGAGAAGATGGGCATGTTTCCAGGAGATTATAGCCATCCTCTTATACCGCTCTCCCTCGGCGCTCTGCTCGCCCCTCTTTCGAATGCGACATGCGACGAGTGCATCTTAAAAGCCCGAGCAACAGGTTACGGCAATCCTTCATCCCATCGGAAGAGTGAACCCCTTGTCCATTGTGTTGTAAACAAGGCGCGAGCCTCCCAAAGATCCACAATTCCCCCTCACATTGGTTGGTGCTTTCAGTTGGGTGCGTCATCCCTCGCCCTGGGGTACACTACTTTTCTGGTTTGGTTCCTCCGAGACGAGGTAAATGGAGGGATGGGGTAGTATTGAAGTACTGTGAGCACTAGCGAGGGGGACTCCAATTGTATGTACAGTCTAATTTACTCTCGATAGCAGAGTAAGCCTGGCAAGCTTGGCAATGTCATTCGAAGGCGTCGGCCTAAACTTTGTTCCTTTATATGTCGTCCACGAGCTGGAACTGAGAAGCCAGCAAATCTAAACCTTGCCTAACAACTTCGGATGTTATCGAGCCGAACCGTCCGAGAAGATCAGAGGACTTTGGGAGAGAGAAAGTATAGGCGCATCCTGGGACGCGCGATGCGTACAAGGCCCGAGGAAGTGTATCATTGACAGCACTACCATGTCACTCGAGTCACAAAGCATTCGGTCATGACGGGCACTGATGGGGATTTTAGTGTTGATCTCATGACAGGACCCAGGCCGGGTGATCTCTCCCCGTTGGAGCGCTTCCCGTTGACCCCGCATCTTAAGTAACTTCTCCGCCCACAGTTGGTTCAAATGCTGCTTAAGGTACCTCGTTGAAGGCTCTGGTGCTTGTCTTGATACTCGTAAGATTTGCACGGCCCGCGATTGGAACATGCTTCCCTTCTATTCTTGCCAGACTCTTCTCGGTAGTCGCTTTGGTCTTAACTTCCCTATTTGCAGTATCACGTCTTGTGAGATTTTCATCCTGAAACTAAAACTATTCATTCTTAACATATTGAGCTGGAAAGAGCCACAACATCCATCATGTCTACCTATTCTTGCCCTCTAACACGGGAATCAGCCATTTGTGAATACAACTTGCCAAAACGGCGCTGGGTAAATGTGAGGGGCCAAAAGGGGATGCGGCGTTGGTGTCCGAAGTTATTGAAGCCGCCGACTTCCGTCGTGACGAATTCAGGTAGAGCATTTGGTAGATGAATCGAAGCAGGTAATTGGGTCTTCATCACGAGTCACGACCGATTTCGGCCTTGTCATAAGTCCTCCCCCGCGATGGGCCAGGGAATGCGGGGTTCAGCCATCCCACGCTTAGGTCCGCTATGCGGGGGATGGGGCCCAGCTGATTATCGTACCAGCACCCGCCCGCACGCCTGAAATCATTCTCGGCGCACACGCATGATATCTTTGCCGTATGCCAGGAGTTGGAAATTCAGCTGGACTTATATCCGACGCAGGGTAAACGCAGTTCCGCTCTTGTGTCAAGCCGGATATTCAATGTCGCGGACTCTGATATATAGAGACTGAGGTTTGCTCCATTTCAGCGTACAATTGGGGTGGAGCAAGGCTCCTGCGTCCGGTCATTGAGTGAATTCTGACTCGAAGCACTACCCAAGTTTCCGTCCTTGCCCACTTGACTTCGCATCGTGCGCATTTCATACTTGCGAGTAGGATATTCGAAGTCCTTACCAATCACCAGCTGTCCAAACATGACGAGCCACCAAGGCATAATCTCTTTTGCCATTATCGGCACCGGTCTGATTGGTCCGAGACATGCTAGGACAGTCGTTCAGAGCCCCGATGCAGAGCTTGTTGCAGTGGTCGATCCCGCGCCCGCTGGGGCTCAACTAGCAGCTGAGTTGAATGTAGCACACTTCACATCAGTCAGCGACCTTTTGCAATCGGAACATGTGCCTCAAGCTGCAATCGTTTGCACCCCAAACCACACGCACGTCGCCGTTTCGAAACAGCTTTCCTCGGGAGGCGTCCATGTGCTCGTCGAAAAGCCCATCAGCTCTGATATCCCGAGTGGCACCGAGCTACTGAGTCATCTCCAAACCACTGAGGTCAAGACACTCGTGGGCCATCATCGACGTTTCAATCCCTACATCATCAGTACAAAAAAGGTACTCGATTCGGGAGCTCTAGGCAAGATCATAGCCATTAACGGACTCTGGACCACCTACAAGCCGGGCGATTACTTCGAGGCTCCCACCGAATGGAGGCAGGGAAAAGATGGAGGAGTTGTCTTGATCAATGCAATCCACGAAATCGACCTGCTTCATCATCTCTTCGGGCCGATTACAAGAGTCCATGCGGAAAAGACGACTTCGCAGAGAGGTCATGAAGCCGAAGAAGGTGCGGCGCTCACGATTCGATTCAAATCAGGCGTTGTCGGGACATTCCTTATCTCAGACAACGTGCCATCACCCTACAACTTTGAGGCGGGAACAGGCGAGAACCCTCTTATCCCCAAGACGGGACAGAACTTTTACCAGATATTTGGCTCCGAGGGATCACTCAGCGTACCTGACTTGTCGATATGGTCATACAAGGGCACGAATAAGTCGTGGCATTCGGAGATGGCGAGAGAGAAGCTGGCGGTAGAAGATGGGGTTCCGTTTGAGCTGCAGCTTGCGCATTTCTGTCGTGTAATCCATGGCAAAGAGTCAGCTAGCTGCTCGCCGCAGGCAGGTCTTGGTGCACTGATTGTTTGCCAAGCAATCAAGGATGCATTGGAAGCAAACAGTACGATTGATATTCCGGACTATGATCTGTAGGTGAATTTGTAGTTTGAGTAGCTTGGGAGAAACAGGTAATCCAGTACAGCTTGAATAACAGTGACGGTTGCCCACACGAAGTGCATGGCTAGCATTCGACCAGGGTAAAGCATGATGCCGAAGCAGTGGTTTTGCGCATATTTAAGATGTTGTGCATCATTTATGTTTGTCTTTCTGGAAACTTGAGATGGGAAGCCAGTCAAGGAGGGATCGCAAATGGCGGGCCGCTGAATGGTTGCAGAATGTGGGTGGGGCCGGGCTCCATGGAAGGGCAGGTGGACGGATTGGCTCCTTTCCATTTCGGTCGGGGCCGCCAGCCGTCTGTCAGGTTGTGAGTGCGAAAGAGCCGATAAGGCAGGCGGCGGCCGGTTGCTTGCAGTCGTACCTACAAGTAAGGTAAGGTAGGTAGGTAGCGAGCTGCCTGTGACGGTGGTGACATCAAAGCTGGGATGTCCCTTCCTTGGAAGACGAAAGACAAGCAAACTCAGGCAGGAACGGAGAGGCCCCTTTCTGCGCTTTAGCCATCTGTTTTTTTCTGTTTCCCTCCGTTGCGCTTTCCCAACTTTTGCATTCCATTTCCTGATCTCAGTCAGACCTGTTCCTTCGGTCTCTCTTCGCTTCTTGTCCTTTCACGCCAGTACCAGTCATCTTGCATTGGGCTCAGTCCGTCACTTTAGCGCCAGCAACGGACCCCGCGATAATTGCCTTGCTTCGTCCACCAACTCTCTCCCTGCACTCTGCGTGTTTTGCCCCGCTCCACGAGAAAGCTATTCTGTCGCAATCGTCCTCCGCGAAACGAGAACAGACATACAATAGAGCTCCTTTCACATCTCCGAGCGATTTCACAATCATGTCTTCCGCAGCTCCCCACAGCAACAAAAGTGCCTCCAGCACCAATGGCGAGGTGGACATCAAGAGTAGGTTCACTGGGCCTACGCGGCTGTCCTCTTGCCATCCTTTGCTGACCCTTTGCGTAGATTTGGGTCACGTCGAAACCCCCAAAGTTGAAGGAACATGGACCGTCGAGAAGGCTCTTGAAATCTCTCCAGGCACTGCAGGACCTGCGGACGCCGGCTCACCGCTCCCTTACTTCCATCTGATTGAGCGCCTCAAGACAACCAAGCGGGAGGGTTGGCGCCGTTTTGGCATCGCGAGGTTGGTACCCCACGTTGCAAATCATCGCAAGGTATACAGATGTCGATGTTCGCTAACGCAAGGGCCTTGACAGAGGAGAATCTATCGCTGACCACATGTACCGCATGTCCCTTTTATCAATGCTCGCCCCGCCTGCCCTTGCGCCCCGTCTCGATCTCGCGCGATGCATGAAGATGTGCCTGATACACGACATGGCCGAGTCTCTGGTTGGAGACATCACACCCGTCGATGGCGTGGCGAAGCCCGAGAAGAACAGACGTGAGGCGGAGACGATGGACTTTATTACCAAGAACCTTCTTGGCAGTGTCTACGGCGGTATCCCAGGTGCCGAGATTCGCGAGATCTGGCAAGAGTACGAGGACTCCCAGACCCTCAACAGCCACTACGTACACGATCTGGACAAGATGGAGCTGCTTCTCCAGATGATGGAGTATGAGAAGCGCGGCCAGGGCAAGCTTGACTTGGGCGAATTCGCATACGTCGCGACCAAGTTCACATTACCCGAGACCAAGGAATGGGCGGACGCTCTGCTCAAGGAGCGCGAACATTTCTGGGGCACCCAGCAGCATGTCCACGGCGAGGATGGTATCGAAGGCGGCGTCCAGAAAGACCGGCGACAGCAGCAAGATGATTACTACGAGCGCAAATGATGCACGCGCCGAATAGATGATTGATGAGCGCTATGCATAGTGGTTCCGTACTTGAGTACAGATACGTGGGACTGTGAAACCTGCCAGCGGTGTTGGCCACCCTGAACCTAGACGCCATTATGTTGCGAAGGTCAGACTCTGAAATCGCGGAGGGAAAATCGAGTTACGGGTCCTGACACAGGTTGCTTGCATTACATGGTGTTGCATGTAGCATATGATAGATGATACCTAGATCTTAGAGAAAAGCTAGGCCAACGATGATGATTTTATCAATATGAATTAAGGAGTATGCGCGTCACGCGTGAGGTTCCCGGGTGTGAGTACTTCCCGATACCGACGGCAGGCCCTGGGTCACCGCCCCGTTGTGCTGCCCCTCTGTTTACATTCTTGCTGAGCCACGCGCTTGGACCTCCAGATGATCAACCACCCCAGCAACCGATGGCGCCTTCCTTCTTTGAGACAGCTACAAGTCCTTTCGCTTAACAAAAAAAAAAAAAAAAGAGGCTGGCTTTTTGTCCCTCCCCTGGGATTTTCCGGGGGAAAGGTACAGTGCAGGGAACCTTGAAGGAGCCGTCGCGAGACCCTGAGAAATATTAATTTTAATGTCAGCTTGACACTGACAGACGTGCATCACCGGGTGGTGCGGAAAGGCAAAGCGAACGGAACAAGATGACACGATATGCAGCTATACTGTTAGGCTCACTGTATTAAGAAAGAAAAAACGGGTGCACCTCCATAAACCCCCTTGCCCAACATCCTTCCTTGCCAACCTCCCATCCCTCTCCGCCTCGTCTGAGTTTTAGTGTCGACTTTTGATTCAGGGACTGGCGGCGGATACGCATACATTCAGGCCGATACTCCGTACAATTATTGTGCTGTCGGTGTGCCTTCCCTTCATCGCGTCTTCTTTTCTTTTTACCATCTGCATCGATCGACGTTGGTTTTCATTCCGATACTGAGTATCCGTACCTAAGTACAGGCGAACCATTTCTACCTTATACAGCACATCTCCAGACTCTCGGTACCTACCTAGGTATTCCCTTAGTACCTTCCTTTCCCTTGCGTTCTTCCAAAGAAGCGCATGACAAACTCGACGTCACCCTGAGCGCCATCACTTTTTCTCAGGGTCTAGACCAACCAGCCGACACACGCTCGACATCCAATCAAGACACTCATCATCAACGGCTGTTGCCGGCACTCGAAGCTCTCCCCAACGCCAGGACCGAGCTTGTTGGTTGCCCATAGCTGTTCCTTGCTACTTTCCAGGTCACCCAACCTATTTCGCCCCAGGGACCCCCCCAAAAAACAACTTGACCGCGCCGCTCTTCTCCAACCCGACGACAGCTGCCTGCCGACACATCAACGCATAGGCCGAGTAAGCACGCGCGCATTGTCAACACGGGAATCCTTCTTCGCTTCATCTTCGAGCGCTTCCTTCCCCCATTTGACAGCGCTCGCCTGCTGCCAGCCATCGCACGGCCTGTTGCACGACGAACAACCATCGAGCCAGCGCACCACGACTTGTCTTCTGCACACCACCCGACACCCGAGACTCAGGCCTGGGATTTAGCTTCCGGATCGATCATGAGCTTTCGTTTAGGCTTTGCGACATTGTGAATCACCACACAAACACCACAACAGTCACCGCTTCCGCCCGACCCCTTGCCGTGGTTCCCGCAACTCCTTACCCTGCCTCACCCGTGAGCCCTTCGAGATCCCTTGTTCCGTCGCCCTGGCCTCCGACGCCTGTACCGACCTGCACCATGGCCTTCACATCCCAGTACCGAATGCCCGGTACCTACTTTGACGCACAACCCGCCGGAGTTCACCCTGGCGTCTTCCGACCACCCACTTCCCCCTCCGCCGGTTCTTCCTACTGTTTCGCCAGAGCAAATAGCTACCACGCCGAAGCAAATACACCTTCAGCTCAGGCAAAAAGGAAACGGCGCAACAATGCCTCCCGCGAAGCTACTCCGTTGAATGAATGGAACGATGGCAACATGAATCTAGACAGCTCGAGCGAACTCCCTAAACACGAGACACCTTTACCGATCCGAGAAGCCCGATACACGCTGGCTGGCCAGCTCGAGACACCTGGTGCCGGCGTCAACACGCCTTACGACAACGGTAACTTGGATGAGAGCATGTACTCAGACGGCGATTATCGAAGAGCCTTGGGATCAAAACGACCACACGAAGAGATGGAATCGCCTATTCCAGGCCAGCCGACTGTACTGGTCCAGCCTAGCCATCCAGTCGCCGGCGGCTGGAGTCGCTTTGCGTTCAACACTATTGGTGGGGTCGTAGGCAAAGTCTGGGAATTCTGCAAGGCTGGGGCCTTCATTGGCTTCTCTGCTGGGGGTGGCAAGGCTTATACCATTGATGGCCAGAGCATCCGTCCCTCTTCAGCTGCTACATCAGCTTTGTCTGCGCCCCAGCTAGAACCATCCGAGAAGTTCAACGAAAAATACGAATGGAGACAACAGCAAAGTCCCCAAAACTTGGATACCCCCGTTGGAGATACCACGCCGCCCGGAGGTTTCCCTCAGCCCCTCTTCACATCGTATGCCCGGGAGCCAGACCAAGCCCTGAACCCCGAACCCGAGGTTAGGGTCGAGGTCGAGGCCACACCTTCGCGACCCGCCGTAAAACGCCGACAGACGAGTGCTGGGAATCATGATGAGTTGCGAAACTGGGTTGTGGTGGACGAGTCAGCGCCAGGCAATAGGCCAGTTTCGAGGGCATCGATGCGACCAGCATCCCGCAACATGCGCCCTTCCCTAGTCACAGGCCGGAGGATTAGTGTTCCCAAGCCTCGTCTCAGCTCGATCCCGATCCACAACCGCCGCCAATCTACGGCTAGCCACGAATACAATGCTCCGGACACCGCACCACTGTCATATCAGGAACCAGCAAGCTTCGCTAGTGTGAGGTCTCCGGAGCCGCCGAGGACCTTGACCGGGCCCTCGCCGAGCCGAATCCCACTTCCAATGCAGTCTGCCGGCTCGAGCCCGAACCCGTTCGCGAAGACGACCGTCTCGGCCCGGCGTCAGAGTGCCATTCCGTCACCGGCACAATCTTTAATGAGCCCACCTATACGCTCGCATCGCCGCTCCAATAGCAGTGCCTCAGCAGCATCACCTCGCGGTAAACTCAAGGACTTCGGGGTGGACTCCATCCGCGCGAGCCCTCGGCTCGACGTGGAAGCCAAGAAGTTGGCAGCCAGACGAATCAAAGATGAACATGACACCGATGCGAGGATTAATGATTTCAACCAGAGGCTCAAGGAGATGATTCGCCAAGGCAGGGAGGCTCTTGGCACCAAGGTCGAGGTGGATGACGATGGATGCGGCTGGGAGGATGACTGAAAGAGAGTACTTTAATGGTCATGGAGGGCGTTTTGCTAGGTTCTTTACACACATCTGGGCAGGTCTGCTTTTTGGCGGGGAGTTGAAAGGATGATTTCGTCGCGTGATACCATCCACCATACATGCGGCATTCTTGACAGGACCCCAACATTACCTCGGGTCTAGATTTGCAAAGGTAGTTTCCAGCTCGAGATC
This sequence comes from Colletotrichum tamarilloi, assembly GCF_030869305.1. Taxonomy (NCBI): domain Eukaryota; kingdom Fungi; phylum Ascomycota; class Sordariomycetes; order Glomerellales; family Glomerellaceae; genus Colletotrichum; species Colletotrichum tamarilloi. The sequence goes on from NW_026849387.1 coordinate 36,265, forward strand.
TTCGAGTTTAGTAATACCAAGGGTCTATTCGATGATATATGTAGCCTAATAGGTTGTATAGCTCCACTATCCAAGCGCAGCGAAGTCATAAACTGTGCTTGGAATGCTGATCGTGACAACTTGAGGCTCTCTATCGGAAGCCACGTTGTGCTTCTTTGGCGCCCGGGATTTCCTCCTAATGCTGATTTCAAAATGCGACATCTTTACCAAATATAGCCTTGCCATACTTGCTGTTGCCCCATGCCAACGCTGCATCCACATATTCAAAATCAGGACTCGCCCATTGGTGGGACCGCGGCACAGATGGACGAATCTCCTGCTTGGAGCCGCAGCTCTGGCATACCTCATCGTTGAGCTTCTCCAGCTCGGCCTCGCAGGCCTGGCAATGCTTGGCACAGAACCATCGCGGGCAGCTCACCACGACGCACTGTCGATCCATAGGCATGTGGTCGACTGTCAAGTGCTGCCCTCCGCAGCGGCACTTCTTGAGGTGACAATCGCGACCGGCATGGTCCGGGATACCACACATGCAGCAGCGGGCTTTGCACATCATGGCTGTGATCCCATCGCCCATATGAAAGGTGGGACATTCGCCCGGCGTACACATTTTGGGGCATTGCTTGGCGAGGTGTCGTTGGGGAAAGGGGCTGCAGCGGCAACGATTGCGCTTGGAGCTAGTGCAGGCGGCGACGTTGTGCCATGCCTGGCCGCAGTGGCCGCAGGGTAACGGGCAATGTTTCGTCTTGTGATAGCGGTCAAGGCAGTTATCGCAGGGATTCTTTTGCTCTTCCCGTGGTTGTACTGAAGCCTCTTGGACGCTGGTTTGTAGTCTCTGGTGGAGTCTCTGGAGCACTTCTACTAACGTGCGAGGGTCCATGTCGGGTGTTATCCCCAAGGCGTGTAGCTCAGCGGCGGAGAAGTCGAGACGCAAACGCCTGGGCGGCATGATTGCGGATTTCTATACGTAACGAATACCATATGTCCTGAGGGAGAAATTCTGGTATGATGATGTCGGTAGTTATAACAGCACCTGGAGGTAGTAGTGATGAGGCAACGGCGAGGTCGGAATGGCAAACGAAGGGGCCCCAGGTATCAGTGGCTGAACTGATGTAGACTGCAGTGCTTCCTCTGAATTTCAAAATTTTGTAGGAGTATCGCCGGTTCCTTCTTCACTGGTTAGGTACTTGGAAGACGGTATGGCTGGTTATATTCTGGTAAAAAAAGGTCTTCCTCAATGCTGCCGCGGCGGTTGTTGGATGAGACGAGGTGCCGCGAAGAATTCACCGAGATACTCCGGCCACAAAAACGTGTTGTGCACGGCCCACTTGTCAAGGGACACACAGTGTTGGGACATGGTGTAAAAGCTTCTAGTCAACTGTGCACCTGGAGTTGCATCCTCACAGGATCCAATGTCATTCCAAACCCAGCTCTTCCTCTCTTCTACTCGAATTCTATACCAACATACAATGTCGCCAAAGTCTACCTTGACTCTCTAGGTACGCAGACCAGGAGATTTCATGGCTCTACATGAGCAATCGATGCTCCGCCAATGCTCTACATCACAACTTATGCTCTCTTACGAAAATAGCCGCGATTAGTGCCAGCGCTGATGAGATGAGTGAGAAACCGTGGCTAAATCCCAAACCTTCGACGTACGCCTGCACGATGGCTGCTGAAACCTTTTCATCCGCATGATCGATGTAGTCAACACTCGATGTCGCTTTTGCGATAATCTACCCCAATTCATGTGAGTGTCCGCGACGGCTTGAGAGAATCATCGACTGGCCTCTCTGCTTACCTGCTTTCGCACAACTGCGCTGAGATCCATGCCTTCCAGCAATGCGTCTAGCCGCCATCTCATCGTTTCCATCATGACGGCACTAACACATGACAGGCCGAGGATCATGCCGATTTGGAATGTCAAAAACATTCCCGACGTCACTGCGGCCTTGTGCTTGGGGTTGGCTGCGGCTTGAATGCTGATGAAACCCGCCGACTGTACCAGGCCAGCCCCAAACCCACCAGGTACGATGTAAAGCGACTCCCAAGCATTTGTATCTCCATGCCACCGAAGCAGCAAAAGCGAGTAGGAGAACATCGATGCGATAGTCGCAATTATCAATAGAGATTTGTAACGTCCAGTTCTGTGCAAGTCAGCATGTCGCTCCAAACAATTTGCATCTTCAGGATTGACAAACTTTCTGATCAGATATCCAGCAAGGACGCCACCGATGGCATTCCCAAAGACAGCGGGGAAGAGATGTATTCCAGCAACAGTGTTAGAGACACGCTGTGTCACCTGGAAATAGAGCGGGACGGAGAACATAAGGCCGAGTTGAGCCGCGACTTGCCCACCGCTAATGACGTACGTCAAGATAATGTCGCGATGCTTCAACAGTTCCAGGGGAAAGATTGGCTCTTTAGCCCACCACTCCTCAACGGCGGCAAAGAGTCCACCAAACACGACAGCTACGCCAAAGAGAACGAAGATGAGCGGGTGGCTCCAAGGTATCTTGGTACCTCCAATCTCAATCGGGAGGAGAAAGGTCAAGATGAAGAGTGCCAATAAAGCAGCGCCAAGAAAGTCGATCCTCGCTAGAGAGCCCTTTTTGCCGTTGATGGGCTTGCCGCTTGCTTCAATACCTTCATCACTCTTGCCCACTTGCTTGCCTTTTGGCAGGAAAAACCAACACAGCAAGACAGCAAGTAGGAAAATGGGTGCCTGGCCGAGGAAAGACCATCGCCATCCAATGGTATCGGCTAGCCAACCTCCCACAGGTCCACCAAGACTTCGTCCTACTGTTGCGGCCAGGTTGATACCTGCTTGCCACGCAGCCACGTCACGGAGTGGGACGAGATCTATCAAGGTTAGCTCAGTCCTTCCATCAAGGGTCCTCTATCGTATTTTACCTGTCACCAAGAGCAGCCCGAGGACGTTCAATGCTGAGCCACCAGATCCTGAAATGACCCGTCCAAGCACGACTTGCCACATTGTGCGACCGACGCCGACCATTGCGCTGTGAACAGTCAGTTGACAATCATACGGATAGCCTTGATCAAACCTACCATCCAACGGAAAACAAGGTATAAGCCACCATGAGGAGGGCACGCCGCCCGTAAATGTCACTGAGCTTGCCATACTTTCCGCCGTATTAGTGAATGGACTCACTTGAACTAGGTAGGGAAGGATGACGAACCAAAGTCTGAGTTGCCGCTCCTGCCAACGCGAAAGATACGAAGAGCCAACTGGAGTTTTCGAGATCATCGAATTCAGAGGCAATCGTTGGGTGCGTTGCCATCACCAAAGAGCCATCGGCGTTCGCAGTAAAAGTTCCAACCAGCAGGATAGACACGATCTTGACAACTGCCCAAGTCGAGGTCTTTCTGGCTTGTAGCTTTGCATCATCGCTGGCGGTTGCAACGGGTGCTACTTGTTCGACATCGACGCTCGAATCGACGACTTCTGACGACCGTGTGAGATGCCATGGAAGGTATTGGCCGTCCGAGTCTGCGCTAGACGACGAGGAAGTCAAAGAGCTCTCACCTGACGAACTCGACCCCCGTCGAGTACTCGACAACAAAGGCGACCTCTCGTCAACTACCCTCTGTGTTCCTTCACCACTTTGTAATGTCTTTGAGCGCGTCATGCTGATCGATTTGGTTGTGTGGAGGAGAGAATCACAGAGCCGCAAGCCAGCAGATGGAAGAAAAGGAAGGTGTCATCGGCTCTTCAAAACTCTGATGCAGCCGGGATGAACCTTTTCAGATCCGCAGTGGACAACCATGCCATGCATCCGGTGTGGCACTCGGAGTTTCCCATGCACTGGGGAGGAAGGCAACGCCGTGTATTGGCCAATCAAGCCTGGCATCATACCCAATGTTTTCCCTTTCCCATATCAGTCAGTCAATGGGCATCTGAGGAAGAGCTCTTTGACAGGGAAACAAAAATTGCCGATAAGAGGATGCAGGCTCGCCCGGCACTGGGGCTCAGGTATGGCGACATATTGCGCCATCGGCGCCATGCGACTTCGGACACCTCTCGGGTCCCCACACGGCCGATAGGACGGCGGTAACCGGTGGAATCAAGGCCATATTTGCTGCCTTCCCGGGAACCAAAAACTACTCGGACGACTCAAATTCAACGACAGAGCCTACGGATTCTTCAATTCTTGTTCTGCGAGACGCTGCAAAACGCACCCGCGTGTGGAGATTCTCAGCAAATGGCATCCCTAGCTTGGATCCCAGTCCGAGGATTGTTCCTCTCTCCTCCAGACCAGTGCGACATGCCGCAATTTGCGCTGTTGTGAGTTGGAGCCGGATCTCGCCGGATAACTATGTTTCACTGACTCATCAACACAGCTGACCAGACTTCTGAAACTCTGCTGTTCTCTGCGATCGCCGCTCCGGTACCGAAACCGTGTGTGTGCACGCCGGCTTAGATCGCGTCGCGACGAGCCGATTGTTTGGATTTCGGGTCCCTCACTACAAGTTATGTTAATCTGGCCGGCCCCCGGACCTCTTTCATCTCCCGATTCCGCTGTCTTACTTCGGATAATTCAAACACTTGAGTCCTCGAAATTGAAACAAACGTGGGATCGTCATCCAAAGATTGGGCTGCAATTGTTTCAACTTCGAATTACGTGAGGATCGTGGCGTGTTCTATCTGATGAGGCTCAATGGCGATGGAATTTAGACTGGCGTTGACAAAATATGAATTCTCTCAATCGATATTGGCAAGATTGGGAGATAAAGGCATGTTGCGCAAGTCCGTAGCCAAAGCCTTCGGCCCACCTCCCAAATTCCCATCGTGTCTTGACAGTTGACATACGCTTGTTCCAGCTTTAGATTGGGTCTTGACTCCCGTTTTTCCTGGCCTTTCCTCTCAGTTGCTTTGCAATCAAAATGCATAAAGAATGGGCTTTTAAAAACCCGTAGGAGAAAGGAGGCATGCGCATGGGTGACAAGTCTACGCCTATTGCTATGCCCTTAAATAGCAAACAACTCCACATGAATGGTCCATTTTAAACACACTGGAAAGTAAACAGTACGGAGTGTCCGTTTACATAATCACCTCCGACCCTTGGTATCCCCATAAACCGGCGGGATGACTCTGCATGCTTGCCCCAAGCACCATATCCGCGGCTGGACGAGCTATATTCTGGAGGACACTGCAGATGTATAGTAGTATGGGGAGAGGAGTGAGCACTCTATTATATGGGCGACCCACGCAACTAACCACAACCGAAGCCTCTTCTTGTATACATCTGACTAGCCGAGATGATATCTACAACTTCCGGGAAAACCGAGTATCAATAATCCATCCCGCGGATGACCGCTAAACCTTACTATGTGGGTTCCAGAGGTAGAACATCAACATTGTACGACGTACGAAGCGATACAAACAATACGAATGACTGTATCTACTCCGACACTTTACAGCCTTTCGACAGTCTTTATAAAGACTAGCCTTGACGCCTTTGACCTTCATGCATGATTTCCCTCATCAGACAATAATTGACAAATTACTTACCTTCAGTTCGACACCTCCAACACTCTTTACGACCAAGACACTTTTCAATCAAGATGCATGCAACTCTGAAAATCGCCCTTTTCGGCCTTGCCTCTCTGGCTGCTGCAGTGCCATCCTCCCCCAACGCTGACGCCGGTGCACTCTTTGCCATTGAAAGTTAGTAAATACACGGCGCCCTTCGTGTTGTATATCTGTCCCTAATCAAGCTATGAAATTGTAGAGAGATGCACAGGACTCTATGCCAGATGCAACGACGACTGCTGTGGCTCGTTGACCAGCTGCAACTATATTCCCATCTGCGGCAATAACCGCTGCGTGTCATATGACCCCGCTATTACCTACAACCCTACTTGCAACTAAGCGTCTACTCAATAAGTGGGCTTAGTTGGATTGAGAAGTCCGACAAGTTTTAGCCTTCCATACGTAGTATGTTGTAAGGGTTCTGAGCTCTGTTTAGGAAGACTGAGCCAGAATCGATACGAGAAATCTTCGAGTGGATCAGCTTCGTGAAGTCTTCCTAAACAGAGCTCAAAGCCTCTACCCTGTCACTTCACCGATATTCTCCTTAGCTATAGAATATTGACTCACAAACTCATATACTCCCGTCCATCATTATGTCGTGGCTGTCAGGAGGGTTTCCCTAGCCTTGGTCTTTAAGTCTGAGAAATCAACCCCCATATAGCAAGCTGAAGTGAGTTAGAAGACGAAGCTTGTTTTCATTATTCCATATTTGAGACTCTCGCAAACTCACCGAGTGAATCCGGATTTTGAGTTCACTCGCATCAAACAACAGTCTCAACTTGTGTACCGTACCAACTACCTGAGACTATACGACCTTTCCCACAATGATCGACGTCTCTATAAAACCCTGAACTTCCTAGTTACGCATTCTTCAGACTGTTAGAGTTATTTGTTGACCAGTACCTCCTAACTTAGTGACATATTTTCAGATGTGATGACTGGCATACCAATTTCGAGTTTGCCGATTCCAGTTTTGGAATGATGCGAATGCCCAGAAAGGATACTCATCATCAGTCTTGTGTGCTGTGCTTTCTACTTCATAACAGCTGCGATCATACGACCTACAATCACATCACATTCGGAGCGCTCGACATTACAATTAACCTTTAGGTTAGCCTAGAACTTGGTATTGGTTTCATAGCTATCATCGTTCCCTCAGTACGTCCAACCTTTTCCGGTAAGTTCTGAGGTTTGCAATCCAAACTTAGGCTCCGATGGCAAGATCCCTGAATACAGGCTAAGGAAATAATAATGCAGTTTGCCAGAGAAAACGGACTGTTCATTGAATTCCTCTCTCAATCATACGGACTCCAACTAGGACTTGGCAACTATCGGTTCCAATAGAGACACGGCCGAAAGAGCACCATAAAGCCGAATAAGACGTCGAGCTGTCAAGCCATGCAGAACTTTTGATTGTCGACATGCTATCGTGTAAAACGGTAGAAGAGAGTCTGATGACAGAGGTCTGGGGCGTAGCGCAATGCCTAAATACCTTAAAAGAGGCAGATGTTTGAGGAAGCTCATGTACCGGCATTAAGTGACGCTGAATACAACATGGGGTCTGAAGATCGCATATCAGGGCATCGCGGCACGCCTCGGACGATGAGCACAGGAGTACGCGAACGATGCTCGCTTGGATGTGGAAAAAATAGTCACTTATGTTTTTCTATATCTATTGAGTGTTTCTATTTTCCTGCCAAGACCACTTATTTCAGCTTTCTCAGGAGACAAATCCTTGCTAGGGGCTCCCGTCGGCGCATCCACCGCTTAGACTCTCGCGGCATCCTGACGGATTACAATGTTTGCCGTGTTTTGCTGGAAGAAGTCCTAATAGCAGCCAAATTGGCAACTTGGAGCCTACGAGCAACGTTTGCCAGCTGGAATGGAATGCCAAGTGTGGGCATATATCCTCGCAATATCTGGCAAGCCGACATGCCTGTTTCCTCTTGTTCTCCGACCATCAGGCGGAAAGACTGTGAGAGCTGGCTGGCACGGCCTAGTTGACCACACTTTCGCCCGTCGTGGAGCCTCTGATAGTAAGTGATCACGGAGCTCGGCATGCCCGAGCCGCTTCTGCGCCGTATGTGCCGGATAAGTCGGAAGGACCGGATGCCGCCGCCCGCCCGCTAGCAATGCTTCACGAGTGGATTATATGCCATGGCTAAGAGCGCTCTGAGGTAGCCCTGAGGAGTTTTCCGAGGCGTTTAATCGTCGTCGTTGTCGTCCTTGGCCGAAACACACGGGATCGTTTATAATTCGGCTGAGACGCAAGTTTCTGAATGATGATACTCTGTACCGGTATGTGTGCCGCGATCATAACCAAGACTTGCAGTATTTCTTCTTGTCACTTTCGTAATCTTCATAAAATCCTTCCCACATAACCCGATCAGCGCACCGGGGTCGATCAGGCTTGTCTTCTTCGTCTTCGGGGCAGTCCGGCAAGGCAGCTTTCCATTGCGCATCCGAACGGGAGAGCCACGGCTTTGGCAACGGCCAATCGCTGAAGTGGACCAGATAGGCTCTTGATACCTCGGCCATGGCGTTCCATTCCTCGTCGTCGTCGGGCGCAAGGTATTTCTGGTGCTCCTTGGCTCGGAATTCGCCGGTTAAAAGTGCAAGTCGACGATGCGGGAGGATCATGGCCGAGTCCTTGAACATGTGATTCATGACCTCCATGTCGAAATCCCCGGACTTGAGCGCCTCGCTCACAATCTTGTCATACCGCGACTTATTGGGCTCGATGAGCATGACATGGGAGCCAAGGACTTGCTTGACGACGGGTGTATCCTTCTCGTTCAGCCAGTAGGCGCGGGGGACGGCGACGGCTGCCATTGGGGCCAGAAAATAGTGATCCATGTTGTTCAAGACCTGCGAATCGGAATCGAAGGCTAACACTCGTGTGTAATCTGTAAGATCGAAGGCGTGGAACTTGGTCAGGCTCTTGGACCATGTTGCCTCTCCCTTGTGTGTTGTGAGGAGACCAAAGGGCCGCAGGACGAGGTCCGGTAGAGCCTTTTGGATGGTCTTGATAGCTTTGGCCTCCTTTGAATCCCCTTCCACCCAAGTTTTGGGAAAGATCAGGACCTGGTCGTGTTTTGCGCCGAAGCGGTGCAGGCGATTGAAGTTAATCACCTAATTGTCTCGCATTAGCAAGAGGTCACCCGTGTATCACGCCGCCACCTAGAAAGCCATGGGGCAGACATACTGCATTACACAGGTAGTGAATGTCCGTCGCATACTGAACATAGGCAAATCGAGGTTCTAGCTGTTCGGTAGTCCAGAATGGCTTCAGCTCTGCAAGCGAGCCCGAGCTATTGAATGTGCCATTCTTTAGGACATTTTGTAGAGGGTTTGGTATGAAATTGTACTTGATCGACTGATAGCCCGTCAAAAGAACGAAGACAAAAATGCCGCAAGTCAGCGCAACGGCGCGCTTCGTCGATATGAACATGATCGACGACGAGGTGGAAGATGGATTGAGTTGACAGCCCACTTGATACCACGGAAGGATAGAGACTCAGATAGGGATTTGATTACCGTTTCTCAATCAACGTCCATGAACAGAGAAGTTGAATCAGGGGAAAAGTTACGAAAACCTTAACCTGCGCCAAAGCCACAGTTCCATGGCCTAGGATACCACCCTCCTTACTTGAGCCTGGTGCAGGCTGCAGCGATGCCCCTCCTCTTCAAGAAAGGAGGCTAACGGCATGAGGGACGATTTCCCGCTGACCTCGGAAAAGTAAATCTTCACCGTGAAGCACTACGGTTGAGGCAGGGCTTCCTGGCGCGAAAGACCTCGTATCCAATGGCCCAAATGTCAGACGGGTGGGACGCGCACCCATTTAGGGATGAATGACAGTCTTAGTCTCTTGGGGGTTCTTGGGGCCCGACAAGGGTGGTTACTAGCGCAAATCTAATGTTGACGCGGAGTGCCCGGAGCCGAGGCCAAGCCGTCAAGACAGTCACTGTCAGTGTTTTGGGCCATTGTGGTTCGGAAGAAACGTGGTTTTTGAACAAGAATATAGCCTTCTCGTGGCTGAGGGCTTGATTGGGTCGATGTTGAATCCATCAAAAGTATTGTATCGATTGTTAACGTCAGTCCCAGCTCCCCGGTACCGAATATTGCCCAACTGGCAATTCCCTTTCTTGGGTGGCTTGACTATCGCTATTTTGGCTTGGGATGGGTCCCCCTGGCTTAAAGTTATGAAGTGGAGAGTGAGTCGATATGAATCACTGATCAACGAGTCAACAACACGAAAGGGTCAGCCCCCACTATGTCCCTGAGCTACCGCAACTTTCGGATAGCGATTCCGGCACCGTGACCGCGGTAGGAATATTGCTGCCAGTGTCCAAACGAAGAACAGCAGAATGAGCACAATCACGATGAAAAAAGTACAAGATCAATGAGTATTCAAAGACGGACGATACTATGGCGCCAAACAACTTTGCGCGTCGCCGATACGCTCGAATCACGGCTGGCATTGTTCTTGCGATGGTAAGTTTCCATACCCCATTGCCTGTTGGCGAGGACAAGATCTGACAGAACGTTTGGAGCTCGTCTGTCAAAATGCGGCCAGCATATTGGTGAGTTGACAGCCTTTGACTGCGCCTAACTTGCAGTTCAATCATGGACAACTAGAATATGACTGATGGGGATCGGTAATTAGTTGCAGCACAAGGTGCAGAGCCGCCCGCAAGACAATTCCGCTCGGTATGAGCCTCTCAGTGCTGTTGTCCTTTCCGAGGCTTTGAAGTTGTTCATCTCCCTCGGCGGTGCTGCTTGGGCTTACAACAATACTGAAGACCGCACGGCAATTACTTCCGGGTTTTTAGATTACGTGCGGAGCGGCCATGACAACGCTGCCATACCGGCTTTCCTCTACACGCTCTCGGCCACCAGCCAGAGTTTTGGGGCTTACCACCTCAGCATTCTGCCGTACCTGATGCTGTCGCAAGTGAAGCTCATCCTGACACCTATCTTCAGCAAAACCCTCCTGAAACAGACACTGCACCCTCATCAATGGGTGTGCCTGGTGATCATGGCAGCAGGAATAGTCATGGTACAGGTCGGTTCTCTACCGTCGTCATTGAGCGATGTCAACAGCAGTGACGCAGGCAAAGATAGGGCCTTCGGAATTGTCGCCATGCTGGTGGCTGGTTGCTGTAGCGCTTTCGCGGGTGTCTATATGGAAGCTGTCCTGAAGTCCTCAGATCGTAGTTTCATGGTTCGCAACGCTCAGCTGGCGGCATACGGCTGTTTATGTGCACTCGGCGGCTTCTTGTGGCAGTCAGACTTTAGCGCCAAAGGTTTTTTCCTTGGTTACACGACGCTGGTCTGGGATTTCGTTCTGCTGCAAGCCATGGGAGGGTTTCTCGTCTCTTGGGCGGTCCGTGTATCGAGCACCATTGCCAAGAATTATGCTCAGAGTTTGGGTTTCCTGTCAGCCTCGACGATTCCCTTACTCTCGTCACCTCACGCATTGAGCTTTGAGGTAAGGACACCAAGAGTCCTCGACTAAGATTTTCGAACCCTTGAACTGACTGGCTTGTAGTTGTACTCTGGTATCGCAATGGTTCTAGGAGGCGTATTCGGATCTCTCTGGAAGACCGAAATGCCTGTTGATTCCAAAGTAGACAGTGACGAAAGACCTAAAGAAGGATCAATAGTTTAATGACGAATGACACGTACGTTCATGGCCTACGGCTTCTCTTCCTAATCATCTCACTCGATAAAGCAGAGGTTCTGGATTAGAGACCATGGATGGTTTCACCACTTCGAATATTCTAGTAAATAGAGTGAGTTCCCTGATGTCCGTGAACTCGGGGGAGTAGTTGCCTTTACGGCCTCGCTCACATTTCTTTCCGCACTTGTGGCCAAGGAGCAGCACTTTGCTGAGATGATTCTTCCGCCCTCCTCGAAGAGCGCAGCTAATGGTGCTGCCGCCGGAATGTCGATAAAATACAATAGGGACTGCCTAGACTATGCTGGATATCCACGCTTCTCACTTTCCGTGAAGAAGATGACCATGCGCCATAACTTTTTGACCATATCCTCTGCCTCGTCATCCAATGCCTGCGGTAAGTGTTAGAGACCCTACAAAGAGAAGAGAGGGGCATGGTATAGGTACCGCTGCAAGCTCTTCCACCAGCTCGGAAGGCTTCCCGTGCTTCCGAAGATGCTCCTCCACGACCTCAACAAGCATCTCCTCTTGTACGCCTAGATACTCGACAATTTTCTTCTCGACAAACGGACGGAGCTTGTCGCGGATGATGGCATCGTCCAAGAAGTCCCACTGCACAGCCCAGTTCCATAGGCCGTCTTTCTCCGACGGGATTTCCTGGGCAAGAGCACGAACAGCCTTGCTAATCTCCTCCTCGGTCATCTTGTCCGCCGCAGTCGTAGGCTCGAACTGGATGGGGATAAGCTGTCTTCTCGTTGTGCTGTCTTGTTCCTCGTCGTCAAGAAGGCCCTCCACCTCAGCAACAGTCCGTCGTTGAGGAGCCACGCGCTGGGCTTGTGCGCGCTGAGCCGCAGCACCCAGCGACAACTTGAAGGGCGCTGGTGCGGACGCGGCTGCTTGTTGTCGCTGCTCCATCTCATGGGCTTGTTGGTCAAGGAAGGAGTCGGCCATGCCGCGCGCCCTCTCCATGTCTGCAGCCTCTCTCCGGCGCTCGTCCTCTTCAGCCCTCCGATCTGCCTCGTCCCTGGCTTGTTCGTCGGCTCGTTCGATTTGTCGCTTCTTGACCCAGCCCGCATGGTCGCGGTAGTACAAGTGGTTCTTCCTAGACGCTTCTCTTTCGTCATCCCAGGCCTTTTCCCGTTCAAGCTGCTCTTGTACGCGTCTCTCCAGCGTCTCCTCATCCTGCAATTCACGGTCCTTTTCTCTCTCCAAGGCTGCAGCACGGGAACGCTCTCTGTTGACCCATTTTCGCTCCGCCTCAAGATACATCTTTTCTTCCTCTGACTTTTGCTTCGAGAGCTCCCGCTGGTAGATCTCCTCGTCGTCGGCCTCCGTATCTTCGTCTTCGCGGTTGATAGACAATTCGGCATTCGAAATACCTCCGTTCACGAAGGATGTCGTGCGGGACCCATTCTGTCCTCTGGGGCCCGAGGGCGCGTTGTGCATCCCACGAGGTCCAACAGGAATATTGTTGGTGTTGGAAGGCGGCGGAGAATCCAGCCGTGATAACCGTGAGGGTCCATTGCGGTTCCGTTCCATCTCCTCCATCTCTTCCTCACGTTTGAGACGTTCCAGATCTCGCTTGTTGCTGCGTTCTCTGAATGCTGCGATCTCTGCGGCGACAACCTCTCTCATCTCCGCAGGGATATCTGCAAGCTCATCATCTTGAGCCAGAGGGATATTGACAACCTCGACGTTCTCTCCGGAATTGCTCATTGACACATCGCCTTCGCCGTCGGCTGTGCTTGAGAATTTTGGATACACTAGCTCCCGGATGACTTGTTTCAGAGTATCCTTGGCAGTCTTTGTCCGAGATTCGGCACTACTATCATCGCCTCTGCCTTCCTTGTAAGATTCGATGTACTTGAGAGAGTTCGGGTCAATGGCGACTTGGAGCTTGACCATTTCAACTCCATCGAAAGAGTCGCCTTCCGATGATACACTGTCGGATGGGGTTTGTCGCTTCAGGGGGACCTCGATGTCTTGAAGCAGATCGCAAGCGGTTGCAAAGGAATCGGCATCCTCGTACTGCGCGAAGCCAAACTTTGCTCCTTTGCCGTCAGAAAGCACCGAAGTAGCGACGTCCCATCTCCGAAGTTTTCCGACAGAATTGAGGATGGATTCGATGCCTTCATCGCCTCTTACGCCTTCAGGAATTTTATGGATGAATAATGTTCTCAACTTCTCCTCGTTGGTCGGCGGGACCAGGGACTGCATGTGCTCGCGTGCGGCAGCGCGGGACTGATCGTACCCGCGGTCCATACCCAATCCTTGTCGTCCGCCGCTCGGAGTATTGCTATCTTTTCTGCCGACATCAGGGCCGCCTGGCTTGCCACCTATAGTACCAAGACGAATGACGGGTGCACTGAAGTTGATATTTGGGAGGTTCGCGGGAGCTTGGAAGTTAGGCGGCAGGCCGCTTTGTCGGTTAGCTTGGGCATTGTTGGACTGCTGGACACCGGGAGGTGGTGCCATTCCCGGAGCGGAAGACATGCCTGGCGGAGGGCCTGAAGACGGGTTAGCAGAGCATCTTGGTATCAGAGCATTGTATTCCGAACCTAGACCAGGTGGAGGAGCCATGCCTGGGGCGCCATTGGACCCCGGGAAGCCACCATAAGTCGGAGGCGGCCCATATGGGTTTCCTGCTGCAGAGATGAGTGAGCAATAGATCGCTTGGGGGTTCGAAGATTGACGCACCTCCATAAGGATTGTAGGACATGGTGGGAAAATCTACGGGGTTGCTGATGGAAGGGCAGATGTGGGATCGTGGACCAACGATTCTGCAATTGGCGAGACTGGCTTGAGTCGCGGAGATGGTCAGTGATAAACAGATTGTGGGTGATGCCCCGGTTCAGACCTCGCCGCTCAGATCGAAGGAAGGGAAGGGGCGACAGGGTCTGCGTGGGAGACAGAGGCAGACGGAGGGCGTGGCGGTAGGTGGGACGCAGAGCTCCAAAGTCGAACACTGAAGCTCTTGGTCTGTCTCTGTAGTCAAGTCTCTCAGGGCCTGATCCAGTTCTCTCCAAAATTCGGCGCGAGGCCAACGCGAATTGGCCTTGTAACGCGACAGCTCTTTGATTGGTCGATACTCAATGGTGGGTTCCTCGGCATCTCGGAGATACCCTTCGCCGATTAAGCTCCCAATCGATTGAATTCGCGACTCGTCAGGTCTGGGCTTTGGAAGGAAATATTGTAAGGTCAATCGCCAAAGCTGCGCCAAATCGGATTCCTTTGCATTGTGCTCGCCTGGCCTCGGCGACACTCAATCGCAATGTGAGCATCTCTCCTCGTTTCACTGTTGATTCTTGACTAACCAATGTCTTCTAGGGCGTCGGAAATCGGGTTGCTGAGCAAAAGACTGCTCACCACCTGCACCATCCGCAGTCCCTCTCTGCATGCATCACAAGCGTTCCGACAGCCATTATGGGCTCACCCGCGTGCCTTTGCGACCTCTTCAATCCTCTCGGCTCCTCCTCGCTCCGGTTCACGGTCAAACCTTGAAGGCCTGTTCTCCAAGCCCTCCCCGACGAACTACGCCCAACCGCCGCCTCCGCCGCCGGCCGTAGACGCGGCTGCCCCTTCTCAGGAGAAGTCCGATAGTCCCTACGCATACGACGCCACTTCTGACACATTTGATATTTCCAAAATTATCGCCATGGAATCGGATGAATTCCTCAAGAAGCATTACCCCACTAGCAAGCAAGAGCCCGACCTGCGCACACGTCCACAGACTGGTCGAACCGTACACCTTACCAGCAAGACGGATTTGGCCAAGGCACTGAAGCTTCTTGACTTCAACTGCAGGAAGAACAAGATCAAGAGACAATTCCAACTACAGAAGTTCCATGAGCGCCCAGGAAAGAAGCGTAAGAGACAGAAGAGCGAGAGATGGAGGGCTCGTTTCAAGGAAGGGTTCAAGGCAACAGTGGCGAGAGTCATGGAGCTCAAGAATCAAGGCTGGTAGGAGCGACCCTTAGCATGTGACAATATCCCTGGAGAAGATGTAGCACATGGTGTTTACAAGATGTACAATATGTAGAAATCACAAAGATTTTGTTGTCCCAATGCGTTACTTTGGGGTGTTATTAGCGGCTTGAACTCTGTATTTCGAGGGCGCAGAGTGTGTATAGGTGTCTACAGAGATTTCTCAAGTGGTTTCCTGGACGGTGAGGGGGCCGGGCTCGTCTTGATCCTCGGCCGGCTACGGAATACAGCTTCCATGTCTTCAACGGCCATCAACTCCTCGGCAAGTATCGATGCATCGGGGTCCAGCTCCATCGTCTCCTCCTCAACGACGGGGATCTGGCTCTCGGTTCGGGCTCGAGGCCGTGACTTCTTCAGCGATTTTTGTCTGTCCAGTTGTGCTTTTTGGTGGACGGCCTCAAACCCAACCATGCTCTTGCGTGTGCGAGCCACCAGGTCGTCCTCATCAGTCACGCGAATCGTAACTTCCCCAGTCCGGCGATTAGCACTGGCAAAGGATGGTCTCAGGGTCAGCGTGTCATCCTCGTCGTCTGGGTCGTATCTGACGTTACGCGAGGATCGAGCCATTGACAACCGCGTCCGCTCTGCGAGGGACAGGGTATGACGTGGTTTGGAGCGCTTGACAGGTGAGGGGGATGCAACGTCTATGTCCTTCAAGATCTGGTCTGCCAGCTCTTGTGTTGGTGATTTGGGTGGCTCGGGTGAGCTGTCTTCCCTTTCAAACGGAACCTCCGCCTCGCCTTGTTCTTCCAGGGGCGGAGTTGCAATGCGGTTAGGGATCGCCTCCGTAATGTCGTCTTCGTCCGGTAAAGGGGGGGTCGGCGGAGGGATAGCCAGTTCATCTTGCGACTCTGGCGGTAGTAGCAATGGGCTAGGTAGCGGGGCTGGCAGGTCAGAACTGCTGGTGCGGGAAGAAATGCTGATGGCGGGACGTTCGAGACGTCTGAGATGGGGTTCCTGCAGCGACGGACGCCGGGGTAGATTGTTTGTTCCATGCAAATCGTCCTCTAATTCGCTGAGTTCTGAGATGGTCTCGTCTCCGAGGCTTTCCCTCGTAGCCAGAATCCCATCTGGCTTCTCATGTTGGCGAGTCCGTGGGCCCAATGTCTCGGTGAGCTTAACCACAGGCAGAGAGCCTACTTCAGCCAATTCTGCCAGACAGTCATCCAAAAGATTGGAGTAATTCCTTGACAATGAAGTGCTCTTCTTTGCAAGCTGCCTTTTCGGGCTCGTCTTTCCCAGATGCAAGCTCTCATGGAAGTCGAATTCGAGGTCGATACCACGTTTTGCTCTCGTTGGCTGTGACATCTTGGACGTGCTGGCTTTGCGTCGTTCGCCGAACATGCCGGCTCGGAATTCCTGCCATCTCGCGAGTCTCTCCCTCTGCGTCCTGACACGGTCGTCCAATTGCTCCAAAAGCCCTGTATCGTGCGTCTCCAACTCGGTAAGTCGGCCAGACTCCAAGCGCCGCCAGATTCTGTCAAAGGGGGCCGACAACAGGCCATCCTTGCGGGCGTTGGAGTCACCGTAGAGAAGAGTCTCCATCCATTTCTCATTCCCAGCCCAGTTCGTTCGCACCGTCCTCCAAGTATCCGACCTGAGATTGTCTGGTAGGTCTCGCGCGCTTGTTATTTCTCGAGCGGATTTGATTTCCTCCTTCCTCCGTGCAATGCCTTTCTCCTTCTGGCTCAACACTTCAGCAAGGTCGCGATATTTTTTCCTGGCCTCATTTTTCTTCCGCATAGCATTGGTAATGGAGGCTCTGTGAGCAAGCGCAAGAGTCACAAGCTCCGTCCGTTCGGCACTGTAACCCCGATTTTCTAACGCAACTTGCTGGGCGATGGCTGGATACTCGTGCTCGGTTTCTGTCACTTCGGCCACCATCTTTTTCAAAACGGCGGACGAGAATACGGCAAGAACTTCTTCCAATCTCTCCCCTTTGCATTCATCTAGCATGGTCTTGCGAACCACGGCGTCTCGTCCGAGGACTCCATTCTTCTTGGCCTGGTCGAGGCTTCGCAGGAGGGCAGCTCGTAGGTTCATGGATTGAACATGGTCTCTGGGCGGAAAGAAGGGTTGAAGCTTCTGCAAACCACCAAAGATTAGCAGAGTCCAGGACACACGCTATTTGCACATACATTCCGCGCCTCTTCCGGGTCCCAGAGCACAAAGAGCTGGTAGAGAGTCCATTCTACGCAGTGGATGCGCTTTTTCTGCACAGAGAAAGTCTGCGCATCGAAGTCTGGCCAGTCTGGGAACGAGGTAAAGTCCAACAAGCGAAGGTTGGTCAAAAAGAGGGAGGCATTGGTGGTAGGCGCGGTACTCGTAGATATCGAGGCGTTGAGGGGTGCGCTCAGGGTCTTGGTCGACGGGCCCGATCGCGGTTGGCGTGACCGTGCAAGCAGAGAATTGGGTGGCAGAGTCGCCATAACGACATTTTGCTTTCAAGAAGCGGCCTCGAAGAATCAAAGTTGACTCTTGTCTTGCGTCTCCCTTCGGATGGAGTATAGGGGGGATGTCATCTACGCAGGCGCGTGTCGCATTGAATCGGTTCCAAATGCAGGCAGCGCATTTGTTGTGTTGATGGTGGGGAGGAAACGGCGGTGGAGGGATCAGCCCAGCCCAGCAACGCTTTAGCGCGCCAGGGGTCCCCAGAATCTCGGTTAGCGGTTGACTGCCTGCGCTATCAGTGGCACGTCAAGGCTCCGCCTGGCCTATCTGTCCTCACCTTAGTCCACTTCGACTCGCCTTGCACCAACTCATGCGCGGTGTAATTACATTGTCCCAGCTTCAAGGTGAGCGGACTGTTTCTTTTCTTTTACGAAGATGCTCGCTCCAGGCTCGCAGAGACTGGGCTTTGCAAACATTTCAGAGTCAGTAGCAGACTCGTTGAGAATTATCAAAGACATCTCTATACTTTACCTTATCGATCATCAATTAGAGCGCGGGTGTCTGTGCGTACAACATGGCGTTACTGCCTATCTATTCTCCGAGTATCCGTATCACTAAAGTTTAGACACATTACCAACGGTTAACCAACCAAAAAACAAACCCACCCAGTTTATCGATGCTACACACAATAGGGTTCCCTCGTCAAGTACATAGCTTTCCTACTCCCGTCTTCATGCCCAGTCTCTAATTTTACTGGTGAACTTCGGCTACGATCGAGTCAATTCAAGCAGTGGAAAGAGCTTCTCGGGTTTGATACAATGCAGCTTACTTTCTGCATCATCCAGATAGCTGACTTTCCTGATGTTGGAGTGAAGGTATAGGAGGGTCGAAGCACAGAGACATGTTCAGACAATAATCGTCGGCAAATTAGCAAAAGTTCAACCCAAGCAAACTTATACTTCTTTAACTCGACTAAACGAAGCGAAAGATCCCAAATGTAGACAGATTTTGTTTCAACGGCATTCACAGAGTCCCTCTCTAGCCCTATCCGCGCCTCCAGGCATCTTGTGCCTTGTTGGAATGACGCAGGCCACAATCGGCAGCAAGATGATTTGAATATCATCGTGAAGAAAGCTGAATGTATTTCCAATAGGTTATTGCCCAACTCTAGCTTCTTTTCGATCTTTATACAATGTGCCCTTAATTAGGATTACTGCCATAGCTGTTAGTAAACACATCCACAGAATACCACATCCTTTGTCAACTCACAATGTAGCTCCTGTGTTATCAGAACAGACAGCTTTCCCGGAGACGGCAATGCATTCCCCTTGTCCACTTGAAAGAAGCGTAGTGCCGTTTTCAAGATTAGGGTCAACATCAGTCCCGGCAAGATCTTGAAGAGCCTTCCTATCCGCGGCTTGCTGCTGTCGGCTACCGCCGCGCTGAGGCGAGGCCGCAGCAAGGCCGAAAAAGGCGATTAGGGTGACTGAGAAAATAGAGGAGAGCTTCATTATTCGATGTTTTATAATGGGAGTTGAAATGGAATGGTAGATTTCGAGGGTTCAGTGTTAGGAAAGAGGATTGGGCCAGCCGGAAGGTTAATCGATTTAACTCGAGCGAAGTCTGAACTTTGGAAATGAGATGCTCATTTCAAAAGCTAAATATTCACTTTTCTGCTCTACCTGAAGCCTTTATATGCATTGCGTGAACCAGGGCGTGAAGCTCATGTGTTGTCACAAATGGGATGACAGGCCGGTTTCGCGGTTGTCTCAAACTTGACAGGCGGCCCCTAGCACATAAGGGTGAACTTGACTCCTGCCACAATCTCGAGACAGGTCCACTCCAAGCGCACCTTAAGATCATCCTATATCATGGAACCTCTTTCTTACACTAAGGGACTCATAATAGAGACTAAAAGAAGTAATCTTTGTGCGTAGCATGGCTCCTCAAAGCAATCGCCTGGCACTTGGAATCTGAATCTCCTAGTTTGGATCACGACTTAGGTTTCGCTAAATGGAATGCTCGTCTTGACACAGGCATGGGATGCAGAATTAAGGATGAGAAAGCCGAAGCGGGGTAGTTCTTCTAGAATATTTCTCCATGTGAGAGCGGCCCTCGCCTTCCAACTAACCCCAGTTGCCCTTACCGACGAAACTGGTTCAATGCAAGCATCAGACATGGCAACATTTGCCAAAACCAATTCCCAATGACCAGGTTAAATATCATATTCAAAGAAAGCGATAAAGAATGTTTGGATTCAATGAGTCTAAGCATATTTCAGTGCGGATTTTAGAATCCCTTATCTGGTCTTGTAGTCGATTGGATTGCAATTAGCTTTCGGGCAGAATTTCCGTGATGTTGCTCTTGGCAAGCTTATCAGTCTCGTCCAATACTTGAATCAGCCCCTCTTTCGCAGAAGTGTGATTGTGACCTTTAGGCTGAGCCATTCCCATATGTTCCATAGTCACACAGATGACAGACTCCATCAAGCGCAGTGCCAAAGGTCCTGCAATTCCAACATTGTAGAATGCCGGGGTTTCATTGACTTCAAGCAGCCACGCGGTTCCGCTTGAGTCTATGAGAAAGTCCACCGCGAACAGTTCGAAGCATTTGTCCACTGTCGTGAACTTGTCCGCCATTGTGTGTACAGCGGCTCGGAACAGCTCCGCGGAAACGGCGCAGATCTGCTCAAAGACGTGCGCCTTCCAGTCACCGGGCAGCAAATCATCTGGAACATCCCAAAAGTCTCTCATTGACTCTCGATTGACAAAAATATCTTCGTCTTGAAGGGCTGTGTTGGTAAGAGAGGATTTGAGGCTTGGGTACAACCAGGGCGGTTCGTAATCTTCTCCGGCAAGAAGTGCAAGCAGTTCCTTGAACACATAGACCTTGAGACGGCCTACAGAGAGAACGTAGGCTCGAGCGTGCCACTTTCTTTTCTCTATCGGCGGAATAGAGACAACATATTGCTGAGCGACGAACTCGCGCATCTGGGCTGACGGAATACGACCGCCTTCCTTGAAAATGTGCTGGGGCTTTGGGCTTCTTTGGATCGCTTCCAAGTTTTGCTTTAGCGACAAGGCGCCTGTGGCAGTAACTAGCACATCAAGAGAGTCTAGACCAGGTGTAGATAGTGTTGGCGAGAAGTCCGGGTCGCCCTTTTCTGAACATGGGGTCGTATCTGGGAGAGGTTGTTGACTCTTGTATACCAGGATGCTCTCGTCCTCTTCTTCAACCTCGTACTCTGCAAGCTCGAGATGATCGGCAAGCTCATCTACTGTGCTAAACAGTCTGATGCCAGCACCACAGTCGACCATTGCCGGCTTCATAATCCACCAGTCGCGTTCTGATGGGGGCTTGCTCTCATTTGTCTCGAGTGAATACAGGAGCGAAAGGTCGTCTGCAGCAGTCAAAGACTCCTCGACATACTCGGCATAGTCTAACGATAGACGGACTGTAGCTGGCACATGACTTTTGAGGATGCTTTCTGGTCTCTTAGCTATCCACAGCTCCACAACTCTGGCAAGATAGTCTTTCCGAGCCAAAGCGTCGCTGTTCGGGTAGGCGTTGATCAGGCTCGTGGTCGCTGAGTTCAAGAGTTTGAAGTTCCGATTCAAGGCCCAACCATCACAAAATTGAAAGACTATCTTGGAGTTGGTCGGGAAATTATCGAAGTTGTCGATGAATATGGCATCCGGCGCGTGCGTTCGGATGTAGGACTTGATGTGTTCCGAGAGCCAAGGACTGGCTGGTTGGACATACGCGTACATTCTGGTTGAACCTGGAGAACAGTAACAGCATGCTTTTGTGAGAGGTTCGAGTCTCTTCTTAAGGTGATGTTGTTGACTTAGATGTCGTATGATCGGGGACAGACAGTTAGATCGTGGCTGCGGACCTGTGGTGGAGTTAGACGTCATGAGGAAACTAGGAATCTCTTGTGTGATCCATAGAACCCTTTAAATCCAACAACCAGTGGTTCCCCAGGAGTTAAGATGTCTCTCGTTATCTAATCATCTGGAGAATCGTAGCATCGTTCACCAGGTTAGAGTGGCCAAGAGGCATGCCAAGAGAGAACGCGGATTTCCATTACCTAACCTCTACTCTTGCGGTTTCCATTTGACATAACCAGCTTTATAAACGTAATCCAAGTCGAGCTCACTCCGAATAAAATCAATACATTTTTGATCCAGCTCGATGACTTCAGTCGAGTTGCTCACTTTGATCCTTGCGCCCCCCTCCTTTGAGTGTAGTCACACAAACAGCATATACTTCAACTTCACTCCGGAGAAACGTAATCGTGTTTGGTTCCCTCCAATGAAAACAGATGATTAGCTTTGACTTGGAATGAATATTTATGGATTTCGTAATGCACGACGCACAATCCGCCGTCACGTTATTAAGAGAAACCAGGGTCTGGAGCATCAAGTCGTGAGAGGCCATACGAGCACGCGATCTCATTCTGTCTAGCAACGCATGACAGCATGCTAAATCCTTGTTGTTAGTCATCAAGAAGCATTTGAAAGTTGCGGTGACTTCAAATTCGTCCAGAACTAAAACTGCGTGGAAAGGTACCTCAATTCGAACGCCAAAGATCACCAGGCACAGGCTTCATCTTCAAATCCATTGATATCATGTGGATATTTGAGGAGTCTGCCAGTATTTCAGATCAAGTGCAAAGGACCCTTAGTATCAGCATCCTACTCGTCCTTAAACATGATACCTTGAGCCCTGGATGATATTAAGAGTCGAGTCTAAAGATATTTGCCGAGAATTCCACACGTGCACGCCTACGATGCTGAAAGCTCAATCCGAAGACTAGCAATCAACCTTGGCTACTTGGCCCTGACCAGGAGCCAGACAAAAGCTGACTACACTTGTAACTACGTTCAGAAAGAAGATAATGGCGATAATGTGTGACTTTTAAGGTGGCATCGATTCTGAGCATTCATCGGAGGATTGGGCACAAGACCAAATATGCGCTGCTAGTCACCTTGTAAGTATGATGTATCAGATTAATCTCTCATTTTGGATGGCCATTTAATTCGATATCTACTTATAAAATGAGTCTATCTTATCAGTTAACTCAACAAAAAGCTGGTCAAAAGTTTGCTGCAATGTTTAGTTTGCCACTTGGATGTTTGTCAAGCTAGGACGGTAGAAAGTGGGCAGCTCAAGTCTGCGCCGGCTGGAACATCATTGATGCACCAAGCAAGCTGCCCAGCACGCGTTCAAGGTTATTGGCGAGGAGTCATGAGATTCCGCACGAGAAATAGAGATGGAAAGCAACGTCAACCTATAATTCGCCAATACCATTGGTCTCAAAGACCGATAGTGTCACAGAAACCGATCAACGACAATCAAGCAGCTGTCTTGAAGAGAATAACAATTGGCTCGAGTCTAACAGCAATGTCAAATTTCCCTTGAACGGCTAACTCTGATACCTGCACCTTACATAACGGCATTTCACAAATGAAGTACTATGCCCCTCTTCACCAGACCAGACTCTCATGAGATCAGATTCAACGCCACAGCAGCAGTCTTGGCAACGGGCGCACAGCGGCCTCGGCTCCTTCAGCCGGTCCGGTTTCGGTATTCCAGCTCACTGGACAATCGTCCCGAAGTTGAACAGGATGAAAGTCGAAACCGGAGAACCGCCTGGGGATTTGTATACGCTCCTCCGCAAGTGGGGAAGGTTGAAACTATAGGGGTTCGTTTCACCGATTTGATTTTTCGAAGTTTGTGTCCGTTCGCCTAGAAGCTGTAAAGGAAGGACCAACTAGCGTCGAGAACGTGACCGACACCTCCGAAGGCTGCCACCATGAAAACACTTTGTATGAAGTGATGGTGGGATGGAGACACCGTGATTGAGAGGATTGTAAGGTATCCGACGTGACGGTACTATACATTGGATACTCACTCTGACAACCAGTATTCGACACGAGCTTTGGTACCTCTCTTGCAATTTCTTTATAACGTACTCGTATTCGTTCGACAAGTGAAAGGTGACAGGGGAGCCAAGAGCTACATCCGTAACTCCCAACGTCTCCTGCGAGTCCATGGCATGCATCGCAGTTAGATCACAAAAGATGAAGTCTGACAAGTTAGCAGTACGAAATTTGAATACTATGACAGACGGTCTCAAGCAATCTCATATCAGCGTAGCATTGGTTCGAGCGACAGTTGAGGATGAAATGAAGTCCAGATGGAGATGAGTGAATATGGGGCAAAACGAGCACTTCTAAGCACGGAGACTGATGGGCCTATGAGGCCATCAAAGAGTTCCGATCAGAGACAGCCTGACGCTTGATTGGGTTGCGAGGCCAGAAATAGAAGCGGCAACCAGGTTATCACCATCAGTCGTCGTCTCAGAAGCCGCGAGACAGCAAGAGACTCATACCGCAAGCGAGCTTACCCGGGAAATGGCTGCTGTGGACGAACGTTGCACGAGCTTTCTCCATTGCCCAAATCATCTGAACCGCTCTCTGAGATGGCACCGCAAATTGACAAATTGCTGTCAGACCCATTCAGCTCCTGAGTCTCTGTGTATGAGGTGATTAAGCATAACCAGGCGCAGTAGTCAACTTGTCCGTTCACTGTTGATATCATGAGCCCGGCTCAGTTTTACTCCACGACCCTCAAACTCGGTGTCGCTTTCTCTGGGATCATACGACGCGTTTGACGTTCGGTCTGAAGCCAAATGTGGGCACAGATGCCATCTGTTTGGTCAAGATACCGCCGTCAGCGAATGATGAAAGGATATCGGTAATGCAGGTTGGAACGGGCGTGCAGGAAGCTGAAATCAGCACCTTAAGGTATGTTGGAGAACACAGTGATGAGCAGAACATCAATTCAATTTGCTCGTTGTTAACGTTTTTACCAGTAAGCTGGAGTGTAAGGATGATGCGGTAATGAGATGGCAAGGAGTTGGTCAACAGCTAGGCCATCTCGTCTTCTCGACGCTCGCATTCGTCGAAGCTCGCCAAAGAAAGGGAGCGATGCTAGACAAAGGGACGAATGTCAGACAAGGGAGCGTTTGGGGCGAATAGGGTTAAAGGGGAGATGGGTTGTACTGACCAGGGACCTCCGCGTAGGTTATTTGGCAGAACCATAGGAATTGAAATCATTTCGTCGGATTTTGCACAGTCCTTGTAGAGTTGCCTGAAGGCAAACCCGGGCCAACCTGGCAACTGTGCCTGGAATCAGTCAACGACTGGCTTTGGTTCGATACTTCGTTCTGCCCAAGGCCCCAAGAGCCTGAGTTTTGAGAAGGGACTCCGGAATGATCAAGAAGCCAGGGTGCGTCAAGGATCTTTCCATCGGCGAGCAGCGACAAGCTGTTTACTTACCATTCAGGAAATAAAGGGGCGTAGGGATGGAAACCGGTTAGCCCCTCGAACAGACGGCAGGAAACGGAGGCATCGTGATCCGCGCTGAGGCAAGGTGAAGAGGAATCTGAATGATGAGATCAATCGCCGCGGACCGATGTTCAGTTGGTCGGGGAAACATCAATGCCGGCCTACAAACGTTGCGGATTTCTCGCTAGCTCGGTGAGCGACAGGGCTGGAGATCACAGGTGTGTGACCTTGCCGTCGCGGACGTGAGAAGCGCGCTAGAGGTCGCGGAGGGCGAGTTGCCCAAACAGCTATCCCAAGTTTGATTTTGCCGTTGACCGGCAGCGTCTGCCCAGGTGTACCAAGGTTGTCACAGAAGAGGTCTGAGAGACGTGTTGCGCCTGCTGGTGGCATGTCAGAGCGGACGGGAGCCACATGTCATGTCAGCCACCGGGAGCAGGGCTAGCCCATCTACGGGTGACGAGGGTCAAGTGGCGGGCTGTCTACCATTTGGGCCATGTCGCCATGGCTGTGCCGAAGGAGAGGTGGCGCTGAATCTAGAACCGTCTTGGCAGAGAAAGGTCAAGACAGAATGAGGATGGGAGCGAACCATCCCGAGGGGCTAGGGGCTAAAGGGACGAAAGCGAGATACTATAACGGGCAGTTGCACCGTATTGATTTGGAAAGAAGTTCAAGCAATCGTTCCATGGCAAGGTAGCATAGGGCATGAAGTAGCCCGTGTATAGTTGTGAGAAAAAGTCAATAGGCTGAACTGACTGAAGACAAGATGCGCCAAGGGCGGGTTATGTTAAAGTTGCGGGATGACAGATTGGTTTAGCATTGTGCCTGCATTAGTCGTGGATGATGGAGTATGGTCGGGGAATAAGAGAGCCACCAGGAACAAGCACAGGCACGGGAAGGAAGCCGAAAACAAAGGTCAGAAAGAAAGCAATCAACCAACTTCGTTAGGTAAAGTAGGACTGGCCCAAGCAGAGACAAGACTACTGCCATGCACAATTAAGCATATTTGTTTGATGACGCGGAGGAAACGTGTACGTTGTGCACACACTTACACTTACACTTGCATGTACTCCGTACACACTTGCATCAACGTGCTTCTGCTACCTTACCTAAGTATGCAAGTATGTAGATAATTACACGTACATCCATGTGCAGGACTCTTAGAGAGCCTATCAAGATTCGAGAGGGTGTTAGTTGGCTGTCCGCTGCCTCGGATGCCACGAGCTTAAACAGTCCAAGCTTTGCCTCTAAATTTGGTTCCCGTTTCAAGCTTCAAGCAGGGGGCCTCGGTACGTTGCTATCCTTGATTCACCTACAACCCCTGCCACGCCCACGCCTGGCTGAGGTGATGAGATCTGCTGCCACCCTACTCCGTACACAGTCTCCTGGGTATTCTTCCCGCCGTAATTCTCCGAACATAAACGCTCGCGTCAGTCTCAGGCCGGGCCTGCTTCTCCGTGTCTTTGCGAATCCTGCTTGTCTTACGTTCTTACTCGCAGAGTCACACTAGCTCCTAGCCACCACGTTGAAGAAACAACTGTATCCCTCGCACGGCCTGACGTGACTCGGACGCTCTTCCGCTCTCCTATGGTCACACGGCCACCTCAGGTCAGACTCATCGTTATGGGGAAGGGGGAGCACTGACAACCACACTGAGCTGTCTGTCATAACACACCACCCATCAGAAAGGGGAGCCACAGACAGAGAGCGTGTCTACATCACTTCTGGTTGACATACAGCCCTCCAAGCCCGCTAGAAAGCTTCCATTGCTGCAGGCCGCGTTCTACCGTTTGCTCCTCGCGTTAGTGCAGGCTACAACGGCGGGATCTTGAGTCGATCTCTCATGCATTGCTTCGCTCGTTGTTCGTCACCACGCAGCAACCTCATCACCACAAGGTTTTCTGCTCACCATATACCCCTCCTTGATCCATAGAAACAGATAGTCGTACCATGGTGCCGACAGGCAAACCTTCCATTTGCACCACTCGGGTGCATATCGCGGACGCACATCGCGGGTGATCGCCCGCCGGAGGAACACGAACACTCCAAAATCGCTGTCCTAGGCTGCAGCGGCATCAGCAGATCTCATCTTAGGCTTACTCGAACACCCCGAGACCGTGTCTCTCTAACTACCTACTTACCCCGGATGTGGAGAGGGCTACCAGCCTTGAGATGCATCCGGCGCCAGCTAATCAAGCGTAAAACCACAATCACCGCCAACCATGGCATGTCTTCCGTAACCAAAGAAAAGTACTTCTCCCCGTACACACGGCCAGGGCAACGGCCGCACTTCCTGACTCCCAAACGTGGACCAGCGTTTCCGAGCCTGGACTTGGAGACTCTTGAGGCCTGCTTCAGGGCTGAGGCGATACAAATCCTTACTACCAAGACTTTTAGCCAGGGGAAATAAACGGGTCCTCGAAGGCTTAGCGGACGGAGCTCAACGGTTGCGCATCGAGAGTCCCTGTGAACATCACGGTAGATACTCCGTTCCGTAGTGGTAGGCCACAGAAGATCTCCCCTTCACCTCTGGCCTGGCGACTCCAGATCTTCCCTAGGTCCCAAGCATGCCAGTCCGATCACCGAAACCGTAAACTTCTTGGCTACCGTAAGAAGGCTGCATCAAGTTTCTGACTCTTGAACCAATCGGAACTCTGGTTGTCTCTTCTCGTGCGTCCCCTACACCTAAAACCTGACTTGCTGACTACAAGCTACGCGCGTGTTCCTGAGTTGGCAGAGTTCCAGAGTCCCTGAGTTGCTGTGTTCTTCTCACATCGTCACTCAAATCAACTTCAAGGCACAGCACGGCCATTCGTCGCCAAGACCTCCACTGAAACAGATTCGCGAGCAAAGATTCGCCAAGCTTCATGCACCCGAGAACCTAACTTCACATCCCAATGATCCCACACATCGTCCCTCAATGTCTCTCCCCCTCGAGCCTCGAGCCTCGAGCTAGCAACCCGGTAGCACATCGACACATCCTCGCGCATCCTCCACATCGCGAGCCCCTCGCCGCATATCCAGACTGCACATCACTCAAATCATTCCGTCTCCTAAACACGCCGTACACCACCAAACACGCGCGCGCGCAGCAACTACCTTACCAAGGGCAACGAGGCGCAGTAGCCCCAACCCATCCAAGCCTAGCAGCACCCCCAGGATCTGTATGTGGGCGGGTGGATTCTCGGGACGCTTCCACGTCTCTCTTTCTGGAAGACGACTCCAGCAACGTAGATGCGATTTGCTCTGAGCTGCCTCTTGGCGATCCGTTTGTGATGCTTCAACTTCTAAACCCCAGCCTCCTTCGTATCGCATGTCCACGCTTACCGTCCAGTGACCCGCCTCCGACGTCGCCGTGGTCTTGTCGTCCCAACTTCACCTGGTTGAATCACGGTGAAGGGTTTTCACAATTCCAATTTCCTCGCGTTCAGCTATGAAGTCAATCAAAGGATAGAATCCGAGGTTCACACGCCCCCAGCCAGCCCACTCACGCCCCTCCTCTTGTTTCCCTATGCTGCTCGAGCCGACGCGATACCGAGCCATGCTTGAGGTTGACTTCGACTGACGGCTTCAAGGTCCTAGCCATTGGGAACACACTGACACTGACGAAGGGTTGCAGGGTGCAAGGTCTGATCGGGGATGCAAGGTAGGCCGGCAAGGGCGTGTCTATGTCTCTCCTTGCCGCTAATGTACCTCTGTGTACGTATGAGCGCGCGTGTATGGGAGGAGGAGAAGGAGGTGAGGTTCAGCTGAGAACAGACCCTGGAACCTCATCGTCTACATGCTTGCTTGCCCACCCGCCTGGCCTTGCCTTGTCTCTGCCTGCACCGCACTGCTTCGTTGCTTTGCTTGCTACGACGGTGGTCCAGCATGGAACGATCTGATTCCGAACCTCCCACCCAAAATCCGTCCCATCTCAACCCAAGGAATTTGTCAAATTCGTCTCCCCTGACTATGATATGGAATGCCAAGCAAGTCCAGTCGAGACCTTCTATATAACAGTCCCGTCCACACCATCACGTCTAACCTTCTTTCCTACCTCATCACACAGCATCAACAAAGCAAGCCTTTCACTTCTTCACCCTTTCCACTTTCCTTACCTATCTCAGCCCCGGTGGCTCTTCACGAATAGGATCTCTTAATCTCTAAAACCAACTCCGATTCAACCTAGCTCCCTCAAGCTCGAATCTCTCATTCAAAATGCGCTCCCAATCGCTCCTCGTCGCCGCCCTGGCTGCTACCGTCTCTGCCCACGGCACGCTGATGTCCGTCGAGGGCGCCAACGGCGTCACCATGCCTGGTCTCACCAGTAAGCTTTTACCACTTTCCTGAGCAACAGGGTTTGCTCTTCCACACACCTACACATAAATAACTAACTCACTCACCTTTCAGTCGCTGATGGAACCCCCCGTGACTGCTCCTCCAACGGCTGCGGCTCTCAGGCCGACACTGCCATCATCCGTGACCGCGAGATCGCCTCCGGTGAGGTTGGCCCTCTTGGCCGCACTCAGGGCAACGGCCCCGTTGACGCCTCCGTGATGGTCAACAACTTCATGGGTGGTGCTGCCGCCCCCAAGAACAACGGCGCCGCATCTGGCACTGGTGTCGAGGACAACATCCCCAACATGAAGCGCGCCGAGCTCTACGCTCGCCAGGGTCTCGCCGGCCTCTTCGGTGGCGGTGGCAAGAACAAGGGCAACAAGCAGAGCGGTCCCCCCGAGGCCCGCGTCGCCGCCACTGCTGGCATGGGTGCCTCCCAGGGCATGCCCACCGCCGCCGATGATGGCACCATTTCCATGACCTTCCGCCAGATCAACCAGGATGGCGCCGGTCCTATGACCGCCGATGTCGACGGCACCTCCGGCGGCACCAAGGAGGAGGCATTCCAGAGCGCTCAGGTCACCACTGACGTCCCGGGCCTCGGCGTCCAGGGTCTGTCCCTTGCCACCAACACCGACTTCCCCATCAAGGTCCAGATGCCCGCTGGCATGACCTGCGACGGCACGGTCGGCATGGCCTCCAACGTCTGCGTCGTCCGTGTCCGCAACGGTGCTGGTGCCGGCCCCTTCGGTGGCTCTGCTGCCTTCACCCAGTCCGCCGCCGGCCGCAAGCGCGCCATTGCCTACCGTCTCAAGAAGCGCATGGAGCTCAACAACCGCGCATAAGCGACTCGTCCAGCGATTCTTTGATGAGGATCTTCTCGGTGTGTCAAACCTGGGAGTTTGGAGGACTCGATCGACGCTGCAGGAAGTCAGGGACTTCTGAGGCTTGGTGGATTCCAGACTTGGGTATAGAGCTTTTTGGAAACGGCCGTTCTTTATTTCCTACATACTACTTTTCTTATTAGGTCGTCATTTTTCCATAGGCAATTGACGCCGATCGGAGTTTGAAAAACCTCTTCTACACGCTCGCTGTGATGTGATCCTGTGTGATAATGTCAGCATAACAAACATCATAATTCGTCAACCTGACAGTCAGACCTCTTCACCGATACTTCCATCACCCGGCAAGGCAGATGCTTAAAGTCGAACAGACAAAATGACCCGAGGACACTAATCAGGCAACGCTTTGAGGCAAACACTGCCCTCGTCCGAAGCTGAATAGACTTCTGATGCACAGGCCATATCCCTTCTGCTCGGTCTTGCAATGACTTGACACCGGACTTGTGTCAGGCGGACAGGAAACTAAACACTTTTGACCAATAGCGGTGGAGGAAACGTTGTGGTTCTCTTGTGAATTTGATTTTGGCCTGGCCATTCGCATGCCTCTCTCGGCCATACATGTACTGAGAAAAAAAGAGATGGACGGGAGGTGTCTATTGCAAGAAACGAGATGATAGTCAATCATTCAACGAGTATTCTACCCACATGACGGACGCCCTTCCCCAGGCCGAAGATCCAATCCTCGGCCGCCAGGTTCACTCCATCCCAACGCCGGATTTTGATGCTATGCCGCCAGACTGTCATGTATTATAGCGGTGCCTCTATGTCTAGGCTGCTGCCATTTAGAGTGTAACGATGCGAACAATTGCGCAGAAACTGTCTGCGTTGTTGACGGGTAGAGCATTGATGATACACCCAGATGTTATGCTTTTGCTGAATCATGAAAGTGCGCCCCTGTGGATGGAAGCTAAGGAGAAAATCACCATCGGCGACTTCGATGCCGGGTTAGTGAGAAGAAAAAAAAGAAAGAAAAAACGATAGCCATTGAAAGAAACTTACCTGTAAGCCGAATCAACTTTAGTGACGCGCTTACGCATCTTCATTCCATCCGGCTTGCCATCTCGGTCTCCCTTGGACTTGGGAGCAATGCCGAGGAGCTCGGCCTCTAGTGCAGATAGTTCCGATGCATCAGAACCAAAGGACGCTACAGATTGCCTGGAAGCTGGACGTGATTCATCATGGCTGCCGTGAGATCCACGGCGGCGGGAGTGGCGAGAACGAGATCGGGACCGAGACGCCTGTCGACTATGTGGCCGACTGTCTGGTCGTGATGCTCCGCGATGAAGCATAGGTGGCGATGCCGCCCTTTCCTGGAAATTGTTGGTCGATGTCTGTCTGCGAACGTTCCGAGAGCTGTAGTAACCAGAATCCTGGAGTCCCGCGTC
Organism: Colletotrichum tamarilloi; assembly: GCF_030869305.1. Lineage (NCBI taxonomy): Eukaryota > Fungi > Ascomycota > Sordariomycetes > Glomerellales > Glomerellaceae > Colletotrichum > Colletotrichum tamarilloi. Next base: position 67,831 of record NW_026849387.1, read on the forward strand.
TTCAAATCGCCTTGATGGGCCGGCGTCTTGAGACTCGTCCAAGGACAAGAGAAGCGTCTGGCTTGGATCGGAATCAGTGCGTTCTGGTCTTTGGTGACGATAGCGATCCGTCGGTCTCGAGTCCTCCCTAGATCTCCGATTGTGCGGTGAGGCGGCATTATAGCCGGGAAGCGAGTCAACCTTGTGCCTCTTGTGACGATGATCCGCCCATTCGCCACCTTCTGGGACGACCCTGGCTCGAGGGTTCTTGTATGTTGAATCGTCCAAAGTCCGCTTTCGATTATTGACCAGACGGTATTCACGGTTCTCTGGAGTAGGAGGTTTCGGAGGGAGAGACGGAAAACCTGGAAGGCGACTGGACTTGAACGTGGTGGGCCTCTCTCGTGGCTCAGGGGGTTGTTGAGGAGCACTTCCCTCAGGGCACTTCCAGAATGCTGGATCGTACTGCAACGTGACGAAGAACTCGGTTTCTCGTATCGGCCGCGAAAATTCCATGAGGTTGCCTTCTGTTGCAAATCGAGACTGAATCCAAGTGGCGTTCCACGCCGGAGGCAACACAATATTATCGTGGTATTCCTCAGGCCCCGGTAACGGCTTAGCAATTGGGTCTGGCTGGTGGGTTTTCTCTAGTTCTTTGAAGATCATCTCTTCTTCCCAGTCCCAATCGTACTCTTCATCAGCTTCCTGTTCTGAAGCACTGTTGATGTTTACGCTTTTAGGTGTGTCGCTCGCGACTGATGGCGCCTCGACGGCCTTTGATACGGCTTCGAGCTGTGGCAGTGTTGGCACTGGTCTAGCTTTATTTTCCGACTTTGGTCTAGGCTGTGAAGGATCTCGTTTCGACTGATTGCCTTGTTTATTTCGGCGAGAACGATCTCGATTATTATGCCCTTGGCGATGTCGCCCATTTCGGTCTCTTGGCGGCTGGTTCCTCTGAGGAGGAATTGGCGGAAGCCCCGGTGGTGTAGCACGTGGAGGGCCAGGCAAAGGAGGCGGGTGACCATATCCTGGAGGTGGCGGCGCCCATGAGGGAGGGTAAGTATTCGGTGTTGGGGGCGGTTGAGACCCATAGTGCGGCTGAGGATAGCCTCCCGGAGGTGTGGAATTATATGAGGGCGGGTACTGGCCGCCTGAAGGTGGAGGACCGGAATGATATCCAGGCCCAGAAGAGTAAGATGGAGGAGGAGGAGGAGGGTAAGGAGCACTGCCAGCGTATTGTGGTGGTGGTTGATAAGGAGGAGGCGGCAGTCCAGACGGACCGGGAGGCGGAGGCGCGCCATACTGGCCAGATGGTGGATAATGGTATGGTGCAGGAGGAGCGGGAGGTGGTGGGTGGGCACCCGGGGGAGGCGGCGGCGGCGGGGAGTATTGGGGATAGCCGGGGTAGTTCCCTGTTGGCGGGGGAGGGTAGCCATTCGGAGGTGGAGGATATGAAGGATATGAAGGCAGGGGGCCGGGGTACGGAGGAGCATGGGGTTGACCCGGGGGCGGAGCGTAGCGAGTGACGATCGGATTGCCGCTTGGTGGGGCCGAGTACTTGGTCACAACAGCACCCGGCCGGCGTCCGCCGGGTTGATATTCACCACCCCGGCTATGATGATCATGGCCACTCGAAATATTTTTCCGGGACAGTCCACTTTGGTCGAGTCAGCCATGATTCAAACTTGAAGCAAGGGACAGTTGTTGTCACGTCCGACAAGACTCTGCATCACGAAACTTACGCGGGCTTCGCTCTGACAGGTTCCGGGCAAGCCACAGCCCAATGGCCAACGCCGCCACAATTGATGCAGCTTGGCTCTTTCATGGACGGCCCCATTCCTGGGGCGTGGTCGGCCATGGTTGATGATGGTCGTGTCTTGGCTCTTGGATCGACGTACAGCTTTGACCCAAGCCCAAGCCCGGAAGGGGAGATCAATGAGGGTGTAGGGAGTGTTACCGTAACCAAGGTAACGAGAAACTAGATAGCATCTATGAGCTGGGAGTGGCCCGGTAAGAAAACAAGAAGTAGAGAAGGGTGAAAGTATCCGTATACTAGTAGCAGAAATGATTCGGATGAGGTTGCCAACACGAGCTGGATAAGAGAAGACTTGATATATCAGAAGGTGCTCGGCAAAGAAGGAGAAGGAGAGTCAGAGACGCAAACCTTGGTGTTCGGGCTGCGCTTACAGCAGGTGAAGGAGATGCTTGATAATGGGCGAACCCAGAACAGGTAGTGGCGGATATGAGATGGTCTCTTGATTTGACTGAGACACGAGATGGCAGGCAGTCTATTGATCAAGGTGACGATGCCTCGAAGCCTTCAAAGGTCTCTAGTGAATGCGCCTAGGCAGTCTGGAGTGGCGCATCGCCTGCTGATGGCCGAAGTATGGAGGGAAAGGTGAGATGGGTTGGTAATGAAAGCCGTAGTCCAACCTCCAAAGTGAGGGATTCTGATGGCGAGGCCCGAACCAGGCGAATATCGTGGGCTTTGTCTCATTCCAGAGAGGGCAACTGGGATGAGGTTGTGGGAAAGCGCGACGAAGTTGACCAAAGGACGGAGGTTGCGCGCCCAGGCTCAGGCGTAAAGTGGGGCAAATGCACCTGCCCAGTGAGGCACAGCTGAACACCCACGGCAACTCCTTCCGCGCAGAAGGCTGAAAGGAGCCGGAAATTCATCGGGCCGGATGGGGCATGCTTTCTTTTTTTCGCAAGGCAGGCGCCTCAGGGCAGGACAGGACAGCAGGAGACACGGTCCAGCCAGGCTTAGACTCGAGAACATTGGGAAGAGGCAGTAAGTAGCTGACAGACAATGCAGCTTGATTTGCTGCATGTCGTACGAATGCATGTCTTGTGCCTTGAGGGGGGCAGACTTCGACGTGCAGCCTGCACCATCAAAGAACACACTGTTGGTATGTCATGCATAAGTAGTGAAGCAAATAAGCACTGTCTTTGTGCATCCAGATCATCTGAGAAACTAGGATCTAGAGGGGCAATATCTGACTGCATGACAAATCTCATGGGACATCTGGGACTGGTTTTGTCTTCAAGTCTCGAGGTTGTCATGAGCCAGATGTTGAGGAGCTCGCATCTGCTGTCATTGGGCTAGATTGGCAGACTATGATGCTATGCCACGCTCAAGGGCAATTTGGAGCTGTTCGAGCGAGGCTTGAAAAGGTAGAGATACGAATACCTCAACTGGGACCATCTAGATGCTGTTCCATCGCGCATACGGAGGCGCAGGGCATCTGAGTTCAACCAGGAGCAAGATGAAACGGTCAAGACAAAAAATGAAAGAAAGGCTAGGTATTCTAGATTCAAACGGAGACCAAGGTAGATAGACGGGCGCGACATCCAAGAAGACCAGCTGGCAGACCAGAGAGATATCGGTGCCTGAGAACTTGAGGGAAAACCAAGGTGAAGGGAGAGTGTGGCTGCTTTTCTATGACGATCCGGATATCAGGTGCTGTTTGAACCCTGGAGACGGTGAGGAATTGATCTGAACGGACGGGGTCGGCAGCCCAGCATCTCTCAGTGTGTGAATGATAGACGCGTCTGAAAACAACCAAGGAAATAAAGTATCGAACTACAGTCCACTGCCGGGGCTCGCAATAGCAACCAAGATTCTGTTGTCTCTCTGGAAATCGCAGACCCAAAGCTGCCGCTGGCGGGAAGAAATGACAATGAACGGGGAAGCTCGTCGGGCCGGTGAAAATGGGACGAGTACCATCAAAATGGTAGTGCAGGTGATTTGTACAGACGCAACTGCGTGAGGTGAGGAAAAGAAAAGGGCGCACCCGGCATGTCAAACCTGACGGAGGGGTGGGAAGGTGACTTTATATGAGCCCAGGGCAGCCGTTGATGGACGCGCCCCCCCCCCCCCCCTGCTGACCTGACAAGTCTGGGGCTTCCTTGGCCAGTAGTGGCCCTCCTGCCCATTTATCACCTTGCGCCGTGGTGCAGTCCCAGCGCTTCTGCGGCGTTTTTTGCTAAGGTAGGGGCTTGTAGCGAACAAGAACCCCCTAAATTATTGATGTGTACGTAAGCGCCTTGAGCCTGCCGTGTCTGCCAACTACCAGGTTTGAATGCGGGGCCGTAGCATGTGACCAAGCCCAATCACATCCCGTCCTCCATGTCACTCTGCCTTAGGTAAGCACGCGGTCAGGTACGTGAGCAGGTGAAGTGTCTGATGTTTGGATGGGATTTCTCAGCCGGGCCCGAGCTTGTCCCCCGGCTGCTTCCAATTTGAGATGGGCGTCGTCTGTCCATTGCTGCATGACGTCCCTCGCTGCCCGCCGTAAGAGCTACCACCCATACCATTCCAGAAAAGAATGTTCAACTGCGACTGAAGAATAAGGTCCCTTGCCTTACCTTGCCTTAGGTAGCTTACCTCACCACGCTCTCTTTCCGAGGGCATCGCCACGGCTTCCCTTCGTTCTCTTCCTCTCTTGTGCCATGAGCGACTGGGTATCTTGAGCCACCAGTCCTTTTTGACGACTCAAAGCCCACCCAACACAGGCGTGCACTATTTACCCCCCCCCCCCCCTTCTCCCCCATCTTTCGTCGATTCAGCCTGCGCTTCAACTCGTCCACTTTGTCCATTCTGCCGCCGCGCGCTTCCAGCTCGCATGTAAAGACACGTCGTCCTCGATCATGTTACTACAACCACGAAGCTCCCCAATACACATCGCCCGCCTCTTGAGTAGAAGTGGTCTCCGACGACCTGCTTCTTGAACCGCCGACCTTTGCGACAACCCTTCGCTGTAGTCCTGCTACACCTTTTCCACCCCAAAATCAACTAGATACCACCGGTCTCACAGCTGCTGTCGCATAACACTACGTGAAAGATGCCCGGGCTCCCAGGTAGGAATGGCTCTTGTCCCCCAGGTTGTGCAGTTTCCCTGACCACGATGTGCTGCTACAGCTTCCGTCGACCTCGACGAGTGCATCTCGCGCTTATATAAGAGGGAACTTCTCGCCGAATCCGTCATCGAGGCCATTTGCGCCAAAACGAAAGAGCTGCTGATGCGCGAGAGCAACGTCGTTCACGTTCGCGCCCCCGTCACCGTCGTCGGCGATATCCATGGTCAATTCTACGACCTGATCGAGATCTTCAAGATTGGTGGCTGGTGTCCAGACACCAACTACTTGTTTCTGGGTACGCTTTGGATCAAAAGTTGGTAATACAAAGCCTGACTGACTGGCTGCCCAACAGGAGACTACGTCGACCGCGGTATGTTCAGTGTCGAAACGATATCTTTGCTTGTGTGCTTGAAACTTCGATACCCCAATCGCGTGCATTTGATTCGAGGCAACCATGAGTCTCGCGGCGTCACCCAGTCCTATGGCTTCTATACCGAATGTTCAAGAAAATACGGAAACGCCAACGTATGGCACTACTTTACCGACATGTTCGACTTTCTGACTCTGAGCGTGGTCATCAACGACAAGATCTTCTGCGTCCACGGCGGTAAGACAGCCTACATCTCTACGCGCGCGCCTACGCCGTTACCTGCCCGTATCGACAGTTTGCTAATTTGTATGCTCCAGGCCTCTCCCCATCCATTCACTCCATCGACCAAATCGTAATCATCGACCGTTTCCGCGAGATTCCTCACGAAGGCCCCATGGCCGACCTAGTCTGGTCTGATCCCGATCCCGAGCGCGACGAGTTCTCTCTCAGTCCACGTGGAGCTGGCTATACCTTTGGCGCACAAGTAGTCAAGAAGTTCTTGGCTGTAAACAATATGGACCACATTCTGAGAGCACACCAGCTATGCCAGGAGGGCTTCCAAGTTCTATACGACGATCGCTTGAGTACAGTATGGAGTGCGCCTAACTACTGCTACAGATGTGGAAATATGGCTAGTGTTCTGGAGGTCAGCGACACCGGCGAGAGGTTTTTCAACGTCTTTGCTGCAGCACCAGAGAATGACCAGCATAAAGACATGCAGCTGGGTGGTGGAGAGAAGCAGGCAGATGGCAACTCCCTTCCCGATTACTTTCTGTAACGCGGCTGGAGTCTGCATTCGATGCCTAGACGATATTAGAAGGGGATGATTTATACAAGAGCAAGAAAATGGTGTGTGGTCTGAGCTTCGATTCAGGTGCATCACCGAGCTGTACTTATGAAAGGTCATTATCACAATGGCGAGGTGGACGAGACCACCACGATTAGAGTACATTGAAAAGGTGTCACGTCTTACGCCTTACGCCACGGGACGATCCATAGACGAACATTTGATGAGGATCCAAAGGGATCTGTATTTTTTGTAGCTTGGGCACAAGAGATGATGGCCCAGCAGAACGAAAAAAGTATCTGCCATCTAAACCGTCCAATTTTTGTTTTGTTTTTTGTAATCGTGACTTCATGTGCAATAACCAGTGTATGAGGTTAAGAGCAAAATTTGTGTGAGTGTGTGTTGTTGTATAGCAAGAGAACAAAAAGGGAATTTCCATCGGCCTCGCCCATCACCCATGTTTCCTGCGTGTTGGCCGCGACCTAGTTTGACCTTCTTGAATTCTCTTCGTGTTGGAAGTGAGCGAGTGAGATGTTGGTCCTGCATGCCTGCCTCGAGTTCCACCACATATGTCCTCCTACCCGCGATCGAGTTCGATTCTGCCGATGCATGCGTTCTCCTTCCGGGAAAGGGATCGAACTCGGAAGACGAAGTTGTAAGACGAGAGAGACAGGACAGCTTTTCGGGTCGATGAGGATGAGGATGACAGGGCGAGAGTGTAATTCAACCATAGGGGCCTCGTCCACTCTACCAGTCCTTGGCGATGTCGAAAGACCACTCAAAGGTCAAGTGAGTCTTCTTGTCATCATCGACGAAGCTGGAGATGGCGTTGTAGTGACCTCTGGCGAGCATGCCGGAGGGAGCGTCCTCCTCTTGGACTGTGCAAAGGGTCAGTATTACTACATCAACCGACACTGATTCAGGCGCGAAACTTACAGCGCTTGGTGTAAGTGGTCTGCTTGTCGGTGTTGGGAGCGTAGCTGCCCTAGAGATGACGGTCAGCACCACTGTGATGAGATGAAAGTGGGGGGAGGGAAGACTTACCAGCATCTCAGAGTCCTTGCTGACCTTGATTCCCTTGCGCTTGACGACCTGGACGTACTGCAGACCGCTGAGAATCTCGTGCTGGACCTTGAACTTGGCAACCATGGTGAACTTGGCGCCCTCCTTGATCTTGAAGGGCTTGTCCTTGAGGGTCGCCTCAGAGCCAGGAGCAGCCAGGTCAATGGTGACGGGGTCGCGACCGGGAGACTCCATGGTCAGGGAGAGGATGATGCAGACACGGGGGTCGGAAGCGTCAGAGAGGTCCTTGCCGCCGCCAAGGCCGAGAGACTCCTTGTAGCGCTGGAGAGACTCATCGTTCTCGTCTGTGGTGCTGTTAGTCGGCCGGTCGTCTCTCATCTCGTATTGTTCCAGGTCCAAGGGCTCAAGAACAGCCAGACCATGTGCTGCCCTAACGACAAGGGGAGACATATAAAAGTCCCGAATCAGGTTGAGATCTTGGGTGAGCATGTTTTCTTGGAGGCGGGGTGAGTTGGGAGGATTGGGAGGAACAGGGTGTGATAGAGCTCTTGCTCGGTGAAGGTGTCTCTCCTCCATCATCTTAAATGACTGAGGACGCGATCCCGAGGGAGTCGAGAGAGGAACAGGGGGAACCTCAATGGAGTTCCGGTTGGCGAGGGCGTTATTACGGTTGCGCCTCTGCATCCTGCGACGCATACCCTTATATAACGCCTCCATGGTAATGAGAGGGTATTACATGTGAGGTAACTGTGGTATTGATATCGTAGTGGTAATAAGGAGAAAGTGAAAAGTGAGATTGGTGATGGCAACGGTGATGGTGATCATGAAAAAAGTGGTTGAAAGACAGCAAGGGTGAAGGTGAAGGTGAGTGAAGTGCGAGAGTGAGTGTGAGAATGGGTGTGGGCGTGGGTGAGGAAGGTGCAAGCAGCTGGGTGCCTTCCCTCGCCTGATGGCTCTTTGGTGAACTGTGCCATGAGATGGATGTCGAGCAAGCCGCCTCCTGTCACCGAGGTGAGTGCAGAGATGAAAGAGGCTCACATCTTGCACACACCGATCCCAAGGCAAGGTGAAGAAAGGTGTGAGGGGCATTTCTGAAGGGACCCAGCTGGAGCTGTCTCGCCCCCAAACAGCAGCACCCAGAACTGAAAGAAACCAAATGGGGATCAAGAATCAATACAGAGTCAAAGACTTACCCATCTTCTGGTACTCAGCCAGACTCTGCTTGGGCTGGGAGAGCTTGTAGCCCTGAGTCTCCTCGGGCATGGTGTCCTCTTGCTCGTGGGAAGCCATGGTGATGATGGTGATGGTGGGGTAAATGTGGGAGCTGGAGCTGGAGCTGGAGCTGAAGCTTGAGCTGTGGAGGCTTGGTTTGGGAGCGGGTGTATCGGAGGCTATGGGAGGAAAGTAGCACAGGTGTGTGATGATGCCGTAAATTGGAAGGCTGTGACAATGTTTACTCTGGAGGAGAGAAGTTGAGGATCAGGTAAGGTAGGATGGTAGTAAGGTCAGGGCGAATGGAGTTGAGGTAAGGCCATGGCCTTGTCCCCGGCCAGTCAAGGCGAGGCAAGCCGCAAAGCAAGAGCGCACGGCAAAGGTCACCGCTTCCCGTTGCCCCTCATTCTGCTCAGGTCGGGCTGGGTCTGGGAGTCTGGGTCTGCCTTCTTCCCAGCCAGTGCCAGCCAAAAATCGACGAGGCAGGGGGGGGGGGGGGGCGGCATTGGGGGGAAGCGTCACCGCGTCAGGGCCAGTTGGGGGACTGTGGGCGCTGTAAAGTGGGCTCTGATGGATTCAGGACTGGCCTTGACTGGACGGGACAAGAGACTTCATTGGTCGAAATATCTTTGGGTCTGGACCTGCATTGATTGGCCAACATCTGGAACAAGATGGAACTTCACACACGAAACCAGGCACAATCACCAAAGCCCTCCTACTCCTACCATCCTATGTATCTCCTCCCCTTGCAATTACGAAGTCAGAGCAAAGGCAACTGTGCTGACTGATGAGGCTGCTCTTCGATAGCTTTGATGAGGAAACAAAGATCAAAAGATCCAACCTCGACGACTATCATGCCGTGCGACCTTACCGTACCACATTGCCCAAGCCAAGTACCCCGGGCAGGAGAGCCAAGTAGCTGTGTAGGTACTTAGATACCCAGATACACATACCTACCACAGTAGGTTGCTATGCAGCTTTCTGCCCCTCCAAGTGTCTTCTGCAGCCAATCTCGATACGGGATGGGAGGATAAGAGGAGAGCATCCATTCATATCAACCACGATATTGCGCGTATCGGCTGGATGAGCGGTCTGGAGTGGTTCCTGATGAGGGGCACAATCGACAAGCTTCAGGAATCCGGTACTCCCCACTGTTCGAGACGGGAGACCGCGAATAAAGTACAGAATGAACACCCGCTTACTTCATCCCGCGCCCCTTTGCTTGAATACCTTGGCACTCAGGTAAGCACTCGCACCACCCAATGTGAGAATATCGTCTAGTAAGTCCGCGCTTGACAGGTGGCAGATGCTTCATGCGGGCCATCCATGAAAATGAGCTATCCGCACTACGTAGTGCGCCAGTGTTGAAGAGCTTTCTTGCTGGCAGCGGTATCGTTGCCGGAGGCCAGAGCTTCTCTTTAGTGGGTCTTGTCGCTGGTTTGCATTATTATGACCCAAGGGATTTATGCACAGAAGAGCAACGTGCATTTATGCAGTATCCACATAACGGCTTATGTAATGGGTACCAAGACTAAGCCGATCCCATCAGCATTCAGGCCATCTTAAAGAGCAGGAAGCATCACCCATTTCCAAGTACCAGCTTGTCACGGTTGCGCAGTTCTAAATAGGTAGTTTCTGGCTGGTAAGCCATCCAAAATCCCAGCAACGAGAACGCCGTGTACCATATCAGCAAGCCTGGCACTGTCGTTGCTCTGGCAGCAGTGTCCTATTGTACTTGGTTCCTGGATCCGTCTTTCTTGCTGTTCAGCCTAGGCGAGATGAGGAACTCTAGAGGCTGACCATCGGCCTCATCTGTCTTAGGCACCTAGCGACAGAAAAGATGGACCTCCTATTGTGTCAACCAAACCAAGACTTCCATGAGCGAGCACTCTTCCCTTATCGATTAGACTGCAGCTGCTGCAGCTAATACTGTACTGTGTAGGTAGATACTGCAATGCACGAGATGGGGGAAACGTGGTCGAATGATGGGCTGAAGGCGGGATAGCTGCAGTTCGCCCGTTGCTAGGCATAATCGTAGCCGGGTAAGGGCCCCCCGCGCTGCTTGCTCTGGTGCTGCCGCCGCTTTCAATCTCGGTGCAAGGAAAGGATGTCGACCAAGTTGAAAGGGGGGATATCCATGCATGGCATGCTGGAGAAGTACGGACACAGTACGGAGTACTCAGTACTCCATACCTTGGTGAAATGGGAGAAGAGACACTGGACCCTCTCGAGCTTGAAGAACCTAGAATCCTGTGGCCTGTGGCTCGTTTGTCTCCGCTTGGCTGGAGACTGCGAACGGCGCCCAGGGTGTCCAAAGCTCTGCGCGTTCGCGACGAAAATTGTTGGGGACAGACCGGGGGGGCAGACTGAAGAGCTTCTCTGAGGAAACGTGTGCTCAGTGGGACAGAAAACCTGAGTGTCAAAATCTCAACTTTCTCTCGGCTTGGCTTAAGAAGCGACATGGGTCACGCAACGGGTAAAGGCAAAGAAGGAAGGGACCGTCGCATCGATAATCTTCCTTCCCTCCTTCCTCAGGAGTCAGGGACTTTTCTTCCGACCTTGCGCAGCTGGCAGGATGTATCTATCCGTTCTAACTGCATTTCCGGGGAAAGCGCCGGGAGTGCTGGTCGTCAAATGCGGCAAGTGGCAGTCGCGATAGACAGGTACATCTCTTCCAGTGTTATAGTATTGATTAACAGAGGTATTCATCTATGTCGCATACTTCGTTCCAATAGTGCCTTTTACGTGCTCTTCGACCTTCAGGCTTCTCGCGTCAGGGTCACGCCGTCACGCTTCGCTTTCCGAACCCGCAGTTCCACCCCTCCCTCCAATCTTACCCAATGAGCAGGAGGACCCCCAAAGTTTGAGGTGAAGCTCTCTTTCTCTTACTGCTCTACTACTGCTGCTGCCACACGCTCCGGTGGACGAGACACGCTGCTGGAGACTCGAGTGGTGAGGTACCTACTGCTCCAATTTGCGCGCGCAAAAGTAGCCCAGCTTCAGGCTCTTCCCGTCCCGGGGCCGCCTCTCTTCCTTCCATTTCCTCCCCCGTCCTCTCCTCCTCACAAGTCACCACCACCACCTCTCTCTCTCTTATCCCGCGACTCGTCCCTCCCTCTTTCCTTCACACCACCACTACCACACCTTACTCTCTCACACACATTCCCTCCACATCTTCTTTCTTCCCCTCGATCCATCCTTTGAGACAGCTTTGCCCTTTGTGCCTGTGCCCTTATCGGGATCGCTGTTCCCATTGCCTACAATCAATTATAATCTTTTTTCTTCATCAACCGCATCGCCAACCCACCCCTGCACCCTTTTTTTTTTTTACGCGACAGACCCGTCACGTCACGTTGGCGCTCCGAGGATCCAACTCCATCGCCAGCTCCCGTCAGCTCCAACGAGTCTTCGGTAAGCGACACCTACCACAGACCTCACCATCATTCTCTTCTTTGCGCGCCATCTATGCGCTCCTACCTGCCCTCAAGCTGACGCGACGATTTAGTCCCTTCCTCCGATCGAGCCCATCGTCGACGCGACCTGGAAGACACCACTCCTCGATTGCCGCCAGCGCGCATCGCAAACTTCCTTTGAACGTACCCAATTTAATCGCCAATTTTACGCGCTCTGTCCCACACTTCCGAAATGCCTTCTGCTACAGCTCACGAGCGGCACCTGCCCGCAAAGCGCAACACCCTCATGACTGAGGATGTGCCCCGTTGTACGAACAATTGACTGCGCCTAGCACTTTGTGCTTGCTAACCAGACTCTAGACGATGACCTCGTAGCCCGTCGTCGACTCGGTCAGACTCAGCTGACGGCCAAGATGGTCAACCTGGCCGAAGGGGAAGGCGCTGCTCTCGGTGTATTCGACTATGCCCACCTCCGCGCTCCCTTGCCCAAGGGTATCGTCTCTGGCATCTTCAAGTCCAGCCCTAACAGCTACTTCTTGATGCGACGCAGCCACGACGGCTTTGTTTCTGCGACAGGAATGTTCAAGGCCACTTTCCCTTACGCCGAGGCCGCCGAAGAAGAGGCCGAACGCAAGTACATTAAGTCACTCGCTTCTACCAGTCCCGAGGAGACTGCCGGCAACGTCTGGATTCCTCCAGACCATGCATTGGCGCTGGCCGAGGAGTACGGCGTTGGGCCTTGGATCCGCGCCCTACTGGATCCCGCGACTATTGCCGTTTCCAACACCCCTGATAGCCCTCCTAAGAAGATTACGGCGCCCCCCAAGTACGAGCTTCTCAAGGCTCACCCTCAGCTTGCTCCTCCTACCCCGACTTCACTCCCTCGTAGCACTCGATCTCGCCGCTCAGCAAGCCCTACCAAGGCCGCCGCTGCCACGACACTCCCTAGACCTGTCCGATCGCCCAGAAAGCGCCGGGCCAAGGCCGACTCTGTTGAGCCTAGAGAATCTACGCCCACAATTGCCACCAAGCTGGAAGTCAACGGCGTTATTGAAGAGGACAAGGACGCCGAAGCGGAGATCAAGACCATTGTCAAGACTGTCGAGACGGAACCAGTGCTTGTATTCGAGGCTAGGGAAGAAGAGCCCAAGGCCAAGGTCATAGTTGACCAAGCTATCAAGACGGATGAGGACGGCAACGAGACTAAGCACACTGCCGTGTCACTAGAGCTTCCTCTGTTGAGCGCAGAGCCACCATCTGCCGAGGAGACTGCGCGTATGATTGCGGAGGCGAAGCAAATGGTCGAGGCGGCCGCCATCAAGTCAGAAGGCGTTGACAGTCCCAAGGCCAAGAGCAAGCGTGGAGCCGAAGAGATTTCAAAAGGAGACGATGAGGATGAGGAGAAGGAGGTCGTCGAGGAGCCGCGGTCGAAGAAGGCCAAGACCACCGAGGTGCAGGTCAAGAAGCTCCGCGTACGGAACCGGGCTTTATTTGGTCTGAGTGCCGTGTCACTGGCCGTCGGGTATGTATCTCTGATTTGCTCATTGCCATCTGGGACTGAAATCGGCTAACAAAATTTGAAGCGCATTCTCGTACTTTGTTGGTTCTTTCTGAGACGTCATTTGACGTGTCGGGAGGCACACTGCAAATCATGTGTGGACGGTGATCTGCCCAACAGAACTGACTGCCAGCCTCCCCGACATTTCATCAAGTCAGGCAATCCAAAGTCAAGAAAGGAAAATCGTCAGGGGTAAAGAAATACTTCCAAGAATCGATCGCCTTACCGGCAGGTATTTTCTTCCTTTGACTGCAAGCGACGGTTACTTGCGATATCTGATGTGTCCCAGAGTTCCCTCAATATTGACCGCCTAATCACGCTACCTCCTCTACTACCATGGACTGGTTATAAGCGCAGGCTGCCGGAGATGTTATTCAAGCTGGAGGCTATAGCCTCTCCAATGGTTGGGATTGATTGGTAAATAGCGGTGGATGAGGGAGGTAATGATACCTGACTGTATGGACGACACATATTCACTCTTTACCACTGCTAAGGGGGTCCAGCCGCTGCTCGGACTTGGGCTGTGGAATATCATAATTGCTAATATCTCATCACAGCAACTTCAGAGACTCTTTATGGTGGAACAGGAAATGCCAGAACTAACAAGTTAGACAGTAAAGTACTAGCATATGACAAACAGCACACGGTGGTAGCGAACCCACGAGGTAAAGGCTTCGTTCTCCCCTTCGGGCAATGCGATTCGATTTGCAAGTGTGAAGAATGCGATAGCAGAGTACCTTAGGTACTGCTGAGATGGTACAAATTCTCAGGGTACGCCAAAACGAACCGAGTGAGCCTAGAGAAGCCATGGTCCTTTGCAACGGTGTTCTAGCTTTTCGTATCTGCACTGCTTTGCTTCAGTGCCTCATCAACAACTTTACATGGATCCGCAACCTTCGTTAGCACGTGCGAATTTGCCCAACCTTTTGCGCAATTGGGGGGCATCCAAGTTATTGTTGTTTCCACGTGTTGTTTGTCCTTGTTCGTCGGGTGCTCTGGGTCATCTAAGACCTTGATTTCGAAACGGACAATTCTCATGTCTGGGCGATATTTCTCTTGGCAAACCTCGTCTGGCCAACCGATTCCGTCCCACTTTTGCTTCTTATTACCAAGATCGGTTCGGCGGTAAACGAAGGGGGCGCCTTTACATGGAAGCATGTTGGCTTTCCGAATCAATTTTGACTCGTGGTATTCAAAACGTAAACGCGAACTACTGGAGAAGTCGGGGTGCACCGAGATGATGACATGGTAGGGATGTTCGGGGTCTCCATCGTACCGATAGGTGCCGAGCAAACGTTTATCAGGTCCTTTTCCAGGCCACGCATCTTCTGCTTCAAGTATGAAATCTTCGCCTTTGCCAGACATTTTGAGCGGAACGATGTTTTATTAAAGCCGTGGTGGGTCGAGTGAATATTGGGTGCAATCAGATAGTTTGAGGATGGAAGCTGCCTTGGGATGTCAATACTGGCTGGACAGGCAGCTTTGCCATCGCTTTTATATACTTACGACTTTCCCCGTATCTCAATTTGAAGACTCGTCATCTCAAACGGTACCATGAATACAAAGTACGGGCATCTACCGCGCGGTATTGAATATGGTAAATGCGGTAAACCTCTGCTTCGTGTCAAAGGGGTTCATCGTTGTGGAACAGTAACCGTCTTTGCTGAACGACGCGGGTGACCATCTCTTTTCAGCAACATCCTATTCAACTGACGGATAACGACTGAAGAATCATAGGAAAGTATCTTAGCTAATGTTCACAGTTCTCGGCAAGCTTCGCTAAATAGAGCATCATGCTGAAAGGCGAGGGCAATTCTGTTCAGAAATCTGAACAATCTCTACCGTTTCCCTGATCATCGAGAGACTATTCACAAAAGCCCTTTCATAGACCCGTCAGAGTTTGGCCCCATAAGAAGTAGTTTATTCTATTGAAGTGCGTTGGTTCAGCAATTCAAAAAACTTCAATAGGACGACCGTCAAGGGCAAGGAGACACCCGTAACAGCCGATAACATAATCGCCAGATATCCCCTCCATAGCTACCAGTAGCGGCCTCTCGAGTAATCCGGTGAAAGAATCAAGTTGCGGGACTGTTCGTGCATGAATAAGAGACGGTGATAAAGAGCATCATTCAAGAACGATGGAATGGGCAGTGTCGCCCTATTTTGCTCGTGGAGCTTGGCAGTGCTCCATGGATACTTGCCTAGCCAGATGGACATGCCACGAGACTTGACAGCATTGCTTACTGAACCGACTTATGAGCTTGGTACGTCCCTTGATAGACTCAGACGTATGCAATATAAGATGGAGAGCTTTCTCAGGCTCCTTGCAGGGTTCACATCGACGAGCCATGCAGCATGGCCTGCTTCACCGATGGTCTGGACGAACTCGAAGACAGACTCCCTTGATGATTAGGAAACGCTCGAGGAACGATCACGAAGCCACTTTATACAGCTTTGCTTCTCACGCATGCCGCGGAACTTTATTGAGGACGCTCTTTGTGAGAAGTCGTACTCGACGCTCTACATGCATGAACTCATAACAACTTTCCTGACTACACGCTATGTCGCTTCGCATCTCGGGTGGAAGATTCACTAACAAATTTGACTTCCGTTTCGCCTATGTTCGCTAATCGACTAGGTCGTATCTAGGTCCAAGGGTGATGTACTCTAGGTCACACTCACAGTCTGACTGCTAGAGAAGAGCCCCGCTCTCACCAGTGAGAGCAGCTCCTCACATCTGTTACGATGTCTGGCAAGCCTTCCAGCGGATATATTCTTGTAGCCTATCATTTAAAATGTGGCCAATCGAGAGAGTAGTGGCAGAGCGCTTGATCTGGGCTCATCACGCCCGTTATATTTCGGGACGATATCCAAGAGGCTTCGCACACGCGTTCTCATTTGGTTAGCAGATAGGGGACAAAACATCCGTCGTCCTATGGTTCCATCTTCGCGGAAAGCTCTGCATCTCATCATTCAGTCACACCGAACCCTTTCCCATACTATTCCTCAACCGACCCGATCGCCTTGCCTCGGAGAAGATATCTCACCGAAGAAGGAAGCAGCACCTCAAACCACATCGCCAATGAGTCCTTAGCAACTCCACCAACAACCCAATCACGCCCGTAATTCGGCAGGCCTCAACCCAGAAACCGAAATCCTGCTTCCCTCCCCAACCCGAGTCCCGGGAACTATCGAAAGTCCATCTCTCATTAATGGCCGCCTCATTCATTAGGCGTCTGCCGCTCAGCTCCGTGGGATGACCACCCACCATACACCACCCATGACCCCCTGCTCGTGAGGCTGACGATGATGCATATCCCTCGCCCCCACTCAAATCGGAACCCCCCCTTCTCAAGTCCCGGGTCGCAACACCGTAACCTAACCCCTTTCCTTTCCTAAATGCCACCCCTCCCTGCACTGGAATCCCGGCTCCGGACCCCCGCGTGGGCCCCGGGTACATGGACCATTTTGGCGCCGCCTTAGATGGTGTGATGAGAAATGCTTTCCGACCCCCCCTTGACGACGGATTGTGGCGCGCGGGTTGGATATTCCAGGTCAACGTAACAATTGTTGGATTTACGAGCATTAGATATGAGGAAATGGCTCACGCTGACCATCATGTCACCATTTGATGAAACATCCATCGCAACATCAATCACGAAAACTGCGGATCAAGAGACGGAGGTGAGCGTTAACAGAGACTTTTTTTGGCGCTCATTTGATATCAAGCTTGTGTAACACACCAACAACAGAGACCCCATGAATGATTTTGCTCCTTCTCCCAAGCCGTAACACAATATCTAGACCTAAACCCCCCTTTCCAAAAAGCAAAATCCCAAGTAAAAGCTGAAAAAAAATGAAAGAAGACAAAAAGGGAGGACAAATTCCTCCGATCGAGCCTGCTTTCTACCCTGTAACCAAAATCCGAAATGCAATTTTGATGAACCCCCCGAAACCCATGCAGATGTCGTGACCGAAATCGAAACCTGCCGGGAGAAATGCACGTATGCTGACATGGAACATCGCGCCCTACAACTAATCCGAAGCCAATTCACAAGATGAATGCAGAGATTCCTCCATATCACACCGAATCCGTCCTTCAAGAACTCAACGCTGACCGTGGCGATGCTGAGGCGGCGGCGGAGGCGGCATGATACTGCCATCGTGATCGACCTCGACCTCAAACATGGGAATATCCTCCGCCTTGAAGTACATACCCAGGTCGTCCCCGCCGGCCGCCGAGATGGAGTACATGTCCTTGCCCAGCGCCACCTTGCGAACCTTGGCACCCAGCCCCCAAAGCCTGCCCGGCGTCATCTCCTGGGCGAGCACGTTGTCAAACGTCTGCCACTGAGACCGCACGTGGGCGAGCGCCGTCTTTTGCAGAGCCCGGTGGCTCGGCTGGCAGTTCTCAACAATCTTCTTCTCGCCGTGGCCTCTCCAGTTGATGATGAGGCGGACAGGCTTCGAGGGGGCAGTGGAGATTGCCGGAATCACGGCGGTGGTCATCGCTGCGGGAACCATACCGTGAGGTGGTGATGGGAGTCGCATGCCAGGGGGGAAGCTCCCCCGTGGGGGTGGCGGTGGTACACCGTCTGGTGCGCGGGGGAAGGTGTGTGGACGGTGGCCAGTCCAGCCTGGAGGGGGAGGGGGAGGTTGAGATATCGCGGCCATGGGGGGCGCGGGGATGTACGACGGGCGTTGTCCAGGGGCCGGGCGGCGCATACGCGTGGTTTGTTCTGGTTCCGAGTCGACGTCTTCTTCAGAGGAGGAAGAAGAATCGTCCTTGGTGTGCTTGCGGGATTTTCGCTTGCTCTTGCGCCGGGAGGACTTTGTCTTCTTACCCCTCCTGGAAATGATGTCGTCGTTGTCGCTGTCAGAGCCGGCAGACAGAGAGAGCACATCAGAGGCGTCCATGGTTGAGGCTTCACTGCCTGAGCTTTCAGAGTCTTCTGATCTCACGCCTCGGGGGAAGGCGAAGCCGTTGGCTTCGATGAATTGGTACACCTCCTGAGAGGATTTGGTGTGGAGGTTCTCAAAGGCATCTTCCAGATCGCGGCCTGTTGCTGAAAGAATCTCCTGGCGTTTACCCCGGTGGACCTTGACAGCGTAGATGGTGTATGACTTGTTAGGCTGGCGAGACGTGTAAATATCAATGACAGCACTGCGGCCAGATATCAGACGAAGATTGTCTGTAAGGCGAGTTAGTTCTCGTGTGTCTGACACCCCTTGAGAAGATGTGAAGATGCCTACCTATGATCTGCTCGCGCCATACAAGGCACAACGGGTAGGGAGCCATTACCGTAGATGCAGGACGTCTTGACAATGTTGTGGATTCGGTTGTATTGTTCAGCAGAACGAGCATGTGCAGTGTAAGGCGAGAAGAGACTTGATAAGGTTGGTGAAGAAGAAGGGCGAGGACGGAAGGCCAAGAACGCTTCTTATACATCACGGCTGCATCTCCGGGTCATCATCCCATAAGCAACTCAAATCGGTGGCATGCAGAGGACCCTGCAGCCTGAAAGGCGCACCTCGGGCGTACCGTAGCAGTACTTGGGCGGTTGCGTGGTCCACGAGGTATGCTCAGGGACGGCACGTTCTGACAGTGACAGAAAGGGGAAAGTGAGGCGATGGAAGTGGTAGTTTCGACATGGCACGAGTCGAAAGTCTCTAAGGACCTGAGATTTACCGAGCCGGCCGAGAAGCAAGGAATGAGGATCTCAGACCGAGCGACGGAGACAGGGAGCTTCAGCTGCTGTGCTTCCCCATGTCCATACGCGATTTGCCATCTGATCTTCGGGGTGACTTGCTCATGCTTGCGTGAGTGTTTGCCTGCCAACAAGGAACATGCGGTAACCGGAAAAGGGGAGGACTGTAGTGCAAATGGAAAAAAGGAACGTTTCGATACAGTCTTCTTTTGGGCTGTACCTAGTATTGAAAGCGGCCAAGCCACTCGCTGGAAGGAGGAGTTTTTGAAGGATGCAACGAAAAGAAACGAAAGGCTTCACTCGAGCCCGATACCTAGAGATACCACCGTTCGAAGGCCAAATTCAGTGTGTCTGCCCTGCTTTCGATTTTGTTCTTACCAATCACAAGCTCTCATCGTGCTTGTCCGTCCCTTGTATATCCTGGGCCGCCCTGCATGCGGGCTGGTGGCCAGTCAACTGGTGTGGCTGGCCCCGATGCGTCTTGCACTTTTGTTCCCTCCCGTCTACTTCTGACACAAGATGCGGCTCACCTTATGCCTCCCGTTCTGCAAGGGCCACGATGACGAAGGGAATCGTGGCTAGCTAGACGACCTTTCTTGAGGACCTGAAAATAGGATATAAAAGCCAGCTGTTCGGTTTACCTGGCGGTGTGTTTCGCTGGCACGAGTAGTGCAAGCAACCGGTGAAGATGCCGACCGAATCTCACTCCAAGAGTCATATGTCTTTGGACTCTCTCGCACAAGCTTCAAACCCGAATACGCAGAAAATCTCCATCGTGGCCCGACTCACAAGCTTCTGGTCGTCGCTCTGGTTGCACTACTCAAAACTCGCATCGACAACGGAGAAGCCCGCTGTCCTGGCGTAGAGGTACCCTCAGATACACACG
The DNA here is from genome assembly GCF_030869305.1 of Colletotrichum tamarilloi. Lineage (NCBI taxonomy): Eukaryota > Fungi > Ascomycota > Sordariomycetes > Glomerellales > Glomerellaceae > Colletotrichum > Colletotrichum tamarilloi. The sequence goes on from NW_026849387.1 coordinate 87,627, forward strand.
CCCGCCCTATGGCTCCGTTGCCGAGTACTGACCATACTTCATGCTTGCCTGCCGTCATCGTTGGGCCGTTGCGCAGGACTGCCATACAATTGGCATGTCCTCCCAGGCGAGAAGGATCTTTCTCTAGAACGCGGGTCAAGATCAATCTGAGACAGCAAAATGACTGGCGCTCGGGTCTTTGCTGTGCTGCGACTCTGCGAGCGAACGTTGGTTGGGAGTTGAGCATCTGTGAGCTCGCAACCCTACGACGGCGATCGCACAGAGCTCTCGAGGAGGGGAAGAAACGAAACAAGAAAGAAAAATTGGGCTTCGAGAGTCCTCGCTCGTGCGTGTGTATAGACGTCGGAATGGGCGAACCCCAGGACAATGTCAGACCTTCTCGCCTATTGTCTCTGGGCTTCGTCTGAAAGGCAAGAGTTACTGAAAGTGGACGTGCGAGGAATGCCCTTGCAAGCACGCCTCATCCCAGCCCATGCAGGGAACGATTGGACCTTGCGAAGCACCTTAGCTTTTGCTGGCAGGGCAGTGTATGTGTACGACAGGGATGATCAGGCACTAGGGCAGTACGATCTCACCATAGGTTAATAGACTGTAGACATGATGGACGCCTACGCTGAGTACAATGCGAAGCGGAAAGTGGAACGTGGGGAAAAGCAACGGTAGCCATGTCCCATTTTCCTTCCGGGCGAAGCCTGAAGGTGACGCTCGCTACTGCATGCAAGCTTCGCCGTCCACGAGGTTAGATGAGACGAGAGGCGGGCTCGACCATCTTCGGGTGCTACTGAGAGCTACGATATCCGAATGTCCACGTACCCGAAAAGCCAAGAGGTCCACGTGAGGTTGTGGCTTCGTTACCTAGCATTGAAACACTTTGGGACGCTGTTCTGAACTCCTGGATAAGATAGCTTGAATTCTCGTGTCCTGCAAGCGAATTTGCTTCACAAGACCGGTCGGGCACCAGTTCTCGTGATTCTGGGTACAAAGTATGCAAATGGAAGATCATCAATAGCTGATAGGCGAAGCATGTCCAAGTATTCCTTAAGTGAGGCTGTTGGGCGACCAAGGGTTGATTGGACGTGGTTTCGGAGACCCACAAACGGCAGCTGAGTAAACATGAGGGTTACCTTAGATCAAGGTGACACCAATATCTATCTTTCTTTGACGACATTCAACTTCAAGGCTATGTGATAAACCTCCAGAACCCGGCATCTTCCTTGTCCAATGGCACCACCAAGACACGATAGACGGGCATGAGGCGGCCTTAAAGACAATCTTTGCCCGACTCAGACGTTCCCGTCTCTTTGATGATTGATCCAACCTCAAATTATGCTACGGTTGTGCGTTCCCAATTCTCGAAACATATGTCCGTGGTCCTCTGTTGTGCTCATGCCGCCTGACGCCCTGCGCTTGCCCTCGCACCGATTGGCGCACTCGACCATTCACCAAATATCGATCCATTGCGCCTCTATGGTTCAATAGTCAGTGTAGTGAACGCTCTTGTGTCGCTATTGGGCACCAAGCGGGACGAGTCTTGAAGTAACTGCCGCCCGGTATCCTGTCATCCCACTCTGTCTACATCAACTCCATCTTACTGCGTCTGAAGACGCTCCAGGCGCGATGTGACAGCCTCGACCAGAGCCGTCTCCCGTGAGAGGAGGGACATGACTTGCTGCAGCTTGGCCTTGCGGATCTCTGTCGGGATCTTGAGCTCCGATACCGAAGACGATGAATCCTTCCCGCCCTTGCCGTCCTCACTCTGCTTTTGAATCCGTTCCACTTCTGCCAATAATTCGTCCTTCAGTCGTTGCACGTCCTCCACACGTTTCCTGAGTTGCTTCTGCTGCTTCACTCCCGGGCTGTCTTCCGAGGGTGATCCTAGAACGCTGGCCTCCATATTTTTGACTTCTGCCACGAAGGCCCTCTCCTTGGCACTGAGCTCTCTTGTTGCTGCCTTGCCAACATACTTGCGGACGCCCTCTAGTCTCTCGTTGAGTCGTTTCTGTCGATCTTGTGCCTCTGCGATACGTCTCTCGAACCGGACGTCGTCACTTTCACCGTCGCCGGCCTTGTCGTTGCCCGCAATCTTGTCGATCTTCTCCTTGACCTCGTTCGCCTTCTTAATTTGATCCCTGAGCTCATCTTGAAGAGTAGCGCAGCGTCGGAAAATCTCCGCCACAGCTGTGCCGAGCCGGTAGGTATCCTCACCAAGAACACGATGGGCGTCAGTCAAGATCTGCAGCGTAACCGGAGACAACCTGATCTCCTGGTTCAGAATGGTCTTGTGGCGTGAGCTACGGAGTCTGTTAATCAGCTCAGGAAGGTCGGATTGCTGCTCGAATGCGTGCGAGGGCTGGAAAGCTGGACGGGGCTCATAAAAGTCCAATGGTTCCATAGTCGTAGGCTTCTCTTCGTAGGGCGTTTCGTGGCGGACAGGCGAGAAGTCGTCCTCAGGCGTCTCGAACGTCAAGGCAATTGGCTCGTACGGGGTGGCCGAGAGAAGGAAGTATCCCAAATCCGGATCGCGGATGGCGGCGCATGCGGCGAGCGGCACGTTGACATCGCTTGAGGGTTGGTTGTAGAGTCTTTCGCGAATAGAGTTTTGTCCGTTGACAAGAAGACCGAGACGGAAGTCAGAGCCCGCCTCCGACTCGCCCGAGAGCTCACCCTCGAGGCGGAAAACCCAGGGAGATAGAGAAAGGAAGGTGACGCCGGCGTGCGAGGTGACAAAAAGAGAGTAGCGTGACATGACATCCGATGAAAACGTCGGCCATGCGTCGTCGTTCATTTCAGTTGTGGCCATGGTGTCGATGCACTGGAACGTCAACAGTGAAGGTGGGTCGGCAGCGGACAAGAGGCGTCCAAGCTTGGATTTGTTTCGCGGGGGCAGCCATTGTGCTTCGACGCCCTCCAAGTCCAAGTACACGCGGACCTGACCGGTGGTAGACAGGAGGCAGATGACCGAGAGAGAGAGTCCCTCCTGGTCACCTTCGTCAAAGTCCAAGTCTTCGTCCTCGCCCATCATCAGGTCGTCAGTGTCCACCTTCTTCCCGATTACGAGCAAATCCGTTAGAAGGCCGTCCCCGACGTCCTCGCTTTCGGGATCGGCATCGAATTCGAACGGGCCTTGCAATCTTGGGATAACTCCCGGCCGGGAAGGGCGTGTGTAGACCTCCACGGTCTCTTCGCCGGGCGCTGTATCGAGGATTTGGGGCTCCTGAGAATCCAAATCACCCATCCACTCGAGCTGCTGCTGAGCGAGGAGCTTGTCCATTTCAGATACAGCAGGGTCATCCTCTAGGGCAGCCACCTTGGATACGATGGAAACCGAAAGCGATGGGATAAGAGTAGGAGGCGGTGCCCATTTCTGGGGCAGCAAGGGGCTCAATGCGTAGACGTCGCCTTCTCTCATCGCAACCCAGAGAGTCATAGGGCTCCATCCTCCTGAGCCGCGGCCAGCAAAGCAAGCAGAGGCCACCTGCATCTCCAGAGAGTACTGCGAGAAGCTGGCATTCGTAGCAGCCGTGGATGCGCTGAAGTCCTGGTCCAGCGTCGTACCATCCACCAGCTTCTTCAAGTCGATCGACAGTGTGGGAGAGTCAAATGACCACCGATCGGTCAATGACAACTCCCAGACGCGCACAATAGCATCGGTCGTTACGGTGACGAGGCAAGATCCCTTGACGCCAAGTGGGTGCCATACAGCTGATGCAACCGGGGATCGCGAGGTGACATGAGTTGTAGGTCCCAGTGTCCAGATCTTGGGTCGTAAAGGTCCAGTGTCCTCGGCCGTGAGATGCGAAGAATCGGGAACCACGCAGATGTGAACGGTATGCGCCGTGAGAATAGCGAGGTAATCGGAGTTGGGAGAGATGACAAGCTGCCGGATGTCGTCTGCGACAGATGTCTTGATAGTCTGTGAGACTTGTTAGCATCTTGGTCACCCGTCCTGTTGAGGACTGGACCGAACCTACCCTGAAACCCTGAGCCGTAGCCGCCTCTTCCGTCGAGGGAATAGCATCATCGTCAAATGATTGTGTCGAGTCCTCCCGCTTGACACGGCTGCCCATGCGACGGTGCGCATGCTTTGTCGACCATTTCTCCTTCAGGTATGCCAAATCGCCCCATCGCAATTCTTTGCCTACAGCAACAAAGACCTCGGTTCCTCGTCTCGCAATCGTCCGCCTCGGACCTTGGATCTTCTTCCTCTTGGACCCGTAGGGCGACGGGGCGCTTAACGCCTTGTTGGAGGCGTCGCTGGAGGGCGCGAACAAGCTGTGGCCGGGCCCATGCGATAGCCACGGGGCCGTATAGCTCTTGACCTTGGGCATCGCGTCCCTCTCAATCGAACGAGTCGTGTATCGGGGATTCTCTGCAGGCTTTCGGGTGGTCGGATGGGTGCTGCAGGCCAAATTGAGCTCGAGTGTCGTTCGTGGACTTTTTTCCAGTGGTGTTTGCTGGTGAGCTTGTTGCTAGAATTATTCTTGGTCAAAAAACGCGGTTGCTGGTAGCAGCCACACCGAGACCCACTTTGAGCTTTCCCGGCGCTGCCTACATCTGCGCTGCACCAATCAGATCGACCAGACAACGGACCATGTAAGTCTTCATTCATGCCTCAGCACCTACTAGGTACCTAAGGTAAGGTGAGGTAAGGTATCGTAATCACCACCTGAAGTAGACAACTATATGGACTCGACAGCAAGAGAACGAGGTCCTCAGACTCGTTGCCATAAGTTATACTGACTATTGTAATGTTTTCATGAATGAAATAGGAGAGATCCTGTAGCAGTGAATGCATCTCTGAGGTATAGGAATAAGCCATGGACTAGTGTTTTGCCACTTTTAGATATGCTGAAGCTATCAAATCTTCTCAATTGAATCAAAAATTCAAGATCATGACCGGATAAAGTAGCTTCTCTCTAGAAATGCCGTCAATTGAATTGACCAAGTGACGTTGAAGCAACGACGTGATGTGATTGCTGCGCACAGACCATCGAGTTCAAGTCCCAGCAAGGTGCACCTGCCTGAGGTACCTTGGTACCTTTCGATTTGACTTGCAACCAGGCAAGTGCCGTTTCTCGACCCTCGACTTTCAATTCCCACTTACACGACCGACAACGAACCAATTGTCCTCAACCGCAAACCCCCAACACCTTCAGAATGCAGGTCCGGCACAGAAACACAGTAGAGCGCCTCGACAGGCCGAGTGCATACTACCACAACCGGGTGAGCAACAGCTACAGCTTCCCTCCAGCCTTCTGTCTTTCCAACAGTTCAAGCAAGGAAACAAGCAAACCCTCAAACAGCCAGCAGCTAATCTGAGAAAACCCTCACAGAACAAGCGCAGGAGAAACGACAACCGCGACGCCGCCCGCGAAGCCCGCGACGCCGAAGACGAGGCCGCCACCAAGAACGAGCCCCTCCCCGAGGACCCCCTCGCCAACGCGACGACGCTCTACGTCGGCAACCTCTCTTTCTACACCACCGAGGAGCAGGTCTACGAGCTGTTCTCAAAGTGCGGCGAGATCAAGCGCCTCGTCATGGGCCTCGACCGCTTCAATAAGACCCCCTGCGGCTTCTGCTTCGTCGAGTACTATACCCACCAGGACGCCCTGGACTGCATGAAGTACATTGGCGGCACCAAGCTCGACGAGCGCGTCATCCGTACCGATCTCGACCCCGGTTTTGAGGAGGGGAGACAGTACGGTCGTGGCAAGAGCGGTGGGCAGGTGCGTGACGAGTACCGCGAGGACTTCGACGAGGGACGAGGTGGGCATGGTAGGGCGATCCAGATGCAGAGGGATCGGGACGATCGGATGGGCGAGTATGAGGAGTCGCGATGAGTGTTGGGCGATTGTGTACGGATATGTTTGGGACTGGGGAACACGTCTTTGTCCGACAAAGGACGGCATCAAAAGCAGATGGAACGTGGGAGAAGACGCAAAAGGAGAACGAGAGACTCTACTTTGGGTGGTGGGAAACAATGCTTTCGCAATAACTAGGCAGGCTTCTGGGAATCGATACCCCAATATGACACAATCATGGACATTGAAATGGTAGAAACCTGGGTGCGTGATTGGAACTTTCTGCTTCAGCCTCATATTCGCCCCATGCAGTTGTACATAAAGGTGTGTGATTTTATCTCCTGAGCCCAAAGCAGATGCTATAATATACAGAGAAGCTTTCTTGTCTGCTCCTGTCCACTGCAACGGCAGCCGTCCGTTCGACCCCCTCCCCTTCCTCAGCTTCGGGTTGCGTAGAGTACATATTCGTACAAGGGCCGTGATTCCCAACAAGCCATTCTTTCCGTCCCGAGTTTCTCGCAGCCCATCTGGCCAGTCCCAATGCCTCTGATAGTTCGGTCTAGTAACCCGGCGGGTTCAATCTCTGCGAAACTCTCGTCCACTTGGGAAGTTCTGCAAAAGACATATTATTAGCTTCATACCCCCATTGGCTCGATACTACGTTGAAAAGACAAAAAGGGGGGGGGGGGGGGGAAACATACTGTGAATGCCCTTGCGGTACTTCTTCTCCTTGCGATCAAACATGGTATACTTGTCCCTCGGCAGCATCTCCGCCTCGGTCGGCATCTCGGCCTTCCACCGCTCCAGCGCGGCCACCGTCTCGCCCTTCTTGGCCAGCGCGGCGTCCACCGTCGCAATCACGTCGTCGACGGCGCGGAGGCGCTCGCGGTGGCGGCGCTTCTGGAACTTGGAGAGCCGCCACGGGATCTTCCAGAGGAGGCCGCTCGAGAGCGGAGAGGTCATGCGGAAGGCTCCAAACATGTTGGATGTGTGTGCGCGTGTGTATGTCGACGGGCGAGAGAGAAAGGATGTCGGCTGTTGTCGAGCCGTGATGTTGCCTCTGTTCGTGGAGGGCGGCTGTTCGGGTTCGATCCGCTTCGGATTCCGGATGGACTATGCCCCAAGTATTGTGTCTATCCCTTTCCCACAAGAGTCGTATCTCGTGCTGCCTCGCAATCCGTCGTCGTCTCTGGCGTCGTCGTCGCTTGTGGTGCTCAGGAGCTTCAGCCTCTCTCCTTCAATTGACAAACAAAACCGTTCGATGCAGTCGCTTCCTAGGGAAATTTTGGAGCTACGAAAGCCGATCCAAAGTGGAGACATATTGGAGAGCTCAATTGGCTGGCTCTGCGCGCTCCTACGGAATTTCCCACCTCAATGGACCACTGTGCCAACCCGGGAGGGAGTCTCCACTGTCGTCCTGCAGGCCCGCCAGCCCGCCCCGCGGGCCCTGCGCTAAGGTTCCTACCTAGGTGTTAGCTGTCGCTGGAGGTGAGGCGTGCAACAGCAGCGGGAACTCGGTGAGAGAGAGGCGCAACATCACGATACGAAGATCCAGCGATTCTTGAGATACCCCCCGTACCCCCACGACGACGAACCCCTCAACCTCGAGCGAATACTATACTGCCTTATTCTACGACTAAACTCGACGTCCCTATTTCCGGTACCCTCACCTTGCGAAGCCGCATACGTATCCCCGACCTAGAACCAAAGCATTGCAATTCGAAACCAGATTCCCACAAGCACACTCATCCACGCATGTCGCGCCAGTGATAGAGAGTTCGTTATAACCAAGAGCGCAAGACTGGAACCAAGAGATAGAAGGAAAGAAACGCCGCGCGCACACACACGACGCAACAATGTCGTACTACTTCGCCATCGTCGGCACGCAAGACAACCCCCTCTTCGAATACGAGTTCGGCACCTCAAAGCAAGGCGGCGACGGCCAGTCGCGCTTCAACGAGCAGGTCCGCCACCTGAACCAGTTCATCCTGCACAGCAGTCTGGATATCGTGGAGGAAGTACAGTGGGCGCAGGGGCAAATGTAAAAAATTCCCACCTCACTCCCAAAACTCCAGACAACATTCCTTCACCCTAGTCTCTCGACCATCGCAATGCAAGACGGCATAGGCCAGACACAAACGCAAGCCTGCTGACACGATTCCTTCACCCGATACAGGTACCTCAAAATCGTAGACAAGTTCTTCAACAACTACGTCTCCTGCTTCGTCACGGCGGGCAACGTAAAGTTCCTCCTCCTGCACCAGCCCTCCGCGCCCTCCACCACGGCGTCCTCGCGCTCGTCGACGGCCATCGGCGCCAACCCCACCAGCCCCGCGACCGAGGAGGCCATCAAGAATTTCTTTCAAGAGGTGTACGAGAACTGGGTCAAGGCCATCATGAGTCCGTTCTACAGGGTCAATATGGAAGTCAAGAGTCCTGTGTTTAGGTCACGAGTTGCGGCGGCGGGTAGGAAATATCTCTAGACATTACGAGGGCCATGGTGGACGAGGTAGACCAAGCGAGTCATGTTTTACAGCAGGTGCAGCCTAGACTACTCGCATTATTCAGAGTGGATCACTTTACCAAACGTAAACACGACACGCGTCACGATCAAATCACGCCAGAGGAACAAGAGTGTATGTTGTGTTCAAATCACCATATTGGTTGGTGTTCCATTTCAGACAATGCGTCTGCCTATCGACGCCATGAGAGCACTATCATTCCCAGAGTCTCGTGATTCCCAAACGCCATAAATCAACGTGATGTATCCATATCCCCATTACCGTTGAAAAGACCAATGAATCCACAACGAAAGCTCGCCTTTCAGCAGTCCAGATACCACGGCGCCATGGCATCCGAGTCGCGCAAAAGGCAAAGCAACCATCGAAGTGATACGCTTAACCACCGAAACCGTACAGGGTGCGGCCCTGGCGCTTGAGGGCGTAGACAACGTCCAGGGAGGTGACGGTCTTGCGCTTGGCGTGCTCAGTGTAGGTGACGGCGTCACGGATGACACCCTCAAGGAAGGACTTGAGGACACCACGGGTCTCCTCGTAGATCACTAGAAGGGGGATATGTTAGTACACTATTGATGAGCATGGTAGAGGATGTTGATTCAACTTACTGGCAGAAATACGCTTGACACCACCACGACGAGCGAGACGGCGGATAGCGGGCTTGGTGATACCCTGAATGTTGTCACGCAAAATCTTGCGGTGACGCTTGGCGCCGCCCTTTCCGAGGCCCTTGCCGCCCTTGCCGCCTGGAAGACGTTAGTATCATGATAACTACTAAGTAATAAAGACTCAAAGTAGACAGCATGATGCGACCAGAATGAGACGCGTATCCGCGATGGATGAGGTTGAGACGCGTTCTAAAGCAGACGCATACCAACGGATCCTCATCCATTAAACCGCGGGGTTACGCCGCACTCAGAACGCGCCACGACACGGCGACAAAGAGCAGGGTCGAGTAGGTAAAATAGAGACGCAACTTACGTCCAGTCATTGTGTATGAGGTTGAAGTAGATGCTTAAGTGGATGGGATAAGCGCGTCTCGATAAAGACGTGTCGTTGATGACGTTGAAAGTTGGTGTTGATGGATACGTTGGGTGTGGGAAAAGAGAAGAGTGGGAATGGGAGGAAGAAGAGACAGCTGAGGGGGGTAAAGAATAAATAAGGCGGTGCTGCAAGTCCGGGGGGATGGTTACTGATTGTGTGGTGCGGCAGGCGCTGATGGGATCAGTAGGCTAGTCCCGATTTGGCGAGTGCTCTTTATTTCTGAAAAAAACGGGCAATTGTCCTCTATTTTCCGCCGGGAAATCGGGGCTCTTTGGCTGACATGGTTGCTTAACGAAGCGCTATTTTGACAGGCGCGCTTTTTTGTTATGGAACGCTGCACGCATTGTTGGGTGGGGGTGGAACGTGCACGGCTTCTTTTTTTCTATGTAGTCGGGGGAAGGACCCAACTTCCCAAGGGGACCGGGCCAAGCAGAAAGAGCCGTCGAAAGCAGGGGGGGTGTTGGTTGCCAAAAGCAGAGGTCAAGGCAAGTGCGGTGACTTTTGACTGGCCCGAGCTCTCTCTTTCCACTTCAAACTCCAGACATTGAACTCTTGTCGCGGTCACGCGTCACCAATGGTCTTTTTCCTAAGTTCCTGCACTCTGCCAATGGCCACTGCCGCTCCCGATTTGCCGACCGCTTTCATCTTCCACGGTTCTTTTGCTCAGCGAGACTTATTTTTGATTGGTCCAATTTTGCCATCCTCCTCCCCGCTGCTGGGTGTTCATGCAATTGCAAGGGGAGTCCCGTAAATCAGCCCCTCCCTCTGCCGATTCACATGACTTGGGCACCTGGTGGAAATTCAGATCGAGGGAACAGTCCCATCTGCGGCTCATAATCCGGGGTCACGGCCTTTCTCAAAAGGTTTTGACAGCCCAGGAGGCCAGATTCATGGCGCATTCCGCCCCTGGTAACGAGCTGGCCGGCCTCTAAAGCCTAAGGTAGATCTGACGCGACATGGATCACTCCGTTAGACCTTAGTGATCTGCCGGTGAAGTTGGTCGGCAGGTAGTGTCACCTAACGAAACTGGTATGATGAGGACACTTGCGCCTACTTTTCTGTGTGCTTCATCCATCACCATGCACCAAAGGGCAATGACCATCAAAGTTAGGTGATGCATTACTTTTCATGACCAGCGATCTGTCGTATCAGTCACTACTGCGGCGCCTCATAGGGCGCTAATATACAAGAGGGTCATCCATTCAGCCCTCCCCAAGCAAGCCAATATGCAACCCTGCTTTACTTTCCTAAACGCCGATGCCATGCAGCATGCAACATGAATCCGTGTCATCGTGCTGTTATACCATGCCCAAATTCAAAGCTTGGCCAAAACTCGCTTTCGTCAAGTCGTGGGTACCCGGCCTCGTTGCCAGTTCTCGCACCCCCCACAGAAAACGCACGCACAATCGCCGACGCCCTTCCGCTCCTGTCGGTACGGCAGGGCAAAAAAGCCTTAGTCGAAGACAACCTTCTTTCTCCTTTCATCCTATGTCATCATGGAGTCTTCCATGCCCATGTCATCCTCGATACTCTCGATGGCGTCCTTGATCGATTGACTGGCCTGCTCAGACTGTTAGCTCAAATGTCTGCTGTGCTGTCCTGACTGGGTAACCTTACCTTTGGATCTAAAGCAAGAGCATTGCTGAAAGCGCGCACCGCCATTTGCTTTTCATTCAGGCTTCTGTACAGCTTGCCAAGAAGGAAGTGCACCATGGCTTCGTCAGGGGCCACGTCCTTCAGAATGAGCAGCTCTTTCTCCGCGAGATCTATCTTGCCCAGACTCATCAGCGCGCGTGCTTTTTTGTACCGTACTATGGGTGCACGCGGGGCCAGGTCTGTCGCCTTGGTGTAAAATTGTAGCGCAGCTATCATTTGCTTTTGCCTTTCCAGGATTGCTCCGATACGGCAAATGAGGACAGCATTGGTCGGGTTGATATCGGATGCCGTATGGAAGTGAACGTAGGCCTTTTCGTAGTTGCCGAGCTTCTCAAACACCTGGCCAATGCCATAGTACGCGTTGTAGTGACGTCGATCCGCCGTGACAGCCTTGCGGAAGGCGCTGAGAGCCTTTTCGTACTCTTCGTTGGCAACGTGCTCGTGGCCTTGAAGCGTGAAGGCATATGCAAACTTGGGGTTCAGCTGCGTCGCTCGCTTAAAGCAGCGCAAAGCCATTTCATGCTCCCTTGCCAACGACCAAGCATTGCCGAGAGCGCACCAGGCTTGAGGGGATGTCCAGTCGGCATCCACCAGCTCATGAGCCAAGAAGGACAAGTCCGTCTCCCGCTTGAGATGCCACAGAATCGTTGAGTAGATTTCCATGTCGTCCATCCGCGTCGGCGCCACCACGCGTAATTTTCTGAAGTACTTCTCGGCGTCTTTGTACGAACCCTGTTCGTGATGCGCTCGGCCCATTTGCGCCAACACCCAAGGTGTATCTTGCTGGCTTCTTGGTAGGGAAGCATAGAATTGCAGCGCCTCCTGACACCGGAACGCTTTGAGTGAGTAGTACCCAGAGGCAAATTTCTTGAGCAGCTCCATGACCCATCTCAAAGCTTCCTCGATTCTGACGTTGTCTAGTTCGTGTGAGGCAGCTTTCGGTACTGCGTGCTGTACCGCGTGGGGCTCTCTCACACGGGTGGTCTCGGCATGATCAACATCCATGCCACTGTCCTCAACCGGCTTGCGATTGCCGCTCACGACCCTGCCAACACTGGAGCCACTAGACCCAGGTCGCATTATCCGTGAGATCTGGGGCCTAGCCTTCTTCAGCTCACGAGTTGCTGCGGCGCCGATGGTAGCGGCACCGGAATTCGCTTTAGCAATTGAGGGTTTGTTAAACATGTTAAGCCTGGCACTTCTCCGTTGTGCAGGTGCGTTGGCTTCTTCCGTGTGTTGCCTAGATACCGGATGGCCCGAAACCGTCCTCTTCCGCTCCGTGGGTGCCATGGTCGACCGCAGAGTGCCGGTCCCAGTATCGGAATGCAGCTCGACTGAGTCCTTGTCTTGGCTTCTGGTACTTCTTTTGGCACCTAGCTTGTAACCGACCTTCGGTGGGGCTTCGAAAAGGCTGGGATCCACGGCCTGGGCTGTTCTTGTCCTCCGTGGCGGCGCTTGCGGTGGCTCCGCAGCGTTGAAAGCTGAACGCATTGTAGGGACCTCTGGCATAGACACTGGGCCGGTGGGTGTTTCCATGAGGTCGAGTTCACCGTTGCTCGTGGACGGTGGGGCTAGCCTAGATCTTGCTGCTGTGATTTTTGACATGAAATCATTCTCCTCTGCTTCCGCGGAGAAGAGATTGGCACTATAAGGCATATCCTGATATGTGGAGGATCGATGGAGGTTGAATGGGTCAGATGAGTCCGCTGTTGATCGAATCGGAGGCCGTTTTGGCTCAAAGGAGTTTGCCGAGCTCTCCTTTGGCTCCTGGGGCAACACTCCCTGCTCCTGTTCAAAACAATGAACCAGAGGATCGGTGACCTGGAAAATATTTGGTACACGCAACTTTACTCCCATGTCGCTGAGTGCCTGGAAGGCATCCCACATGAAAGGGTTGACTCTCACTGCAGTCTCGAAACACTCGATTGCCCTTCGCTTGTCGTCGTACGCCCGATACAGCTTGCCCAACAGACACAGAATCGCAGCTTCGTCTGGATAGAGCGAGCGGGTCGAGGTGGTGTGCTTGCCCATGTTCGTCTTGCCGATCCATTTCTCTCGTGCTTTTTCTAGGGCATTGATGCCGTCTTTGTATCGTTCCATTTTGACGCATGCGTGCGCAAATATCCAGGCAGCGCCCAAATTCGTTCCACGATAAGCTGATGGCCTGCTAACTTCGAAGGCAGTTCGGTGGTCACCGAGACGGAGGTGGCATAGAGCCAGGAGATGTGCGGACTCGCTCGACTTGGGATCTTGGGCGCTTAGCCTCTCGGCGAAAAAGAGGGCGTTCTCGTAGGCATTGTTGTCGACATGGTAGTACACTACCTGCCGCAGCAGCCCTGTTATGGCGGCACTCGTGGGCGCCATTCTCGGTGGGTGTTGGAAAAGAGGTGGGCGGTTCGGTGGAGGAGGGTTAACGTCCACGGCAGTTTATGGCCATGGGATCTCGCGGGTGGTGCAGCAACTGTTGAATTTGAAGGGTAAAAATCGCGGTCCTCGGTAGCGTCCCCATGCACTGGACGTGCAGCTTTGGTCGGGAAGCGTTATTCGGGCTCTGTCGAGCTTGGGTATAGGATTTTGTGCAGGCGCAAAAAGTTGCGTCCGTGAATTTCGAGGTGGGCGTTCGCGCAGAGCCTGAGGCCGAGAGCAGCAAGGGTGCTGGAAGCGCGTTTGTGTCGACAGATGATTGAGGATTAACAATTATAGAGCAGCAGAAGGCGAGAGTGCAAGGTCGAATTGAACCGGTAAATGCTGCAAAAGGCGACGGCGAGGTTCGTAAGGTCGTAGAAGTGGTTCAATGGGCAGTTTGCGGATTGTTGCCTGTCGGGGCGAAGAAGGCGTTCGTTGCGTGGTGGGTCCCCTTGGATTGTTGTTTGGGTTCGGCAACAGGCGGGCAGTGAGTGAACTCAGTCAAAGTGCAGCAGTATCGGCTCTTTGCAGCAACACAAGACAAAATTCGCGGTCCATCTGACTGACTAAACAGAGCGCACCAAAAAGAAAGCAAAACGGGCGCAACGAGAACGCAGCGAGATGGGCACGGCAAAAGACTCCCCAGGGAACGAGTGAAGTGGAAGTGAACAGGATGGAGGGGAGGATGATGGGGGGTTGCTGTCCAGAGGGAAACAGCCAGGCGGGAGGCGGGTGACGGACGAGACTGAAAGTGAGCGAAGTGAGAATTCTCCGTAGCTCGTCAGATCAACAGGCGTCAGGCCAGATCAGCCGTGCACTCTGCGTGGGATGGCAGGAGGGAAGGGGAGAGAGGTAGAGATGGTCGTGAAGGTGTCACTTTAGGTCCAGATCCAAGGCCATGTTGCGGCTTGCCATTATGTGCATGTCCAGTCAGCGTCTCTTGCTCCAAGTCTGGACGATGGCGTGTTGACCTGACTGCGGCGTTTCCTTCCTTAGGTCGCGCTTGGTGTGGTGACACTACAAAGCTGATTGGCTCATACGATACCTCAGCGACCGCCGCCGTCTTTGCCCAGCAACCCGACCGGAAGAAGCGCCTACCAAAAGATACTTAGATACCTACTCTAGCTGACCAGCCCCCCTGCCGCCAGCCCCCCACCTGCCAGCCCGTTCTGTCGTTCTGTGTCCGCGTCGCTGTCGCAGTCGCAACGCCTCCCCCGTGCCTTCCCCTTGCGCCAGAGACATTTACCCGCCACCTTTCGCTTCCATTCCCGGGGCTCCACTTATCGCGGTCTGCCCGTTCCATTGGGTCCCGCCGCGCCTGAGCCACAATATCAGCCATCCGCCTCGACTGCTGGAATTTCGTCACCCTGATCCTTTCAGCCTCAATTCCAACAAGGTCGCAACCTGTCTTCTACTCCCAGGAACGTTGGACCCCACTTTCGAAGACCGACATCATTAACTTAATTGACTTGACCTCACTCACGTTCTCGAGGCCTCTTATCGTCACAATACCTTACTCCGTACATTGCATCCAACTTCATACCCCACGAAACAACCCTCAGCATCCTCCACCATGGCGCAAAAGGCAAAGAAGGACAGAGCCAAATCCAACGCCACCACCTTGAACAACCTCCACATCGGTTCCGCCGTTGTCAATGTCGCCTTTCTCATCTTCTACTTCATCTTCAAGTCCCGGTCTCTCTTCTGGTTCATCCTGCTCTCCTCTCCGGCCCTCATCTGCGAGTACGTCCTTGAGAAATCTGGCCGTCCCAAGTACGACGCGGGAGGAGGCCTCAAGTCCTCTGGCGAGGACTTGGCCGCTGCGGGCTTGACCGAGTACATGTTCGACGTCGTATGGGTGACTTGGGCCTCCGTCATTCTCGTTATCTTATTCGGCAACTGGGGTTGGTTCCTGTGGCTCGCCGTGCCCGCCTACGGCGCATACGCTGGCTATGGCTTGCTCGGAGCTGGCAAGCGTATGGCACAGATGGGCGCTGCGAACAGCGATGAGCCTGCCCCGCCCGCCAACAGGAGGCAACGTCGAGCCGCATAGTCAGAGTCATATTTTGTGCTGCCTAGGACTTGAGCGCTACGAGCCAGGTTATCTGTTCTATTCTATCGGGAATGCAGCGACTAGGTCTATCTGTGCCAGGATTGCTCCTCAGACCACTTCTTGATGACTTCCGGGTCGACGTCCCGCACCAGCACGTGGATGTGCTCCAAGGCCCGGACGCTCTGAAGGGCGACCCAATTCTTAAACCAGATAACCCTGTCTTCTCCGACATCACCAAGAGTTTTGACAAAGTACCTGTCAATGAAATCCTGAACAGTGCGCCTGCTCTCTACTGTCATGTCCCCGGTCTCAGGGTCCGTAGGGATGATGGTGCGCGACCAAACCACGATATGGGTGATGCCTGAGTCAAGTCCATACGGCCAATCGTTGACGAGAACCCGGTAATCGGAAGGATCCTCAAAAGGCACGATGGACTTGGGAGTAAAAGGTGGTTCGCCCCAGGGTTTGGGTAGGCGGTTGGTGAGAAGGAACTTGGTCATGGAGCCGTACTCGGCCTTAGTCTCGGCCGTCCATTTCATGTATCGACGAAGGTCTGACGGCTTTCGCTTCAAAACCTCGAGCTTATTTGTCGCTGGTGTCTAATCAGATCTTTGAAACAGAATATCTATAGAAGACGCAACGCAAACGCGCTTACCAATGATCTCCTTGAGCTCCTCCCAGCCATGCTTCTTGAACTCCTCATCTGTCTGTGAGAGGACCCACTTATCAACGTCTGTGAGCGGGAAAGGTGCCTCTTCAACTGGAACGTCACCCATGTTGAGTATTTAGCTTGAGTATATATGTCCGGCTTGTAATGGGTGTTGGGGCGAGTAAGTGAGGCCTTTTCGGAAGATAGGATGTAGTCGTTTTCAAGGACGGGAGTAAGGATAAGCGTGTCACGAAGTTGAATAGTTGGCGGTAAGTAACGGCTGTCTGGTGCGGGCGGCCCCCGAGCAGCGGAAGATCAGCGGTCCGATTTCCTCTTTGGGATACGACAAGCTACCATGTAGGGCAGGGCGACAACTTTCACCTCATAGTTCATCCCATTTCTCGAGCACCGATGATGCTGCTTCCGGTTATTCAATCTCTTTGCACCGTGTTACTAATACCAAAAAAGAACCGGGAAGAAAGTCACCAGGCATCGATAGCTCGCCGAGGTGTCGGCAGGTGCTAGTGCTGCAAGGGATCCGTGCTTCTCAGGTACCTGGTTGAGCCGAGTGCTGGCTGCCTCTGCACGAGGAAGTAGGCACCTGGTAATCGGGCCTTGACCTGAGCAATCCTTCCAGACCTTAATTCGACATTCTCGTTACGTCGAGAAACAGGCGGACGCTCGTACTTGTTGCCGAATGTTGAGTGGAAGGTGTGTCTGGCATTGATCGGGCAACTTCGACCCTGGTTCGGCAAGCAAGTCTTCTAGCGATCTTGAAGAACGGGGAACCCCATTTCAACTTTGGCCCAACCCCAACTCCAACCACCTCGCAAACAAGACGACGAAATTCTGGCATCACTCGAACTAAAGTGTTACTCTACGCGTGCACAAAGTCTTGAGATAATCACACTGAGCACCAGCCCAACATGGATAACTCGACAGACGCCGCCTTTGCGCATCCTTACTACCCAGTCACCGCTGCCCTACCGCACTATGTCGCCAACAAAAACTCCGTTCTCAGCTTGCTCGTATTCTTCGGGAGCATAATATCCTTCGTCGTCTTTACAGCCGTCGCGGGTGCTAGAAACACCTATCCCCAGCTGAAAGCCTCGGACCAGCTTACCGTGGCTTGGTTTGCTCTTTGTGCGTGGTGCTCAGAACATTGCTTGCCCAGCTCTGGCTAATTGCTTCATTCACGCAGGCGGTTTCCTTCACTGTTTCTTCGAAGGTGTATTCGCGATCCTTCGGTTCCTCTCAGTCCAAGTCTAACGTCTCCACAGGATACTTTATCCTCAACCACAAGAGCCTGGCCAGTGACCAAAGTCTCTTTGGCCAGCTGTGGAAGGAGTATGCACTCTCCGACTCTCGCTACCTGACCTCCGATCCATTTATGCTCTGCGTTGAGTCCTTCACAGTAGTAGGTCGCGCTGCTTCTTGGTATTTCGAAAGAGCCCACTGTTGACCAAGATTCCAGCTCGTATGGGGCCCCCTCTGCTGGGCCATCGTCATCACTACTGCCAAGCGGAACCAGTTGCGTTACCCATTTCAGATCATCATGAGTGTTGGGCACCTGTACGGCGTCGTGCTTTACTACTCAACCAGCTTGATCGAGTTCTACTCCAACGGAGTATCGCATAGCAGACCTGAGTTTCTGTACTTCTGGGTCTACTACGTTGGTTTCAATGCTCCTTGGGTCATTGTGCCTGCGAGTAAGTCAACATTTCTTCACCCCTCGTTCTTCCGTTGTTTCTGACGCCGTTCTGCCCTAGTTATTCTCTACCAAACCACGGTCCATATCAAGAGGCACCTCACAGACCGTGCGGACGTGGTGGCCAAGCTGAACAGGATTGATGGCATTATGGGCGACAAATCTTGGCAGACGTACGTGCCTAAGGACGAGGAGAAGAAGACAAACTAGCTTTATGGTAGCTGTAAAAGTGGTGGTTTAATTATGCCGAACTGTCTTTGCGGTGGAGTAGATTCATAACACCACAAGGCTGATCCAATTAAAACATGTTCACCACCGTTCGATGACCATCGTCAGGCAGGCTCACACTCCTTCTCCATATGAACTTTTGGTTCTCGAACATGTCTGGAACCAATCGAGCGCGATTTGCAGCCTTCCCGTTCGTCATGTTGTACAGCCGCGCTCCTAGTGAGTGGAGTCAGCTATCCCGAATTGGTAGTTATAGAACGCACTTGAATAGCGACGCTGAAGAAATGAAATGCTCGCGATGTATATAAAGGGGAACAAATGTCCAGACATGAGGGAGACGAGAACATTCAACCTCCTCACTTTCAAGCATCTCGCCCAAAATCTTGTCATACTTCACAATGCAATCCCTTAACTTTCTTCTCACTGCCCTTGCCGCGACAGCAGTTAGGGCAACCTGTCTCCCATCATCCCATGGGACCCCTGCCTTCCCGTCATTCATGATCACCTTCTCTGCCGGCTTCGAACAGCCACAGCCACCTCTGATCAAACCAGAGTATCAGGCCAGTTTTGTTCAGCATAAATGGTAACTTTTTCCCCGACCGGTAATAATGTTACGTTCTTTCTAATCGCGAGAGCCAGGAATGCGAACCTATCCCACATCACGACTGGTTACATCGACAATTCCCCTTCCGATGCTTTCGTCCGTGTGGGCGAAGCCTACGAGGGTCAGATTTCGTGGTCGTTGTTTGACTATTCCAACGTTAGCGAGTCAGGCCTCGTGGACAACACGATGACGACGTATGGCCCAAACTCCACCACCCCGAGCGTGTGGAGGGGTTATGTGAACTCGAATTTCCCCATCTTTCAGAGTAATATTCTGGTTGAAGCTGGTGCAGTCTACGAAGGACTCGTGCAGAGGGATTTCATCCCATCGCCTGTTGCCGCGGTAAGAGACCCCTGCTATCTCAATTCATCTCTCGTGAACCGTCGAGTTGACCATTTGTTCAGTGGAGCATCATGTACCAGGGTGCCATTCCGGTGACGGTCTACGTCAATGAATGCAATGTTATCGTTGGCTACGACTACTTTGCCCCTGACTTGCGAACCCGAGTGATCATGGAGTTCTTCAATATCCAGGCAAAATGAGCTTTGAATCACGTTTCCCCGGGGGCTTCGACCATACATGTTCGGCTTGACCTACTTGACTTCATTTCTTGATCCATAGAGGCTCCTGCTCGGTATACTCAATATATTTCAAATGTCGTCCCGTGCCATTTCCGCGTGCTGGTATTCCCACAATTCTTGTAAATCCCTTTTGATTCTCCCTGAGACCGCGAACCCTTTTGTTGCTATTTTGTCAAGCAATCTCACAATCTCATCCCTTTGTAAAGACTGATTTGTATTTGCTCCAGCCATTCGGAGAGAGAACAGGAGTAATACCCCCGGTATGTTGGAATACTCGAGGATTTGGTTTGAGAGATCTACCACAGCGGTTACATGCGCCTCAATCTCATGTGCTGCTAGCGAGGGGATGTCTTGCCCCTCCCAACATGCGTAATAGGCATAGTTTCTACACAAGAATAGTTGGAGAGCATTGTAGTTTGATAAAGCTAGCATGCAATACGGATCACGGTGATCAAAATACGGTGTGATTTGGTCGTGCCAGCTGCAAAGTCGCTGCTGGAAACGTCGACCTTGCTCAGCTAGAGCGTGTATCGCCGGGTGCCCAGGTCGAAGTGTGTCCGGAATTGACTCGATACGGTCGAAGAACCTATCAATATTTTGAGCTCTGATTCATTTCAGTCAAGAATGCGGCTTGCTTACGCTTTACTAAAGGAAGAGATTTCGATCAGGAGGTCGAAGACTGCCTCTGCTTGACTTGATGGGTTTACGACAAGATATCCTCGAGACTTCGACCACGGCTCCTGCGATAAAAACGTATCTTCGCCGTACAGAATCGCTCGGTTTGCCTCTAGCGATCTAAACGCTCCGAAGAGTCTCTTGTCAAGCTGACACGACTGACCCGTTGCTCCTACGCTCTGGATGATCCTAGCCGTCCCGTAGAGCATGTGTTTGGCCCACAGGTCTCCAGAAGTTTCAGTCATCAACTTCAACTACCAGTCAGTAAACGCGATTCAAAAAGCGAAACATGGTTGAGGTATTTCACCTCGAATAGCCCAAGAAGTAGCGTGCACCAGAGAACTCCACCGCAGCGGAACCCGTTTGATACCTGCAGTCGAGCTCGGAGCGTCTTGACGGCTTCCCCGTATGACACAAAGGCAACGATGTAAGGTGGCTGCTGCCCGCGAGAGGACTTGACTGTTGCGCGTCGGCTGGCTTCGAGTGCGCCAATCGCTGTCACTACTTGCCCGAGTGGCAAGCATGTTTGGGCCAGGGGTAAGAGGTCGGCAGCCAGGCCGCTGAACTCATCTGTAAACAGACAGCGCTTCATGAAGAGATCAAAATAGTCAAGGTAGAGTATAGCGCTGGGTATGTTGACGTGTGCCGGTAGTCCAGCGACTTGCATGCCTTCTTCAGAGGATCTGGGGCTGATGAAGTGCACTTCGGTCGTAGATGTGGCCTGAGGTAGGCAACGTTTCTTGGTTCGAGTACAGTACTCGCAGGGAGAACCGCCTTGACACTGATTTGTGATTGCTGTGTGTGAGTTCAAGTAACGCCATATGTGGGAATGAGCTGTGTATAGGTACCTACCTTGATACGCCTTTTGGCGCATGGCAGACAGCGAGTCCGTCTCCTGCGGTGATCCAGCGGACCGACCTCACGCTTGATCTTCATTTGAGTGTGCCGACATGAATGTTTGTGTCAAAGTAGAGTTCCATCTCTCAAAGGCGGAATTCGAACAGGAGGCGCACAAATAGTAGCGCTCTCGCTAGTGTACGATTCTAGATGTCTCGGGAGTGGTCACTGGTGGCAGTGCGGACTTATACGAAAGCTCCACTGCCACCCCGTATTAGTAGGCAGCTTTACTCGATTTAGAAGTAATTGAGCGCAGTGGGCCCTCAGCAGCGCCTGAAAGCGCAATAGCTGATCCCTCAACTGATCGAGTATACTCATGACGCTGCGAGACAGATACGGTTGAAACTTATTTACTGTTTAATACCCACCATCGGGCAGGCCCATGCGTCTTCAACATATGATGGACTGGGCTAGCATGATAATTGGAGGACCATAGTACGTACTTGGAAGTTGGAGAAGCCAAAACCCCCCATCGGCCACCACCACCAAAACCCACCACATCCGCCCATGCTATCCATCGTCACCAACCACGACAAAACGACGATAGCTTCACAAAACAAAACTTCAAAAACATACAACACCAGGTATTCGCTGGTCGTCACCGACCCAACTACTAATCCGGCCCTCATTGGCTTGTCTATGGGAGAGCGGACGGGATCCCGAATTTTCCAATGGGTATGGTCGTATGTGGTAGTCTCGAGAGAGAAGGAAACTTCTGAAGCTCAGCTTGCGGTGATGCCCACTCGATCTCCCTGAAGCAATACTCAAGATCATTTCAAAAATGGTCCCGGCTCTCAATCAAAGCTAACACGTCGTTATTGAGTTATAACCTCGGTTACTTATAGGCGTCGACGGTTTTCCCTAAGGTACCTTATGTCGTGGTTGAAGACCCATCTGCCGTTGAGGTGGGGAAAATGCCGCCGCTGTGTTGTCAACACACATGACACCCGCGCCTAGAGGCACAACTCACGGCAGATGGGAACGGCATTCGATGAACATAGAAACATCAAATTCAGTCGTCTTGGATTATCGGCAAGTCGTCGAAGAGCTTTCTTCGAGGAAACGCGTGCACGAGGAGTATGCCCTGCACGTTTTGGGGTTCACCTCCCTATGGCTTATTCCAGTAGATGGAAGACCAACGCTATAGCAGATCGGTGTTGGTTTTAAGGAGAACTCCTAGTATACAGCCAGACATTTTTGCTACACTTTCATGAGGCCCAGGGTGCTCTAAGTTATTAGTCCAAGCCGAGAGACGGTATGGGCACGTAGACAGGAAACGATGGCTTCAGCTTAGTGACAATATAGGCATTACAAACCCGACATCCTAAGCTATCTTCAAGTCTCCGAGACTTTGCACCAAGTTGTGAACATAATCCATGGTATTCTCGTCATACACCGTACCTCGGGTCTTGTCAAACGGCCCGCCACTTGGGCCAGCCGTGTTCAACTCGATTTGCGACTTATCCAGCATCAACTGAGCAAGCATCCAAAACTCCTTTGCGTGGCGTATGAAACCCAGCCGTCGCCACATTTCGTCGCACAGCAGGAGACCGGGTGAGTTTTCAGCGACCCAGCTGTCGGCCTGGTCGTAGAGCGAAATCCATCGGTTCAGCCCCATCTGAAGGTGCCACGATCCGCTGTTGGGCGCGAGAGATACTTCGTAGTGGAACCCGAGGGTGTGTAATGCTAAGTTACACCGCGTAAGCGTCTGCCCTCGTTTGCGTGTAAACAACACCTGAAGTACTATGACAAGTAAAGATTCAATTGAAGTAAGGTACATACCAGTGATGGCCGTGAACAGGTTCAGCATGCTGAGACCCGCTAGACCTTCGCAAGTTTCTTCGTCGCTGAGGTGGTTGTTGCACATGGCCTCGACGAGATCGACGACCCGCATGTGAGCTTGTCTCGGTTCGCTCGAGGTCCAATTGTGTAGGAGGACGAAGCACTCTTCTTGAGAGGACGCTTGGAAGCAGGAGTCGGGACAGACGATACTCATTCTCATCTCGGCGACCACGAGTCTCGGAGGTGAGTTGTGGAAGATGACAAATGCACCATCGAGTAGGAAGATGTAGGTCCCGGTTCTTTTTGTTGCACATCAGACTCTGCTTGCCTTTTTGGGAACTCCATGCCTCCTATGTGGTAAACTCACCGAATAAGCATCTCCAGTAATACAAACCTTTTCCAGCTGAAAGTGGAGGAATCATCAACCGGCAGCTTATGACGGGTAAGATCATCCAAACCGAAGTCTCTTGCTGCCTGAAAGTACGGTGGTCAGCTGGTAACGGGAGGACTATGTGCAAGATTTGCATCTAACTTACATCCAAGACAACAGCATACCTATTCCTCCGAATACGACGTTTACTCGGTTTCACACCCTCCCAATACTGTATCAGACAAACCAAGTAGGCAGCTTGGATCGCCTCGAGACGCCTATAGACCGCGTCATCGTCACATGAGACGGAATCGTTAACAGTGACAGACTCATCAAGAAGAACCTCGTCGAGGAAGGCGAGTTCTTCTACACTGTTGAACCAAATGTTGGCGTTCGCGCGGACGCTCGGCGACGGAGAGAGGCATGCTCCCAAGACGGCCATGGCGGCGATGAGCAAGGGTGATGCGTTGGAGGTCGAGAAGGATGGTTTGTGAATGATGGGGCAGTTGGGATACCAGCATGACCAGAATAGCTCGAGGTTGTCTTGTAGTCTTTGAGGGGAGAAGAAGTTGTGGCAGGAAAACTCGATGGAGCCGGACCAAGAGATGTTGATTTTGCTGCCTCTTGGTTTGCTGATGGTGATGTCTCTAAGCATTGCGACAATCTTGCACGTCAGGTCAACAGACTCCCCCACTTGGAACCTGGAGAGTTGATCGTCAGACCGGTTATTGAGGCTGTATTGGGATTCGGTCGAGAGCGAGACAGAAGGGGTCTGGCTACTACGCCATGATATCTTAGGCTCTGCGGTTAGGGGAAATACCGAGCGCAAGTAGTTGTCCCAACTGCGACCATCGCACCCGAGGTTTGGTCTCCGGATCTGCTGGAGCAGTAACTGTCGTTCTTGGAGCGAGCCACATTCGAAGGACTGCGCCAGACCCGCGAACTTGGTAAACCTTTTCATATAGTTAAAGTGATATCTGATCGTGTTCTGTGTCTGGGTCTCGTATGGGAAGTCGAATGTGGAGTAGACCAGGTCGGGAATGAGCAGGTCGGGCGCTTCTTCAGCATGGTAATGGAAGGGATCACCTAGGTCTAACTCGTCGGTCAGGGGTTCGTCTAGATATGTATCTAGAATGCCGCCTCCAGTTGCAGGCATGTGAAATAGGTCGTTACTGGAAGCGCGCGCATCGAGTGGTGTGGTCGGGACTGGAGATTCTTGGGCCACGGATCGTTCCGTCAGAGTACCTGATTTAGCATCGCTGCGGTTGTTGTCTGCCATAGGTGATGTATCCCATTGTGTATCATGCGCAGCCAAAGTATCGTTCTCATCGCTGGCAATCTGTGCTGTATACGTGCAAGGCCTGTTGTCTTTTAGACAGGTACGACATGGCCACTGAGAGCTGCAAGCTCGCTTCCGATGACTGCAACGATCGCAGGCTGTCTTCTTCTTGCCTCTAGTGTTTTGAGGAAGTTGCGGAATCTCTACGTCGGCCCGAAGCCTCTCTTTGCAGGCCTTGAAATGACGCTTGAGAACGTCTCTGTTCCGAACGTAGTTGGGCTTTAGCATGGTCGTCCCTTCACACGAAATGAGCTTACTTGCCTGCGCCCGAAAGATTGCGAACAGAAATGGCAATTAAATGGGCGGTTTGTACTATCTGTGGCGGAGCCTAAACGTCAGAAATTCCAATGATCGAGCGTGGATGATGGGAGATTGGGCTTATATACGCATCACTTCGTGGCGTTGAAGATGTTCGAGACGTGTGAACTTTCGGTCGCACACTTGGCATGTGATGCCAGAGGTAGCAGAAGAAGACAGCGTGCCGGAAGCCATGATTGATTAAATTATCAGTGTCGGGGATCATGGGGCGCCGAATAGACACTATGCGTGGGTGATCGGGGGTGATGGTTCTTCAAGGCAACATGATCATGAAATACCGTTTGCTTCCCCAGACAGTCCCCAATGTGGATCTGCGGGGAACCGCGCCTTGCCGGGAGGATCGGCAGAGAGGGGGCGTGAAGGGCCGGCTATTTCTGGCTACACTGTCTTTCGAGTGTGTATCTTTATTTCGGCACCTCACCTGAATTATGTTTCTTCGACATGAGCAGCGTGAGTTTGGTCAGAGACTCGAATGCAAGGCTTTTTGATCTGTTTCTTGTGCCTAACTTCAATTGTTTGATACCACTACTTCATGCGATGCCTATGTATGGGCTGATCTGGAGGATTCCCATTGTCCGAGTGAATCCATCTTCCCACCAAAAGCTAAACACTAGTCACTGATCTAGATCAATATCTACGCTGTACGCGTACCCAGAAGTTCCTCTGAAAAGCAAACCATTGCGTCTTTGTTTGCCAGGGGCGGTCCAAATCCACTAATGAAGCATCAAACCTGCGGAAGAACTGCGCAATGAAATTGTGCATTTCAACCGTGGCCAAGTTCTTCCCTACGCAGCTTCTGCTTCCCATGCCGAACTGTAATCGCGTTAGCAACCTTTGCTGCCCTCTCTGATGACCACACAGGGAAGAGCCTTGGACGTTTTCTTACCGTTGTCAAATGGGAGTTCCAATACTTGATCTTTTCTTCATGGTTTGCATCAGTCGCAATCCATCTCTCAGGCTTCCACTCATCAGCGTCTGGGCCAAATATCTCCAGCGACCGGTTCATCGAAGCGGGACTTATGCCACATATCGTGCCTTCAGGCACTGCCATGTCATCGAGTTGCAAGCCTCCGGGACCAACCACGCGTGGAAGTTGATACTGAATAGAAGGGTGCAGTCTTGTACTCTCTTTGATGACGGCGGATAGGAACGGCAATTTGGACGACTCTAAGAACTCGATGTCTCGCCCTGTCTTCTCAAGTCCCAAAGAGCAATACGCTTCATCGATCTCAGCCTGGAGCCGAACGATCGCTTCGGGATGAAGAAGAAGCGAGCCCAGCGTGGCAAGAATGCCAATAGTTGTCGTATCTGCTCCGGCGCCCAGAATATTGACGCCTTCCATCATTACATCGCCCTTTGTGACCGGCTGCCCTGCCATATCTTTGGCATCGATGAACAGCTGTAACATATCTCGCCGCTTGAAACCAAGGCCATTTCGGTAGCGCTCGTCAACGCGGACTTCTAGCCAGTCCACAAATCTAGAGAAGGCCTGGAGCCGTTCGCCGCCAAAGGACCTAAGGGCCCACTGCGCGATGCGATTGTTGAACCACACCATTTGGAATGGCATGTTGCCCATGTTCGCCATGAGCCAAAAGCCGTCGTGGATTGACCGGATGATACCGTCAACATCCTTTCCCTTCTCGATGAAACCGATAGGGCCGCCCAAAGCCAGGCTACCAACCACGTCAAAGGCGAAGTAGTTTGCCCACTCATCCATGCGAACCGGAGCATTCCTATCGGCAAACTCTCCCATTTTCTGCCACATAGAGTTTGAGACATCTTGTATCAAGGGCTCCATGGATTGAATAGCAGTCATGGAGTACCCGGACGAGACGCGAGACCGCAGATGCCGATGAGTCTTGATGTCCCTGACGGCGAAGAAACTCATACTCATGTTGGGAACGGTCCAAGTGTCGTACCATTTGCTCTGTGATCCACAGTCAGATAACAGACTTCACATATTGGCAAGCTTCTGGTTGGGGCTCGGGTTCCTGACCTTGACAACTTTCTGACCATGGCCGTATAGTGCTTTCAGCCCGGCTTCATCGACAATGCTCAACTCGTTTGGGGCAATTCGGACGACTTTCCCGTACTTCCGGTGCAACAGGACGACATCTTGGTGCCATGTCCCTCGAAAGTACTTGTGGGATCTCCAGGCCTCGCTGAAACGGGCCAGCCATGGCCCTGGGACACTACTGAGAGGATGGAAAAACACGGTATATATGGTCGAAGAGAACCAGAGGAGTAGAACAACCGCAAACACCATCACATAACTCCAATTACCCATAATGTCCCTCGCAGAGGACATGTAACCATCACGTGGTAGGCTCAGAGACTGTGTCGAGACCAAGTTCATTGTTTTTGCTGCGTGGATAGTACTGATCAGATTTGGAAATATAACCTCACATGGGTGAGTCCGTTTGATACCAAGATAGAGGCTTCCTTTGACAACTCCGTCATACTGCTGCGCGGATACACCATAAACTTATATGGAAGATTCACCCTGGGCAGTACTCTCAACTGGATATGGTTGATCAGCCATAGTGGCTTTCCTGAAAGCATGTTGCATAGGAACGTATCGCCAGAGGATTAGTACGGGATTCAAAGCGTTCCCCGTGGGGTGTGGAGTTTGCCGGCAAGCATAATGAAGAGACGTCGGAGCAAACTCCACACCCCACGGGGAACGCTTTCTATCTCGCACCCAATTCTTTCAATCGATGGACACTAATCGCAGGAGGCTTCGGTAACTGAACTGGCAGCGACAAGCATAGTGGTGAGAGTTTACCGGTGCCCCGCACTCGGAGATAGTTTCACTTACACGGGCAGTAGAGCGGCGGTTTCGATGCGGAGTTGTGTGGGGAAAATCCCGAGAGGGTGTGCTGCATCGGCAGGCTCATGACCTCGGCCTCGGAATTGGGGCGGATGGTGTAACCGTAGGCAGAAGATGAAGCACTTGAAGTATGTTCAATCTGCATCTATAAGACAACGTGAACACATTGTGATGCCATGAGTGAAAGCTTACTACTAAGCTCTTTCTTCCTTGCTTTGAAACTAGTTCATCGCGCCAACAAGCGATCTTACAGCACTTGCTGGCCGGATACTTCATCGTCATACAAAATGCCTTGCCCTCAACCTCGTCGTCTTCCCCCCGGCTGGAACGCCAATGACTTTGGGCGTTTCGTGGAGTCCGTAGTCCCAATCGTAGGGGCAGAGAACCTCGACATCATCTCCGCAGACAAGGAGCTGGCCGATGGAGACTACGTCAACCCGTGCAAGTCTCACGACATGCACGCCGTCTATGAGAGGGACTTTTTCGTATCGTGCGCCATCGTCAATCCCAGGTCTGTCCCCGAAGTCCAAGATGTGATGCGGCTTTGCAACCAGCTGCAGATGCCTGTCTGGCCCTTTTCCATTGGCCGCAACACGGGGTACGGCGGCGCAGCACCGCGAGTTCCAGGCAGTCTCGGCATTGAACTCGGAAAGCATCTCAACAAGGTCCTCGAGGTAAACGTCGATGGAGCTTACGCTCTCGTCGAGCCTGGGGTCACCTTTGCTGGTCTTTATGAGTATCTTGTCAAGACTGGCCTCAGCGAACACCTGTGGCTAGATGTACGTTCTTCTTTTGCAAGGACCATGGAAGTGTTTTTCTGACCACGGATTTAGGTGCCTGATCTTGGAGGTGGCTCAATCATTGGTACGAATCACGGCTTGCCTACATATAGTCCTTGACTGACGTACACGTGCAGGGAACACTCTTGAGAGAGGTGTCGGTTACAGTAAGCCCTGAAGGCTGGCCTCAACCATGACCCGTATTTGTAGGCTGATTACTTTGGGAATCTTGCAGCGCCTTACGGAGGTAAGATGTCGTCGAGAAGACTGTTGTACTAAGTTGATCATACCTCTGATTCTCAGCAGATCACTTCATGATGCATTGCGGTATGGAGGTCATTCTCCCCGACGGCACCCTCATCCGCACTGGCATGGGAGCGCTTCCGGACCCGTCTTCGGGGAATTCAGACCTTCCGCCCCATGAACAGAAAGCAAATTCTGCTTGGCAGCTGTTCAGCTATGGGTTCGGCCCTTACAACGACGGAATCTTTTCCCAGAGTAGCCTTGGCATCGTTGTCAAAATGGGAGTGTGGGTGAGTCAACCATGTCTTTCTCCTCAGTAACCTGATCTTTGACCAAGAGTACATTTGCTGACAGTAACCGTGAAAGTTGATGCCGAATCCTGGAGGATATCAAGCCTACATGATCACATTCCCTCGCGAGGATGACCTGTCAGAAATCGTGGATATTATCAGACCGTTGCGGCTAGTAAGTTGAATATTTCCGTCTCTCGATTAATTGATCGACCTACGGAGACTGACGAGAATAATGCCCACAGCAAACAGTCATTCAGAATGTGCCCACTATTCGCCATTTACTTCTGGACGCCGCCGTAGCTGGTAATAAGGCTTCTTATACGAACAAGACCGAACCACTATCCGATGAAGACCTTGATGCGATCGCAACCAGACTAAATCTTGGTCGCTGGAACTTCTATGGTGCTGTCTATGTAAAGAACCTCTTTAAGATCCTTTCGGGCGCTGTTTACAGAAACAATGGCTAATCCCCATCGCGATAGGGCCCGGAGCCTGTGCGGAAATTCTTTCTTGATACCATCAAGGCCGCTTTCCTAAAGGTTCCCGGCTCAAAGTTCTTCCTTGCTGAGGATCGAAATGAACCATACAGCGTCTTGAAGACAAGGGAGAAGACCTTGCGAGGCGTTCCTTCCCTGGACGAGCTTCGTTGGGTGAGGTATGTGGCTGGCCAACATCCCGTCATGTCTTCCCTATCCCGGCGTTGACATCACAGTTCAATGTTGTCCAGTCTGCTGATCATTATTACAATAGCTGGCTACCAAATGGTGCGCATCTATTCTTTTCGCCCATCACAAAAATTTCTGGGACGGATGCCAAGCTCCAATACGAGGTCACGAAGCGCAGGTTCGCAGAGGCTGGACTCGACTTCATTGGCACCTTCACCATTGGTATGCGAGAAATGCGTTAGTAGCCCTCTATCACTTCAAGCAGCCTTGGGACCATGACACTGAGATATTTGGCAGACCACATTGTGTGCATTGTCTTCAACCGCGAAGACCCTCAGCAGCGCTTGAAAGCGCGGTGGCTGATCCGGCAATTGATTCAGGACTGTGCGGAACGTGGTTGGGGCGAGTACAGAACACATCTAGCGTTGATGGACCAGATCGCAAATACGTATAACTTCAACAACAACGCCCAGATGAAGCTCAATGAAACAATCAAGAATGCGCTGGATCCGAACGGCATTCTTGCTCCTGGCAAGAACGGGATTTGGCCAAAGAGATACGACAAACGGGAATGGGCGCTTCGAAATGATGAAGCAGAAAGATTATCTCGTGGTGATACCCAGCTTGTAAAGAGTCACTTGTAGTAATGTTGCAATCGTAGTTGGGGACTGCTAGATATCATTTGAGATACAGATGGCCACACCCGTTGACTTCATCTTGTGGACGTCGGGAAGCAGCTGGCCTTTCCGGGCCCGCAAAAGGCCAGTCCGCGGGTGTCAGAGACATGTACACCCGTGTCTTCGGAGTCCAGGCCGAAGGCGCCGTCCTCCGTTCCAGTACCCACTTATGCGGGGTAAATGTGCCGTCACGGAAGCTGATGTCGGTCCCCCGCTTCTTACCCCTCCACCCATCTTTCTCACGACCTAAGGTAAAATAAGGCAATCTGAAAGCTTGCCATCAGCCACCAACTCACTCGCGTGCATCGAGCATATCGTTCATCGTAGCGAAAAAGATGCTGGCATCATTTGTCATTGCCATTTCTGGTATGATCGATGTTTCTCTATGGCTGAATCTTCGCTATGGAGAAACATAGCAGGACTTGAAGCTTTAAGACCAGTATCACTGAAGGCGGAGAGGCTATCCAGCGTTGGCTTAATTCTAAAGGTGGCAGCTCTGCATTACAAGTGCAATAACCACCCTAACAACCATTCTATCGATGTAGAGGACGTCATAGAATCGAGGTTCAGAAGCATCGATCATGGCGTCTCCCGAAATGGCCCCGCCCAAGATCCTACATCACCGGGAATAATAGGAAACATACAACACCAGAATTTCGCTGGTTGAAGCGGACCAAATTACTACGCCAGATCTCATTGACTTTTCTAAGTTATGGAATATCGGAAACCCGATTTTCCCCCCTGGAAATGGCTGTATATTGCAGTTTGGGAAGGTGAGGTTATCGGTGATTTCTTGGAGGAGATTCATCAATCTAGACTTTTGGTGACACGGAACATAAAGTACCATGGCAGCTATTAGAGGCTCTGTACAACAGGTGAGCCATAGAGAACATCATTTTTGAACATGCAGCTATGCTTCATCTGCCGATCTTTGGCGACGGCGATTCAAGTGAGCACACTTCCCATGATCTTTCAGTCTTTGTTCTATATGTTCAGAACCTCGTGTTTCTCTCCTCGGTTGTTTGGCAAGCACCTCTGAACAGGAGTGGTCACACGTATCCTTCAGCAAAGAAGTTCTTTGATGTGAAGGAACGGTTCACCACCTCACCCACCTTTACCGCCACTATTAGGCGACAAGTCGAAGATGCTGTTCGAGGACATGAAGGTTAAGCATCATAAACAAAGGATATGATGCCTTCTCTATTTAAAGCTCCGAGATAGCCGTCTTCCCAGCGAGTATTCACCATCTAAGAAAACATCTCGCAATCCCGAACCGTTAAATTCAACATTGACTCAATCAAACCACACCTTCATAACCATGTCTGATGCTGCAAAGGTCGAGGAGAATCCGCAAACTGTTGAGGCCCAACACGATCTCGAGAAGTTTTGCGGCCTATACTCAAACCATGCGCAACATTTTTATCGATGGGTTCGGATCCAAAAATGTAATCAAAGTAACGGGGAACCCAGACTTAAGATAATAGACCTCAGAGGCTTTCAGACCAAAGAAAAACCATACGAGGTCAACGTGTGCTACCTCAAGCCACACAATAAGACCACCAGCTGCGATATTAGCACCACTTGGGTACGAAGTAAATTCCAAGCTCAGAACCACGAGGAAGACGCCAATGAACCGGAATCCGATGATGATGCTCTCTACCACGTCGTGTTCGAGATCAGAGAAGGCAAACAATTTCTGTCATGGACTGCCGACGGTGAAGTGGAAAACAAGACGCGATGGCAGAAGTGCGTGGAAAAGGATAAGAAACCAGGAGACGCATCAAGTGGTATACTTGAATTAAGTCCAAATCCGTGGCTGGTAAACCTGACCGAGGCAACCAGCACATCACCGCATTAGACGAGAACTTCTTCGTGTTCACGACAGTAGAAGTATTAGTCCCTCGAAATAAAATGTCTGTATCCGAAAAAATAAGTACTCAGTCGACTGGGGGGTTCAATCATACGCATGTGCTCAAGAAGGTTACTTCGGGCTATCGTGCAGTTTAGTTAGTGTCAGCCCCTCAAAATACAAAGTTGCATCAAATTCACTAAAGTAACCAATCGACTTGGGAAACACACAGTAATTCTTCTACGAGTGCTGAGCTACCCTACCTTTATGACTTATATGGTAACCGCCTTTACTGTCTCTTTCATCATAAACTACTGAGAGAACACGTCTCAGAAAGTAGCAGTATCAATACACGGCTCACGGCCGCCCCTCATCGAACGAAATAAAGCCAAACCTAAGAAGAAGGAAAAGACAACGAGAACCCCGGCCTCTCAAGCCGTTGAAGTCAGAGCGGTTTCTACATGAGGTTCAGTCAGTCTCACCCGATACCTAGGAGAGGTTCACAGTCTACTCAATATACCACCATGCTTCCTGCCAGACTTCCTGATATTTCCGGCCCAAAATACACTGACTAGCCATACACGTTGAAGGGTGGCCCCACTGTACACGAGAAGATCTTCTCCGGT
Organism: Colletotrichum tamarilloi; assembly: GCF_030869305.1. Classification (NCBI taxonomy): domain Eukaryota; kingdom Fungi; phylum Ascomycota; class Sordariomycetes; order Glomerellales; family Glomerellaceae; genus Colletotrichum; species Colletotrichum tamarilloi. The sequence continues at coordinate 120,216 of NW_026849387.1, forward strand.
GAGGCTGCTATTTCCCATGTCTCTCTGGTCACAAAGTCCCTACAGCTGTCGAGTTTCCACTGGTAGCAGACACGGCGATCACGTAATAGTTGATATTTATCGCTTCTATAAGTAAAGCAGCGTCACTTGGGACATGTACCCCGACCTACGCGGGGAGAGAAACTCAGAAGAGGGGTTACCTCATGTTTCGGTCTTGCGCACCGAGACTAGAGAGGAGGGGGTTGGGTAGGGGCGAGGGATACCCGTCAGCCTCACGAGCAGGGGTTTGAGTGAAGGACGTTGAGCTGGGCATCCTACGCGGCTAGGGGGCAACGCGGCAGACGCCTTGCGAATGCAGGGTAAGCTGGAAGGATGCTGTTGGAGCCAGGTTTCGATAGCCCCGGCAATCGGGTCGCGAAGAGATGGGAAAAGGAGATTTTGGTTTTCCGATTGGGTCGCTGGTCGGTAGCCAAAGGGCTCGTTATTGACGTGGGTTGAGGTGCTGCTTATTCGGCGAGGTACCTTCTAAGGCAACTTGGTCGGGTTGGTGAAGAGAAACTTTGAGAGAGAGGGCTTGGTGTGACGGGGTGTGATGAACTGCAGAGTTTCAACAAGGGCCCGTCATGGGATAATTATCACATTGCCTCAAGGCTTTATCTGTATGACTTTTGAGAAGCGTGGTGATAAGAACTTCATAGTATCCGTACTACAGATTGGTATCTCAACCTCGACATGTAATGGATTCGGTCTGAGTACTTTCTGCAAAACGAATGTAACATCAAGGTCAATGAGATTTGAGTTGAATTTAAGAAACTTTCATGCGTTTGTGCTCCATTCTCCTTACAGTCTACATCTCGCTTCGGGAACCCTTAGCGAATTACTCATGTGATCCAATGAAACGCGTCAGCTCATAACTGCGCTGCAAGAGTTGAGAGAACGAACCTGTCTCTTTTCTTGGCTTCTGGGTTGGTGGTGGCTGTGGCTGTGGCTATGAGTTGGTCAGCTGTTCATGCATCAAATTGAGGTGCAGCCAATGGAGATCGCTGTGATTGAAGAATCTGCCTGGTCGTTTGCCTAGATTCCTTGGGTTAAACGTCTGATATGACGTTAAATTACCTCAATCCCATGAACGATCCGGTAGAAAATCGAGATTTTCGAGACTCAGCTCCCTCAAAATTTCGACCATGGACCCCGTGACAGCCGTGGCACTCGCAGGCAACTTGCTACAATTTACCCAATTCGTTGTGGGCCTTTTCAATGACGCCCGAAAACTACATGCATCCGCCACAGGGACCAGTAGCAACAATAACCACATTCAAGATGTTTGCGGGATGCTGATCGACTTCGATGGGAATTTTCAGCAACCCCAGTCGGTTTCGTCGACGAACACCAGCAAAGCTATATCCAGACATGGAAAACAGCTTGCCGACTTCGCAAACACCTGCAAACAGGACTGCGAAGTCCTTCTTGGAAAGATGAACAAGCTGAAGGTCATTGGGGCAAAGGGCCCGAAGCACTGGAGCAGCTTTCGAGCTGCCCTTTCCGAAGTCTGGCAATCGAGCGAAATTGAGGAATACAGGACGCGGATTGCCGATCGCCAACGCGCGATGACTCTCTTGCTGTGCGCAGCATCAAAGTAAGTATACCCTGACCTACATCATCAAGTGACGTTTTGCTCAGCTTGCCCGTAGCGAAAGCATATCAGCTCTCCAAGATAATGTTCAACGTCTTGGTAGAGGGATCTGGACGCTTCACAGCGATTCTAGATTGGGCGCCATGATCGAAGAAATTAGGAAGCTCGGAAACTACATTCGGCAGCAGGACCCGAAGACAACTATACCGGTAGATATCGACACAATCTGCTCAAGCGTCTCAAAGATGTCGCTTGAAACCCGAGTCTTCGAGAGGGAAGCCCAAGTGCTAGCCAAGCTCAACTATATGGACCGGACAAGCAGATATGAGAGGATACCTGAAGCTCATTTTACAACCTTCAAGTGGAGCTTGAGGAAAACAGAGCAGACTGGGGTCATGTATAGCAAGCTGCGACATTGGCTCAGGGGTAAAGACACACTCTTTTGGGTCTCTGGAAAGCCCGGGTCAGGAAAGTCGACCTTTATGAAACACATCGCGGACAACAAAGATACGAGGGAGTGCCTGAAGACGTGGGCCGGAACGCGGAAGCTCCTTGTCGTCAGCCACTACTTTACGATATACGGCACGCCGATTCAACGGTCACTAGAAGGCCTTTTGCGATCTCTCCTATTCGGTGTATTAGTAAGGAAGCCGGCGCTCATTTCAAAGATTATACCAGACGGCTGGGGGACGTCCTCGGCAGCACCACGTCAATCTGAGTTCGAAAACTTTCTCAGACTCCTTGGGGTTCATCTAGATGAGCTATCATGCAAGATCATCTTCTTTATAGACGGCTTGGATGAATTCGAAGGCGACCACATCGATGTCTGCGAAACGCTCAAAGAACTATCTCGAAGCCCTTCTATAAAGATGTGCGTCTCGAGCAGACCGTGGAACGTCTTCGAAGACGCGCTCGGGGAAAATTCGGACTCGAAGCTCTATATGCATGAGCTTACCTACAACGACATTCTTGACTATACGGCAAACCGTCTCCAAGCGCATCCTAGGTGGAAGGTTCTTCTGGAAGAGTTCAGTTTCGTTTCATCAATGTCCCTCATCGAGGAGGTTGCATTCAAGTCCAAGGGTGTCTTTCTCTGGGTCACGCTCGTAGTCCGGCTGCTACGAGAGGGCCTTACAAACGACGACAGCCTATCAGATCTACAGAGACGCTTGGAAACCTTTCCAGAGGATCTTCAAGAGTTTTTCAGGCATATAATAAGAAGTGTGGACCCATTCTATAATGAGAAGATGGCCGGGACGCTGTCGCTCGCGCTTCAAGCACAGGGACCTCTGCGCATAGAGATCTTCTCCCTCCATGATTTCGAGTACGGCAACGAGAACTACGCATTCAAAGACATCGCACATACAAAGCTCATGCCCACAGATCCCGAGGTTCTCGAGAAGATCTACCGCTCAGTTTCACGACGTATCAACGGGCGTTGTAAAGGCCTTTTGGAACGCAACGGCGACCGCATGGAGTTTCTTCACAGAACCGTCTACGACTTTCTCCGCACTGGCGAAATGGATGATTTCCTAAGAGAACACACGAAGAATAGCCATTGCTTTAGTCTATCGCTATTCAAGGCATTTGTGGCGTGGATAAAAACATCCACCTTTGCTAGCGAAACTTCTTCGCCGTCCAAAAATCCCACATCAGAAGTTGCTGGTTTTATTCCGAGGCTGAAACAAGGTCTTTCATACGCGCGTCTTGCTACAATGCAAGGCGAAAGCTCGGAAGCACTTACGGCAGCGCTTTTAGATAATCTGGAAAACAGCTTGCCCCGGATGCTTTCGCGGGGACAAGTCAAATTGACCGACCCCTCTTTTGCAACTACGATCTTTCGCCATTGTGTTTTAGAAGCTGGAATCCTGGGTTATATCCGAAGGAAGCTTTCAGTAAGCCACGAATACCTTATGGGCACCTACGCGAGCCGAGTCCAGTCTCCCCTTTATCCGATACTCGACCCGTGTCACACTTTGGCCAATACAGACCAGTGTTGGATCCTCAAGAAGCTGTTGGAGAGCGGCTATGACCCTAACAGCCATGTTATGGGACTCAAGGCAAAATATCACTTTCAAAGTCCTTGGGAATTTTTGTTTTGTCGTCGCAGGGAAAAGGTTAACCCCACCGTTGAGCCGGATACGCAATGGTGGCAGAAGGATGATGACTTGCTCGCCTTGGCAGAAAATCGCATTCTACTTACGCTGCTCGAACACGGAGCGAATCCAGTCGCAACGGCCATCGAGTTCGACGAGAATGAAAGATTGGAGATGCCGATTTGGCTCAGGTTCTTTATCACGATACGCCGTGTGCACCTGCTCAAACAACCAACAGTGTACGAGGAGACTCTCTTTGCAATGCTGAATGATTTAGAGACGCTCGAAAATATCACTGTGGTCAGAGAGTCGCGCTCAGAAACCCCCGGAGGAATTCTGGCGCAAGAGAAGGTCAATTTTTGGGACGTGTGCCAGTCTTGGGCCAAGTTCTTACTGCCTACGACGACAGGTTCTTGCGGCGATGAGTTCCTTCCAAGAGTTTTTGCGCGCGTCTTGGCTAAGATTCCCGCTGGACACGATTCGTTTGGAAAGGCTGAAGCCTGGTGCAAGACGGTATTATCAGCCAATGCTGCTGATGAGCTTGAAAGTGCCGTTAGCTCCATGCGATCAGGAACTCATCTTCACGAATCAAAGAAGCGAGGCGCTGTGGAGGAGCAAGGAAATCCAAGGAACACAAAAAGGACTAGGAAGAGAAGAAGACAAAAGTAGTGAGATGATCAAGGCCTATGTTATCGCAGACATATCGAAGATGGAGACGTTTAAGCAGCTAATGGTGTTCGAGGACCTAGAGCTGTAGGTTGAGTGGCCTCGGAACTCATGGTCGACTGTAGCTACCTACCTCGCAACTGACTCTGGTCACCCAAGAGTGTCGATCTCGTTCATCACTTAAGTCTCTGACTTATTGAGATCGCAGTATCATATTTGGCTTCCTAATTTCACTCACTGATTGATAGCCACGATTCTTGGATAAATGAATAGGGGTAGAGGGTCCAAGCACCTGCCTACGAATATCTAGTCCGTATTCCAGAAGGACCCGACGGTATTCCCACCTCAGCCAGAAGGTATGTAGGACACAGTTTCGAAGGAAGGAGTGTCTCCCCGGTACAGCGCAAGCTTGCTGGGGCCACGTAGCCTGGTGGTTAAACGGGTGATGAATAAACTGGGACGCTGGTTTTTCGTAGGGATAGGGTTCGAACCAACGCCCGAGCTTTTTTTGTCAACTATCGAGTTTTCTGCTATTGCGTAAGGTATTTTGTTTTGATATAGTGGTGATGTTTTGTTGAGTTGGTATAGTAACGGAATGAGATGCGTTTCGTGTCCCCACATAGTAACCGTGATGTTTTGTTCATCAGCCAAACAAAGCCTCCTTCCTCATACGCCGCTATCTTGATGCAATATCACCGCGTTTTTGGCCTGCTTTGCGACGCCAAACCTCACCTTCCCGTTGGATATCATCAGAAGTTTAACCCCCATCCCACCGCCTCCCCTCCCCCTCGTACCCAGGAAACCCCGACAAAACCAAAAACAAAAGCCTAGATTTCCGGTATCATACCCATCCGTTCCTCGAATCCGAACCAAGCATCCCTTTCCACTTTCATTCCATCCTACCCGGTAGTTCCATTCCCATTCAGCCCTCCTGGAGCTGCCTCCGCTGACACCTCTCCATCCCCAGTCCACGTCAAATCGTCCATGTTCGCCAACACAGTCCACGGATCGATCCCCATACCCGGCGGAATTGAGTCAAAGTTCATATTCATAAAAGAAACCGGATCCGTGCTGGGGGCATACTGCAAGCCCCTCGAGTCCCACGTGGTTGTTGAGGTTGACGTCGACGAGGACCCTACGGCGCCACCGCCCAGCATCGCGTTCTGAATGCTCGTAATATCGATAATCTCATTGACGTTCCCGCCCCCACCGCCGCTACCGCCGGCACCCTGCGTGGTGCCTCCATCGTCCGGCGAAGACGTGCTACCCCGCACGAGACCAGGCGGCGTATCGTTACTGCTGCTCCCGCCCGTCGACTGCGACGGCGTGCTCTTGTCGAACACGGACGTTGGCGACGGCTGTCCCGCCGCGGGACTCCGGTGCGGGAGGTTGACTGGGAAAGTGGCCGTTCCTGCTGTTGGTCCAATAATGCCGCTCCCTCGCAGGAGTCCCGACCCGAACCCGCCCACGCTGTCGATACCAGAGGCGACGGGCACTGACGGGTAAGCAAAAGCGGCCCCTTGCGCCATGCCCGTCACGTCCGGGCTCTTTGTCGATGTAGTCGTCGTCGACTCCGATGTCCGCTTCCGTTTATTCGGCCCCATGTCCCGCGTATCAATAGACGCCGATGAAGACGGCGGGCCCATCCCGATAGGCTGGTCGAACTTGCCGAGCGTTGGCCCGAGCATCGGGTTGGTGCCGCCCATGGACACGGGGGTGTTGCAGCCGCCGTCGTGCTGCACCCTGATCGGGTAGTGCTCGTAGGCGGTACCCTTTGGGTTGCCGAGCGGCAGTCTGCCGGGCAAGGGCGGCTGGATCTCGGTGTGTTTTGAGATGGACGTCCGCGCGAGCAAGGGAATGTTGGACGACGTCCAGCCAAAGAGGTTCTTGTAGTGTGCCAGATTGGGCAGATCGATGACGCCCGACAGGCCGTTGCGCTCGATGTCCATGAAGATCTGCTGGAGAAAGGCCTGCGTAATAATGTGCCGCCGACCAATCGCCTCCATGGCGTTGATGATGAACTTTAGATTCTGCAGGTCCGCCGTCGAGAAGCCGGTGTCCATGTTGCATTTCGCCGAGTACACGTACACAGACGCGGCCGAGTACAGCGATAAGGCGACCATGGGACTTTTCTGCAGTGCATGAGCGTTTCCGAAGCCGGGTTCGAGGCGGACGTGGCTTTCACTTACATAGCCCGAGTTCATGTGGCTCGTCAACTTGATGATGCTCACCACCTCCTCGGCCGCCGTTCGCAGCCGCAGCTCCGAGGCGGCCTTGAGCGGCTCGGGGAGCTTGTTCCGCTCGATTCTGTCAATCGCGGCGTGGTGGAGGCAGATCACCGAGGCGTGTAGGTTGAGGTTCGTGTGAACGGACGTAGGGTCGCGCATGCTCTGCGGCAGGCGGAAGCGCTCCGGCAAGAACATGAAGGCGCTCGAGAGCATGTTGTCAATGTCCCTGTGCCGCTTCCAGAACTCGCCGTACTCGACGTCCGCGGGCCTGTCGTTGGGCCGCTCCCAGTGCACGTGCTTCAGGAGCATGTTGAAGATGTAGCACATGATGACGGCGCCCGCGAAGGTCGAGTATGAGGCGCCTTGGAACGCTTCTGGTAGGGTTGATGTTTCTTCCTCACGGGCCGAGTTGAAGGCCTCTTCCGACGAGGGAAGATGTGTAGTGATCTATCTGGGTGTCAGTATTCAGAAAAGAAAAAGGGGCTAGACATGCGGGGAAACATACTTCGTTGGGGTCGATGAGAGTAGGCCAACCAGTCGCGATACTTGCGTGGCAGTCGATGCAGTAAGCGCCCCAAAACGCCCTCCGCCGCTCTTCAAGGTCAACCCACGACGTGGGCGGCGCAAGGGTCGGCGACATCTCCTGCCCGTCGCCGTCGATGCGGTGAAGACCCATCATCTCCACGAGCCGTACGCACTTTGCGGAACTCATGGCCGCTCTCGTGAAGAAGAGAGACCTCGCTTCGTCCGTCGCGATGAGAGCCCACGCTTGCGCGTGTTGGATAGTGAGGAAGTGCTCGCCGAATCCCTAACGTAGTAGTGTGAGCGTCAGCGAATTCTATCCAGAGCATAGGGTGAGGGAGAGGGAGAACTCACCTTCATCTCATCCGCATCTGCGTATTGTCGAGCCCGTTTGTAGAAAATGTCGTGATACTGGCTATACTTCTCATGCCCGTTGGAGGCCATAGACCAGACCGCGTACTGCAGACACATGGGCGGACGTTTATGAGGCGCCGAGTAGAACGCCTGGAGATATCGTCCAGGGTGAATGATAGGGATGAAGTGCTGTTGCCTCTCAAAGAAGCTCTTGTTTCTGGTTCTCCAGTCAGATATGCTCGTGCCATTGCGAGAGCAGAAAAGGAAGACAGCGTCAGATGCCAACATACAGCTCCTCCATCATCTCAAAAGGGGGTAGAGCTTCTGAGAGCCCCAGCCCCATGAGTTCCCCCGAGGCATTGGCAAAGCTTGGTGCTTCAGGTTGAGAGGGCGGTGCCGTCTTGTTCATGTTCACTCCCGTGTGAAAACCAGACGATCCGTCGTCAAAGGTACCATTCTGCATGGCCATGATCGTCTCAATGTCGACATGGAAGTCGTCCATGCCAATGTTGATCCGGCTATCCAAGTCACCCTCAGAAGGTAGTGCTCCATTGCCCTTGTTGGCAGCTTCTTTGAGAAGATCCTCCACTTGGGCTATACATATTGGTCAGTAACACGCTCCTTTTGGCGGAAAAGTATATGAGAGCGCATTACCTAGCCTCTCTTCGAGCTCCTTCACATTCTTCCGCTTGAATGCGGGCTTCCTCCTGGATTCCGGATACACACATTCTCCCTTGACTTTCAAGCAACGGCTACATGCCGGCTTCACTCGATCACACTTAAGCTTCCGGGACCGGCATGTCACACACGCCAACGGCTCCGAACCGTTGGCGGCGGAGCCCGGAAGGTCCGCTTGTACGCCGTCGTCAGTCTCCATGATGAGCCGCAAAAACTTCCTTCCGAGACCTCGGCAAGCGGGAGATAGGGAGAGAGTGCCGGGAGTGGGCCTCGGCGGCGCCGGGGGGGCTCCAAGACTCAGGACAACTCGGAAGATACGGGAGAGAGTCGGACTCGGGTGGGCTGCAGCGTGACGCAAGAGACAATGGGTACGTAATGCGGGCTTTGGAGAAGCACTATTGCGGCGAAAAAGGCCAAAGAGTAACTCACAGTTTCTCTGTGGCCCTTTGCTACACTATTAGGAACAGGTCTACACCAGGCAGATACGCGCTCGAGCGTGTGCCGGCCCCATTCTTTACTCAATCGGACAGTTTCTGCACCGATGTCCGATGTCCGAGATGGATCTAGTGCCTCGTCCTGATTGGCTCTGGAGAGTTCTATGACGAGCCTTCCGTGATGACTCATCATGAGCCCCAGGAGTTGAACAATTCGATCTTCTTACTGCCCAGAGACTGAGCGACCAATTGTGCACGCTGCTCTCCACGTGGGTTGCAATTCATGTAGGTATGCCAAGTCTGTTAAACGGCGCAAAATGGATACTAACGACGTCGAGATCTTCGGCGCCGTTGCCGGACACTGTCCGATATTCTCCCGCTCTTCAGCCGATAATTTGTGGAACTCCGCAAACTCCACGCGCGGATGGATTGGCCGACACTCGGCGACCTCTTCCGGTGATCTCATCCCATCCGGCTCCGGCTCGGCCGAGCCTTCCGCCTAGCCGCTGCTAAGTGCCCTTTTTGGTGGCTCTTGGCCCGGTGATCTTCGCCAGGAACGCTGAGGCCGATCGCAGCACCGCAGCTGCGCAGGCTCACGGACAGCTCGGGGGATGTTCAACGATCGGCGGAGGCTCATCGCCGCCTCCCCTGGATGATCTGGATCCATCGCCAAAGGCCGAAGTTAATGGCGAGCCGACAGCCAAGCTTGTCAGTGTCCCCAGAGCTAAGGTATCAGGTGAAAGTAGCCGACGAAGAAACGTCTGCAATCTTGGTGATGACGAGTTTTTGAGTTTGCGTCGTCAAAAGACTAAAATTCTCCGTGGCGCCTCAGGAACGAATACCCAACGGGATGGACAGAGTTGCTGCACTCTGGGCCCTGGGTCAAGGTGTTCACCGACTGCCATCCCAATTGTGCTGTCATAGCATTCGGCCATAGGGCGAATACCTACCTACAGTGCCTGAGTGCCAGTCTCTCGTGGTCAGTCGCGGTCAGATGGACTGTTCTCACCTTGGTGGGACGATCACGAGTGATCACACCTACTCTCATTCGTCACAGTCGACGGTCTGAAACTCTGTTCTTCGAAGGATGACGGGAGATCCGGCTATGCACTTCATCGGTGAAGCGTGTCGAGGAACGGCAGCCACTGACGATGGCGCCCGCCAGAATCAAGGTGACGGCCAGGCCTTCCAACTACGCCTTGTACGGCATCCTCCTCGTAGTCGCGAGTGTGATTTGCAACGGAGTCGGGAAATTACCAGTCGAAACCGCGCCGAGAGAATTGCCACTAGTCTCACATTGCTGCCGAACTAAAACACGGGCGAGCGTGGAGGATTGACGCGCGCCGAACGCCACGGTCCACTATTCCACCACGCTTCCAACACTGTCCCTCGGTTGAGTATGACACCAAAGGTAGCACAATTGACTGGATTTGAGAAGCCGAATATGCGAGCGAGACATTGAACCTTTTGACAGCTGCACACGGTATCCCAGTCTAGCGCCTCATGGCAAAAGACATCGTTAGGCTTGGCCCCAAGGCTGATGATCGTCGTGGTCTGGATGTCAGCACAACGCCGAGTGAGAAATTGACACACGACGGCGTTTGGGGATAATCATTCAACGAACGCGGCCAAGAGATTTTGAGGTTGACTACGAACTGCAAAGAATGTCTCTTGCGCAGGCAGCGCTTGCCCGCCACCGCTTGCTGACTGGGATGCTTGGCTTACTCCTCTGCGGGGCCGAAGCGACCACAGATCGCGAGTTCTTCGGAAGGTATTTTGTTTGGCACTAAGAGGATTGCTCAAGTGGCTTCTCGGGAGGCCAGTTTAGGAATATGTGGGCGAGAGACTTGACGGGAGATGAAGCCAACTAAGATTGACAAGCCGAACGGACCCGGGGATTTCGGCGTTTGGCGCAGGACTCTTGCTGATCAGGATCGACGGTGGCCCAGGCTTCATGATCTTCCCGCCGCGTGGTCAGCAGACAAGCCGTGATCTTAGTGATTCTCGAAGATTGGCGACATGGATTTGGAAACCTTGTAATGCCCTGTTATCAGGGCTGTGCGTAGGTAAATCCAGCCCCATCAAAGCAAAGTATGAGGATTGCCATGATGGTAGAATGAAAGGGGCTGGAGTGGCCTCTGTTAGGTGGTTTCACCAAAAATATGCTGTTTGGCTTGCTGCCAGTGGGTGGTGCCCTTCAGACTTGTCATCTGAGCGCCCTCGTGTTCTGTGCATCCTTCAAAGCAGCCGCGCATCGGAGGAAGGTCCCAGCCAGTTAGAGTCGAGGAGCCAAACGCACCTGACAAGGGAGCAGACAGGCAACGGGGATCGTCGGCCGTTGCGATTCAGGGCAGCCCTCGTAGAAACACTAACTTTGAGGATGAGAGACGAGCCGACGTGGGTTAGGCTGGGGAAGTACCTATGACCGCCCGGTGCGTTGCTAGTCGAGTGGAACCAAGCGGCTGACGGGTGTGAATCGGGATAGACGTCAGAGCAAACTATGTTTTGAGGAGTGAGGATGGGGGCAGGGACAACTCACAACTTGTGAAGTCAGTGACACTCCTTGGCTTTCGGCAGGCCAGGCCATGCTAGACTGACCTTCTCAGCCTGCAGGGCACACTGGTCTTGAGGAGGCAAAGTGTGATAAGCGATGGGGGGCACACACGCAGAAACGATGTGTTGGAGACTCTGATTGAGTGAGCCAGGCTGCGTGATGTTGGGAAGAGACCGCTCTAGGCTTACGCCTTGAGTCAAGGTCCGAGTGTGGCCCATTATCGTGACGAAACATAATGCAAGGTGGAGATGGTATGGCGACGCTCTAGTGTCGAGTTATGCAACGAGAAGCCTCCCAAGGCGTCCACTGGAGTCTGGACGATGCACTGGCAAGCTGGCAGATGGGGCGTCCAATGTCTCGCTGACTGGCACCTCAAGTCAGGTCGCATTGCCCTACGTTGGCGGCAGCCGCAGCCCCAGATCTGTACATACCTTGGGTCGCCATGCGTGACATGCTCGGATTGAGGAAGGAAGCACTCATTCTGAGGCCCTCTGTGATCCAGTGACGAGCTGGTTCTGTGAGAGCAGGTGCAAGGCGCCACGTATGTACCAGTTCTTCTGGGTCATGACCCAGCAAGCAAGTAGCAGTGTCCAGCATGTACCTAGAAAAGGCAGAAGAGGAGGATATCCTGCTCACGTACCCGCACTTGTACATAGGCTGGTACTATGCTACAGTGTTTATGTGGGATACCTGACCGCTGCTCCGTTTTTGCAGAGATTTACCTTGCTTGGCTTGAATCCTCGAGTGACTAAGGTAGGTAAGTGTCTCTGAACGGACCATTGGGGCATAGTCCGAGGAAGCACGGATGTCGTCGGGATGAAGGTGATGGCGGAATTGGTACGAGGGCATCGCTTGAATGGTAGGTGGGATATCCGTCTCTCGCGACCAGGTATTCGTGGTTGATCTTGCGCAGTAGGCACAATATTGTGTCCATTCTCTACTACGTACCTGCGACAGGTAAACCTTGAATCGTAAAAGCCTTGTCAAGGAACAAAATCTCTTGGAGCATGGGTCGGAAAATCCGCAAACTACTACGCGGTAAGTACGCAGCCGTTGACAAGTTGAGTGGCATTCAGGCTCGATTGAACCAGGGCCAAACCAGGGCGGCTGCAAGATGGCGACCGGGGCCCGGCGATCATTTGCTGCGGATGATAGGCGGAAATCGGGGCGCCGGGATTATGGCAGCCATGACCGGATCATTCCCCACATGGCCCCCGTCCCTCCCTCCCCTACCCTTCCGCTTATAGCCCGGACCTGGAGGCTGGAGGATGGCAGCCATCCAGTCAGTGCTACATCGCGGATAATGATCGCGATACGGCACTGTTGGCAATGGCGATTGAGCGTCGCACATCACTGGAGTAGGGATTCGACGGTTCACGCCTTGCTTATACGACGACAAACCCTTGTTCAATTGATACCTACTAGGTATCTACCTGGTAGAAATAGGTAGGAAGGACCCCGGTACTTCCTAACGGTCTCGGTATCTCGATATGTTCTTGGAATACGTATACTCCCATTCTCATTGGTCGGCCCAACAGAAATGGAGCTGGATCAGAGCTTAGGTTGCCTGGGAGCTTATTTGAGAAAGGTACATCAAAGACCCACCCGCTCAGGCCCAGATTGGGAGTACCTTTTCGGCAAGGCCTGGAAAGGAAGGAAGGAACATGAAGCTCAAGTGGATCCCACGGGACTTCACCAACGTCAGGCAGAGGTACGTATCGTCGCTACTGGTCCGGACCGCCTGACCAGGGTTTACCGTGTACGTACCCTGGGCTTAGTGAGCATGGTGAGGTACGAATCACTTCGTACCTTAGAGTTAGGTTGTGGGGCACAAGCCATCTTCAATCTCCAGCGTGAACGTCAATCCTCCACTCACAATCTTGCGTTCCCGTCCATTCTTCATCACGCTTCCTACTACTCTGTATCGGTAGTGTACGGAGAATGCGCTTCTTGGAAATCGACTTGCCGCAAAAGAGAAGAAAGATACTTCACACACATCACAGAGTTACATCCCCAACGGCTCTCCTCCACCGGCGAGTCATCGCTGGCATCCCTCTCGTACCAGGCCTTTCCCGGCACGTCAAGGCACTTTTGGTCAATCATCAATGATGTGTGCGGCACCCGCCCCTCGGCCCTCTCTCTGCCCGCTGCACGACGGCTCTGACAGGAGACACCTCGTTCCCGAACCGGCTCAGTACTTTGCTACGTTTCCGAAAACAAAGGGGGCCGAAGAAATTCAAATCATCAAGTGGTACCTGCTCAAGGGATTCAATACCCTGACACGTCTTGGCCTACCCAACACAGGAGAAGCATTCCTGGAGAACCCCAGCAGAAGTATTCGAAACATGGGGGCCCGGCGACTGTGCTCGACTACTTGTCGCTGCAGAACTTCTCAAAGCGTCAACACGGCCGCGGCTATCCGCTAAGCATCCTCAAGAGGCGAACCAACTTCATGGAACACCTTGAATCCGTCAAAGGAATGCCCTGAGACAAAGACGCTCTCCTTCTACCCTTTCCAGATGCGCCTCATCGGCCTTGCCATGCGAGTCTGGCCGACCAACAGACAAGCCACAAACGCCAAAGAGCGAGCAGAGCACGAAACTAACGCTCCTGGCGCCATAGTCTATCGACCCTTGAATGCCCTCGAAACACTCCCGACATCCGCACCTTGGACCCTCTCGAATGAGTCTCGATACCTTCCGCCAATCCCAAACAGCCAATCGCCTTGACATGTATCGAACATGGCCCTCCACCAAGACAAGCATCGACTCCAAGTTCCATCTAATTATTGGCCTGCAAATTGTTCACCACGCCATGAAATTGCATGCTCACGACGCCCATCCACATAGCCCCAATCTGCTATCCTGGAAACGGAATTGCTTTCGTCGACAGGGCCCAGGCATCACGAACTGGCATCCCCCTTACGGATACATGATACATCCGGCCGCTATGGCTTGCCTTCATCCCAATTCCTCGTCAGCGCGCAGGTCCCTGTGTTCGTTCTATGTGCCTGTATGATAATACTGTGGCACCGTGGTTGTCGTTGTCCAATGTAGATCCGCTGATCTCCGTGGACCCGCTACAGATTGTAGACCCGCCCGCCATTTCTCCATCGCGCCAACGTCGTTTGAACTTCTCCTCACCATACTCCCCGGTCTACCATGGCCATGCTCTCTAATGCTGCATCTCAAGTGGCGATACGGCATGTCACCATCCATCCAGGGCTTCCAGGTTCTTGCACATCTCCATAGGCATCACGCTTCGATTGCGCCGCGCAAGGTCGTTTGCATCTAACGCCTCCCAGCTCCGCCAGAAAGTGCCGAACAAATGAGAAAGTCACACACCCTTGGATGATGGATCTACGCCTTCCCATCCCAATATCTTTCGGCCTTCCTATTCTATGCTGCAGTAACAGGCCCTACGAACCTAGTGACGCTGACATGGCAAGCCCATGCCTTCTTTGGTCGCTCTCCCACCCTCACGCCCATTGATGGGCTGAGCTTGGCCTCGTTGCTGACATCCATGATAGCTTCCTGCCGCCTCAAGCTCTATTAACATTGTAACAGCAACAGCCGTACCAGAAGGCGGAGTTTGACTCGCCAACCTTCCACCCCAAGTCTCATGTCCCGTGCCTGAGGGTGGGCAACTGACATCCCTTCTGAGCGCCGGCCGTTCTTGGCCCGGCTTGAAGCAACCGGACGTGCGAGCCCTGTTCCCTGTCGACGGCGGCCTTTCCTGGGTCTCGTCTTGTGTTGTGCTGCAGTCCACACGTTGTGAATCTGCACACCCTCCCCCCCTTCTTCGTCCAGTGGCCGTTGCGACTGGTTGTCATCTCACACAAAGCTACGACGCTTGTGCATCGGACGCGAGGCCCAGTGACATCGCAATCACGACGAGTCTCGCTTCCCACTCTGGTTCGCCCTCATTCAACCTCTAGACACCTGCCGCACCTTGCATCGGGCCCAGTCACTTGTCAGGATTTTGCCGTAGCACACTGGCAGATGTTAATTTGACTTTCGGGCGGCAAGCCCAACTCCCTAAGAGCACACGCTCGATATGAGAGGGGGAAATGGTGCGGAAACGTATCGAAGGCCCCCTTTGGCTGGGTTGGTTGTCGAGATTGAGCTTATGGTGTGGTGGTGGTTGTTGCCTCGTACCTATCAAACTTCACACCCCCTTGGAAGGACTGACTTGCTTCCCCCTTCACGTCAACGTCTCAGCAAGACCAAGGTTACTTCATCGGATGACCATGCTAATGGCTCCGACCAGTTCTATTACCCCCCCTATCCAGCTGTCTTGGGTTCTTCTGTCACGACCAGTCAAGGGGCCTTCGAGGAGGTATCCTGACACCGGCAGTCGATCACTTTCGGCCTTGACACGGGCAACGTGGACCAGCGATCCATGTCCGTGTCTACCTGCCATTACGGTTCCTTGCTTTTTTTTTTTTGTCCCGGGAATAAATGAAGGTTTGCGTCCTGCCAAGATGTGAGAGACAGAGACAGGAAAAGGAGGTTTATCTCAACCACCTGCGGAAAGAGTAATTGGCAAAAGAGCTCCCAATAACCCACGGGTCATGCACTTGCAGCTTGCATGTAGCAGCAGCAACCTAGTCTGAGGACAAGTCAGGAGAGCAGCAAGGCTAGACACCCGCATGGCATGAAGGGTGGGAAAGCAACTGCAAGGCATCATCAGTAACTAGTAGTAGCATGCCAATGTTTCGCCCCATTGTCAAAGTACACTGGGGTTCTCGTGGAAGTACCTGACATTGAGGGTCCCCCTTCCGAGTGTGGGCAGAAAAGGAGAAAAAAAAAAGAAAAAAAGAAGAAAGCCTCAAAGACAATAGAAAGGGCGGGATAGAACCAGTGCTCCTGTACGTACGCAGGGACTCAGAGGGTAGGACGGACGTAGGTAAGGTGGTCAAGGAGATCTGCAGCTCCCATTATCGAGATCGGGAGGCGTTGGTCCACTGCCCGAATATGCAACCAGGCAACCCACTTTCGCAGAGCACCTCAAGAAGAGAGGTAGTAGTGTAGTGGTGGGTGTCCATCCCACCTGTGCGAAGAGGTTGCGCCGTTGGCGTGCGTCTGCGTGGCTACCACAGCTTCGCCGACGTTCCCATGAGCCAGGCCCGCAAGGTAAGGTAGCGCGAAAGGACGGCGAGGCCTGCCACCGAGAGGAAAAGAAGGGTCGCACTCAAAACTTGAACTGCCCAAGGTGTGCCTCTGTGACGGGCGGCGCGGCGAGCCATGGGTAAACTAAGGTAGGGGACGTGTCTAGTTCCTGTGGAGTAAAGCATCCATTCCGGATATTATGTGTGTGAATGCGAGTGTGAGTGTGAGTGTGGTCCATGTATTTCGCAAGGCCGGCCGAGGATGGAGGTTTCTAAACATTTAGCCCACTCCGCCTTTTCGGTGTTTGCTCCATTATGTCAATGTCATTGTGTGTTGGTGTGTTGTTGGGGTCCGGAGACTGCGGCTGGCCTCGTTTTTCTTGATGAACGATTACGCCACAGCATCCGTACTTAACTTTTGTTGGTGTGGGTTGCTCAGGAACTGCAGGTACCTGACCTGACCTGACCTGACCCGATTTCACCTTTACGCTCCTGACTTCTCCTTTCTCGTATTATCATTTTCCGCGAGTCCCGTGATTCCCCTCGAGAAGGGGCGGCGGAAGGGGAGGGCCCCTCCCGAATCCGTCCGCGCCTGCAGCGCTCTTTGTGAAACCACCGAAAAAAGAAAGGAAAAGATTTATTGCCCTGGCCTGATTTGATACCCGCCTCATCTCGTACAAGCACGCAGGGAAATACCTACAGTTTCGTTACCCATTCAATGTTCGGAATCCAGCGAATCAGCTGTAACGCCCTGACATGAAGCGTTAGTCTTCTTTTCCACTTTGTATGTCGCAGTGTAAATAGAGAGAGAGAGCTGCAGAACCCGAGGAAAATGGCTGTGTGTGAGAGGTTTCACGTTTCACGACGCCACATACATTACTAAACGCTGTCGGCCATGTACAACATAAGGTAGACTTACATGTACTCACACACAAAAATCACCAAACACACGCATCACCTCACATTAGAGCATACAGTAGCTTGGTACTTCACCTCATCCTCAAGCCTCTGTGCCTCCTCAATCCTCGTCAGTCACTCGCTTTTTGCTGCCCACATGAACCACCTAATGTGATGCAATGTGCTTGCAGAAGTTTTGGACCTTCTCCACACAAACTAATCGCGTTGGAAAAAAAAAAAGAGGCGGACTTGTTGTCACAACGAAATGGCGGGATAATTCCAAAGAGGGGGGGGCCAACGACGAACTACAATATCAGACTAGTCAACTTAGCAAGCAGACATTAATTAGCCCGGCACCAAAAAAGAGCTCTAAGAGGGACACTAGAGAAAGAGATGGTGGCCTTCATTGAAGAAACTCGGTCAGCTTAACAATTTATTTAACACCAAGAGGGCGGCCGCTCTCTACCAATCTCGGAGAATTGTTGTAGGGGTTTGTCGACACACACGTGCGTTTACAGTGTCTGATCTTGTCTCCATCCCGCCTTTTTGCGTGACGACTATTCTTTCAACCATCAGCCCCTCGAGGAAAAGGGCCCGCCCGCTGCAGAATCCGTGTGTAATGACGGAGCAACCGGAGTCTGAGGGGGAAAAAAGAGGCCAAGCGGCGGTGACGGCGGGAAAGTCACACAGAGACTGAGATCGAGGGAAGAGGCGACTGCAGTAGTCCGCCCTTTCACCTTGACCGTAAGTCTCTGAAGAGAAACGTTCATCCGCCGCGCACAAAACAACGATATCATCGACGTCTTGGTCACAACGGCACCGGCAAAAAGGCGGGAAACGGGGTAGTTTGAAGGGGCAAAGCTGTAAACGGACGGACCTTTTCCGCGGGACTAAGAGCTCGCCGCCCAGGATCTCGGGTCGCCGCCATTTTCTCACACGCCTCCAAGTTCTCCATGTTCACACTTCAGCAACAACCGCACAGGTAAACGCAAATGCACAGCGATACGCAAAACGCATTACGCACACCCGCACATGCACATACACGCAGCCCTGGAGGGGGCTCTTGCCAGCCCACTCCCTCCTCCTTCAGCCCTCGACTAAGGCAAGGTGATGAGCACGGTGAAAGTGCCCGGGTTGGATGGATGTGGAGAGCAAAAACAAGACCCAACACCATGCGTGTGACGTTGTCGGAATACCACGGCACGTAGCCAGCCAGGCCTTTCGTAAGGCAAGGTAAGGAGGGGAGGGGTGGGAGTGCCTTTGGTTTGACTGTCATCCAGGAACTGGGAAACCACACAGACCTTTCATGTTTCTTGTTGCTTGATGTTCGAACACACACACACACTCGCACATATGCACATACATGCACACACATACGTACGTACCTCTCAACCCAGCCTCTTGCTTTCTTGTTTAGTTGCCTAGTTGTAGAAAGTTACAGTGTTAGTGGTGATTGTGTTTTGTTGTGTCCGATTGGATCTGCGTGCAAAATGTAAACATTGCGCTTGGATTGTTCGCCATCTCTTGACTTCTGTTCAGCTGAAGAACCAGAAAAGAGGCCCGTGGACTTGAAAGCCTCCGACGGTTTGTTTGTTTGTTTTGGACAAGAAATGTTCTACCAAAGAGGGATGTGACATAGGGAACATGTTTGTCTGTCACTTACAAGAAACAAGCGCATTAGACACTGACACACCACCCCCTTTTGCTCTGAGGCAGGGCTGTCTTGCTTTTCCTATGGTGCCGGACTGTTGGGTTCACCAGGTGGACTATGCAGAAATACAGAGGAGAAAAAACTTGTCAATCTTTCTGAGTGTTGGACACAGCAATGGATTTGGAGATACGAGTTAAGAAGTTTGATCCTGGAATATTTTTGTACTATATACAAGAGAATGACATCCTTTTTGTGTGTAGGCTCATAGACAGTTAAATAAAGAGAATTTGTTACAATGATATCGTTCTACGTATCCTGTGATGAAGAGAGAAGCTCAAGCCTCTGGTTTGGCTCTTTGGGTTGAAGAGAAAGAGAAATAAAAATGTTTGACCCCTTTGCCTAACCCATGAAACACCTCCCACCCCCGTTGTGAAAAAAATAAAACAGTTGTCGAGAAAAACTTGTTATGCAGATTTGTCTGTCCGACCAGCCCAATCCGGTTTCCCACCTATCCCCCCTTCCCGATCCCGCCCCTAGTTGTCCCATTTGTGTGTGTTGTGATGTAAAACCCCAAGTCGCCTTTTCTTGTGTGTTGTGTAAGAATACATTATCCCCATAGATACAGTCGACGTAGAAAAGGGTGCTTTCCAGGAGGAGGGACTTGATCCCATCAACTCCTGGCGGTATTGTTTTTTATACAAAGCTCATGAATATTAGAAATTTGCCCCTGATTTTGCCGAATTTTGTTGTGGTTGGGTCTTTTGCGGTCGTGGTCCGTCGTTAATGATGATAAGATAGAATGAAGCGCGCGTCTGGTATAGTGATAAAAGAATTCTTAAGTCGCAGGAGGTTGCCCTTTGTCTTGGGCGTTGGTAGTATTTTTTTGGTTTGACGTTTTTTGTTTCTTTGTCTTGGATGATTCAAGGGGCGTTTTCTTCTAAATGCTTCCCCTCTTGATGTGTGCAGAGCGCCGTTGCTTCAGGTCCATGTCCTCATCAAAGGCCTCGCCATCGCTGAGGGGGACGCTGTTGCGCTTGCCGTCGTCGTACTCGCTGCGCTCTGTCGACGGGAGGATCTTGCTCTCGCCGCTGCGGCTGGACATGGCGTCGGACTCTGCACGGGCGTTGCTGATCATGGTGGGAAGCTGACGGCGCCGCGCGTTGATGAACCAGTTGGAGATCTGGTCTAGAGGCAAAAAGATTAGCGTTTTTGGTCCCACACCTAACGGGCTCTGAAAAGTGTAAACTTACTCATCTGCAGACCGGTCTGACGCATGAGCTCCTGCTTCTCGTCCTCCGTGGGGTAGGGATGGTGCAGGTGAGCGACGAACCAAGCACGCAGCTTGTCAGTCGTCTCCTTTGGCAGGTTGCCACGGCGCTTGCGTTGCTTGCTGTCACCGTGCATTCCCATGGCTCCAAGCTCTCCGATGCGCATGAACTCAGGGTAGTGACCGTAGCCGGCGGCTGAGAATGGTGTGCGGTCGAAGGGGTGAATGGAGCCGAGGGAAAGAGACTGGACTCGGCTGGGGTGGTGGTATCCATAGGCGTATCCGCTGGGGCGGTATGAAGGAGTGGCCTCCATCATGGGTCCTGAAGACATGGCCATGGAAGGGCGGATGGGCTGGAACTCGTCTTGGGAGTGGCCGCGGACACGTTGCATGGGGATCGATTCCCTCTCGAAGTTCATAGGCGGGAGGCTGGGAAGTGTTGGGCGAGACTCGAGACGCTCGTTGACTTCCATGGCGGGGGATCTCATGGAAGGCATGCCAGATGAAGACATGTAAGGGCTCGTCCTTGCGGATCCAGTCCAGCTCTCAGTGGCAGCGCGGGAAGGAACTGGCGGGGAAATCTGGCGCTGAGGAATGCGAGCAGGAGACTCATAAAGTCTGGGGACACGGCTGACTCTCTCGCTCTCCTGCTCCTCGTCGATTGAGAGTCTCCTCCTCTTGTTTGAGTTTGGCGAGTGAACGTACTCGGGAGGCGTCATGACACCGGCATATCCGACTGTTGGCGAGGTGTTGGAAGAGGTAGTTCTGGTGGTTGATGCCTCCTGGGGTTGCAGGCGAAGGTGGAGTTCTGGGATGGCCTGTATACCAGTCAGTTGTGTGTTCAAACGCCTCTGTGGGCGGCGAGAATCGTCATACCTGACGAATTGATGGCAAGGCGATTCTCTCGGGCTCAGTACGAGGGCGCGAGGAGTAGTCTGAGGAAGTCCTGCCGCCATCCCAGGGGTAGTTCTTGAATGCTGAATGGGGGGACGGAGCAGCCATGGCGAGCATAGACATCTTGTGCTGTTCTCTTTGAGAATGAAAGTCTTTTAGACACGACCGTTGCGGACGAGACACTTTGGGTGCTCGATCCTGTGGGTTAAAAAGAAGATTGGCGGACTCGAATGATGAAGCCGCACGGCGGTTTTAAGGACTGCTGCTGATCAGCCCAGGTTCTTATGTGGAGAAAGGTATGCGAGTAAGCTGTACCTAATACGGTCCAGCCAGGAAAGTTCGTTTTTTTCTTGTGTGAAAGTAGCACGTCGGAGAACGATTGCTTGTTGTATCTTGCTTGATGAAGCTTGTTCGGCGGCGAGGTCGAATAGTAGTAGTATTGGTATTGCTCGTCAACGACAGACAGAGGCGTGAAGAAGTAGAAGCGATAAAAGGATGCTGATGTGATGGTCAAGTGGTCCCAGCCGTGAATCAACAAGCAGCTCGAATGGGATGATGGTCGGTGATGCTGGAGGTAGATGCAAGGTGGGATGGCAGTCCTTTTGTATATCTTGGAGCTTGGGAAGAGGTCTTGTGCAGGAAGATTAACGGGCAACGGTGCACAGATGTGGTGCCAAAATAGGAAATGGGAGAGAAGTGTCGAGGAGGAGGAAGAGGAGGACCCGGCGACGGGCCAAATTGGACAAATTAAGACGGTGATTTGAGCACACTGAAACTGACACGAACCAGCCTCAGACGAAAGAGCCCCCAACTAGTAGGTTCTTGTGAATCGGACCGTGGAGACTCTGACTGAGAGTAGATTGGTAGGTAGACTTGTGCTTGTGAGGTATCCGTAGTAGAGCAAAGTAAACTGGACTGGTCTGGAGAGGAAGAAGCGCACAGCCCACGGATGCTTAATGCCTTGCTATGTATCTGGGAACGAGGCCTTTGCTGATGTGGGGGAGGGAGGATGGTTTTGACGGAACAGACTAAACCTGAACTAGCCCAGAGCTGCGAGGCATGGGCAAGGGTGGCATGGCAAGAGGACGATCAGGGTACAAGCAGGCCGTCGATGAGGAACAAGAAGGAGGATGGGATTGCCCATCTCGACCAGGGTCGCAGGACCACACCGTCCGTACCCACACCCCAGTCAGGGCCTGGTCCTAGGATTGCTTCGGTGGCGTTCCCTTTGGCGGGCAACGGACTGATTATGCTAGCTCGAGGTGGTACTTGAGGATGTGCCAGCAGGACAGCATGGATAGGGGTCTGAACGAGAAAGAAAGTGACCAGGATACAAGAAGAAGAGTGGAAGAGATGGGAGAAGCACTAGCCTGCTCGAACAGTGACACGAACAAGAGCCACTAGGGAAGCCGTAGCGTCTGTGGGCAGGGGTCTACTTGTGCTCCCCGGCTGCTCGTGGGCTCCCACCCGGGGCCAGGACGGTTGTGATGTACGTAGTGTAGATGAAATTGCCCGAAGGGGGGGCGCGCGCGGCGGCGGCGGATTATGGATATGGAGACACTTCAGTTGGTACGGAGTACTCAAGAGTCAATGGCGCTGCATTACTCCAACGACTTGACCACCTGCTACGGATACACTATTCAACGTGCCATCACATATGCAACTGGCGCGCTGGCTTCAACCAGTTACCTCACCTTCCCAGCCAAGCCCCTTCATTGTCGCTTGTAACGCTCTGGCCGCGCTCAGGTCCTATGATGGATTAAAGTGAATAAGACTTCCGTCTCCGTAGGCAGTCTTTGTATAAGAATCGAGGATAAAATAGAGATTTGCACAATTGACATAAATGAAGAATAGGCCCCCATCAACTAGACCGGGGGTTGGCACTGGTGGCCTGGTTCCTACTCTGGTACGTAACGGCCTCTGACCCGGCTGGCCGTCATTTCCTGATCGGAGCAGGTTCAGCGAGGGAACATGGTAAACCGGAGATGGGTTCAGTATACGACAGATTCTGTCCAATGTTGACATGAATGAGTGCCCATAGCATTACCGAAAGAAAGATGAAGTCTAACAAAAGCGATAAAGGGCGAGCAGTGAAGGCCCTGTCGGCTCTATCCACCACCCTCCAACCTTGAGAATCAAGGTCCCGGATGTCGTGAACGGCAATACAGCGATCACCCCCAAGAAATTATCTGTTATTCAAGATGGCGTTCTTGACCCGCCGAACAACTGCCGTCTGAGCTCAGCAGTCCAAAATAGAAGACAGCGGGAGTCCTGAATTTTCCTGAACCTCTTGCTGGACCAACCTTCATCGTCCGTGAGCAATCGGCTCTTGAAGACTGGTCAACATAGCCGTAGAAGAGGACTAGTAACTCTCGAGCTCTCGAATCTCTCGATTTAGCATCTTGTTGTTGATGGGCGAAATCCATCGCTCGTGCTCGCGCCCTCGACCCAGGGAGGCGCCGTTAATTCTGCAAATACCAGCAGCTTTCTTTTTTGTGCACATGGTCAGGGAGTGAGACAACTCTCAACACTGTCAGGCATACGTCCAACATGTCATGACTTGGAGACATCTTGACAGGAAAGGGAACTCCCGTCACGAAAGCGAATGGTGGTGTGTCACAAAGCTGCAATGGGGCGTATGGTTCTGCAACTGGTTGTTGAAGTTCCGGTTCGAGCTCGTATGCCAATATGCGCGTGTGTGCATGTCTGGTGTCAAATTGGTGGTGTGTCTGACGAGTGTGCCTGCGGATAAGGTGAATGGATGGACAGACGATGTTTTCATGGAGGGGGGACTGGGGGGTAGGCCAGGAGAGTAGCAGCCAGGGGAGCCCTGACGTGATGGCGCTCCCCTGCTTGTCTTTTCTCGATCCCGTCCACGCCCCCTCCCCTCCCCCAAAATTCCTGTCTAACAGCCATCCTAAACAATAGGGCGGGTCCGGAAGTCTCCTGGATGGGAGGAGAGGTAAGCAAGCAAAGGTTGAGTTGTGCGCTAGAGCGGCTATGCCATCCGCCGCTGACACGCCCACCCCCTTCAGCCCAATCCTAACGCTATTCAGGTATCGCATTCTTGTGCGAGTCCTGAATAAGGTCCGCGAGCGTCGCAGGCTCAAGTATTTGACATAGCCGCGCGAGTCTGTCGACGAGTGAGAGGGCAGGGAACACGATTCAAACGTCCATCCCAAGCTTTCCCAAGCTTTGGGTTGAAGAAACCAAGCCGATGAACTCTGTTGTTGTTTTCCCTTTGCCTTTGACTCTTCAAGCCACCCGTCAATCGCCCGGTCGCAGCTGACGTCTGTGACGTGCCCCAAACTTCCCTCGTGGGTGTGTCTGGGTGTTCTTGGGTTCAACCAGTCGCTGAGCTTCCAACTTGGCTTGATGCCTCGTCCGCAACATTCGATGATGGTGGCTGTGCTTGTCAACAAAAGCCATGGCACCTCGACTCAAGGACAACCGATGTAGACTGAAACGGCATTCACCATTGGATGCTTTTCTTCCGTCCGAGTGTTTTGGAACAGTTGCGTGCGATGTATGCGGCGCGGCTGTCCATGACGGGTCACGTCTAGCTATCGGATCGTTCTGACATTTGCCTTATCAGGAAGTGTTTGCAGGCCTGACTTCAAAACGAAGCATCCATTTGAGCAGAGTTGCTGGTCTGCGATTGGTGATGATCAAACTTTGACAAGTGTAACTTTTGTCACTCAACCCTCCCCCCTCCCTGGTCTTTCTCCCCGCAAAGCATCGAGGTGCAGCGTGTCATGCGGCTCAAGGCGTCTTCTTTCTGGCTCCATATCCTATTCGTCGCCCATTGTAAGCCGCCCACAGAATGTGTAATTTTTTATTTACTTTTTCTTCAGCAACGCCGTTGCGTTGTTGAGGATGCACTCAGGGCTGAGAGAACCACCGAGTCAGAGAGACGCACTAAGTGCATTCTGGTCAAGACCGTTGACTACCGTTTCAACTTCTGGTAGAAGACCTTTTTTCGGAAGCAAGCTAATCAGGGTATTGGCGCCTCAATCGTCAAGCCTCAACTCCAGGAAGGGGCCGAGTCTGTCGTCTGTCGCAGGGTACACAGGCAGCGCCTCCGGAGCCGAAGCCGTCCGCGCGAGGGAGAGCTGTCAAAAACGTAGATCTACCGCGGTGATCATGTGGCCCCGGTCAGCACCACGATTGACTGGGCCTGTCTGTGGCTGGAAAGGAAGTGGCAGGTTCCGAGTAGCATCAATGTTTTGCCCTGGCGGCCGTGGCGAATCCTTGCGACGGTATTGCCTGGGGTCCCACGATGTTTTTTCTGCTCACAATCCCTTTGACAGGTCCCAGAAACGGCTCCAGGCGTGTGCATGACAGCTCGAAGGGCTGGAAGGTTCGTGAGATCTAGGTAAACAAGAATTGCGATTGGCTGTAAGGTGCGACCACGGTATGGTTGATCTGAGGTTGATCGGAACCAAAGATGGGATTGCTCACGTTGTCAAACGCATCCTCAACTTGCGATTGGCTCTTCAGGAACTGTCATGAAGGCTCCTTGTCAGGTGTCGCCTCAAGTTGCTGCGCCCCAAGAGTTGAGTTGGGGTTCCGTCGGAACGGGGTGCACATCATACACAGGAGTGCAGACCAGGCGAGACGGAAGCCCGGGTGCTGACTGATGGGTCGACAGGGGCCATGGTGTCTTCATGAGCCTGACGTTCGAGATGTACTCCGTATTGTAAGGAAGAGACGTTGCAGCTGTGGTGCCTGTCGTCCTTTGAAGGGACGTGCCGGATGGATATTCAGTCCAGAATACAGTCTGCATGTTGCTTCGAGTGCCCTTGGTTTGGGTCGCCTATCTGTTTAACTCACTCCTCGAGTAGTCCGCACTCCGACTGGCTCAACTGGCTCAGATGGCAAAGCGCAGCGTGATCACCTGCTGGCCCTGGCGCGGCGGTTGACGGCATCCCGGTTCCCAGACGCCCCCTGCTGGCTGGGTTTGTTTGATATGGTGAGAATGCAGTGCGAGGCCGATCCCGTCACAGCTGCGAACTCTGGGCCAGAATCCAGTCGTGTCTCTCGGGTTACTCATTACTAGGCTTTGCTGCTCTTTTTTGCTCTGCGGTTCAGCAATGGCCAGCATGACGATCCCCCAGACACTTTGCGCTAGAGTAGCATGTTAGCCAGAGCAACCACGCGGACTCTGCGCCCACTGCAGGTACCGATTCCTCCGGCGATACAACGGCCTCTCCCAGCGCAGAGCGGCCCATGCGATAGGCCAACAGTCTGTGTCTAGGGCTGGCAAGGACGACAACCGCTGCACGCCACCAGCCAACGGGCTCTTTGTTGGTTGATGCATGCTTGTCGCAACGCCGAACAAGAATGACAGCGCACAGTACATGGTTGGTTTTGGCGCTTGTGATGGCGACTATACTGCCTTTTGGACGTAGGAAGCCAAGCTGGGTGCAGAAAGCCCCGAGCTCCATGAGCACGTTCGCACGGGATCAGGCTAGATAGAAGATGGCACCGTAGTCCATCGTTGGCTTGTCTGAGGTCGCTGTGTTGTTGGATGGTCCAAGTGCATATCTAGGGAAGATGGATGCGTGCTGGTTCGTGAAGTGATACGGACCAGCCAGGGCGGGGTCGGTGTTTGCTTGTTATGAAGTGCATGAAATGGCGTATATTGTGTTGTAACGGTTGGTTCTTTTGTCGTGCAATATGCATCGCCATCGCCATCGCCGTCACCAGCTTTGGATCTGGGTCACCGGAACGCCTCTCCAGGCCGGTCGGGATTGCACATGGCGCTCTTGTCGACACGGCGGTTGTCTCTGGTTGGCTGAGAGCGGCAACGGCAAGGGTCGGGTGATGGTGGGAGGCGCGGGAGGCTGCTGGTTTGCTTGCCCAGATCTCGTAGCCGATGCTGGGTATCGATCTCGGGGATGCACGGTACCGACTCTCATCTGCATGGCATGAGGGATTTCCACCCTTGTGGTCGCTATTCTGTTCGTTCGCCATTGTCATAACCATCGGTATGGAGCTCCCGATGGCGTGTATCTGTATGCATCGATAGGTAATCCAGCTTACCGCGGTAGGCTTGACCGACAGACCCAGGGTGGTGGTCAGTGGTGATGGTGTGGAGGGCGTTCTGCTTGTACCCGGCCTGGCGCGTGCATCGTCTTCAGACTTTCAGTCCTTTGGTGCGATTGGCATCTGGCACGCATGGCAGGGGCGCCAGCTCGAGGTGCGACGCAGAAGCTGATGCGTCCTGATTAGATGGCATCTGCATACGTCCGTCAGAGAGGAGCCTGGCTAGCACAAGTCTGAGATGTGCATAAGATGCATTGTTTACTGAGGTGCCTTAGCCTCAAAAGTGAAAACTACAGCAATTTTGTTCGGGTTGTGTGGTTGTGGCTAGTGATTTGGGAGTTATCCGCAGTATTACCTAAGGCAAGTCGTCTCTCTAGGTAGCTTCCTTATTACCTTAGGTATTAATGGAGCCAGGTACGTGCCCCGGTTATCCAAGCTTTCCTATGACCAAGGTCTAGCTGGCCAATGAGCAAGTGGTGCAGCTGGTTCTTTCCATTAAGGTCCGAAAAGTGGATACGCGGGTTGAGGTCGGGTTGAAGGGAAAAGAGCCACTGGGTGACTTTGCAACTGGTTCTTGCACTTTGCACTTGCGCCTGCCGTCTCACTTGCACCTGCCATTTTTCTTAGCGGCCAGCCTCCTTTCCTCCTTACTCTTTTCTCTCGTCGCACTTTCTTCCTATCCCCTCATAAAACGTCAAACCAAAGTTAGGTAAGGTAAACAATGGAATCAACGACTCTCAGACGGGACACAAATAGCCACTACGCTCATAACACTAGTCTGCTTTCGCCCAAGCCGTGGATCTCTAGCCCAGACTTCCCATTTCCATCAGCAATGGGCTGGGCCGCCAGCATAAGCAGAAGACAGCGGGCTCCAGCAGCCTGACACAGCTGGCTTCAGAGACGGCCATCTCTAGTCTCCTGGTAGTTCCTCAAAGGCTCACCGACCTTGCCGTTCAGGTCTTCGCACGATATCACGCCCCCAGAACGTTCGAAAACAAGTTCCGATTCCCGCACGCCGTTACGTCCTCAGTTCCGCCCAGACGTCACTTGACACACGGGCTACATGCCGATGGCTTGCTTCTACACCGGTACTGAAGGAGATTAGAGAGAAAATAGAAGTGTAATCTTATTGTGACCTTGCAGAAAACAGAACCCCCCAACCTCACTCTGGCAAGGCTGCAAAACCGACAAGTCATAGTCGGAAGCAGGTAAAGGACGGACAGCGAGTGTGACTTGCATTGAATGTCGTCGACTCCCTGTCTGGGCCGGCCCCTGGCCCCCGGTCTCGAATCTGCCCTGCCCGCCCAACCGTGACATTGACCCTTGGCTGGCCTTGGACCTTGAGCCTTACTGTGTACTAGGTAAGGGACGCCTGGCGTAAGCAGAGGCCCACTTTCCATCTCCAAGGTGAATTGGATTGATGAATTGTTTGCCTGCAAGTTGCAAGCGAAAGCAAGTGCAAGGTCTCGGCTGTACCTTGCCCTGTTCTCTGGACTGAGTACTCCGTACGGGGTATCTGTATCTGTGTCTGATCTGTCTGAATGCCGTATTTGGGACAGATATCCGTACCTTCCATGACAAAGTACCTTACTTTTACCCCTAAGAATCAGCTAGAAAGACAAGGACGGTACGAAGACAATCAAGCTGGGAAGCTCCAGTGCGGTGTGCGCCGTGCCTGCCTCACGGAATATTGGGCCCAATTATCCGTGAGCATCTCTCCTTCCGGAGGAGACCCCTTCCACACTGCCCCTTCCCATTGGTTCCCATCCAGGAACTGGTAGATGGAGCGGGGAGGCTTTTTCCGATCCAGATTTCTCATTTGCTAACCGTCCACACCCGTCTTGACCGGTGCCATAGACCCGGGCATGACAACTGCTGCGAACATCCGCCAACGACGACCCTTTCCGATGTGATATGTGATGAATCCGAGGGGAGACAACAAACTCACCAACCTCACCTTCACCGATGGCCATCGCCGGTATCTGGGCCACGCATATGCGCAAGCCGCACATGCGCCCGATGGCGCCTCTCCTATCCCACCCCCATCCAACCACTCACACCAAGCACCAGCAAGCACACCAAGGACATCCATCATTTAGGCACTTGTGCAAGTAGCCGGCCCTCGTACTCGACCACCCTTCCACAGAAACATGTGCCATGCCCGTGTACATCGGACACTTCAATGGACACTCTGCTGGGAGCCCGGTCAACAAACAACCTCCGCGAGCACACACACACACAGGCTTCTTATCGTTCCCAATATGGCACCGTCAAGCGCGGGTTCCTTCCGGTCCACGCACAGAACCGACCGATTGTTCGGTGCCGTTTCAAATTCTGGCCAGACTCATTCTTCGGCGAGGTTAAACGTTTCTACCTGGGCAAAACCGAAGCAGACTAGAAGAACTCTGCTCTTCCTACTGCCGTCGTGGGATTGGCCCCCCCGTCAGTTATCTTTTCCCCGTCGTCCCAAGGCTGGACGCCACAGGCTGCGCGTTGACATCCAGGACCGACTTTTGGCTATCAAATCGGGACCGAGCCCCATCGAGAATACATCGACATCGTTCTACGACGTCGGAAGTCGACTCTTCTTCACTCCGTTCAGGGGGATGATAATTTAATTCCCACAGTCGACTTAATCAATCCCTGAGGGACAGCTGGGAACTTCCGTTGTCTGCTCGTCTCCGCTCCTTGGAAGCCTTCGACCAATCTTCCAAAAGCCTCAGCCATTGGGCGGTCCCGACATCACTAATCATCATTCAATCACAATCTACCGCCATCATTGCACGTTCCCGCTGCCCTGTGCGCCGGAGCACACGCCCACCCGCAGAACGGGACAGGATGATCTTCCCACTGGACTCATGCTGGAGCACTTTGTAGTGCTAGCTGATGGGCTCCAGATGCTTGTCTGTGTGCCTGCCTACGCCTGACAACGCGTACGCCCCATTGGCTGACAACATCGTGTCAAGCAAACTGCATACATGAGTGCTGTCGTTTCTTTGGACCATGTCCGAATCCCCTCAGCTCGCCCGCCTCGCCGATGCGGCCAGATGCAATTTGCATCGGTCGGCACTGCAGACGCCAGCAGCATGCGCGATCTTGACTCGCTGCCGTTCCCAAATCGATCTTGCTTCCCGTCTGCACATCGCTCGGCGCCAAGTACAATACATACGCTCACGTTGCCGCCCTTCTGATTTGTCCGAACCAGCGATTTTCAGTACCACCGGGCATGGCAGCGGTCAACGCGGTCCAGCTTCACCGCGCACTTTTGCTCCTCCACCTTTCAAGGGCAA
Organism: Colletotrichum tamarilloi; assembly: GCF_030869305.1. NCBI lineage: Eukaryota > Fungi > Ascomycota > Sordariomycetes > Glomerellales > Glomerellaceae > Colletotrichum > Colletotrichum tamarilloi. The sequence continues at coordinate 150,517 of NW_026849387.1, forward strand.
AAAGGGGATTCACGGGCTGCTGTGGAGGTTTGCCTTGTCATACCCACACGATCCAGGTCCGTTCTGACCGCATTGACAAGGAATGATGTACGGGGGAGTGAACGATGGAACCCTAAAAATACCCCGTGTCACAACAGTGTATGCTCCGAATTGCTCCCGAAGGCGTTCATCCGCGACTTAGGTTGGAATGGCGCCCGCCGACTCCAAACATTTTCCCCGAAGCTTCAGGTAGCTGTCAGGTATGTCTTTCTAGAAAACTTTGAACGCAACAGCACAATTGACGGGAAAACGATTCTAGCACATTTTCAAATCGACTGAAATAGAACATAACATCGATTAATAGTCCGCCCGAACGGACACAACATCACCATCGCGTGGTGAGCGTCTGTTCGCCTCAACGCCTCATGTTTCAGAAGACCCGATTGACTTGCTTCAGCCTCCCTTCATCTATTTGCACGGATTATGGCCCAGATATCCGTCCTGCGATGTGCTATGTCGGCGGGCGGCGCGATTATGGACGATTGTGCTGACAATCCCTCCAGAATTTTATTTTTGCTAAATTTTCCAACATAGGTACGTCCTCGCATCCTATCTGTCGAGACTCGAGCGGCATGTCCGGCCTGTATTGCAGAAGAGCCCGCAAAGGATCGCTGAGGTGGACATTCGAACTCCAGGTTGTTGCGCACCAACACATGGCTTTTACGGATATCGTACGTTTGACAGCTCCACGATGTCTCCATCAGGGAGAAAGAAACGGGACTCGTTGTTCTCGACGAAATGCCAGGCTTATTCGGCCTGCCAGATCGCTGGGTGGCCCACTCAACCGCATTTGCAGGGGTCATATTCGCAAAAATGACCAAACTAAGCAAAGATTACCCGTCGCGAGGGTTCCCATCCAGATGGATCTCCTTTGTCATGACAAGGGGACGGCTTTCCATTAATGAGACGGCAGAGCCCGCCAGCTGGGGTGCTTTCAGGGATGTCTTGCTACCATACCACCCCAGTAATCTTGTTCTTCTCTGGGCCCCACGTTTCGATTCGACTCGGAACCGGCTCCGTCCCTATTTCACTACCGAAACGTACCGAACGGGCGACCATGTAAGGAGCCACTTGGTGAACGTCTGAAGTCTGGACACGAACACCACTGATGCAGTCTGCGAGAGAATAATTGCAAGCACGCGCAGGCCATACGAAGCGGTGCAACGCCAATGCTGATGACGCTACTCAAGTATGGGGGGCCAGCTGAGAACGCAGCGGGAGAAATTCTGCCATCACGACCTTGTCAAACTCTAGGGCAACGAACGAGTGGGCTGCTTTGCCGTAGTTGTCATTCCCGGGGGTTTGGTCCTTTGATACAGCCCGGGGACCGTATCCAGCACGCTGCCGTGGAGAGACCAACAATTGTTCGACGACCCTGGAGCTGGATGACAGGACCGCGCCAGTGAATCGTGGCAAGATCGATAATCTTGCAGTAGCAATCCTCCATCGCCTGTCAAATGTGGATGAGCCGCACCCTTCCGGTCTGACACCTCATGCCAACAATCACCGCCTCAATGACCCGCTCATTCAGGTTGGGCCTATGGGCGGGCCTTTATTCTATTGTGGCCAGAACCCCTTGCTCGCGCCTCTTGCGAACCGCTGAGGTCAAGTCGGTCTCGCAAAGACGGGCTTGACGAGTTGACTGTGCTGCACAGTTGTGGTCCCTGGAACCAGCCGCATGGTTTACCTGTTCTAGGCAAATAGTCGAGGACTCCCAGTCTGCGATACACCCTTGACTCCTAACACTGCTGTTACTCACGGCGTCGGTAACTACTAACAAGCACAACGGCTCTCTACATCAGTAGCTCATCAACTGGAAGGACGGCTGTACGACAGGACGACGTGCAGTAACATACCGCAACCGGCGTGTTACCAAGACTCGTGTTATAGCCTGTCATCTGGCAGCTTCTCGTCCACATGACACAGAGTCCGTGCTTGTTTTCGGTCTTCAGTCGGGACAGAGCTCAGCGTGTCTTGTACTCTGCGGAACCTTCAACTCGTAACAGAGTTATCTGTGCACATTCTGTTCTGTTGCGTCAGTATGTCTTCGCAGTGTGCCCAAGAGGCTGGGTCAAATGTCCGCCAGTTGGATACAGAATATAGCCATGACCAAGCCGTATAACTGATCGGTCTAGCCACAATTAGTTCCTGGGATCTGGAGACCATTTGTGGAACTCGGGTTGTCTTCAGAGTATAGTTGGTACAGTACGAAGTACAACCTCATAGATAGCTAGCAACTCGAACAGCACCGAAAGTTTTGCTTTTTTGCAAGATTCCTTCTAGCAGTTTGCTGCAAGATGAAGCATGCTCTCGCATGATCTACGACCGATAAGCCAGATGCTTTGCTTTTCGAATGTGGACTATGGCCGACGTCCCACCGGTTTCCTGCATGCTTCTGATCAGTGATGGATTTTGAGGACGAGAGAATGTCGAATGACTACCACGCTATTGACCAGTAAAGGCTAATATAATTTCGATCCAGGTTCTACAGATTGTCATAATCTAGACTAATGGGTCTGTCGGATATTCGGATACAAGCGTCTGCCATCTGACGATTTCCGCTTTTCGAGGACAGGGCTCCCTTGAGTCGATTCGACAGCCTTTTCGAACACCCAATTTCTCCTATCAATAGCAACTCATATTTGCTATGCCTCTAACTGGGCCAAACGGCTTTCACCATGGGCTTCGTGAACGTAAAGCCGTCAACGGCTCGTTTTCACGTTGGACATGGAAGACACCACCGTATTGCACAGGCGGGATTCGCCGGCATCACCACCAGCTTGGCCCAACCTTTCATTTACAGTCAGGCACGTCGTACAAGATGCAGGCTTCCAAATGGGCCCTACGCCGCTTTGGAATCTCTTGGTGCAATCAAGACAAGTCATATTGTCCAACCATCCCGTGGACCTGGGGATTCAGTGGATCCTTTACGAAGACGGGCATCACCTGTACCTCGCGAGTAGAAGTCGTGACGATATTTTCTTCTCTGGAACACCCAGATCGGATCTTTGGGCTGTGGTGACCCTGGTCACGGCCCCGTGTATCGCGTCGCGCAAGCTGCTCCTTATTGAGTAACACAGCCGCCTTGGGGCGGCCGTGCTGGATACATCATGTACGGGCCTTGCTCCTCAGGGCGCCCTGGAAGTGACACAGACATATCAAATGGAGATCATGAGGTCCACCAACCGGTAGTTCCATTCAGACTGGACCTACACTCTCTTCCACAGAAGTTCGGCTGCGGCAACGTCGAGCTGTCGGCAACGTCAGTTGATGCAGCCGCCTTTCTGCTCCGCATGTCAAGCGCGAACCTTTAGGGTGACAGCAACCGTCAACGCCCAGCGGTAGCGTCGCAGCGGGAAGAGGACAGCAGCGCCAGAATGGGCAGTCACATCGTCTGTTCTGTGAAAGGCAGGCGCAGACGTTGTTGTGGAGAGTTTGCGGCTCCGATGCCGTCACAACCACAGCCTGTCAACATCCTACAGGGGCAAAAGCATATTTTATCGGGCACAACTCAGGATTATTTCGGTGACACTTTTCAATCGGTTGAGGGGGGAATTGGCAATGGAAGGGAATTTTGGGTTCGATGAGATCTCGAGCAAGGCGTGCCGGGCGCAAGGCTCCCGACTCGACTCCCGAGTCCCGAGCCAGCGACGTGCATACCTTTACATTTGACAAGGTGCATAGTGCAAGTCCAGGCCCAGATCCAAGCGGCGGTCGCAAGGTTGAAAGAATCGCAGAAAGATTATTGGGAATCGGCAGATATTGGAACCCCACTAGGAGCGTGTTAAAGGACAGTTTGACGAGATATCTGGGCTCATTATGAAGTCATTTCCCGCCGGCACAGAAGGTCTTATTGCCAGACCTGGTCGGAAGCTCCATCTGCACCCCTCGACGGTGGGAGTCATATCGATTATCGGCCTCGGTTCTCCCCACTGGCGACCAAATTGTAAAGGGGATCTGTCAAGTTTGACAGCCGCAAGGGGACCACCAGATCCAACGCTGATGGATCGGACTAGGACGATTCGAGTGGGGTGGCAAAGTGGCTAGGAGGTTTAACATCCAAACATGCCTTCTGCCGACACCATGCTCCCCGTCATAACCATGGATCAGCCAGGCTTGGGGGAGCAACCCTCATAATGCTGGACGCAAGACTGGCGTGACCAGCAGGGATCTGAAAAGGCAGAAGGGCACGAAGGGCTCACACATTGGCTTCCCGGCCCCTGAGGGCCGAAGGGAAACATGGGGCTTGTCAGGAATCTCATCCACTCGCAACTTGTTAACTCGCCCCGCGGACAATGACCGCAGGTAGAAATTCTGGGCTTGTTCTTCGCGGCAGACCTTATCCCGGAAGCCGTGCTCAATTGGCAATCTTCTGGCGTTGCTTCCGGACATCTGAAACTGAACAGGCAGGTCCGACCGGTGCCAGAATTCGATGCCCGTTCTCCACCCGTTTGCCTTGATCTGATCCCGGCCAGCCAGCCGACTGTTGGCTTCCAATCTGCCAATTCTGGTGTATTCGTGCATACGAATATGGATGATGTTGCAACTGGAAGGGACTCCAAGGGCCCCCAAAATGATTGTAATCAAGATCGATGAGTAGAAGGGGGGGAGACAGGAGAAGGACAGGCACAGGGAAGAGCGGCCAGGGCCAGTGCCAGACTCCAGAGCCGGATGGCGATGCTCATCAACAATCCCTACATCGTACCCAAAAGACTCCTTGTCTTCATCTATCCAGTCCACTCTCCATCCGCTTCCTCATCCCCTCCCATCTATCGTCCCCTGGAGCTTGAACCCAGCCTTAACATGGTCCAAGCGCCCTGTCAAATCGTAAAAAAAAAACCACTTCATTTTGGGGCTGGGAACTCCTCCCCCGGCGTACCAGGGTGTACCCTAGCACCTGTCACGATTTCTGGCGAGCGAATCGCATTCCGTTCTCGCATCCAAGGTCTGGATGCGAATTCCCGACGACAGCGAAATTTGACATTTCTCATACATTGTCTCCCTTCTTCTGACAACGAGCGTCGTGCGGAGAGAAGAAAACTAGAAGAGGAGACAACAGGGCAAGGGGAACTCAGCATGCAGAGATTCGTTTCTCTTCCCGATAGATGGGCTCGAACGTAGCGTACAGCAGCAGACACAGCGCACGGAATCTAGAGAGAAACTCCAGAACCTGTCGGAGTACCAAAGCGGGCGCGGAATTGTTTCTTCACCACGTTGACCTCGAGTTATCCGCCTTCTGATTTGTCTCCGTTTCCCTTCGGATTCTCGTCATGATGTTATGTCGTGCATATCTATGACCCGCTGTCAAACCACCGTCTGTCGATGTTCGGGTACTCTCGCTGACTCTCCCCCTTCTTCTCCGTCCGTGATGCAGGCAGGGATGGGGGGTCTGCCTTCTCTCCTCTGTTTCTTTTCTTTTTCCTTTCTGGAAAATGGGACGGTTTGCAACCTACAGGATCTTGCTGCTTGTAGGATCCCTACCTACACCACACTACGCAACCCACCAACCCCATTCACGCCCTTCTCAGAATTTGGCATGGCAGCAGAAGACAGAAGGGGGCCCGACGACTTGTCACATCTGCCAACCAGTCGCATTCTCTAAAATCTCTTTTTGACAGCAAACGTTGGGGACCGAGTTGACGGACTGCGCCACGCCCACCGCACCCCCTCCCCTTTGGACATGTCGCGAAAGAAGAAACATCAGTCCCTCTCTCCCCGCCCGCACGCTCGTGTAGACAAAAGTCACTGACCTGTTTGCCTCTTCTGGACGATATCCTGCGAGCGAGAGAGTGTGTGTATCCGTAGAGTATCTTGAGGTGAAGCTTGTCACAAAGACGACGACACCACCACTAACGAGCCAACCGTCCAACCCGACCCGTCTCTTCGGGGCCGCTCGCACGTTATGCTTGCCTTGCCCTGCTGCGCCTACCTGTCAACTATGGACGTTTTTTGACACCCGGCGTCAGAGCGATTTGTCACTTTCGTCTCGTTGATCTGAAGAAGAACGCCCGTGATTGACCTTCGTCTTGCCGAGCTTTGGATTGGTCAGGTCGTCCCTTCCACTTGACAGGCAGCTCGGCAAGAACATGAGAAGGCAGCAGGCACACAGATGATCCCGCGCGCGCGCTCTCTCTCGCTCTGACTTGCTGCGACTAATGCTGCTGCTGCTGCTTGCTGACGGTGGCGGCGGCGCCCCCCCCCCCCCCCGGACGTTCGTCCTTGCCCAACCTCCTCTCCATTGCCATGCGATAGAAACTTGCCCATACCTGGCAAACGCCCGCTGAGACTAGTGTATGTCTCCTGTACTCTTGGACACCACACGCGAGCAGACATCAGACCAGGTACAACCGCTCGCGACTGACCGTTGAGCATCTCCCTACTCGGACGATTGTGAGACTAAAGTGCCGTAGGTTGATTTGCACACATGAGATCGAAACCTGCATATCTTCGGATCGGACACCAGTTTCTCCCCTCTTCCCCCAGAGGCGACCAACCAGCTACTCGTGATGTTTCTCTCTTTCCTCGTCTACTATTTTCCAGCTGTACTAGGTATGAAGTACCTGATAACAGCAGCGAGGTTCCCAATGCCTGAGCACCGTTCACTACCACAAGCTGAGCCAATATATTGGAACTAAGAAAAACCATGTTATAAACAAAACGGCAGTTTGTAGTATAGGAAACAAGGGGATCTACGTTGATTATCTCTCGCCACAGATCTATGATCAACCACTCACTGTAACTGCTGCAACCCTGTAGAGTAGGTAGACTCGGGTAAACCTCCCTCCCCTCCTTCGTTCTCCTTACGTTGGAGATTTTCCCTGTATGCCCCCTTTTTTCCAACCAACTCCGTCCGGACCTTTTGACAAATAAGACAAGGCATGGGTAAGCCCGACTAGAATCGGCAAAGGGTATGCCTGCCTTGGTGCGACTTGCTGTTTCTCTCTTGCCTCTCAGTCGTTCTCTGTGCTTGCGTATGTGTCTTTGCTGTTGAGTTGGGGGTCCTTAAAGCATAGCAAAAACCATGATCAGGAATGGATGACGTGATACCCGAGCTTCCGGGTTCAAGGGGGCAAAAGGTTAGGAAGGGGAGTGCTGTCCAAAGGGGAAAAAATAGGGGAGAGAGATACTAAGCAGAAAAGAAAAAAAGAATGGATAGCATTGAGAAACTGCGGATTTTTCCAAAACGTCAAGGGCTGGCACGTACCAAGTGGGAAAAAAAGTATTTGACATTTCTGTTCGAGACGAACGGTGCTACAAGGCCTTTGCCGGGTCTGTCTGGTATTGAGTCTGAGTTTGAGCCTGGTCTGGATGTCGGACTCTTGTTCCCCCTTGTATGCCTGAACGAAAAGCCTAGACAGAAACATCCCGAAGAGACGGGAAGAAAGGGTCGCGGAGAAGGGGTGATCCATGGGGAATTGAGAGGTGCATACGCTGCGTGCTGGCGGAGAAGGATGAGGGGTGACCCTTTCCATCGCATCTCTCTCTGTATCTGTCTCTCTCGTCCGTCTCTTCCATCATGCCCCCTGGCCTTTGTGTCGAACGTCCGTCCGTTCAACCACCAAACCCAACTTCCAAACCCAACACCCCCTCCCCTTGGAGAAACAGGCAGGAGCGTTGTTCTCGCCAATATCTCCAAACGACACTGTGACTATCAGATTCGTAAAGAAGAGACGAAAGCAGGCAGAGGCGCGAAAGCGAGGGAGCATGGACGGGTTGAAGGGGCCAACATATGCCACCATACACAGATACACGATACAACATGGAGGGGTAGCGAGATAGAGTGAAGCTTAGCACACGGGAAACAGAATAAGACGAAGAAGGGGAACACCTTACAAGGCTGTGACCAGGTTATGCTGCTGTTGCTTCTGTTACGCTACATACATACTGATTATCTTGTCCTAATGTGGTCCATGTCCGATAAACTACGATACTCCGGTTTCCGAACATCATTGCCACCATCCAACCCGCACTCGCCTGCTTGTGTGAAGGTGAAATCTCTCCCTCTCCGAACTGGTTTGAACACCAAGGGCTGACGGGGCACCCACCAAGAACAAACTGCTTACTCCAGACCGGTATCAAACCAAACCAAAGTATGCTCATCTACAGTCTTGCCATCAATGCCAACTAGAAATTTGCCCCTGATCCCAAAACATCGAACCAGGGGGAAAGAAACGCTCAATCTAGAAAGCCCAAAGTGAAAACAGAGGAGAAGGAGATGGTGGTGGTGGTGGTGTGTCGCGAATAGCATCGCATGTTGTGTGTATCCACAGATGGTTCCCAGCCCAACTCTCCTCCATTGACGGGCTCTTGCTTGGTTATGCCCTGACCATCGACATTGACACGCACACACCATACACGCCATACAACTTTCCGTCCAAAACCAAAAGTCCGAAAAAAGACGCCAGCTCGCGAGATGAAAAAGGGTTCCTGAGACGAACGCCCACGAGCATCACATCTTTTTTTCCCCTTTTCCCCTCTGGCCCTCCAAGCCAGCCCCATGTTCGGGAAAAGAAGTCCCCCCCCCCCCCTCTTCAACTCTACAGAAAACCATGACACCTGAACCAGGGGCAAGCACGCTTTCAACGTTTATGCCCTTCGCAGAACCTTATTCAGGAAACCGCCCCGGCCCCTTTTGGGCGTTTCATCCCCGGACGGACCAACGACGACGTGGGCATCCCTCATCGTCCCGTCTTTTCCTCCGACGAAGCCGCCGCGGTGCTGGTTCTGGTTCTGGTTCTGGCGGTGATGGTGATGGTACTGCTGGTGTTGATGGCCCGGGTTCGGGGGGCTACCAAGACGAGCAGGGAGATCGCCCGCGTACTGCGCATCTCCCCTGCTGATCTTCACATAAGAATCATCTGAAGAACCCAGCGGCGTGGCGAGGGCGACGGCGGCCCCTGAGTCAAAGTGGGCATGACAGCCCTCCGCGGCAAGTTTCGACATCCCACCAATCGCGGTGTTGGTGGTGTTTGTCAACGACAGCGACAGCGACGACGACGAAGAGGTCGGGGCCACGTCGATGGGTCGCCAGCTGTCACTCGCGGCGGACGTGACGGGTTTCCCTTGCCGGATGTGGGAGAGGCCTCTGTCGAGATACTCGACCAGCGGCGCCTTTGTGTCGAATCCAAAGGTTGTGGTACTGTTCCTGTCCTCCTCCCCGTCGGTGGTGTTGGCATTGCCACCTCCACCTCCACCTCGTCGCAAGGCAGAGCCGCCGTCCCATCTCGTCGCTGTTCCTGTCGCTGCTTCCTCTGATGATTTGGCTCCTGCTGCTGTACCCGTCACCGTTTCTGCTATTCCTGTCCCCCCACCGCCACCGCCATTGCCAGTGTCATCAGAAGCAGCGCCAGGGGCGGGCGCAGAGGCGGGAGTGTCGCGCGGCGTCTCGGCAGCCCGGCCTCCGCCACTACCGTTGTTGTCATGGACTTCCAGGGCTTTGCGGTAGAGGTCCGGGACGCGACGCCGGAACTCGGCTTCGAGGTCTCGTTCATGCTGGCTCGTCGTGGCTCGCGCGCCGCGGCCCGAGCTAGCAGCCGACGGGTCGTGGTCGTGGTTGGGATCGGGCCTCGACGACGAGGTGTAGTAGCCGCTGCTATTGTTACTGCTACTGCTGGCGACTATTCCCTCGTCGTCGATTTGAGTCAGCAGTTCCTGGTACTGCGCTCTCCTCGCCGCCGCGTCATCAGTCTCTGACGGTGCGGCCGCCGATGTCTCTTGGCGGAGGGGATCCGGGTTTTGCTGCTGCTGCTGCTGCTGCTGCTGCTGATGCCCTGCCTCGCCCGACACCTTGGACCCGGTGATGGAAGTCTTGTACGAGACGTTGAACTCCTTGTAGTGGCCTTTGAGAACGAAGCACCTGCCTGGCCAGCCCCAGGTCCTGAACTTGTCGTAGAGGGTATCGGCTAACGGGCAGTCCCGTGAGGCGTCTATGACGCGGTCGTAGATGACCATGCATGTGGTGGACTGCCACTCGCCAAAGACCTGTCTGCTGCGTTGGTCTGGGAACGCTCGCTCGATCATGTCAAACGAGGCTTCTTTGATAAAGTTTAAGGGTGCGCGGAGGTTGATTGCTCCCATGATGTGAGACTTCTCAAAGTCTGCTGGAGGACGGAGATCAATCATTAGGATCCTGCTAGAAGAAAGGACCTCGATGATTCTTTGAAGGTGATGCGGCAGTATCATCTGAGCTCCCTGGTATGCTTCTGAGGTTGGGCCACCGCCCATTCTAAGGGTTTGGAATTGCTTCGAGACGACATCCCGTTCCCGCCGGTGATGGAACCAGGCCTACTACAGTTACTATGCTATTCTGAATACGCGACAGTGTGGATGATGAAGCCTACCTCGACGTGCCACAGCTCTATGCCCAAATTTGAGGCAACAAAGTTCTTTTGATCATCGTTTGGCAACGGCTCTTGCTTGTAGTACTGTTGAAGCAGGATTTCAACATGCTGTGAGAATTTGGGCGGTTCTGGGATATCGTGTAACATGGTTCTCCGCGCGCTTCTCTGCTGGTTCGGAATCATGGATCTGGATATTGGTGCCCTATCCGATGATACTTGAGAAGATGAGGTGTGGTGCCGTTGTAGGGTTCCAATCGAAGCTGTTGAGTTTGGCGACTGAAGGGGCCGCGATGGTCTGACGATTGGCGACGATAATGGTGATTCAGCGTCTAGCTCCTGGATGTTGGTCTGTCCTCCTTCGTTTACTCTCACGTTTGGTTCACTGCCTCTCACTTGCGTCCCTACGACGCTGCCTGTTATCGTTGGAGCATTCGTGTATGTGACTTCCGAGAAAAATGTGCCCATCGACGCGGAGTCCGGTTGTGTGTTGTCATGCGCTATAAGTGCGCCTCGGCTCACCGGAACATCCACCCTAGCCTCTTCGTCCTTGCGACTCCTCTCTGACACTAGGTTATTGGAACGAATGAAGGCTATGAATGAGGTTGCATGGTCCTCTGGCAGGAGATCCCACACCATGACTGGCATAGATAAGAGGAGCAATGTGGAATGACTCTTGAATACCCCCTGGACTTTGACGTACTTTGCCAGGGCTGGGAAGTTGGATAACCACTGCTCCCAGGCGCTCAGATCCAATTGCTGATTGTCTTCCAGCGCCAGCGAGATCATGACATGCGGCGTATCCTCATTCGGCTCCCCTGCCATTGGTGCGCCAGGCCCTCGCCCACCTATCATCCCCTCGGGCGATCCGCTCTCGTCTGCAGTGATCGCGGCATCCAATGGCGGCGATGGCGGCCGCTGCTCAGCCGGCACGACCCGGGACAACTCGATGCTCGGCGCCTTGTGGTTCGACGTCATCATGAAGTGAACTGGCGTCGACCTGGCCTCGAAGACCTTGCCGTTGATGTTGACGGGGCGCGGGTGCTTTAGGCGGGCGAGGACCTCGGCGTGCAGCATGGCCGCGGAAAAGGTGCGGAGCCTCCACTCCTGCATTACCTCAATGAGGGCGTTTGTGAAGGAGTAGCGGCCCGGATCTGGGGCGATGGCGTCCCAGCTCGAGGCGGAGATGGTCTCGGTGATGCTGTTGCCGTTGGGGAACGTTGCGCTCGCCGCTCCCGCGCAGCAGTCGAGGAGGATGAGAACGTCGGATGCCGAGCGCTCTAGCAAGGTCTGAATGGCAGACCACTGGAGCCATGGCGAGTCGGGATGTCGAGTGCTAATGAATTTGTGAGAATATGAGTGATGGAGATGAGATAATGCTGCAGACTTACGCGCACCAAGTGCTCTGAAGAGACTCATCTATCCTGGCATGGCCGCCGTAGTAGACTAAAAAGAGCGTGTCTTGAGCCTCGTGGTCCTTGATCAGCTTACCGACCTGCATCATGAGCTCTAAATGTGAGTTCTCGGACGGTATAGGAAATTTTTCCGTGCCAAAGGCATAATCCTCGCGGAGGCACCGTTCCAGGTCCTCCAGCTCAGGTAACACAAAAAGGTCATCACAGCCCCAATGCAGGAGCAAGGCCTGCACCTTTGAATACCGCTGTGACGATTTTCCGCGGTTCGGAAATGCTCGGTTTGCAGACTTTGTGGATGAAGTGTCAGTATGTGACCTGGACCACATAACCTAGCCTCGTCACTTCATCTTTCAACTTACATTCTCCAAGGTCTGAGCGAAGCTATCGAGGTGCTTGACGTGATAGCTCACGCGGCTGATATCATGTGTGGCGGGCCGAGGCGCATCGCCGGAGCTGGAACCGTACTGATCATGGTCGGCCTGTGAGTCTACACGTACTCTGCGCGATTGGATCGCCGAGACCCTGGCACCTACAGTTGAGTCTGCACTGCTCACGCTGTTCCCGTCATGGGGTCGCCGAGACCGAATGGTCACATACGGCTGGTGATCGCCCATGTTCACTGGCTTTCGAAGCAAGCCTTGGCCAATCTATGAGTCGATATTTAGGTATCCAGGTTGCAGTTATACGCGCTTTCGTGGCCAAATAGTGAAACACGGCGCCGGATGTCTCTTTTACCACAATTTGAGTATTCATGAGATGTAAATAGTGACACGGAAAAAAACCAAATGTGCTAGGAGGGCCGTGGAAGCCAAATGGTCTGTAGAAATCGTAGTGACGTCTGATGCATCGTCAGGTACAGCAAAAAAGAGCCTTTGGGTTGTGAGAGAGGGAAAAATAAGAGAAAAGATGTCGTCGGCGGTGTCTTTCGACGAGGCCCCGTTCGTCTCGGTCGACGGAAGGCGGACGGGGTTGGAGGGGCATCCCACTCCGCGCCAGCTTCGGTAGCTAAAACGGCTTAGCGTGGCTGATGAGCCGGTGACCGAATGTGGCAGGGCGGGCTGGACTCGTGAAAGTATGGGTCTAGTTTTAGCCCCTACACGTGCTGAGCTGGCTTATATAATCCTGTACATGTTTAGTATGTTGTGGCTGAGTGTGGCTAGTGCCTCAGATAGGCAGCACCTACCTACACCAGAAGCTTGGGTGGAGTCAGTGGATGTCCCTGGATTCGGCACCGAGCGAAGTGTCCTCAGCAACGGGTCTCCAGCTCCGACATCGATGCCAACGGACCCATCCGAGCACACTGTTCACTCACTGATCACACCAACCCGTTCACGTCACCGGAGAATCCACTTTCATTGACCTTACCACCTTGCATCTCGTTTACTTATCTTCTGGTAATATTCAGAGCGTTTACGGATACATTGAAGCGGAACTCACTTGCCCCAGTCTGCAGCGAGATTGCGTAGGTCATCGTACAACATGCGTCAGCGAATCACCTTCATTCATAAGCCCAGTGACGGCGCGCCTCCGGAGTCTCTTGAGATTAGCGATGCCGGCGTAAAGGGTCCCGAGCTCTTATCTGTCAGGGAAGATAGAATAACCTTGGCCCTTGAGGAGCTTCCCTCTGAGCTATCCCAGCTTCTGAGTGAGAGTCATGAGCTACACATTAGATGGGTTAGCCCGTTCGCCTATGACACTATTGGCCCTTTGGCTTCGAGGGTATCACCAGGTTTCCATCTGTTTTATACGCCAAAGAAGGAGGAGATCAAATGGGACGCGTGAGTCTCAATCAGAGGGTATCGTCTGGGCAACATAAGGAAAACTCACATGAGATAAAGGACAAGACTTTGCACGGCTCTCAAGGATGCCTTTGGTGGGAGCAGTTGTACGTCGTCAGAGGTAAGCTATACTTCCAGACAATTCTCCTCCCGAGGTCACACTCAACCAGGCAAGATCATCAAGACTAACTCTGTCAAACAAAGTCATTCACAACCCTCCCCAACGATAGGTTCTCTCACTCCGCAGCACTCCAATACTACGAGCCCCTAGATAACCTCGCCGCATTCAGCCAGTACACAGCCGAGAAGCTCTGCTCGGCATCTGACGCGAACTGCAAGTCCCGCGCAGAGGACCTCAAGACGGCGGCATCCTTTGACATATCCTACGACACAATCTCGCACGCCCTCAAGCTGACGGCACAATGGCCCTACGGCAAACACCGCGTCGCCGTCGCCTCGACACCGAACCACAGGACCGAGGTCGGCATCCTCACAACCGACTCCACCGCGAAGCCGGAGCCGCACGAGATCGGCATGGCGGGCGGCCTCACCGTCCTCGGCGAGCACAAGAAGCCCGCGCCCGTCCTCTTCAACGTGCCTGCCCGCCACCGGCTGCATTCGGACTCGGGAGACGAGGGGTCGCAACGCGCCAGCTCCTTCTCTGCAACGTTCCTCGAGCCGACGGGCCTGCACCCGACACTGCAGCTGCGCTTCGACTCGGCTGAGCCGCCGGTGGGGGATGCCTACTGTGCCATCCACGCGCACCTCACGCTACCGAAAACTATCTTTGCGGACCGCTACCAGCTCGCCGACGACCTGTTCCTCAAGTCCAAGAACCTGACTGCCCTGCGCTACGCCAGCGCGCCCGTGGATCTTGAGGCGCCCGCGTACGCCACAAAGCCATGGGGCTCCGGTGTCCTTCTCGAGCTCGCGCCGCCAACGACGACAGGAGAGGGGAAGACGAACCAAGAGTGGACGGCGGAGGTCCCGCTGCACCTCCGATATCTGGAGCCCGCGCTGGGCGGGTACACCGAGGTAGAGGTGCCCTACCCGGCCGTCTTCTGGGCGTGCTCGTCCGAAGAGGGGACAAAGTTCCCGAGCAGTCCGTTTGAGAGGGTGAATCTCGGATATGACGCGTTGTTCGGACCGAGGACGGTGTTTTGGCACGTGGAGCCGCGACCCGCTGCCGGACGAGACGGAGGTCGGCTCACGAGCACCGTACGCGTGCCTGTTCTCGAGGCCGGGCAGGCAGAGTGGGTTCGCGTCGGGACGGCGGCTGCGGTAGTTGTTGGGTTTGCGTGGGTTCTGTGGAGGCTCATGGCGGCGTACTCCAAGACGGGATATGGAAGGCGTAGCGGGGCGGATGTTGGTGAGAAGAAGAAGCAGTAGAATACACACCTGGACATCTGGAATATACCACCACCTTACCTACCGTGCCTTACCGCCTTACCTTGATGGGTATATAGACCTCCTCATTTCCATTCCTGTCACCAGCCAGCAGGCGCCCTCTAGGTCGGGGGTCAGGTCAAACTGGCTGGGTGGTGGAATGGTTCATGGTCAACATTCAATTTATACGCCAACCAGCCTACTCGACGACAGGCTTAGCGAGTACCCGAGTTCGAATCCCAGCATGTGCACCAAGAGATGTAGCCCCCATTCGCCACCGGGGGGGTGAACTCTTTTTTGGTTCATTGTGGTAATTGTATGTGATTAAGTAATACCACGCGAGGTAGTTGAAGATGAAATAAGGGTCATCTCGCGTCCAATATGGTCATGTTCCTACAGTGTGTCGCGGATTTGCACGGCCCGGCTGTGGCGGAGCCCTCCTTGACAACCAACACCGCAGAACGCGGGCGACGCGGAAGCCTCCAACATGAAAGTCGCCTGATTATCCCAACGACATTGTTCGTTTCTTCACCTTGGCTTTCTGTTCGTCTCAAAGGAAGTCACACCCAATCAACTCCCAATTGACAATTCTGAAGCCACCAATGCATCTCACACCAACCCAACAATGATCTCCTACGTCATCGCCCTCGTGGCATTCCTCATCTTCTTCTCCGACCCCCTCGTCGACTTCTTCTCCCCGGCGTCAACATCCGGCGGCCGAAGCAGCACAGGCCGGAGCCGGGTGGCCCGCACGCCCCGACCGCAGATGAACGAGTCCCTTCTCGCCATCGAACATCCCAACGCCACGGCTCTGTCGTGCCCACCCGACGACTACTCTGTGCGCATCTTTTCCAAGGAGCCGTTGGTGTTGTATATCGAAGGGTTTTTGAGTGTGGAGGAAAGGATGCATCTACTTGAGGTTAGGTATGTTGTTTTATTACATGCATGTATTTTGCCTTCCCTATTTCGTGTCGCGTCACACACGCATCCGGAACCTTGGTTACAATTGAAGATGAGGAAGATGAATCCATGCTTTCTCATAAGCTTCCCACTCGCCCAACACTCAATCTCAACTCATATCTCATCTCACCTCACCCCAAACTCATCTCAAACTCATCTCACTCACTCACACACACCTCACCAGCAACCCCATCTTCGAACCCTCAACAATAACCCACAACGGCGCAAACACCCACCGCGACACCTCCATCCGCTCCTCCGACGTCGCCCTCCTCCCGCGAGACGACACGGTCCGCTGCATCGAGGCCCGCGCTCGCGCCCTCCAGGGCTGGCGCGAGGACCTCTGGATCGAGAGGCTGCGGACGCAGCGGTACGTCGAAGGCGGGCACTACTCGTATCATTTCGACTGGACCGCCAACCGCGGCGGGTGGGGGCGGGTGAGTAGTATGATGGCGTGGGTTGACGCGCGCGGCGAGGACGAGAACGAGGTGCCACCTGGGACGGGGAACGGGGATGGCTTGGTTGGTGGCGGGACGGAGTTTCCGTTGTTGGAGGTTCCGGGGTTGAAGAAGGAGGTTTGGTGTCGGTTTGTGGAGTGTGGAGGGAGGGATGGTGATCAAGCTAGTGATGGTGGTGATGAGAAGAAGATGGGAGGTGACGAGGAGGCCAAGGGGACTACCTTCAAGCCTGTTCCGGGCAACGCGGTATACTGGGAGAACTTCCGGGCTGATGGGAGCGGTGCCGGGTATGACGAGACGTGGCACGCCGGACTGCCAGTCATAAAAGGCGTCAAGGTCGGGCTGAATATCTGGAGCACTGGGAGGATAGAGTGAGATGACGTGAGTCGGACGTGCTCCATACAGCATCATAGCTTCGAATCATTCTCAGTTTAACATGGTAACATTAAGTGTTGCTCAGTCTGTTCTTTTGTACGACAATATGAACGCCAACCTTCAGCACCCCTTCTCAAGTAATATAGCCCCCCCCCCCCCTCCCCCAACATACGTCCCAAAATGATGCAAAGATATCCAGCCACCAAAATGCTCCGGCTTGCTTGAAGAAGATGAGAAAGAAAAACAGGGAAGAAATTATGGAGTGAACACACACGCGCACGTTAGCCGCATTTCTCACAAACACAACGACGCCTACTATGAAAGACCAAGGAAATTCGGCTCTCCCCCACCCCCAGCCGTCCAGTCAAAATCGTCCATGAGCATCGACCAGTCGATATCCTGCAGCGGGTCACTCGCCGGCACAAGGTTCGCGTTCGAATCCGTCGCCGCCGCTACCACAAGGTCAGCAACACTTCCACCGAACCCCCGGCCACCCCTACACTCACGCGTCGACGCCGTGCCCCCCACCCCGGTTCCCTGTCCAACACCACCTCCTCCAGCAACACCACCGGCACCACCGACCCCGACACCAGAACCGCCCTGCCCAACCCTCGCCTGATCAAGCTCTTTCTTCCACCGTCTCAGCGTCCCAAACGCGATGACAGCACCCGTACGGTGCGGATACTGCGAGATGGGCGCCTCCAGCTTGGGCATCATGTGCCTCAGACTCCAATAACTCTCCGACATGCGCAGCACGCGCATGGCGAAATCGCCTTCCTGCACGGAACACCGCCGCAGGGCTTCTTGCGCGTTCTTGACCGAGACGTCGGCGTTGGCGAGCTCGACGTCTGTAGCGTGGCCCGAGACGAGGACGTCGAATATCACGGCGGCGGCGTCGAGGATGGTGCGGAAGACGTGTTGCGGGGTGTGTAGGAGGAAACGGTGGGAGGACTCGAGACGTAAGGAGAGGTTGATGAGGGCTTGGGCTGTGCTGTAGGCGCGATTTACGTTGTGGCGGAAAGTGGGTTTGTCCACGGTGGAGAGAGGGATGAAGTAGTAGGATTGGAGCTCGAATTGGACTGCTAGGATGGTAAAGAGGTCGAGGTCTGTACTTATCAGTAAAGGGGGGTTTCTTGACGTGGTTTCGGGGGGAGGCAAAAGAGAATCATGTTTACGAACCAGAGTTGTGTCGAGCCTGTAGCTGCTTTAGCTTGTTCAGCTCATCTTCCAAAAGCTGAATGACGGTGTCCGGCACGCCTTCGCCTTCTTCGGCGACGGAGAAGACGGTCCGGCTCAGTCTGTTAGAAAACTTTTGCATCTCGTAAAGGAGGCCAAAGTACCCCAGAGCATCAGGGAGGGATCTCCCACCGGCGGCCCTGTTGACGGCTTCATTGAAGAAGCCGGCCGGGGGCGGGAATCCATTACTTGAGGCGACTCTATGCCACGTAGTCAGATACCAATTGCCGAAATTGAGTCACATATGTTTACAACTTAACAAAAACGTACCTCTGAGCCTGGATATTATACCCCATCCACGTAAAACAGGCCTCCTCGTCGGTGATATCAGTCTGCCGGTTCGGTCCTATACAAAACTCGGGATGTGTGCCACGGCCCGTATGCAAACCCAGCAGCAGCGCGGCATTCTGAGCGATGGCGACGTACGAGGACGACGGGTCGTTGAGGAAGCGGATGGAGGGTAAGGGCCATGTGCAGAGGACGAGCAGGGCGTCAACAGTAGACATACTGATGGGCGGGCTCGAAACGGCGGCCCAGACCTCGCGGGGCAGGTTCTCGATGAGAAAAGGGAAGAGGCCGGCGTCGCGGGTGTACCGCCGCGAGGAGATGGCGATGAGGGTCCAGAAGAGAATGGGGCTCTGTTTGTAGAGCTTGTCTGGGTCCTGAGAGCGGACGATGGGGAAATAAGGGTGGAAGTGCTCAAAGTAGCTGTTGTCATAACGTCTCAGTCATTGTTTTTCTGATATGGATACGTGCTGGCTTGGGGATGATGTAGGAAGAAGGGTTAAGGTAGCTCACTGGTCAAAGTAAAAATCGATATCCTCCCCAGACAGTACCTTGGACCCCAAAGCCCTTGGATGGGCGGGCTGCCTCGCGGGACCCGTAGGTGTCGTATGCGATGTGAGGGTCGGCGTTGGGACCTGCTCCGGCTGGCGGGCCTGCTGAACGGGAGACAAGGCCGGCAGGCTCACCCTTGATGCGGAGGGGGGCGGCCGGTGGTCCGAAAAGGCACTGGCGGCTCCGGGGTAGGCAGTGCTCGGGCTCGGCAGCGGCAGCGGCAAGGCGGCCGGAGGGAGGATGCCAGTGGCGGAGACGGGGCTCGGGTTGACGGCATTCTTGATTGTTTGGACTTCTTTTTCGAGTTGTTCTAGTTTGCTGTTTGATGTTCACACACGCGCGGAGATATTAGACCGTGATCTTGTATTGGAAAGACACACACAATAACATAGGCCACCGGGAATTGAAAGACGGGCGCCTTTGGAGCAGGGAGGAAAGGAGAAGAGAGGAAAAGGGAAGCCACCTTCGTCTGGTCATCCGCTTGTGAGACTTGTCAATGACACATTGTATACCGAGCTTAGAGCAACGTTGACACGGCTTGTTGGGCGTGTAGCTCGCATTGCACTTGACCTATTTCCAGTCGTCCAAAGACGTTCTGTTAGCATACGGGACGTCATATTCGGTATAGCAGTGCGACGGATTCCTAGAACATGCAAAAACGCCGAAGGAACAGAATAAGTCTCATCGGCATGTTTGCTGACATTGCATGATGAGCCCCAGGGGACCTGACGAGGTGGCCCCTCATCCGTCCTTCCCGAGTCCCGGATGTCAACCGCGATCCAATGGGAATGGGAACCGGGAGAGGCGTTGGAGGGGCACGGGGCATGCTTGACATGTGTGGCAGCAGAACGTTTAAAAGATTAAAACACCACGAGGTAAGGTCGCCATGCAAGGGGTTTGAGGGACAGATACAAGATGAACTGGTCCAGGGTATGTATGAAAGGTATGTAGAGATACAAAAAGGAAGTATCAGAGGAAAAGTGAAAGCCCACCTTGGAGTCGCGACAGCTCGTGCATGCTGTATTGCGCCGGATCCGGTTCGGCACTGGAGGGCTGGGCGAGGTATCCCTCTGTGCCGACGCGGGGCTCTTCAGCGGCGGGTCCATCAAGTTTAGGGTAGGGTGCGCGCGTGCGTGCGTGCGCTCTGCTTCCTTGTCCTGGTTTAAACGCCGCTTTGTGTGTTTAAATGAGCCGATTCTGGCGCACTTGTGGGTGCTCGCTCTGATTGTCTGGCTCACTTGCTGGCAGCTGCTGTGGTTGTGTGAGTTGTTGATGGCAGAGGTGGAGAGGAGAGAAAGGGAAACTCGGCGCGGTTTCGGCAATGCAGAAGAAAGGTGAGGAGGAGTGCGGTTTGATGAGAAATGCTGGGAAAGGCGCGACCGCAACCAGAGAAAGAGGAGACGATCACGTGCGCTTACCAAGTCCATTTCTGAAGGATTCAACGGCGGTCTTATCGCGGACAATGTCCGTACCTCCTTGTATCTTAAGGTAAGCACGTTTGATATGCAATCTAGTCAACAACGAAGCCGATGCCTCTCTTTCGATCCGCCGTTTGAGTCATCGCGAGAAGTCTATGGTGTTTTGCGATCAGGGCGACGAGTCAGACGCTTGTCGTGTAGCACACAACTCACTCAATACACTCGTAGCGAGACGCCACATTCGAACATATGCTTTAGACTGATGCATGCCAATGTCCATTGACTATGTAGGCAAGGCCAAGGAGGTAAGTAGAACGGCCATTCATCAATTGACCTATTGAATCAATACACCTTAGGGTGCGCCATGGAGGTATGAAGCTTGGTCTCACTGTGGTGAGTCACTGAGGCAAGGCGCAACTGCCTCGAAAGTTTTGAAGTAAGCCTGGTAGTCGGAGAAAGCTCTCGGGTTCCTCGATAAAATCAGGTTGATAATCACTTTGACCATCTTGGTGAAATCGCCGCCGAGAACATCTGCGTATTTTGGGAACTATGCACAATCCAATGGCTTGCTTCATCTACATCAACGGCTACCCGGGCGTCGGCAAATTCACCGTCGCCAGCGCTCTCTCTACACTTATTCCACGCAGCCGCGTCTTCCACAACCACCTGGTAATCGACCCCGTCGCCGCCATGCTCGATCGCGACGATGCCGAGGCCTACAACGATCTGAGAACCACATTCCGCAGACACGCTCTGGACACCATCGCCACACACCCTGCGCTTGCGGACAAGACGTTCATCTTTACAGACGCGCGGGAGTCGGGTCCTCTCGGCAGCGGAGCGGCGCAAAATTACAAGGCGGCCGCTGAGAAAAGGGGCGTGCCGTTCATCTCGATCGTGTTACATTGCGACGTGGACGAGAATGTCAGGAGACTTGGAGGCCGGAGGTGTGCTAAAGATGGTGAGGGGGCTAGTAACACCAAGTTGACTGACGATGAGATTCTGAGAAAGATTCGGGAGAAGGAAACCATCTTTCAGTTTGGGGATGAAAACGAAATGTGTCTGGACGTCACGAGCCTGGAGCCCGATCATTCTGCGTTCCTGATTTTACAACATGTGAACGCGGTTCACCATCGTCTTGATAAAGACAATTGAAGGTCATATTTCATTCACACCACATAATTTCATCGGCGATCTCATCAAGCGCTATGGTTTCATATTCTCGTCAAGATACCTAGAAACTCTCCCATTGCTTGTCATCATCCTTTAGGAAATGGCGCTAAACGTTGGAATTCTCATCCTTGATATCACGTCCACTTCCTCTCACAACTTCCAACCCACATACCCCAACCCAGAACCTTGCCCTGGATAGCTTCGGCGACCTGCTCCCTAGTAGCCCGGGCCTCCAGCATTGTCCTATCCAGTGGCTCGCTCAGGGCAACAATTTGGAAGAAATCTGTCGACTGTCAGTCTTCCCATTCTACCTGAATGCAAAAGAAATCAAAACTCACATCTGTGGGTACCGTGGTTCATAAGGGGCCGCGGGGGAACATACACACCCTCCCTCCGCCCCTTACCCCAGTAAAACCCTCCCTGTAGCAGAGATTTGCTCTCATCCTCAATCTCAAAGTCTTTGGGGTTCACCTGTTTCTTCTCAGGTGCAATGCCACTGTATACACTACAGTCGACAAGTCAGCATTTTCCTCTCTTCGAAATGTGTGCGACTTACCCGTGACAGATGGGCGTCGGCAGGGGCGCATCCGGATCCTCGACCACGATGAGCCACTCCTTGACCTTTGACTCGAGGTCTAGCGGCGCGGACCACGACAGCGCGGGAATACGGCCGCCGCCTTCTGTGATGTACTCCGGACCCAAAGTAGCTGGAGACGCACCGCAGTCTGGCGACGTGACGGTGATCGTCTGCTCCGTATGAGAGGCGAAGGCCGGGGATGTGTAGAAGGATTTGGCGTCGTGGGCGCGGGAGTTCTTGAGGAGCCAGCTCAAAGTCACTTCGACGTATGGATTCATTCTGTCGGATTTGAGAATCCTTTGATTTCTAGTATAATGATTATCAGAGTTTATTGATGCTTCTTGTGTTGTGGTTTGAAAACGTGGCCGTAGCGATGATGTCAGATGAGATGAGACGGAAGAGGGGGAATATGAATCTCATATATCGACGATTCTCAAGAACCCATGATTAAGCTTGTTTCCGCAACCCGAAACGCTTATTACGGTATGTCCATGCTTATCTCCAGCTAAGCGGACGCGATGCCTGCCTTCAGACGGTCTTACAAGCCTCAAGCCCGGGTGGCTTGGACTTGTATGACTTCGGTGCCGATTCGGTCATCACTCGGCCGATCGATCTGTCGTCAGGCAATTGAGGTCTGGATTAGTGCCAAAATCTCCCATTCCCTCTTCTTTTACCTCTATTTTCCCTTTGTATGAGACTCGACCGCACGCCAAATGACATAGAGTACTTCACCAAGTAAAAATATGGTGAGTTACTCATAATGCAGAGAAGAGATGTGAGACCCTGGAGAGGATCACTGCAGGGATCCTCCTCGTCTACTTCCGGCTTGGCGGTGCTTAACGGTTTTCAGTGGTCCACGACCCCTGTAGACGGACGCCGCGCCGCGTGTGGCTTGAACTGGCCCAGGTACGGACATTTCCCGTGTGGTGGGTAAGGATTCAGGCGGAAAACAACCACAAAGGACTGTCTATTTCAATAATACCAACATCAACTAGTTACAACAAAAACTGTTTCAATTGTCGCAATCGTTGGCAAAGATGATTCTACAAGAAATTCACCGCAGTCTCTTGAGGAACACAAAGAGCGCTGCTTCCGGGCTATCCAGACTATCCGCAAACATGTCATCGACGCGCCCCTATTCGTCATCACGGTCATTTCCCGCGCTCTTCGTCCGCGGCGGAACGTCTAACGGTCTCGTCATCCATAGACACAACCTTCCGCTAGAAAGCGAATGGCACAAAGTATTGCCTGCCACCATGGGCTCGCCGGACCCTTACGGCCGCCAGCTCAACGGAATGGGCTCGGGCATCTCATCAACGTCCAAGATCGTCGTGCTGTCTCCGCCCTCGCGCCCCGACGTGGACGTGGACTACACTTTTGTTCAAGTTGGCATCAAGGATGGCAGCCTCGACACAGCAGGTAATTGCGGAAACCTCTCATCGGCAGTGGGGCCCATGAGCTTGGACGAAGGTCTCATCCCGAACCCGCGCCTCGAACAAGGGGCCGACGGCCAGACGTTCGCTACCGTACGCATCTTCAACACCAACACATCAAAAGTCATCTCATCGCGCTTCAGGGTCGTCGTTGACGGGACCAGCTCACCAAAATACGCCCCAGAAGGCGCCTACACCATGGACGGCGTCCCCGGCACCGCTTCCCCCATTACCCTAAGCTTCCTGGACCCCGCCGGCGCAAAGACGGGCAAGGCCCTCCCCACGGGGAACCCCCGCGACTGGCTCCTCCTCCCGGACGCGAGCACAATCCAGGCCTCGCTCGTCGACGTCAGCAACCCGGGTGTCTTTGTCCGCGCCGCCGACCTGGGCATCCCCTCGCCCGAAGACCTCACGCCGCAGGTCGTCGAGGCGGATGCCAAGCTCAAGGTCAAACTGGACGGGATCCGGCGCGCGGGAGCGTCTATGATGGGACTGAACCCGGACGTGGAGAGCGTGCCCAAGATCGTGCTGCTCTTCTCCGAGACGCGCGCGGATGACGTAGACATCCGGTGTCTTGCGCTGTCCATGGGCCAGGCGCACAAGGCTGTGCCGTTGACGCTTGCGCTGTGTCTCGGGGCTGCTAGTCAGTTGCCCGGCACGATACCGGCGGAGCTCATTGGTGGCCGTGCCAAGGAGTCTGTCGTTATTGGGCACCCGAGCGGTAAGGTGGATATCGGGGCTACATTTGACAATGGCGAGATTGTGTCGGCGGATCTTCGCCGCACGGCTCGAGTGCTGATGAAGGGCGAGGTGTTTTACTAGCAACGTGCTGAAGAAATTCCGCCTGTTGCCTCGAGTCTCCTCCGCGAATACCAGATGCTGCCGCACTACCGATCCTACGCATATCCGTTACGGCTAGTGTAACCACTTGAACCAAGAATGAAAGGTTCTAGAGACGCGTAGTCTTACTCACGAGTAGGGCAGCATCTCGAATGCCCCGTGGAATCAAGTAGACCAAGGCGGAAACCTCTGGCACACGATCAGCGCCCTCGTCGTGTGCTGGCTCTGGACTGCCCTGTCAAGGAGATCGCCAGCTCAAAGTTTCACGAAAATAAAACTTTGTCAACGCTGGAAAACGATATCATAGGGATTGTCACCGGGATGACATATCTCGTGGCACTTGTGAGATCTGGAGCAAGAACAGAACAGATCTCGCGCCCTTCGCAGGCCCTTTGCGTTCCCTCCCACCTTGCTCAGAAGTATCAAGTCCGAGAGTCAGCGCCCATCCAAAAGCCTATAGGGGGTGATTTGGCAAGGATCTTTAGTGTCACCACGGCACTGCTTCTGATTGTGGCCACTATATTAGGATGAACTCAGTTTGATAGAAGTGGACTCCGAATTGATGATGCAAAGCTATGTCCCTCGCGTTACATCTGAAAAAGTTCCTTGCCTACTTATAGACGCGATAGATGTCAAGTAATACGTGACCGTCGTGTCTAGTACAAGGGGGCACTCAACAACTGTAGGGACTGTATGGGCAAAGGGACATGGGAACTAGCATCATCAGCGCACAAGCGACAGCGTATTCTTTAGAACATGTTTACTGGCATGGTCAACGATTTGGTGTTGATTATTGCTATGCCAAAAGAGAGTGCGATAAACTGAGAAGGCTGCCTTGACGCCGGCAGTACATGTCTTAGGGTACAACCAAACTTCCTTTAAATAACTGCATCAAAGCCGAGTCTTGAAATGGATGGTTTACTGGCACAAGCACGTGCCATTTCGGCGGGTCATCCTTGCCCGGTTCTGGTATCCATGCCATCCTCAGAATTCCCGCTTCGATTTTCATTACGATGTTCCTGCCACTAGTAGGACACGAGGTGTCCAACTTGTACGGCCCTTCTGCCTCTTCTAGGGGTCGCCATAGACTTTTGCTGTAAACATGGTTGTACGTTTCGTCCTTTCCTGTTTCTGGAGGGTTCTCGTGGAGTGGCTCGAGCCAGGCAAAGCTTCGTGGTTCGTACTCATTCTTCTCGTCATTTTTGAGGTATAAAATCATGATTGGCCTGTGGTCTTTCTCGCGATGCTTGACTTCGAGTGCATAATTTTTCTCATTCGCAGGTAGTGGTGCCCATACGCCTAATTGCCCGACAGAATTCCATTTTTCTCCGGCATACGGCTTGTCTCCGGAATCCTCTGGAAATCTGGGCAGATCTCCGGATGTTTCCTTCACAGAATCATCTTTGAATGGAGGCTGAAACATTCTGGCAAAGGCGCGGCGATTCGAGTAAATGTCGGATGTGTTGGTCTGGGACTGTGAGTCGTGTCGTGGGTGGTGAAAGCTCGCTGGACAGAATACTTGACTGTTATGTCATGCTGTTTATATAGGTATAACCCCTAGCTGTTTTGAAGGCCTCACCTTTTTTTTTAGCAGCATCCCGAAGTGTAGATATTCACATGCTATTGACGATGAACATGGTTGAGATAGTACTACCTCGCATCAAAGAAACCATAGTTGTGGACAGCCACCCTCTTTTGTTTGTCACGAGAGATATTCAAAACACAGAACGATAACAGATAATGAATTAGAGAAAGCCAATGTTAACCGCCTACGCCAAGGATTACCAGACGAAGCATCAAACAGAAAGGTGATGATCCGCGCTGCATGTCTGTTGTTCTCTTCGATTAGCCGCCGAGGCCGTCTTCTTGGTGCCAAGGACCAGCATATCAGATCTTCTTGAAAGCGAATTTCAGGAGGTGGTCACCATTTGCAATGAATACTATCCTCGTGGTTGATTCAGCGCTACCATGGACAAATGGCTGGAAGACGTTTGTCATGGCGTTGCCTCTGGCTCGGGTGTAATGGAGGGTCGTCGGAAGCGGACTCAGGAAACCGTGCTGCAGCTCGTCACACAAATCATCTTCTCTCCCTAGATGAATACATGTCTGCTTGCATGCAAGACATTATTTAAGGTCATGGTAGGACTTCAAAGCAGTCATGAAACCGAGAGGTTGATATAGGTAGGTACTGAAAAGACGGAAATTCCACCGTATCTCTCCCTATAGTAGACCATATAGAAGCGGAACTCAGCGAGCATGAAATAGCCACCGCCAATAACGGTGGTATTTCGATCATCTAATCATTGTCTGGCTTTGTCTGGCCGAACTTACGAGACTGCTGGCCGAACTCACGAGACTGGTCACATCATGAGTTTCACTCTGTACCCGTAGGCGGCTCCACCTTCTCCTCCTGATCCAGCACCCTCAAGGTCTCTGCGTGTGTCCGCAACTGCCGATCCAAGGATGCCTGTTCATGGCGGTAAACATTGAAGAAGTCACACCTTCTTCTCATCAATGGATTACAGACCTGTGTAACAGCAATTATGTCAAAGAAACTGTTCAGAATGCCTCACCCAGTGAACGACTTCTGACTGAAACCGTGTACAAAGATCAAGATATATTTGAATGAAGCTAACGTCTACCGCCCTGCCCAAGAATGGCTGAAGGAAGCACTGAGTTCAATAGCAGGAACTTGAACCACAAATCCGTTGCTCTAAGCCTTGATTAGTTGTCGATACGCGGACCACATCGTTAGTCCCTTTCGTTATGTATAAGTTCACCAACCGGAATTGTACTCATTAAGAGAAGAGAAGAGGCCCGCTGTGGGGATCGAGAAAGCTTCCCTGAGGACTAGGCACATCACCGGTGCTAGATTCATGACTTTCTATAGATCAAATTTCATGTTATTTGCGTCTTCCTGAGGATTTGTTGCCCAGAACCTTTGTACCCGGACCTTCAGCTTTTCATCAGTCATACTTGACGGCTGTTGAAGCATTCTCGCACGACTACAAGCCACTTCGAAACATTCAACACGCAGATAGGCCTTTTCAAGACGTCCATGATATAGTGTACCGTTGGCACCGCTTCAGTACGAACGTCAATATCTCAGGCAGCCAGGGTGAAGCAGTAAATGGCCGTAGTATAATCTGGACGTGAACATTGACTAGAACTCACAACCCTTGCCCCCTGACCTCGCTCACAACACTCGTTTTGCTCGTCACCAAAATCCCAACCTCGGAGCCCGAAGCATCGTCCCCTCTCCCCTTGAAGTCCCTCGCCACGCTATCCTCCGACGGATTCCCGCTGGCCGCCATTACGGCCACGTTATGCCTCTTCTCTCGCAACCTATCCAGCTCCAAATCGTCATCATCGTCGCTGTGTGTCGAGTGCATCTGACTAAACCTCCCTCCCCCGCCTCTAGAAAGTTTCGACCCGAGAAGCCCGGATTGGCCAATCGTCTGGAGGGTGTTCGGCTTGGCAGAGGCCGCCCCTGCCCCGCCGGATCTCGTTGTGGCGCCGCGTGTGCCGCGTAGGGACCAGAAGCGGCCGACGGTGGCATCGAATATCGGTTTCAGGAGGGGGCTGCTCGAGACTATGATGGCGACGCCGGGCTCGAGAGTTCCCATCAGCACGACGCCGACCTGGGAGTATGTCACGTCCGTGAAGTCCATTGTCAAGACGTTCTTTAATCGTAGGGCGGCGAAGATCATGGTCCTGGAGAAAGTCGTACAGGCCACGGTCAGTTATCCATATAATGGCACAACAATGTGAGGGCGAGATGAAGAAGCTGGGGATTCCCTTACAGAGCGCCTGCGCCAAAGATGATGTACAAAGCCACCTTGTGCGGCCACCGCAGTTGCAGGTTATACACCATGGGTATCGGCAGCACTAGAATGATGAGGTCCGTCGCGAGGTCAAAGTAGCCCACGGCGGCGAAGGCGGCGTTCTGGTCCCCGCACTTGCCGCCGGGCGTCGCCGGGTTCCAGTTCATGGCCACGGGCTGGCAGATGAAGATGCCAATGAGAATGGTGAAGAGCATCCAGCAGACGCAGAGGCCCGTGGTGATGCGGGCCGCGATCTTGAAACCCTGGACGAAGAATACGCGCTGGAGCATGAGGGTGATGCCGATCTTGATGAAGCCGAGGCAGATGGCGAAGAGGGTTTGAACACCGTATGCGGCCTGTTTTCTCCCCGAGAGGCGTGTTGTTAGTCGAGGTTCTCAGGAGAGGCAACAGAAAAGAGATCAGGGGCAACACGGGGATATCTTTATAGGCTGACCTTTGACATGCGTTCGACGTGATATGGCTGGAGGGTCAAGTAGTGATGCCCAGTTCCTCCGAGATAGACCACTAGAACCACCTTTTAGTATAGTCCAGCTCTGCAGGACTTTGTGGTCCAACTCACTAACAAAATTGCAGGCCACTAGCCCATAGAAGGCGATCTACTATGTTGTCAATACACCTGAAATACGACTTGCAACCACGTCGTGTCCTACCAGAGCAACAACAGTCAAGAAATCCTCAATGGTAAATGACTGTCCCTTCTTCCGCCGACTGTATAACCGCATACCCGTCCATAGTGTTGTGGCAAACGTCAGTAGCACATTGACGACGACAATGGGAACCGCTCTGTCGGAAAGGGGCACGATCTCGGTCTGGATAACATCCTCTGGTTGGACGGTAGCGTTTGTCGGTACGGCTAGACGAGCAAAGAGCGCACCGCTGATTCTCATCATGGATTCGTGTCGGGTGTCGTCTCGCACGACAGGGCGAATATGGTGGCTGGAGATCTAGTCTTCAACTAATACCGCAGACGCCGCACCAGACGGAACGGGGGAGCCTAATGGCTTAACATATCCGTCAACCTCCTTTCCGCAACGGCACAGCGAGTGATCCACATTCTTCAAGCGAACAGAACATATGCATGATCGAGTCAAGACACAGGTTCTAGCCGTACGAAGGGGTGAAAAAAAAAAGCAAAGGCCTACTTGACAGGGGCGTCCAACAGGCCTCGTCTTAGGCACCCCCGAAACCAACCCAGGTTATGGTCATGGCTCACCGGCCGATGGGCCATGCGGGAGGCGGGCGCACTGGGATCCCGCGTGGCAATGATGAGATATCACAAATTCATGATAACGCAAGAGGTCTACCATGTAGACGGGGCGCGAAAATTCCCACATGGTGATACGATTTTGCGATACAAAGATCGAGAGTCTCTCG
Organism: Colletotrichum tamarilloi; assembly: GCF_030869305.1. NCBI lineage: Eukaryota > Fungi > Ascomycota > Sordariomycetes > Glomerellales > Glomerellaceae > Colletotrichum > Colletotrichum tamarilloi. The sequence continues at coordinate 179,998 of NW_026849387.1, forward strand.
GACTTCCTGTGCTTGCACTCTGCATGAAGCTGGGATATTGAAATAGGGCCCGCTCCAAAAGTGCTATGGAGCCGCGCTAATCCAGGTGAAGAAGACGGCTATGTCGAGTTATCTCAAACCAACGAGACTACGTTTGGAAAACAAGCATAACAGACGTTAGTTCTGTCTGTCCGCTGACGAAGTCGGAATATGCTTACGGCTTCCATAGAGTTGCAGTACTCCGTAGACCCATTGCATATCGTAAACTCAGTTTACGTCGATCGACCAGCCAAGTCCCATCATCACATTAACCCTATCCGCGGACCGCGTCGTAGGGAACAGGGGATGACGGACCGCAGAACAAGTCGTCTCTGCATTCGGTAACCTGGTCCGAAAGAAACCCCACAACTCCGGATCCTTGAACATCCAACACCACTCAATCGACTGATGAGCCCACTCAGAGGCCTCTGTCAACTAGTCAGGAACCTGGTCAGAGGATAACGACAGAGCTTGGCCCGGAAAGGTTCCCCGTGGAGGAGGAATATTGGTGGATCCCCTTCAACGGGAGGGCAATGGGGGAGAACCTCTTGATCTGTCGATGTCGCTCACCCGCCGTACCCGAGCCACCTTCTGGCCCTGGCCATTTTCTTCTTGCGATATCGAAATATCCAAAATTGCGCCGAGTTCCACATGGCAAAAGTCTCCGCAACGGCCGCAGAACGGAGCCTCGGAGGACGAAGCTGACGGGCGATATGTGCGTGATATCTCCCGATGCGTCTGCTCTTAAAAGAGAAGCGGCTGCGGCGTCTGTCCGGTTCGAGTGTGTGAGGTCTTCTCTCTTCGTCCCTCTACTACGCCCGATTCTCTCTGCATTGCATTCTGCAACGGCTCGTCACACACTCTGCAGTCCCAGCCTCCCGGTTCCCGATCTGCAGCATCAATCACAACTTGCGCCAAGTATTCCCTTTTCAGAATCTTTGCGTCGAATCCTGTTTTACGTGCCGCTGCCCTGCATAACGACACACAAATCAGGAAATCATGCTGCCAACCGACGTCTGGGACTACATTGTCGTCGGAGGCGGCCTCGCCGGCTCCGTCGTCTCGAGCCGGCTGTTGGCGCTTAACAACACGGCCAAGATTCTCGTCATCGAGGCCGGTTCCAGTGCTGCTGGCCGGACGGACATTCTCTACGTCAACTCGACCAACCTGATCGCGGGGGACTTTGACTGGAACTACTACTCCACGCCGCAATCTCAGCTCAACGGCCGCACGATTCAGAGCGCTGCTGGGAAGGGTCTCGGCGGCGGCTCCCTCATCAACACATGTAAGTCAACTCCCCAAAGTTTGTTCTGTGGTAAAAAGTGCATCCGAAAATACTGACCCCTTGTTGAGGTGGATGGATGCGTGGTGCCCGCGTCGACTATGACGAGTGGGCCGAACTGGCCAACGATTCCCGTTGGAGCTACGACAGCCAGCTGCCGTTCTTCAAGCGGTCCGAGGCCTACTGGACCGACGTCAACGCCGACGAGCATGGGTACGACGGACCCCTCAAGGTCGAGGTACCCTCGGTCACGGGCCGCGTCTACCCCCTCAGAGACGCCGTCTACGCCTCGTACGAGTCCGTCGGCGTCAAGGCTCTCCTGGGCCTGGACGCCAACGCCGGACAGAACCTCGGCTTTGGCGAGATTGCAGAGAACCGCCGCAACGGCGTCCGTCAGATCGCGTCAGAGTACTACCCCCTCGACGGCGTCACGGTCATGACAGATACGCTCGTCGAGAAGATACTCCTCCGCAGTGACAACAGCTCAAGCACCGGTACCCTTGTCGCCACCGGCGTCCGCCTCGCCAACGGCACGGAGATCCTCGGCAAGGAGGTCATCGCCGCCGCCGGCGCCTACCGCACGCCGCAACTCCTGATGCTATCCGGCATCGGCCCGTCCGACGAACTCGCCAAGCACGGTATCGAAACTAAGCTCGACGCGCCCGAGGTCGGCAAGAACTTTGCCGACCACCCCTTCTTCACCTACAACTGGCGCCTCTCCCCGCAGTACCGCAACTCGACCGTCGATTCAGGCAACACCCTCTTCTTCCAGCCGCAGTACGGCCTCGGTCAGCCCAACAACTTTGTCGCCTCCTTTGGCGTGGAAGACCAGGACGGCCTCGTCGCCGCCATCACCAAAGAAGAGGGCGCCGCACCCGACCCGGCGACGCACCCGCTCCTCAAGAACGAGCGCACCCTCATGGAGGGGTTCGTGCTCTACGTCAACACGAACCCGGCGCTCCCTTCCAACAGCACCTACCTCACGACGGCCAACGTCGGCCTGCACCCCACAAGCCGCGGCTCCGTGACGCTCGCCTCCGCGGACCCGAGTGAGGCCCCGCTCATCGACCCCAACTTCTTCGCTTCCGAGGTTGACCGGTTCGTGTGGCGCGACTCGATCCGCCGGATGACGCGGATGATGATCGGCGGCGAGTCGCCTCTGAGCCAGGGGATCGTCGAGGCTGAAGCGCCAGCGGAAGGTCTGAAGGCGTTTACGCTCGAGTCGACGGACGAGGTGATTGAGGAGCGCATCCGTGCTTCCGTCATGTAAGTGAACTACCTGACCTTTGGATGTGCTGTACGTCCCAGCCCTCGAAACTAACAGGTTGTCTTCTAGTGGCACATACCACCCTATGGGCACATGCGCCATGGGCAAAGTCGTCGACAGTGATCTGCGGGTCAAGGGTGTCAGCAACCTCCGTGTCGTGGACGCTTCCGTGTTCCCGACAATCATCACGGCTCACATCCAGGCCGCGGTGTACGCCCTCGCCGAGCAGGCTGCCGAGATCATTGCTTCGTCATAGGTCAAAGGACTCTCGTTTCTGACGTTGACGAAATTATGCATGAAAATGAGAGAGGAGGCTCTATGAGTGATGTACGGATACATACTAGTAGATAATGCTTTAATGAAGATGTAAGGCACTCATGCCGCTAAAACCGTGCCGTGCCGTGTCTCCGGTCCCACTTTCGGCCCGGAACTGGGCTGATTTAGGTGCTCCCCCAAAACTCCGTAGAGGTATGTCTAACTGTAGCAATTTCCGAACCGGAAACTCAGAATAGAAACAAGTCTGTGAAATGAGAATCAAGGACTGCGATTGCAGGCAACAGTGGAAACGAAAAGGTTTCGTCAAAAAAACAAGACCAGTGTGATGGCTTACATGAAGTTAGGCAGGTCGAATCCTCCAGTGTCCTCTTTCCCCCCACCTCGCATCCGCATCTGAGACCATCGAGCATCGACCTGTGGCGTGCTAGCTGCCTAAGTCTCAGCCATCTCGCCATAAATTGGGGACGCTCATCACCTCCCACTTGCAACATCCAAATCGATACCAATTTGTACTCCATTAGCGATTACCTTCTTGGGAGAATATAAGAAGAGAAGAGAAAAGAAAAACACGATACGCAAGCAGCCCAAACTACCAAGGAACCCTCAAGCCCAACTCACTAGTCAGAAAGACCGACGCTCGCCGACATCCCAACCACAACATCTCGGACACCATCTCAGTCACAGCCGACGAACGATATGGCCTCATCGGACCCCCCTCGCCTCTACTTCGCCTACGGCTCCAACCTCTCCCCAACCCAAATGTCCCTCCGCTGCCCCGCCTCCACACCCCTCGGCCTAGCCCACCTCCCAGATCACACATTCATCATAAACGCCCGCCGCTACGCCAACGTCGTCCCCAACGGCCCCATAAATCCCGCGTACCTCGCCGACGCCGACGCCGCCGCCGCACCGACCACGGACCCGGCCTCAGCTTCCGCGCCTCCTCCACCCTCGGCTCCGCCCTCAGCGGCTCCAGGCGTCTACGGCGTCCTCTACGCCCTCCCGCCCCAAGACGAAGCAACCCTCGACAGATGCGAAGGCGTGCCCCACGCCTACCAAAAACAAGACCTCGCCGTCAGCATCGCGAACCTCGCCTCCAAAGGCACCGGCGCCACTTCGGCTGCCGCCGGTCTCACACCGGGCAGCAACGTCACGGCACTAGTCTACGTCGACACCGAGAGGACGGAACCCTCGACGCCGCGGGCCGAGTACGTCGACCGGATGAACCGCGGCGTCGACGAGGCGACGGAGAGGTTTGGGTTGCCGCGGGGGTATGTTGATGACGTGATTCGGGGTTATATCCCGGCTGCTGCTGCTGCTTCTTCGGAAGAGGATACCAAGACCATCAAGGACCCGTTTCTCGAAATTTCTTGAGTTTCTTAAGCATTCGTCCTGCCCTGGGATCAGACGGCGCCAAAAAGCACGATCTCCCGTACAGCCTGCCCAAGAAAACTTGGACAGAGCGCTGGGCTTCACGATCCGACTCTCGCGAGCGGTATTTCGATCCCCTCGAAGCACTCGCTTCCTACCCATCGTCATTCCCAAACTATACCCCCAAGCCGAGGAACTCCCCCTTTCCCCTTCCTACCATTCTCATCATACCTCAGTACCTCAGAAAGGGCAATCGTAAGAGAGAAAAAGACAGACCAACCGCATAATCCCGTCGCCAAAATCCCCCAGGAAACACTCCAAAACCTCTTGGCATAGTCAAGAAACGCCTTGGCAAAAGCCCAACTAGGAAACGGGGGTAGCCTGCCCCCTTTTCAAGCTTCTCTCCAAGAAGCGTGTGATGAGTACTGTTGTCCCTTTCTTTTTGTCAGGGGCCAGGCCAGGAGGTTGCGTACAGGCCTACAGCAGCAACTGGAAACCGGACAGTCGGTATTCCGTGGTGAGAAAAGACTTCTTTTTTTAGAACCCAAATGAGACATGCAGGGAGAGAGAGAGAGACATCAGATGAAGAGGAATGGTCCGAATGGAGCACGTGGTTGGTGCACAGGCCATGGAATGGAAGCGATTGGTACAACTGGTTAGAGCAGCTAAGCATCACTAGAGACGGGATCGCGACATGAGCATGGTTCATTGAATGCGGTGAAAAGTGATGAAGAATCAGCCAATACTATCATTGACGAAGTTTCTGGCTCTAGGTATCTCTTTGTAGGTTATCGCTCTACTCAACAGCTTCAGGCTGTTCGGCCGTCTCTTTCGTATCCTGCTCTCCTCTCTCTGCCTACCTCCTCCAAAAGGAATGAGTGCTGTCTTGTTGAATGCACATCCGAAAAAACGCCTTGCTCGATGCAGGTACATCAGCCATAAATCTTGAACATCTTGTGTAGAACATGAGAACCCCCAAAAACGCCCTCGCAATGCAATGCTATGAAGAAGCCAAAAATCGACCGTTTGAAACATTAAGATCCCCCGAAACCCATTCAACAGAATGCGGCGTGTTGGTTGTTTTTGGTGATTTAGAAAAGGTAGAGCGAGAACCCAGTCGCAAAGGCAACAGATCCCGCAAAGATGGACGCCGCCAGTGGCGCCAACGACGGCGCGGCATTCTTTCCTCCACGGACGATGCCGTCCGTGGCGGACACGGGGCTCGCGACGGCGACGGCAGACGGCACGGCGCTGCTGCCCTTGCCAATCTCGAGAACATTCGTGCTCGTGGCGTTGAACTTGGTCTGCGCCAAGGAGACCTCGTTGTTGTCAATGTCATAGACCACGTACGCCGAGCGCAGGAACGTGTCGCCGAGGACGTTTGTGCCGTCGCCGGCGGGCGCGATGCCAAAGAGGCAGGCCTCGACGCCGTTGGAGAAGGACGTGCGCTTGCCGGTGATGGCGACGAGGTCGAGCACGAGCTCGTCGATGGGTACCGTGATGGGCTGGCCCGAGAAGGTGAAGGTCATGTTGGAGCCCGAGTTGGCCGTGGAGCAGGGGATGAAGGCGACGCCCTCTTCTTGCTGGTAGACGGCGCCCACCATGGAGTAGATTGTCGTGGTCATGTCGTCGGGGAGATACGTGAGACTGGAACCCGAGTCGAGCAGGACGGCTAGGGCCATGTTTTCGTCCAACGTCTTTGAGCCGAGCGTCACCTTTGTCAGGGTGATGAGGAACTCGGCGTAGCTGCCAGACTCCTTCTGGATGGGTACGGTCTTGAGCTCGCCTTCGAAACGCTCCGTGTCGACTCCGCCGAAAAGAATGTTTCCCTGGCTCGCGTCCAGATCATTCAGCCACAAGCTGAAGGCGCTGGATTGGATGAGGCCCTGAGAGACCATCTTGGCGGGCAAGTTGTCGTAGGAGGCCAAACCGGCACGCCCAACCTGCACTTCGTTGACCTTGTATCCGACTCCTAGGATGCCTTGCGCGGATGAACTCGTGTAGCCGACACCGAACTGGAAGTCGGTCAAAGTAGATCCGCCAATGGTGAACTTATCCGTCACGTAATCTCCAGTCGCTCCCGAGCCGTCGACATAACTAATGTTGAACCAGCTTCCGACGTAGTTGTAGGTTGACGAATCGTTGGCCGAGTAGGTACCGGACACGGAGCATGGCGTGCCTTGACCTTTGCAAAGAGCCGAACTTGCAGTGTTAACCCAGAGATCACTACTTCCGGTGTCGAGGTGAAGTCGCATAGGCTGTGCTGGTGTTCCGAGAGAGCCGTTCACAAAATACAAAGTTTCCTTGGAAGTGTTAGAGATTGTACCGAAAAGACATCGTTTGTAGACCTACCAAATTGTCCAAAGTCGCTTGCACTGAACCTCTCTTCCTCAACATGTCCCTCTTGTTGCGTGTGTACGGTATTGTCGCGCGGTGCAGGTCCAATCCAACCACCCTTGGTGCGCTGCTTTCGCTCTTTCTGAGTACGAGTCCCTCCGTGGGTAGTAGTGAAGCCGCGAGGGCAATTAATGTTGTTGACTTCATCTTGAGTCTGTGTTTGTGTTTGTACAGCGAGTTGTACGACTCTGAATTAGATCGATATCCAAGCTGTGAGTGTCGACCGGCCGCCAAGACAAGGGTGCCGGAAGGATGTAGATATAAGAGAATGGCGTCGTGCTATGAAGTCATTGATGGCGCAACACGGACGGTAGAGAAGAAAACTAGAAGGATGAGAAAAATATAGTCGGTTGCGAAATTCCGGAGTTCGGTGAAGGCGACTGCTCGCGGGGGGGAGTGGGCTCGGTATACGGCACGGTGGGGAGAGGATTCGTCACCCGTGATGGTGGCGGAGCTTGCGTTGCTGATGAAGACGAATTGGGGGCGGCGGGAGTGGTGAGCTGGCACCGGACCACCAAACCAGACTAGAGAGACAGGAAGGCGAAGGCAAAGGCCTTTTTTCTTTCCTTTCCGTTTTGCTTTCGGCGCAACGCGTAAACGTAGTGAGTGGGAAAATCCGGCGATCCGGAGGAGTTAAGAAAGTGAAAGTAGACTCGGAGTGTCTAGTGGTTAATACTAACTCGTGTAGGTGGTGGTCTTTGGATGAGTAAGTTGCAGTAGAGAGCAAGGCACGAGCAGGATAGTCCAATGCAATGGAAGCACAGAGGAAGCCAAAAGAGCAGAAGCAGAGCCAAAAAGTGCGGTTGGACGAGAAAAGCAAGTCAAAAGATGAGATGCAAGTCTTTCTTTGTACCAAAAGTCAAAATTCTGGTCCCCCTCTGTTCTTGGAATAGAAACAGCAACAGCGCGGACCATGGGCAAGGCGGGAACTGACACTGCCAAGCGCCACAGTCTCGTCCAAAAGGTCTCACCCAGTCGCAGACTTGACCTCGTCGTCATGCTCGGCGGGGCACTGGACGGGTTGACGGGGGGTTGCGGACAGGGTCCGGGGTTGAGCGTGTTTGGACGAGGCCGGGAGTAGCGAGTTGCTCCTCAAGAGAGACTCAGACAGAGAGACTGAGAGACTTACAGCGTACTCCGTAAAGAGAGACCACTTGGTCACGCTTACAGCGGAAGGCTTAGAAGGGTGAGAAGGAAGGGATGTTGACGGACGGAGCAGCGAATTGGTGCAAGATGGTTGGACAAGAAAGGGGAAGGCCGAACGGTCTCCAGACTTGCCAGCCCGGGACGACCCCGGGTCAAACCTTCTCACCGACAGGGTTGGGGGGTATTGGAATCACAGGTATCACAAGTATCACAGACTCTCACGCACCAGTCACCACTGCCACTGGTAACGGGAAGGGAAGGAAGGGTAGGGGAAAGGGAAGGGAGGCTAGCGAGTGGTGAGAGCCATGTCAGGCGGAGTCGAAAAAGACGCGTGGCCGTGCTTGCATCTTGCCCTTCTAAGCATCCCGTCCCCTTTATTTTGCGGTGCTCTGCCCTTTTTTCTGCAGTTTGCGTGGGCCGGTAGCCGTAGGTCCGTAGCCTGTAAGGAAAGACAACCCAGCCCCCCTTGCTCCCACATTCCCTCTCTCTCACACAGTCTACGGTAGTATGGACAGTGAGAGTCACACTTGCGCTCTGAGTACTCGGAGAAGGAAGAGCGCGCAATAGTCGTGTGAGTGTCTTCCGCACCGCGGCTGCGCAAAAGAAGAGGGCGGTGCGGGTTGCGGTTGCGGTCGTGCGGTTGCGCTGCAGCAGCTGGGCAGGGGTAAAAATGGCTGCATGTGAAACGCGAGCATCAATGTAACCCCCGACCAACAGCGAACCCTTTTCTGTCTCAGCTAGCGGAATATCAGACACGTTGGATTCTGGAACCAACATCGCTACGGGCTCACGGAGTACCTCTCTCTACCTTGTAGGCTTCTCACCAACGCTCTGGTCAGCCAGGCGCCCTCGCTGCCACACCCGACCTACGGATATGACTTGCGACTCGAGGCCAGCCGAGGAGGTGTTCTTCGTCGCGTTCCCTGATAAAATCAGACATCCTCTCGGTCCGAGCCAGCATGGGGTAAGACGACGAACGCAGCAAGACACAAAAAAGAACTGTAACCTCTAAAATTGGTGATACTCGACACTCGACACCTACACCTCCTTCATACCTTTACCCTTCATCCAGGTCTCACGATACAGAACAAGTGCTGGCACCGGCAACACGGTGCCGCCAGAGCCGCATCACTGATCAGTCCTCTAGAAAAGACTCCTGCTTGCGTCTCTTGACGTCGGAGATCGTAGCATCACCAGCGCATGTTCGCTCATGGATTGCGCAACGCGCCAACGCGGTGAGGAATCATCTGCTTCATAATCTTCACTTTGGTCTAGCCGACAGACCCGATCGCGTTGATGCGTTCATCGCCACTCCGGGAATCCGGAAGAGCCCGTCCATCGAGCCTTGCCTTGCCTTGCCTTAGGCTCGAATCGTCAATCAGTCTCCCATGACGGTGTAATAAGGCAATGGCGGGAACGGGAATTCGAAAGGGAACGTAAATGAGCTAAAAAGGAAGTCCCCGTCATCCAACCACATGCGCTTCGCCGCTTCGTCCAAACGCTCCCTCTTCTCCCCCCCCCCCCCCCCCCCCCCCCCCCCCCCCCCCCCCCCCCCCCCGGCGCGAGCGCGCCCCCCCCCCCCCCCCCCCCCCCCCCCCCCCCCCCCCCCCCACACTCCATACCGATGCCGAGATCCGATGGTCCGGGATGTGGCGCGCGAGCAGCGTCCGGGCCAAGAGCACCAAGTCCCGGCGCTACTGCAAAAGGTAGGCAAGACGTCCAAGAACTCCAAGACTCCAGGAGGCCGAAAGAAAATGAGGGATGACGAGGCCACCACGGGCCCGTCGGCCTCTCCAATTTGTCGTATTTCTCATGATTTCGTACGAGAAGTGGATTTGTTAGGTGGGCGTGTCCGCTTTTTCTCTACCGTCCGCGGGCCGAGTAAAAATAAGAACGGGATCCGTAAATAAGGTCAACCTTGAACCGTGGCATAGGAAAAGAAGGATACTACTCCGTATGTGAGTATGGAGTATTAGACTTCAAAGTGTCACTGTATCAGGACTCCAAAAACCCGCCTGACAGCACCGCTCTTGGTGCAGATCATGTGTAAGGACCCAGGTCATAGATTGAAGATGGGTGCGACCGCTCGTTCTTCAAAGTTCGCCCATCTATCTGGCACATCTGGCGCGCAAGAATCCCCCCTGACTCGCCCGCACTCTTTTTTCGTTTCCTCCCGAACGGGGATTGCCAGCCATTTGCTTCGAGGACGAATCATGAACTGGAGATCCCCCGAAAAGAAGCATCTCTGCGACGGTGCTCCCCACTTCCCCCTTGGACCGTGCACGGCATCCTGGAAAGTCACATGTATAATCACGTGGAATCTCTAAATCCGGATCACTGGCACCGGCCGGCTGGGGTGGGTCCCCGGCGCCGACCGCGCCGCTCCCGTCCGGCTCACCTCATCTTGTCGCCACCACGAACCAATCACGAGCATCCGCGGCCACCGCATCCTTCCAGTCAGCTCGTTGAAAGTAGGTCTCTCCATTGGTACATCATAACGGCTGAATGTGCACAGGGCCTGGAGTATCCGTAAGGCAGTCAGCATTCGTGCCACGCGTAGGGCTACCTCTCGCCCGACGCCGTACATGTAAGTACAAAAGATAAGATCGGATCGGAATTATCCCGTTCGTGACAAGCCACCGCGAATGGTGAGTGGTTCAACGAAGGAAAGTCAAAAGGTGTACCGCGAAATAGGTATGCCTCAAGCCTGGTTTACGTATTTTAGGCAACTAAGTCTAAGAGCTGTGCATGAGTGTAGTATGGCGACGAATGAAGTAGGCCTCCTCGATGCAACCAAACGTAGATGATATATAAGTTGTGATGCGTGACCATACGTTCTCCCGGTAAAACTACCCGTCATCTCATCAGATCTTGGAAAGCCCTCTAAGCATCAGATAAGCTTAAATCAACCAGAAAAGTCAATGCAATCCATCCTCACATCATCCGCCCCTGCCACCAGAATGGACGAAATCGTCTTTGCGAACCTGGACCGCTGGTGCGTACTACAGCCTCACCTTCCCTTTCCAACATCACAGATCCCGCGAAACTCGTAGCTAACGCACCTCATCCTCCAAGTCCATCATACTCCGTAAGTCATTCCCTCCAGCCTCGAAACCTCGTCTCCAAGCCCTCCTCTCCTCCTCTAACCACCACCAACAACTAGTCCTTCTTCGGCGCAATGGGCTGCATATCCGCCATAGTCTTCACGGTCCTCGGCTCCTCCTACGGCACCGCCAAATCCTCCGCCGCAATCTTCTCCGCGGGCGTCCTCCGCCCGGACCGCCTCATGCAAAACACCCTCTGCGCCATCATGGCCCAGATCCTCAGCATCTACGGCCTCGTCGCCGCCGTCATCATCGCGAACCGCCTCGTCGAGAAGCAGGCCCTGCACACGAGTTTCCTGCAGTTCGCCGCGGGGATAAGCGTCGGCCTGTGTGGGCTTGCGGCGGGGTTCGCGATCGGGATTGTTGGCGATGCTGGAGGTAACCGTTTCTCCTCTATCCCACTTCTCTCCTCAACCACTTCCCTTTCCCCCCCCTTTGTTGTTTACTCTGCGCTGTCGATGACACCTACGGCCTTCGGTCGAGGAACAAAGGGTCATAAGAGCAAGGTCGTAATGGTAACTAACACCCATTCAACAGTCAGAGCCACGAACCAACAACCGCGTCTATACACAGGCATGGTCCTAATCCTCATCTTCGCAGAGGTCCTAGGCCTCTACGGCCTCATCGTCTCCATCCTCCTGCTCTCGACTTCGCAAACGCAAGTCACCGACTGCTCAGGCTCCTGAAAAGAATCCCCTGCCTGTCTCTCCACCACAAATCCAAATCAAAGCCTTCAACACCAAAGCAAGACTTACGCTGTTGTCGAAACCGAGATATCGGGTTACAATACAATCAGAATCAATATAGTAGTCTTAAACCATGATATTCCGGGATGTACTCTGAACAAACTCTTGAATTTGAAAACGCCGGGTATTGCAGCCATTAAGACAACGCTTGCTCATGCAAGGTTCTTGTTTTTGCTATCATGTACAAAGATAAGAAGAGACCGCGGACGTCTACACCACAGAGGCCACCACACACCCACCCCCTTTAAATCCTCCATTCATTGAGGTTATCCTGTGGCGTCACAAATGGCTCATTAATCCTCTTAATGGCAAACTCGCTGCAAAGAATACTGCGTCATGTTAGCAATACGTCACTCGCAAATAGGCAACCCGTTGTAAACTCACCATGCTGATGCCACCAACGAGTCCAACTCCGTAATCATGGCCTCCCTCTTGGCACCATTCACCAGACCTTTACTAATCTGCACCTGCAGCTCGCGGATCCTCTTGCTCGTGCCGACCCCAGCCTGCTCCAGCACCCTCTTGCCCAGACAATCCGAGTGGAACGAGTGCTGGCAGGGAAAGACGAAAAACTGCCTGCTCAGCAACGGCAGCCCGCAGACGTAGCACTTCTCCCCGGGCTCGACAATGGCGTACCGGTGATCCAAGGCGGCGATGTCGACCTTGATATTCGTCGCCGTCTGTGACGACTCGTCCATCTCCTTCTTCAACGAGTCAATGTTGCGCCCGTAATCCTCGAGCGCCGTGCAAATCTCCTCCTTGAAGTCGTCAATGACGACGAAGTCCGGGAAAAAGGGGATGAGATCCTCAATCTTTAGCAAGTCGCACCGCTTCAAAAAGTCAATGGCCGTCTTGATGCCGTTGGACTGCGAAATGACCTTGCGCGCGACGGCGAGCCAGAGCTTCTTCCGCAGAGGCGGGTTGGACATGGGCCGGTCGGCAATCACAGACGCCAGCTCAACCTCGTTATGCGAGAGCGCCAGGTCGACGGCTTGCAGGTACTGACCCATGCTGGTGTAGATGTGGACGCAAGACAGCGTGCGGTGGTGCTGGATGCACAGGCGAAGGGCAAAATCCGGGTCGTAATTCGGCTCCTCGCCCTGCGATTCTAGATATGACAGCAAACCAGCTTCATCTTTGGAGGTTTGTGCATATATCGAAACAAGAGTGTTGTGTACTGCCGAATCCTTGGAGTTGAGCTGGTTGATGACATACTGCAGATACCTGACGGCCTGGTTCTGCTGAGGGGTGCCCTCGAAGTTGCGGTTATACTCCAGCAGCGCAGGAATCAGCTTGCGAGGCTTCAAGTCGGAATGGCGCATGAGGATCTCAACAAGGTCCGAAGCGACGTGCGTCATGAGCACAGTGCTGTACCGGTAGAACACCTCAGGATCCGTCTGCTTCTTCAGCACCGTCAGTACCTCGGGCCACCGCTCGCGCTGAACCCAGTACGACAGGACGTAGTTGTAGTCGTTGACGGCGTTGGCAAAGTGCAACAGCTCTTGCTCCCGACCGTGGCTGCTGATCACGTCGTACACTGTCCGCCGGTCGAGGTCAGACTTGTACTTGTTGACAAACTCCTGGAACTCGCCCTGGACAGCGTGGAGCTGCTCTCTCGACTGCGCCGGGTTGAGGCCGTCCGCTAGCTCGGCTTGCGTAATGATAGTGTCGTCTAGCGAGTTGAGCCTCGCCATGAAGATCTCTACCAGCCAACTCGCAATCATTATTCTTTGCATGACGGCCGCCTTCTTCGACGTGCTCAACTTCGCTAGTAAATATTTCCTCAGAGCGTCCGGCTCGTTGTTGTCGATAAAGGTAAGAGCCACCTCTTCAAATGGCTTATTGCTTCGTCCGTACACCGAGGCGGCCTCCATATATTGCCGCTTGGCAACGAGGTGGTCACCATATGAGGTCGCTACCGTCTCCCGTTGCGCGGGCGTCTTGGCATGCTGCAGCGCAGAGTCAAACTGTTGCAGCTTCAGCATGATTTGCCAGATATTGCGGTCCTCGTCCCTGACGACGACCTCGAAGATTTCCTGCGCAGTGAACATCCAGAATGTGTTCTTCTGCAGATCCACAGACAAGCTCACAGCCTTCTGGCCCGGGTCCAACACGATCTGGTCATAGACCACCTCTCCAGTCAGGCGATTCGTGGCTACCACGCGGCCTCCAATCAGGCTGACAATGTGCCACTGCGTCAGCGCAATCGCCTCGACGTAATCCGCCGTAGCTTTTCGCTTGCTTCCCGATCCGTCAGACGACGAACCAATCTTGTCCCGCGGGAGCATGCTCGACTCATTGAATATCTTTTTGCCCTCGGCGCTTGAGGCGAGCTGCCCGTGGAAGATACCCTGCGCAGAAAGCCACGCGTAGGCCCGTTCGTGCGCCTCGTCCTCGTACGGGTTCTGGTCAGGGGGATCCGGCGAGACGACCAGCGCAGACGTGGCGGCGGCCGAGGCGCGCGACAGCTCGTGAATGACGGGCTGCTCCGACTCAAACAGCTTCGTGTACACCGACCCTCCGCTGTCGTGGCCGCTGCCGACCTTGCCAGCCAAATGAAACAGCCGGCTCTGCGTCGCAATCATGACCCGCCGCATGTCCGGTCGTTTCGGCAACGTATCGGCCCAGAGTCCCGTGATCGGTCCATCCGGGAGCTTGTGCAGGTTCTTGAGCTTGATGTCCTTCTTATAGAACTCCGAGGTGGTCTCGATGGAGGCCTCGTAGATGTTGCCGTCGGCGGCACCGAGCAAAATCTCGCGGGTCGACGCCGTGGGCAGCGAGGGATTCCAGGCAACGCTCTCGATGGAGACGCCTCGCAGGCGGGCCAGGGCGCGCGGGTGCTTGTGTTGGGAGTGGAGGTAGTAGTTCTCGCCGAGCGCCGTGCAGACGAGGAGGTGGGAGGCGGTCGGATCGAGAAACATGCGGCGGATGACGCCGACTTCTGCCGGTTTCTTGGGGAGGTCAATGTCTGCGAATAGTCTCATGGTTAGCAACCCATTATTCGTAGGTAGCAAAGTACCGTCATTCCGTCCGACTGTAAAAACGCACCATCAATATCCTCGGGTCTATTAAGATCGATACGCAAGATACGTCCGTTGGATAACGCCAAAACTAAAACATTGTTCGCGACCTGGGCGGCGACAAAGTCGGCCGCGATGGAGAACTGCAGCTGGACTCGCTCGACGATGAACATGGGCAGCGCGGCGTCGTCCAGGTCGAGCACCCCGTTGCCGGCGGCGACGAAGCCGTCGGTGGGGTTCAAAGCCATGATTCGAAGGGGCGGCTACGTCGGGGTCATACGGGCATCGTCGCTGGGGATCGTGATTTCGCTTCGAGCGTTGGTGAGTGCGCCAGCTGCGGTTGCGCAAAGTGGACGACTCGTTGAAGGCTGGTGATTGTGTGTGTGGTCGCTGTTGTGTAGAGGATGGATGACATAGGCAGGGAGCTCGGCCGGCTCCCCACTGCAACCTGGGAACGGAGCTATGGCGGTACGTACTTCTGAAGCACCGAGCTCTCAAGTTCCTCAAGCTCGAGGTATTCAGTTGTGACATTTCACAACTTATTCGGCACCTCTGCGGCAATCCTCACTGGGAATTCTTCATCTCACCACATAGCTAAGCATATTGCAGCAAATAGAGAGCTTCGTCTTTTTTCATCTTAATTTCAATGACTATCCTTAATCTGCCTAGTAGCTAGGATATCTCTCGACCCCTTTGGTCTGCACATTGGTGCACCTCGAGTCCTCCTCGAACCTGCCATCCCCCATTTTGATACGAGTATCTTCAGTTGATCGCTTTGAAAGGCAAGGTACTTTTTCTCGACCCCGTCCGGTTTCCATAGAAGGTAAGGTAAAATAAGTAGGAGCTATGCAAGTTTGTTGATCGCTTTTAAATATGACCGGCCAAGCTCTTCTGCCGGTGTGAAAGTTGCGATGTATGCAAGTGAACATGAAGGTAATAGCGGTTGCTCTAATTTAGTTAGGCCCGGGCTGTTCGTCACCCGGATAGAGCAGAAAATTATTGCCTTCGCCTCACCAAGAAGGTGAAGGCGAGTAGGTCATTCGACAACTCAGACCGCCGTCTCAATGGCGGACTCGTCATCGTCATGGTGTCTGCTGCAAGCATCCTCACGCGCGGTATCATCCGTCTCATCCGCGTCGTCGTTAAAAATCGGGTACACCCTCGGCGGCGTGACCGCAGTCGTCGGCTTTCTTCCCACCAATACGCGCGCCTTGACGATGAGACCATGCGACTTGATCGGATCCCTCGCCAGGCGCGCCATCTCCCTCGCGACGTTGTGGCACGCCGTCTTTACGTGATCGGGCTCCCAGCCCATGTACTTTGTGAGCGGCCGCAGGCACTCGGCTTCCAGGCCGTCGATGCAGGCAATCAGCCACAGCTTGCCCTCGCTCGACTCGAGATTAATAGGTATAGTGTGCTCCGTCAGCTTGATATCGGTGAAGCCGGCATCCGTCAACAGCTTCGGGTTCATGTGCGCGACGCCTCTCGCCCGCCCGGCCTTGACGCCCGCCTGCGTCAGGTCTCTCGAGAGCTCGTGGATCTCGGACGTGGGAGGGAACTCTGAGAGGAACTTCTTGAAGCCCTGCTGGTCGTCCCAGTCCAGCAGCTCGATCCAGCCGCCGGGGCGGATGACCTTGAAGGCCTCCTTGTAGATAAAATTCCAGTCGAGGAAGGCGCCCATCATGTGGCGGAAGTGTACCAGGTCGAACGAGTTGAGCTCGCGCTCCCACTCGAGCTCGGCGTCGTCGACTTCGAAGAAGCAGTTCATCGGTATTGACGTGGGCGCTATGGCGGAAATGTCTGTGCCAATGACCTCGCAGTTGGGGAACTCGTCCGCCATGCCTATCGCCCACTCGCCAATGCCCGTGCCGACGTCTAGTATCCTCTGTGGGTTCTCCATCGGTACCGTGCTCAGCTTGCCGTCGAAAACGTGGAGATAGACTCTGTGGATTAAGCTCATGCGGCACATTTCCCACTCATCGTTTGGAAGGTGGTAGTGGGATCCGCAGTATCGACGACCGTTTTCCCACTGGTAGTCCAACTCTCGCTCCATGAATGACCTCGTTGACGACCTGCAGTAACCTCCTAGTCAGCCTTCGTCCGAACCGTCATCGCTTGGCGGGCTCTGCATAGGCGTAGAAAAAAAAAAGCAGCACACATCCCAGAAAATTACTCACATGTCTTGGTGATTTGGCGACGTCATGTAGGGCATCTCGGTGCGATGCGACTCGCTCGGTCGAGGGTAGTGACTCGGCGCAAACACAGAAAAATTATCGTCATCGTCAACCTCCATGCCCTCCTCCTCTTGCGAATTCCACTCCTCGTCGGCCTCGAGACCGGCCTGCGAACCATCTTCGGTGCTGCCCATGACGCTCGTCATCTCGGTGGCGGCGCTCCCGGTATCGCGCATGCCGCTCGACAGGCCGTCGCTCGAGTGGGAGGCGAGCTCGTCGGTGGTGGACATGCTGGACTCGGCGCCCTGCGCGGGGTCTGGTCGTGTGCTGGTTCCCTTGTTGCGCTTCTTGGTGCGCCGCTTCCTGGCCATGGGCGGCGGCGGCCGAGACCCGTCCCGTCCGTTTGTGCCACCCGGGAAGGGTCTGAGTTGGAAAGGGTCCCTATCGCGGTCTTTCTGTTCCTAGTCGGCGGCCCCGGAACGTCATGTCATGACCCGCGACGGGATGCCGGGGGGATGAGGTTGGTTGATTTTGTTTGGCGGCTGTGAGTAGAAAAGGAGAATGGGTTTCGTCGTTCTCGTCGAGGTTGATTAGGTAGCAGTAGAGGGCCAGTAAAGGGGGGCGGCGGAGTGGGTTCTCGCGGAAATCTCAAAGGACGGAAATAGAGGGCTGGCGATTTTGGTGCCAAATCCGGATGCTATCGGTCGGCCGATCGGTGGTCGCGATTGCGATTGCTCGGGCAGATTGTGGAAAGTGTGTTTTTGCTCCTTGGTGTAGACTTGAGAGAGAGAGAGAGAGGAACAAAAGAGAAAAGATGGTACGAGGCCGAGTGCGGTAAAGCGGGAGAAGATTGAAAGAAGGGGCCTCTCTTGGAAAGGAAGACGCGGGAGGGCGGGACTGGCAGAGAGACGATGGCTTAAGAAACTCCGTACGTAGTAGAGGCTTTCGAGGGGGGTACGAAGTAGTGGAAAGGACGTTCGTTTTGAGGATAATCAGGCGACGACGTGACTTGCCAGTCGGGTAGGATTAACACTGAAAGGGTATGGCTGCTCCGGGGAGGACGTCCTAGTGCGGGTGCCCTTGGCCAGTGCATTGCTCTAATCCTGTGCAGAAATCCTGACAGGTGCCGGGATCTCGCAACTTGCAAGGACGCTGGCGATGGGACCGGGACGACGAGGACGACGGACGAGGGGGGTGGGTGGGAACCGACGGGGCAAACGATCAAGGGTTCTTTTCACTGCTGAATTACCAACGGGCATTCATACATACATACATACAATGCATTACTGTACTCCGTAGACTGTCCGTCTCGTCAATCACTTGGACTGTGGACAGACACAGCGGCAGAAAGTGTGGGAGCTGCCGTGGAGATCGTTGCTTTACCTTAGCAATGGAACCTACTACGGAGAGTCTCTTGTTCCAAGAGTCCGACTGGCTTGGAACTAATACGGAGACACGAGCTTGGATACTCTACTGCACAGTAGCTGCGGGAGTGGACGAGGGCCATGTCGTTAAAACGGCATCTTAATGGACCCAGAGATGGTGGTGCGGGCTCGAGGTAAGGTATCATTTCGTTGCGTCTGGACCTCTTGCTCCAATTCTAGTACGCTTCTACGCCTACGTACTCCTACGCAGTATGCAGGACGCGAAAGAC
Organism: Colletotrichum tamarilloi; assembly: GCF_030869305.1. Classification (NCBI taxonomy): domain Eukaryota; kingdom Fungi; phylum Ascomycota; class Sordariomycetes; order Glomerellales; family Glomerellaceae; genus Colletotrichum; species Colletotrichum tamarilloi. The sequence continues at coordinate 198,453 of NW_026849387.1, forward strand.
ATGAGATTTCATTCGTACATTCGAGCCACCAAGCTCTTTGCATTGGTACGCTGGATATGCAAGGTCAGTGTGCTACATCAGGGTACACATTGTAGTCGTGAAGAAACACTGGGCACGTAAGGATTGTACTTGCAACCAACTGAGATTCCCAGCGGCTCACAGATTGGATAAATAGGGCTGCCTGCTATGCTCGAGGAGTCGACCAAATTATGATGGACCATCTGCCTCCTTCGTTTTCTTCCCCTCATCTAGAATGAAGTCTAGAAACGAGGACTGGTACGATGTCAGGGAACCGCCGGTACGGGCAGTCAGCACCTTACTGCACCTAAGCACTTGAGGTAGTAGACGGAGGCTGCAGGCAAGCTGCAATATACCCTCCACTGCCTACCTTGGCACCACTTCATCTCTTGACCTCTGAGAGTACGATACATGCTACTTCCTCCTCCCCATTGATAAGCAAAGCATACCAAACCCTTATGCGCATCCTTTAACCCAATTCCGGCTCCCACCCGCGATATTGTTCCCAACAGCATGGGACGGAAGTCTGGGCTCAAAGAAAAGGGAAAACCCACGCACAGGCACTCGTTCAGAACTCTCCATCGCCGCGGTGCGTCCAAGGACTCCCAGGCCCAAGGATGAGGGACAGCCCCCCCTCTCCGTGGCCCCCGCCGTTGGAACCTTGGAGGCTTGGGCTTAGACCCCACCGAACCACAACTTCAGAGCCCACAACCGCGCCTCGGGGGCTCTGTCTCTCCCTCCCAGGTCTCTCGCTGCCACTTCTGGTTGGCCCGGGTCTCGGGGATGAATGGGTCCGGGTCGTTGTGGATCAAGGTAGGTCGTCTCCCTCCCCCGGGGCCCCCGCCCACACCACACCTAATGTTGCCCTTACCCAGAAGCTCAAGCACGTCCAAGGGGGAAGAGGATGGGAACCCAAAGGGAAGAAAAGAGAGAAGAGAGAGAGGGGGTCAAGCGGTTCACGCGAATCAAGCCTCAAGGACCGTTGTCTAGCAGTTTTACAGGATCATTATCTATCTACGAGAATTATCCACCAAGAAAGCGGGAAATGTACTGTCCAGCCCTCACCCAGATTCCAATCTGTGCGATAAAGAGGGCTATTCCTCGGCCGTGACTTTCCTGTACCTTGCTATGTACTTGACGTTCGCTCCAACCTTCAGCCCACCAGCCCATCATGTTCCAATCGAATCCCAGATGGGACATCAATTCCCCTCCTTCGATAAAATTGAACAAGTCCGTACAAGGTGGGGTCCGGAGATGGACAAGAGCCCGATGGTTATCGCTCGTAGCTAGATAGGTATTTCAATATGCACCGGTGGCACCAGCAGCAAGCCGGAACAACGCAAGAAGGAGAGGTGAGCTATCTACTACTGCTGCACGGCATTACCAATCCTGCCAATCTAGGTAGGTTACACAAACCTCATGGAGCAGGTAGGTATCCATCCGTACCTCGAATTCAAAGAGAACAAGTTTGAATCCCTCCGCCTCCGAGAAGGCCGATCCCGAACCAACCAAAGTTGAATGACCGGGGTGTAAATCCATCTCGAACCATTCGCGCGGTACCTTACCTTGCCTTGCCCTCCTTCCCTTGACGACCTCCCAAGAGGAGAAGAGAGGGGAGAGCGGAGTAATCGTACCGTTCATAGGGGTCGAGACCTTTTCCCTTGTGTCTCTCGACCACTCTGTCCGTACAGATGGTCCATTGACCATCTAACAGTGACATCAGGACCTAAGAAAGAAAGGGGGAAAATAATAAGAACAGCAGTCACAAGAAACATGTGGAAATGGGAGAAAGAAGGATAACTTCCCGGGCCATTAGGCTGGTTTGCTCAAGTTTTGAATACCCTAAAAACAATCAAAGGAACCCAGCAACAAATCCCCCTGCATCTGCATGTCAGAAAGAGAGAATGAAAAACACGTGGTCCAGCCCCCTCCTCCCCTCCCCTCATGCGAAGGATCACGAGCAAAGAAGGAATACCAAAAAAAAGAAAAAAAGGAATATGACCATCCACAGCCGAATGTCGCCAAAAGTCTCCGAGAGGCGCGGCTCACGAGCTTCACAGCCATCATCACACGTGGGAAAACCCCCCTCCTCAGTCCATGCAATGTAGCCAGTCTGCCTGTCTATCCCATTGAAAGAATTCGAGACGATCATCATCTGAGCTTCTGTATTCCAGAATAACGATACCCCTAGACCAGGTCAATATGCCTGTTGTTCCGGTTGCCTCCCCTTGCCTCGGGACCAAAGTAAAGAACCCAAAGAGATGGTTCACTCTCCAACAAGAACCAACATCAAACGTGTGAACCTGCATGCCACCACCGCCGCCCCCTCTCTCGCTTACACCTTGGCCCACATGTTGTCATGAGAAGAGGGGGGGGGGGGGACCAACTTCATTCTATGAATGGATGACGATGACTGTAAGAGTTCATTACATACTTCATTGCATAACATGCAGATGACAAAGGATAGAAGCAGAAGAAACTGCACGTGGGCTCAACGATACGAATAACCTGATCATTGCTCTTTGAGCTATAACGCAACGCCTTTCCTCACTTTCATAGGTTGTCTTGGCCTTCTACTCTACCTGGGCAACAGTCGCCCGTCATCATACACAATATCAAAGAAGTCTCACAAAGGCTATCGGGCCAACACATCACATATGCATATCAAATATGGACTTGACTTTTGGAAAAAAGCTTCGATTTGCCGACCATCGACCATATGTTCTCTCTATGATTGAACCGCCATACTGTGTGCCTTTTACGCCCCCGCCATAAACCGGAGCCAGAAAAATGTGTTGTGTTTGTTGTGTTGTGTGTTCTGCAAACTTGCCAAGCTTTCTTTGGCCATACGCCAGACCCTGTTGCACGTCTCTAAAGGGATTTACATCGTAACAATTGAAGGAGCACACCCTTCCTCATGTCAATTTTCATGTCTCTCGTTCATTCCCCCTCTCCTTCCCTCCCAATCACTCGTCCACTCATGAGCGTATGGTCTATGCTCTAACAGAGTGGCCGTTGGTGCCGTTGACACCATCAATCACCTTTCTCTTCTTCGACTCGGGAGTAGGCGGTGAGTCGGCCACGGGCTCCTGGTCCGCAGAGACATCCAGTCCCTGGACGACAGGGAAAGGCGTGAGAACGGAGGTGATGTCACCCCACCACTCCTCGCCGAATTGGCGGTACCAGTTGACAGTGATACGCAGGCCGTCGGCGAAGCTCGTCTTCTGGTCCCAGCCGAGCTGGCGCAGCTTGGTGCCGTCGACGGCGTAGCGGTGGTCGTTGAAGGGACGGTCGTGTGTGTACTTAACCCACTTCTTGAACTCGTCCGTCGTAGAGAAGGGGATCTTCATCTCCTTGAGGAGATGGCTGCAGAGGTCAATGTTGGAGATCTCGTCGTAGGATCCGACGTTGTAGATTTGACCCATCTGGCCCTTGTGGAGGATGGTGTCAAATGCATCGGCCGCGTCGCCAGCAAACAGGTAGCGACGGGTGGGGCTTCCGTCGCCGTGGAGGACGACGGGCTGGCCTCTGTTCAGCAAACAACTGAACTTGGGAATAATTTCTGAGCGAGTTGGTCAGCTATCATTCGATAGGTATTCAAGTATTTTGATGACATACTCTCGGGGAACTGGTGCGGTCCGTAAACGTTGTTACTGCGCACGATGATAACGGGGAGCTTGAAGCTCTTCTGGTAGGACTGGACAAGCATCTCGGCGGCAGCCTTGGAGGCAGCATAAGGGTTCGTGGGTGCGAGGATGCTGGTCTCGAGGAGGTCGTCATCGTCATCGTTCACCTCGCCATAGACCTCATCAGTAGAGATGTGAATGAAGCGCTTGATGTTGACGCTCTTGGCGCTCTCAAGCAGAACGTGGGTGCCGTACACGTTGGTGTGAGTGAATCCATATGAGTTACCGAAACTCAAATCGACGTGTGATTGGGCGGCAAAGTGGAAGACGGTATCAATGTTGTACCGCTTCAGGCAGTGAAGGACTTCTGTGGGGTTGGTGATGTCGCCGTGGACAAAGGTGAAGTTTGACTTCTCATTCAGAACCCGAGTGTTGTTCAGTGATGAGCAGTAATCCAGCTTGTCGAATGAGATGATGTTGTATGCGTCGGGGTAAGTGAGAGTGAGATGACGGACGAGCCAGCATGCGCTTGAGGTATTTTGTTAGCTTGCGGTCAAACCGCAGTGCCAAGACCGCGACTTACATGAAGCCTGCGCCGCCAGTAATCATGATGTTCTTGACATCGGGAAGAGGCTCAAACTTGGTGGTACCCTTGAGCAAGGGCGCCTCCTTCCAAATACCTCCATCCTGGAAGAACTTGCCGTGACCATTGCTGTAGGCTTGGATTGAGGGTTAGCAACCACGGATGGTGATAAGGGTTGATAAGGACGATTTCCAACGTACTGCTCGGCGCGCGGTTCTGGCCGTTGAGTTGAGTCATTTCGACGGTCGGAACGGTATCTCTGTTGTAAATTGGCGTGTCGTTTGGTTGTGTGCGTGTGAGAGAGGTTGAGGAAAGTCGTGCGGACTGGTCGGTGTCGGGAGCTCGAAGAGAGTTTAAGGTTCGGGTTCGATTGCGAGTCAGGCTTGTGCGAGGTTGAAGTACAAGTAGGGAAAGCCAGCTGGGCTTTCAAGGGAGAGAGTATGTGGCCCTAAAAGTGAGTTTAGCTGGATGCCCACACGCAAGACACGCTCATGTCGGGCAATTAATCTTACCTCAGATATGGGATATCCCTATCACGTCTAAATCGAGGCCATTGGCGATCTGTGCCCTGTTCTGTCTCACTCACACCACCCCGAGTCGCGCGCAACTGAGGCAAGGGAGGCCGAACGTGGTCCGCGGTGGTTGAAGGATGGATGGTTCGTTAGTGAGAGCCAAGCGGAGTGGCTATGGCGAATCAGTCGTATTGACAGCGCGAAAAAGTAGTGGTAGTAGCTAGTAGTGAGAAATATTGGCAGGAGCAAGTGAGTGGGCAGGACCGGCGGTGATAGGTATGAGGGAGAGAGAGAATTCAAGGAGTTCTGTCAGCCCAATTTTTTGTGGTTAGTCGCTTGTCGTTCCGTCTCACGAGATGATGGATGCAGTAGGCTGAGATGAGCAGTGGCACGGAGGTCTGGAGGGCGAGAACTGGATACCTGCCACCTTTAAAAAGTCTGTGGCAGAGTGACAGCCAGAGTTCAGATAGCTTCGGCAAGGTGCATATGGAACCGTCGTAGGCGTTCAAATGAGATGGTGTGCGTAGGCTGTAAGAGGCATCCCAAGTTGAGGCGGTCGGTGGACAGCAGATCAGCAAGGGCCGAGATGATTGGCGTAAGCTCGACTGGGGAACGAGCATAGACGACCAGGTACAGGGCGGGTATCCGTAGCTCCAGGATAGAATCAAGTACCGGCCCGAGCTGCGGCGAGTACTTGGCAACGTGTCTCTCGACGTCTGTCCGTCGCTAATTAAGAGACTTGAGAGAGGGATTCAGGTTATTCGTACGCAACGGGATCAGAGTAGCTTGGATCATGTATAGAGTACAGCGGGACATGTAGGTAGGTCAGCTAATTAGCTGGGTTCTCTCTCTCTATCTCACTCAGATTTTGGTTAGCAGCTGTGGATGTGGCTTCCTTGCGATTACGACTGCAGCCACGGTCGTCGCTCCGATTGAGTGTGGGTGCTTGGCTGATGTTTTGGGGACAATCTCATGGATGCCGATCTAGCCCGGTGTGGGAGAAAGTGGATGGTGCGATGGCTACTTGCTGCTGCCGGCCTGCTGCCCTCGAAGCAGGTGCTACGGTAACTGGTGGGAAAGGAACAGTTTGACCGTACTTAGGTACTAGACAAGTGCAGTATAACAAGTGCGATGAGAATGGGATCGCAAATAATAGTTGTGACATCCGTAATGTGGTACGGAGGAGCGAGACTGAGAGGTGGATGGTGGGGGTGGACACCAAGAGGGTCTTGGCTGGGAAGCAACATCTTGAAACATGACGCTTGCCTGTGTTTGCAAAGTATCTGTACTTTGCACCCGTACTCTCAATCTCTTCCATCACTCTCGATTCCTCAGTATTATACCTACGTCAGCCACTGCCCACTGACTATCGCAGCAGCTTACCTACTACCTATGCGAACAGCGAGGTATATGTGCTTGCTTTTTCCTCGAGCACCTGCGTGATTAGTGCGAACCGGGGACTTTCCAAGGGAACCCTGGCATGGCATCCAGGCACAGGCTGCGTCCACGACAACTTTCTCAGGCTCTCCCGCCGCGGCCCCTCGCGATGTCCCAAAAATAAAATACAGCTCCAGTCTCCCGGCAGTACGCACACGGCGCAGTTTTGTCCGGAGCTTGCAGACACCCGGCCGGCAAAAGCTTGTATTTGAACGGCGTATCTAGACGTGTCAGAACGGGCGATTTCGAGTATCGATCACCGGGGGATGTGCCTTACATAATACACTCACCATAGGGAGTTGACGGATCATGTGATGATGGGATACGTACGGGAAGGCATCAAGACTCGAGAGCCGATTGGCAGCGAGTTGAACCGGACAAGTAACGGTACGTATTTGCTTTCTGACGTCCAAGGCGACAGGTACTTTCCCGGTACCCATACCCTTACCCTCTGCTTCCCTTCCCAACACCTTTCCCTCCCAAAAACCCAATCCATACCCAGCCGGAGCCGCTCTTTTCATGAGATGCCGTGCAGCAACTTGACAGATGCAACCCCAATTTAAACGAGACTTCCCAATGGAATGGGACCCCTTCTTTCCGCGCAAGCTAATGGAAACTAGGGAGAGCGACTACGTACGTCCAAGACACCGCTTTCCACGGGTATCATGGCGGCACGGCCGACCACGAGGCGTCGAGACTGAATAGTTTGTCAACTAGCCACAGATAGACCAGTGCCCTGAGATTCCCAGCCCGTCCCAGTCTCAGCTGGCTTCTCAGCCGTGGCCGCCGTGGGCGGGGGACCATTCCACAAACGCCTCCAGACCGGCCGCTAGTTCCTTTTCAGCCTATTGTCTGACAATACGCTGTTCTTGCTTCTGCGCCTAGAGGGATGGGGCTCGCAACCAATCTCTTCATCACTTTCTTGGCCTCCTTACCTCCGTGATACTTTGGGCTCTTTTCGTTCATCAGGGAGAAAGCAGGGGTAGCAGGGGCAAATAAACAATAAGAAGAATGTCAGGGGCTAAGAAGCGCTGGAATGTCCAACATGCCCACGTTCAGTAAGGTCTACACAGTAGAACGATTTCGCACCTTTTGCAACCCTGGCTCCAAGTACTTACACTTTGACTCCATCACACCGCCAAGACCTAGATGTAGCTGTCTGCTCATCGAGCTCCGTCCCCGGCCACACCTTCCAGTGAGAGTCGAGGAGCTTCGAGTTAGTCTGCGAGTAAACACGACAGCAAGAAACATGCTCGTGAACCGGCCCGTGACGGACGCCACAGATGCAGTCATCCAATGCTGTAAACATCCGATACGAGCCACTCTAGGGCCGACGTTCACGGATAGACTGACGAATGTGTCTCCGGCTCATGATGCTCCATTGGCTGACGGACGATGGCGACAGCGGAGCGTGCTAAGCCGGCTTCTCCCACTCGCCCGGCTCCTCGAACGTGGAGCCGTGATGGGCAAAGGCAACACCAGCTCCGGCGCCAGCGGGCGCCGTCGATGCTGGGGAGGCCGGGCGCGCGTCCCTGGTGGCTTGCAATGGGCCCTGTGGGGTGGCAGACGCGCAAGAATGTGGTGCTCATCTTTCCCATCCTCCCCCTCATGCCACGAATCGACCAAAGCACCATGGTAGACCACATTGCCTCAGGGTCTCTCTGGGGAATGCTGAAACGCTCGAGGATGACTTATCGGAGGGAGGAGACAATAGTAGTCAACACCAGACTGGCATGGAGTGGACGGTAGCCAGATTCCACGCAATCGCTGACATGTTCATCGCGAGGGATGTTGAGCAAGATGAGCCGACGACAGATGGCCCCCAAGTCAAGCGAGCGGCCTACGCCGTACAAGGCCAACTAATTTTGGCGTCCAAGGGAGCCGGCAAGACCATGGAACCCCCGTTCCTCCCGGCTGTGCGGACTCGACTTGCATGCTTGCGTCTTCAGATGAGATTGGCGCAGGGGCAGTGACGATCATGGATCAGGACCATGGACGGCATTTCCAGCGACAGATGCCAGGCACTGCAGTAACTGCACGCTGCTGCCCAGCCAAAACACATGACTTGCTGTCGGCTCGTTTCAAACCCCCCATGTCCTAGACATTTCAGAGTCTCGTCAACGGTTGGCCGCGCCAGAATTTGCGGGAAACGGTGGAGTAATCCGACAGACGAACGGCAGAAGATGCCGTTGCGTTGCGGCACATTGTATGCTGTTCATGCTGAAGGACCGCTGGAATGAGCTGCGACAGCGGCCAAGACATGGTGCATTCCTTCAGACGTCGAGAGATATTGGCGACAAGGAGCGAGGCTGGAAGTAGGCCACTTGGCAGCATTGGCGGAGGTTCGTACTGTGACTCTAATGTCTCAGGGAGTAAACTTTCCAATCTAGGCGTTAATTGTTCTACTAAACTCTATCCGCGAGAATTTTTGACAGCTGGACAATTGGTTCAAGTCGATGGAGCAAGACGACCCAGAAGGAACCGAGCGAACCGGCGCAACCATGGGAACAGCGCCGTGTGTCCCTCAAGAGCAGCCGCCATCCCAGGGGGAAGCTCCGTCGAAACCCTCTCTGTGTCAAGGCCATTGCCCACGGTCCACACGGTGACGCGTGTGCGAATTGGATCGGATCACAGAAAGTTCACGCTGGGATGCCGGCGAGAGCGAGAGTGCAGACAATTAGACAAAGTTGGGGCGGCTGTCGGAGAGAGTTGGGCGCATATCGGGCTGTCCGTTACTTCTTGAGCTGCTCGCGGAGGATGGCTTGTCGACCTGCTTGATCAAACGACTTGATGCAGAATATGAGGCTGCGTTCGTTCTTGCTCGAAGCATCGGCACCAGGTGCAACGAGCGATCGCCGGGTGAAGAACAGTAAGATCTCGTGTTCCTATTTGCCCTAGGTGTCAAGAACACTGACGACGGGACCCGACTGGAGCGAAGCTAACGTCGAGATCGAGTGCGAGTGTGCTGCATACGGCGGGTTTGGTGCCATGCTGTGGTGTTGCAGATGTGACGGATACGACGGGTGAAGAGAGACTTGCAGATTGTCGAGTCGGGTCTAATTGGATCTTGAGCGGGGCTGAAGCTTACGAAGTATTAGTGGCTTGGCGCTAACTTACGTGGTGTGGACCACAACATGTACTCGTACGGATACCTACACAATGTGCGCTACAAGACTCTGTTTTGGGGAAGAGAAGGAAAGCCACCGTGGCAGATGAGGGCGAGGCAGGCAGGCAGGCAGGCAGAAAAAGTTAGAGAGAGACAGACCAGAAAAGAAAGGCGGTCTCCAGAAAACAGCTCCCGTCCAGTTCGAGGAACCCGTGGGCTTGCGTCCGGTTGGATTGGTGGCTTTTGATGCAGCCATCTCGATCTGCAGGTGTTTTTCTATGTCTTGGTGTAAGGACGTTCAAGACCTTGGTGCTTGTATCCGTAGGGTACAGGACTCGATGCCCCCCTAAACCCGAGTCCAGGGAAACGGACCATGGTCCAAATGGCTTGCAGCCTTGTACTGGGCGTTCTCCCAGGGAAGGAAGGGCGGCGGCAGCGATGGCGGGGTGGCAGAGCAGGGTTTGGCCTCGTCTTGTTTGTTCAGATGGGATGGCTGGCTACTTTATGGTCCATGCCGCCGGATCGAGAGAGAGGAGAGCAATGCAGCCATAGCTTAACTAGCTGGTTCTCGTCACGATGGTTAAGCGTGTGCCAAGCTTTCGGAATGCAGACATTGTTTCTATGCAGTCTTGTCAGCGGTGCGCAAGTCTGTGTGGGTAAGTTGAGAGAGTGTGCGCCGCGACACAGCAACGGGAGTGCCAGAATCATCATCAATGTGTGTGATGGACGTGGAAGTCGCAAATCGCACGTCGCAAGTCCCGGTACGGGGTCGTGGGGCCCGCACCTTCCCCTGCCCTTTCCTTACGTCTCCCTCCTTCCTTCTCATCCCTCATCCCTCATCCCTGCTTTTGCTCTTGCTCTCTCTGCTTTCAGCCCGGGGTAGGTACTGGTCACTGCCTAGTAACTATTAGTAGCTACGACTAGGGAAGGAACCTCCCAGGTAGTCTCGTACTTTGCCCGTACTACCACCACCGAGACCCCCGCCAGCCTTTTTTGCCCTGAGTCTGACGCAAAAGAGAAAGAACGAGACCCCAAAACTGGCAGACCAGGCGGGCAAGAACGACGTACTTACTTTGGGACGCCGCCGCCTCGGACCTTCCATACGACTTTCGTTATATTTGCACCCGTCTGTCTACTTTACTCCCTTTCCCTTCAATTCCGCGGTTGCCCTTCGGAATTCTACCAGACGAGGCGTCTCCCTTTAAAGCATTCCAACGAACCGACGACTTTGCACTCTCGACACTCCCTTGTGCAACCCGACTTCCCATGGTACACTGAAATAGGACCCCAAAGCCCTTACCTGGCGACGATCTCAATCCATCAGCACCGGCCCTCGCCTGAATTCACGCACCGCCTCGCCGACTGCCCGCCCTTTTTTCCTTTTGCTCCCGCTCATTACCGTGGACTCGAATCTCACTCACTCACTCAGCTTGTCTGCTTTTCTTTTCCTTCCACACCAATTACCTCGTCTCGCCATCTCTCGTCGTTGCCCACCATGACTGACGACTACCGCACCGAGCGAGCGGGCTCTTTCGCCTCGTCTTCCACCGACGCCGCGACTCTCCACGAGCTAACCAAGTTGGACCCGATGGAGGACAGCGTTCAGAACCTCAAGTCGCACGATGATGAAGAGCTGGGCACCGAGGAGGACGAGAAGCTCTTGCCCAAGACCAATGAGAAGGAGGAGCCCCAGAAGTCTGGCATGACTTCTGCCATTATCTGGATGACCGTCAACACCTTGGCGACGATTGGAATCGTGAGTATACCACCGAAACCTGCGATTCCCCAGGGATGCGAAAATATGCTGACAATACCTTACCCAGGTCTTCACCAACAAGGCCATCTTCTCCGACCCTCAATGGAAGCTCTGCCAGCTCACCTTTGCGAGTTTCCACTTCTTGGTCACTTTCGGCACGCTGTTCGTCCTTTCCCGGCCTACCTTCGCTTACTTTACTCCGCGCCGTGCCGCCATCCGGGACTTGCTGCCGCTTTCCGTGGCCATGTGCCTCAACGTCATCCTGCCGAATCTCTCCCTGGCCTTCTCTTCCGTGACTTTTTACCAGATTGCCCGGATCCTGCTGACGCCGACCGTCGCGCTCATGAACTATGTGCTCTATAAGGCGACACTGCCCAGGAATGCGATAATGGCGCTCATCCCGGCTTGCCTCGGAGTCGGCATGGTCTCTTACTACGACTCTCTGCCTACCAAGGACGATAAGGTCAAGACCACCTCTACCCTGGGTGTCGTCTTTGCCTTTTCTGGCATTTTTGCCTCGTCTCTCTACACCGTCTGGATCGCCAGCTACCACCGTAAGCTCCAGATGTCCAGCATGCAGCTGCTTTACAACCAGGCTCCCATCGCCTCCTTCATGCTTCTCTACGTCATTCCCTTTGTTGACACCTTCCCCGACTGGGTCAATGTTCCTGGCAACCGCTGGATCATGATTGGCATGGTAGGTTTCCTCTGTCTTGAGTACCTTGATTCACTGTTGCTAACCGGCAACATATAGTCTGGCGCGTTTGCCTCGCTCATCAACATATCCCAATTCTTCATCATCGCCCAGACCGGTCCTGTGTCCAGCACTGTTGTTGGTCACCTCAAGACCTGCACCATTGTTGCTCTTGGCTGGATGGTGTCAGGCAGAGCCATTGGCGACAAGTCGGTTCTTGGTGTCTTTGTTGCCATTGGCGGCATTGTTGCGTAAGTTGTGAACAGAGCCTCTCTGCATATGAACACTAAACTAACGATTCACGCAGCTACTCTGTCGTCATGCTTCAGCACCAGCGCAACCAGCGCAAGTAGGCCATGGTCACATTGGCTGAGGCTCTACGTTGACTTTATAACATTTCGGAAACGGTTTTTTCTTTCTTTTTTGGCAGCATGGTGATCATGGGAATCAAGATGGCGTTGAGTAGATTGAGCCCGTCGGGATTAGACAGGGTCTATTTGGGATGATACCTCTTTTACATGAACCCAAACCTATCATGGCTCGGCGTATGGGGAACACAGGCACTCGAATTCGTAGCAAGGGAAAAATAAAACACTTCCTTTATTTTCCAACCAAAACCTGACGCATCTTTATGCCTCTTTCTTTTATTGTGATACGCGACATGACATGTTTAAAAACCCAATCTACCCTTTTTTTGAAGCCATGTAAATAACGCCGTACGGGGTACTCCCTGGCCAATAACACAATGCATCACTGTACTTGACACCCCGACATCCGCAGCGACCGAGGTGACCAAAGACCACACGGGGGAAAAAACCACTCTCTACAACTGGAACCGCTTGCGGTCCTTCTCCATCCTGGCCTTCCACTCCCACGGCTGCGACTCCTCACCCTCGCTGCCCGCCCTGCCGATACCCTTGTCCACCCTCCTCAGCTTAGCCGTGAACCGCGGGCCAACCTCCTGCAGTCCGACGCGGATGCCCTCGACGCCCTTCATCTCGGAGCCCTCGGCAGTCGTGATATTCTTCTCCGTCTCGCGCTTCTCGCGGAAGACATAGCGGTGGCGGCGGAAGAAGAGGTAGTCGCGCTGGTTGTGCACCGTAAGCACCTGGCGGCCCTCGAGCTCGGGCTGCGGGGGGAAGAGGCGCTGGAAGAGGGCGGCGGTGAGCAGGCCGAGCGGGGTCTTGAAGTTGTTGAGGAGGAGCTCCGGGTAGTGGTTCGTCGGGTTGCCGTGGCCGGGGAGCTTCTTGCCCTCCATGAAGTTTGTGATCGTAAAAGTGAAGGTGGGGCCGACGGGGAGGTGGACGATGGACATGCCCGTCAGCTTCTTCTGGTCTTCTTTGAGGAGGACGACGGCGGTGTAGTCGCGGTTGGCGGCGAACTTTGAGATCTCGCGGAGGGAGTACTTGTGGCCGTAGCGGTGGGCGGAGCGGGGCACGTAGGTGGAGTTCGGGAAGATGGTGCGGAAGATGTTGGCCTCGTGGTGGAGGGTCGAGTTGAGGGAGGTGGTGATGAGGATCTTGGGGGGCGGGGGCGCGTCTTCGGAAAAGAGGCTGGGGAACTTGAGGGCGAGGGAGGACGGGGTGAGGTCGAGGTTCGTCGAGGTCGTCGAGGGCGCGGCAGAGGAGTCCCTCTTTGCGCGGCGCTTCTCCTCGCGCCGCGCCTCCCTCTCGGCCTTCTTCTCCGCGGCGGCGGCCTCGTCTTCCTCGTCGTCGAGCATGCTGTCGTTATCGCTGTCGTCGTCCTCGCCATCGTCCTCGCCATCTTCGGCGTCGAGCTCCTGTTCCAGCGCGGCGTTCTCCTCCTCTTCTATCCTCCTCTTCTTGAGCCTCTCGACGTCCACCACCTTACCCAGGCTGTCGTCGTCGACGTCGTCCCAGACGCGCTTGCTGTCGATGGTCTGGGGCTTGTTCTTTGCGAGGCGGGCGGCGCGGAGCTCGGGGTTCTTGTCCTCCTCCTTCTTGCGGCGGAAGCGCATCTCGCGCTGGGCTTTATCCTTGTCCTTCTTTTGCAGGACGTACATCTCCTTGCGCTTGAGCTTGTTGGACGTCTTGTTTGTGAGCGAAGCCCCCATGGACTTGCCCGGCTTGGAGAAGCCCATCTTGAAGATTGGCTTCTGTTTTCTCTTTTTCGTTTCGATTGATAGAAGGTGAGTTTCCTCTATCCGAGTTCGTAGACAATTTGCCCGTGGATTAAGATCGCTCGATCGCCGTTTGGAGGTTCGGTTTGAGGGTATCTGTCGCAAAGAAAATGATGCTGTACAACTTTCGTCGGTCCAGAAAAAAAAAAGGCCGTACAATCAGTGAAAATCAGCTTTGGAGAAATTTTGGCGGGGCACCGACCAATCCCTGCAGCAGATGCATTTGAGATGGGTCCCGACGTTCGGTTTGCGGGGGCGCCAGGGATTGTCTTCCTCGTTCGTCGTTGGTGGACGAAGTAACGGCGAATTGAATGATCCGTGATTCCACTGTAAGATACGTAGGTACCTATCGAGTGGGGTGGGGGTCCAAAAGGCAAGATTTTGGTCGAGTCCAGTCGCCTGGTGCCGGTCTGCGGCTGCGGGACAGAGGAAGGGGGTCCGTCCGGTGCCGTGTGTGTTCCTGGCCTGGCGCGGATCGCAACGACAGGGCCACCTCAACTGACAGACAGGCCTCTTTTGGTGCACCCAATGCCAACCTGGAATTGGAGGGTAGAACTTTTTTTCCCACCTCAGGCTGCCCACCAACGAGGGGTGTGAAAACTGGAAAGGGCAGACGAACATTGACATCGACCACGACCACACTCGCTCATACACACTACCTACCCCTCTATACCTAGCTCACACTCTGCAGTCTGCACTGCACGCACTCTCTCTCTTCGGGGCATCTTTCCAATTGAGAGCCGGCCATCCATCCAGGTTAGCCCTCCATAGGCATTACTTACTTGGCTGCAGCAGCCCAGACTACCTTACAGTGAGCTGCCAGTGACTCCATCCTCCCCAGATGACTCACGCTCCTCTAAACAACCCCACCAAACGATCGAGCAGATGAAGCCCTTTCGCTTTGTTGCACACCAATCACCTTCAATTCGTTCCACAGCTAGCTTCTGTGCAGTTCGGCCGGCCGCTTTTTTCCACTCCCACCAACGTTACCCCTCCCCCTCCTCCCACTACTCAAACCCATACTCCTCCTCCCACCAACGCACCCTCACCACCTCCCGTCACCTCTCCCGGGCTCAAGTCCTCGTCCCCTCGAAAAAGAACAAGCCCTCGTCCGCTGCCGCCGGCTCTTCCTCCAAGATGACGACCACCGCGACGACCCTCAAGGGTCAGCCTCTCGACAGGCAGACCCTCGACGCCATGCTGCGTCGCCGTCTCTTCTTCACCCCGGCTTTCGAGATCTACGGCGGCGTCGCTGGCCTCTTCGACTACGGCCCTCCCGGTTGCGCTCTGCAGGCCAACATCGTCGAGACATGGCGCAAGCACTTCATCCTCGAGGAGGACATGCTCGAGATCGACACCACCGTCCTGACCCCGCACGAGGTCCTCAAGACCTCTGGCCACGTCGACAAGTTCGCCGACTGGATGTGCAAGGACCCCAAGAACGGCGATATCCTGCGCGCCGACCACTTCGTTGAGGACGTTCTCGAGGCCCGCCTCAAGGGTGACAAGGAGGCCCGCGGCCAAAAGGTCGAGGAGGAGGATGACCCCAAGAAGAAGAAGAAGAGAAAGACAAAGGCCGAGGCCGTCAAGCTTGAGGACGCTGTCGTCCAGGAGTACGAAGAGATTCTGGCCAAGATTGACAACTACAACGGCGAGGAGCTCGGCGAGCTCATCAAGAAGTACGACCTCAGAAACCCCAACACCGGCCTCCAGCCCTCGCCCCCCGTCGCCTTCAACCTCATGTTCCAGACCGCCATTGGCCCCAGCAGCAACCTGCCCGGTTACCTGCGCCCCGAGACCGCTCAGGGCCAGTTCCTCAACTTTGCCAAGCTCCTCGACTTCAACATGCAGCAGATGCCCTTCGCCTCCGCCTCCATCGGCAAGTCCTACAGAAACGAAATCTCCCCCCGCGCCGGTCTCCTGAGAGTCCGCGAGTTCCTCATGGCCGAGATTGAGCACTTTGTCGACCCCGAGGGCGGCAAGAAGCACGTCCGCTTCCCCGAGGTCAACACCGTCGAGCTCACCCTCCTCGATCGCCACACCCAGCTCGCCGGCAAGACCGAGGTCAAGAAGATGACCATTGGCGACGCCGTGAGCAACAAGGTCGTCGACAACGAGACCCTCGGCTACTTCCTCGCCCGCATCCACCTCTTCCTCCAAAAGATTGGTGTCGACATGACCAAGGTCCGCTTCCGCCAGCACATGGAGAACGAGATGGCCCACTACGCCGCCGACTGCTGGGACGCCGAGCTCCTCACCTCCTCCGGCTGGATCGAGTGTGTCGGCTGCGCCGATCGCAGCGCCTACGATTTGTCCGTTCACGCCAAGAAGACTGGCGCGCCCCTCGTCGTGCGCGAGCGCCTCGACGAGCCCCTCATCTTTGAGGAGTGGCAGGTCGAGATCGACAAGAAGAAGTTTGGTCCCCAGTTCAAGAAGGACGGCAAGACGGTCGAGGCCGCCCTCGAGGGAACCACCCAGGAGCAGCGCGAGAAGCTCGCCAAGCAGCTCACCGACAACGGCGAGCTGGAGCTCGAGGTCGCCGGCGTCGGCAGCGGCACGGTCAAGGTCAGCAAGGACCTCGTCAAGATTGAGTTCAGAAAGCGCGTCGAGAACACCAGGGAGTTCACCCCCAACGTTATTGAGCCCTCCTTTGGTATCGGCCGTATCCTGTACTCGCTGATTGAGCACGTCTACTGGAACCGCGCCACCGAGGATGGTGCCGGTGACGAGGCCCGTGGTGTAAGTTAACCCCTGAGCATCCCTTGATGAACGATTTACTAATCAAACGACTCCAGGTCCTGTCCTTCCCCCCGACAGTCGCCCCCACAAAGGTCCTGATCGTGCCCCTGTCCGCCAACAAGCAGTTCCAGCCCTTCGTCAGCAAGATCTCGCAGAAGCTGCGCAAGTACGGCATCTCGGCCCGCGTCGACTCGTCCTCGGCCACTATTGGCAAGCGCTACAGCCGCAACGACGAGCTCGGCACCCCGCTCGGCATCACCATCGACTTCCAGACCGTCCAGGACAGCACAATCACCCTCCGCGATCGCGACTCGACCAAGCAGGTCCGCGCCGACGAGGACACCATCATCGCGGCCATCCAGAGCCTCGTCACCGGTGCAAAGGAGTGGAAGGACGTCGCGGCTGAGCTCCCTACGTTTGAGAGCCAGGAGGTTGATGTCACTGTCCGGTAAAAAACAGAAATGGCAGCAGCAAAAAAAGAATTTTCATATGGATACCATGTTCCCCCCCCTTATTTTTTGTCCGTCACAAAGGGCCTCTCTATAGAGATGGAGAAAGAAAGAAATAGGTGGATGTTGAAAAAGTCCGTGGGAGGGGGGATTGAAAAAAAGAAGTCGCCCAGAAGCGACACCTGTAAACAATCTCAATTGAGCCTTTGTGCATTTGAATCATTTCCTGATACCTTGTCGGTGCGTCCTCATGCCCTGGTGTACCTCAGGCATGACGGAATTTCGTATCGTCTTCCTACCCTTCTTCACACGATGATCCGAGGGAGCTGCCTCACGCTGTGTTGTTATTTCAGGCATAGGGGGACCCCTTTCCGTTCGTGTCTGGCAAGAGCTGTATACCTACCACACAAGGGAGCATCCCGTGCAGCATAATGTAACTTCCTTGGGGCCGCTACAAATGAGTGCGTATTTGACTCTCGCAGGTTTTCAACGAAGAGGCTGTGAAAACTTTGTTATGCTACCCTGAGATATATCTGTTGTAGTAGAGGTTCAATTCGTCTTACAGCAGAGACCATGTCACGTTCTGAAAGACTTTCCCTCTTCTGCTTATCAAGGGGGAGCGAATCGTGAAATCAAGCTCACACTCACACATGCGTGGAAAGAAGATTGGGAATAAAGGGAGGGCGACACTTTGGACGCGAGCAGCTTTTGTTCTTGGAGCATACTCGCTAATGTGCCGCTGTTGCGTCGTCCGGAAAGAGGGGGTGCGTTTCCAGACTGTCTTGTGAATACGGGATCGCTGTCGGGGGTGTAGTGGAAGGAGGGGTTTCAAGAGGACTTCTCCTTCGGGTTTGTTGATGTTCTCTGGATGCTATACGATCAAAAAGATCGTGAAAGGGTGCAACTTGGTCAAACGCAAAATGACTGACCTATACGATTCACCCCAAAGTGACCACAACTTTAGAGGAAAAGGCGAAGACTTCCCCACCTCACGTTCTACCCTGTATTCTCTCTTGTTTCATGCTGAAGAACACGAGCTGGTCCAGATGTCAGGCCTCGGTGTAGATTGTCTACCTTGATAAAATGGCACGTGACCGATTCGAGACGGGCCGCGGGAGTGTATCCCGTAAAGTGGATCCCCCGGACCCGAGAGGGGCCGGGTTTACGGGGACAGCGTGGTGACTGACGCCCTTTGCCCAAGTGATGCAAGGAGGCGACTTGAGCAGGCCACGCTAAGCGCAGTGAAGTTCCTTAGGCGACATTCTCTTCACGCCATTTCCCAGGTTAAAAGGACTTCTTGACTTCTAAAGCTGTACAACTTGGAGCGGGCAGAAATGAATCAATACCTATACCTACTCGGACAATGTTCATGTTGAGATGGTGGTGAATATTGGCCAGCTGGTGACGGTCCGACCGAGTGGTCAGGTTTCACGACAGTCGTTGCTAGTACTGACGTGGATGCCCTCTACGGGAATGGCATGACACCTCAGAGGGGTCTGGACCAGGGGCTTGGAGTAGCGTACCACCGAGCCCATGAAGCGGAAGGCCGGCTGCTTGAAATGGCATTTTTCAAGCACACTTTGCTGTGACGTCGGATGCCAAGCGTGTTGAGCGCCGGGCACTTCACCGCGTTGATGCGGCCACGGCAGCGGCGAGCCCGACTTATACCACCTTGGTAGCCGCAGAAACAAGAAGTCCAAGTGATGCTCAGGGGCAAGTTGTGCATCACGTCTTTTCATCGCATCTCAAATCTTTCGTCTTGGCATCGAAGGAAATGAAGGGGAGGACAGGTCGAGGGCGGCTATCCCGACTCGGGAGGCAACGTCAAGGGGGCAAACCGGAGGCTCGAACCTGCGACAGATCCGCGGTATTGGAAACAAAACTGAGCAGTTTGTCCACGGGCCGTTTCGCTCGATCTTTGGCTGGAGACTGAGAGGCGACGTTAGACGCACAATACGACCGAATACATAGAACATCTAATTGTTCTAATCCCCGAGAAAGTTCTTAAAAGAACAATGGTTACGGTGACAACGCCCAAAGTCACCGTCTTCTCGCCGGTGAGCTCAGAACATGTTCGAACGCCAGCATTGTTCTTGGGTGCACGGGACGGTGGATGGCTGATCTGCCAATGGCGTCGCACCCAAGCAGTAGATCTGGAAACATCAGTGCAGACGATGCGAAATGCAGCCCTGGTCTATGTCTTGTGCGGGTATGATGTGCAGGTCTGTGTTGTATGCAGAACATCGCAGGCTGCCTCCCTCTTGTGCCGTGCTGGGATGGAAAATGCAATGGAAGATTCCACGGTATGTGAAACACTCCACGGCCGTCGCCGTGGGATGGGCGAGTCGTTGACAGGAGGCGTCGCTGCAAAAGCGAGGCACGTTCCTCCATCTTCGGTGGATCGTAGATAGCCAGCCGCTTTCGAGCACACCCCAAATTGAAGGTCTGTGGATGTTTTGGGCCTCGGGCGGCTGTGGGGGACCAAACCATGGGAAACTTCAAAACAGGGTCCTAGGCTGCTTCGATTCGGGCGATGCCGATTTGAGACTCGAGAGTGTTCGTATGGGATGCCAGGTTTGCCATTCCGCACTGTGACTGAGAACCCGTTTCTCAACCTGTGCTGAGCTGCGTGGTCAATTGTTCCGCGGCTCAGCTGTAGCTACTTTTGTTTTCCGAGCACCCGGATTAAATCGTTGGCGCGGAATTGATGCTTCGCATGCCACTGCTCGTGAGGACCAAATGGCAACATTGATCCCATCAGACCCGTGTCTAGACTGGGAGGGGGTGAGGGCAAAACGTCTCTTAGGCCGTGAGACACTAAAGACTACTGTTGCTATGGAATACCCTTAATGTGAAGGCGCTGCATATCTTCGATGCAGCGACAGCAGAAATCCGAAACATCAACAGATTGCTGTCCGCTGTATTTGTGTGAGCACCGGTATGGCGCTGATAGGAAGCATGAGGATGATCAATAATCGGAGTGCAGCTGGCGTGCTTGAGCAGTGAGCACTGGTAGGCAACTCGCTGCTGGTCTTGAATTACAAGATTCGAAAAGGGTTTGGATGTTTCCAGCATTGCCTTTAGGGTATGCAATGTGCCATCGGGTATACCAGCCACAAATGTTCTAGTCTTGTCAAGTTTCGAGGCGTCGACCAGTGGCTGCGTTTCGATGGCTGCAGTCGATTGCGACTCGCTGGGTCTTTGTACGAGGGGAAGTAAAAATTGGTAGTACTTTCCCTGTCGAGACTGGACGACGAGCGGCGGCTTTCTTAGCCTGTGAAATGCCAGCCTAAGCTGTGATAGATGACAAGATGACAAGGCCGTGCCTCTAATCGCTGGCAGTAGGCTTGTCGCTCGTCGCTTCCGATTACGGCAATTTCTTGTTTCTGCGTCCGTCTACTGAGATGGTGGATGCTTGGGCGTTGGGTTTCCTTGATGGAGGGCTAACGGATCTTGACGTCGTGTGCGCATGATATTGCGTCGTAGAGTTGCCGTCAATAAGGTGTTCGTCAAGTTACCGATGAACCGAGACGAGGCGGAGAGAGCCAGGCTTGATGTCATGTGGTCTGCTAGAGGAGACGGGACGACGATGTGTTGCTCAGTTGGGAAGTTTAGTATCCATGTAGATTGCGTCTGAGACGAAGACTCTCAGGCGCAGGGCCGGATCGAAGGGTACACAGAGACGGGCAACAGTAAACGCGTCGGTCTTCGATATCAGCGTAGTGTCGTGTGGACTCGTTGCGGGCTGTTGGAAACGAGAAGGGACGAAGTTGCAGAAGGAGGGCTGTTCCTCCGAAGGGTGGATCTTGTTCTGCATGGAAGCAATCGGGAGCGAAGAAGATTGTCACTACACTTTTACTTCATAGCTGTGTGTGTGGAAGCTAACGACGCCATTCCCAATTCTTCCACGGCCCATCATCCTGTTCGGTTCCTGCTTCCAGCGCCCATGTCCACGCGACGCCAGCATCAGCCCTCTTACTTGGTCAGTACTAATGTACGGCGTACGGTCACGTACCAAACCACACAACAAACGCGGAGTATCCGTGGGTTTCTGGTTCTTCCTCTGGGTCACTGGGTGTGCTGGTCGACAGTGGGCGGGACCTTCATGTCCCTTGCACAGTGCTTCTTTATCGGAAACGAGCCAGCGGGCAACTTGAAGGACCTCAGCTGGGGCATTTTGGGAGATTCTTCGCTCCCACCCCGCTATGACGTCTCACCATGTAGCGCGAGGTCGTGACTTCCAATTCTCAGTATCGGCTGCTAGGAAGGTGTGTTTTGAGCCTTTGGTACCAACATGCCGTTATATGCCAATCGGAAAATATTTGCGGCTTCTCATCTTCGACGACATTGCGAAAAATAAGGTAGCGGCAGATGGAAAGGATATGATGACACGGGAGCTGCACCCAGAGGATTCAACGCCAGTCGCGGTCAGGGTGAGATCGCCGAGACGGCGGGCCAGTCTAATGAGAAGTGTGGTACGGGTAGAGAGACAAGTCGCAGTAGCTCAGGGGGTAACCAACAAGCACCGTATGTTTGCCCAACCAGCGACAGAGATCATTGGCGATACTTTTGTGCTTTTGATCTGAACCGGGGCGGGCCTTGGAAGGGGAAAAAGGTTGACGGACCCGTGGAGGTCGCAGGGCCTTTGGAAGGTCGAGAATCGAGAGTCAACTTCAGAAGCTCAGTCAAGTGTCGGCCCCCTTCCCCACCGGCGAGACTACCTTACCTACGACCCGACGTGCTGCATCGTCTCCTGATTCGCCGACCCACGCGGGAAGTCTACTGTGTAGTGTAAGGTACTGCCTTCCCTCACTAAGGTACCTTTCGTGCTACCTAAGGTAGTTATCATGCAACCTAACTTGAGGAAGGCACCTTGGGTCACGGTACGGAGTACAGAGTATCGGGGCGGCAAATAGGAAGTCGGTCGTTCCTTCTTTTTGACACTTTGACTACATCGACCCCTGGCACCTCCCCCTCCCCCAAAAAGATGTCTGGCGCTAGTTGAGGTTTGATGTGTGAGATGGGAAGGAGAGGTCGGACAGGCACCTGCCAGAAGCGCTGCTGCAGAATAATGTGCAGCCTGAAAGAATTGGAGGAAGGCAGCAATTAAGGTAAATGGCCTTCCTGCCTTGACTATCGTATTAGAGATGGAAGGAAGAAGGAAAAGTTTTAGCATGGAAGGAACGGAGACTTAGTAATTCTCCTAGTGTTCCTGCCCGCTGACCCTCTTGTCATTTCCGCATCTGCAAACTCTACCGTGAACTGCGGAGGCACAGCAGACAGCCGAAATCCTCGACTGACTCTTTCCAATCCGTATATCGTCTTCGCGCCTGTAAGTCCGTCAGATCACCGTACCGTCTGACAGACCAGAACTTGACCGTCAGTGCCTCCGCGCTTGATGAAAATAGACCGAGACAGACACGGAGACGATTCGATTCACAAAAAGGACCCCTTGACGCCCTACGTCGTTTCCCCGAATAGCATCGACACATGACGCCTTGGCCCTTCCAGCCTGCCCAAACCCCGGTCTACCACAGTAATATACCCTGCTTGTTCGAATACTCAAGACGGATACACAGGTCTATTCCCCTGCAGTCGACAATATCCATTCATCTTTGCCGAGGTCAAAGACATCGAGGTTGAAAACGAAGCAGAGAGAGATTGTCTCTTGAACGTGAGACAAACCATCTCGAGAGTATCTATTATCTGTCTTTGGTTTGCTGACACTCCGCGCACTCCCAAGAGCCTTTCACGACTTCACTCAGCGGGACACACACAACTCCTCTCCGCCTCCCCCTCCCTCCTTTCGGCTGATCGACCGCGACAAAGAAGGGTGCCTCCAGGGCGTGGTGCCCCATACCCTCCAGAGCCAGAGCCGGTGCCAGAAGCAAAGCCAGAGCCAATCCCAGCTTCGCCCCTCTTGGACCAACGGATTCCGCCCACCCCCTCCTAAAACCACCCGGCCTCGAAACGGAAATCTCACCCCCATCCGGCTCGACTCTCAAGTCCTTGAATCTCTCTTGTTTGCTCGCTTGCTTGCTGCCTCCTTTCTTTCAACCCGTCTCCTCTGCCCTTTGCAATCTCGCTGGCAGAACAATATCCCACTCATCACGACATACGAGACTGCAGGCTCCATTGTTGGATATCCGTACGATTCTCTCGAAACTCTGTTGCAAAACTTCTGGAAGCCCGACGGCTGTCTTCTTCCAGGGGGCACGGGCGGATAGAGGATACCACCACTACCTACCTGCGGATACTCCACAGAGTACCTTACTTCCCGGCGAGTGAGTGTCTACTCAGTTACATGCCCCTGTTGCTTCCTTCATTCCAAGAGATACCCGGCAACAACCCAGGTTGCTTGCTGGACGTCCGAACCAGCAGCCAAACCCAAACGCAAAGCCAGCCCAACCAGGAGGAGCCTTGGCCTGCAACCTTGAACCCGATATCCACAATCGACAGTCGACAGCCCACTGCGGCGGCAGCAGCAGAGACAAGCAACCTCAAGCAGAGAAGCGGAGCCCCTCACAGGCTCACACAGTCAGGACTCCCAGGAGGCACGCCGCACGAGTACTCCGTACAGAGTGCCGCCCAAATCTACGAAACATCGCGTGTTCCATACCTTAAGCCATTACCCGGGGGCTCGCATCCGAGGACAGCCACAGAAACACTCGCCTCTTATTAAAAGTGTAATCCCTCTACCCTTTTCCCTGCCCCGTCCCGGACGGAAGAAAAAGAAGAGAGAGACCGAGGAAGTGTTTGTTTGCGTGTGTGAGTGAGAGAGAAATGGCGACGCAGAATCGGTAAGCATCTTCCTCTCTCACGCTTTCTCGCTCTCCCATTCTGCTTCTGCTTCTGTTTCTGCAACTGCTTCTCCTTGCCTTGCTTGGTCTTGCTTGGTTCCTCCGGCTTCCTTCTTCGACATTGTCGTCGTCCACCATCATCATCCCATCGATACGTCCGTCTCCCTCGTCTCTCTTGATCCTCGTGGTCCAGCCCTGCATTGTATGTACTTCCTGTTACTTGCTTCCTTGGTCAAGCCAGCCTTTTCCTGCCTAATGCGTCTTGTCTGCACCGCACACGCATATTCCCCATCCGTCCCATCCCAACTCACCTATTCCCCTCCTCCACCCTCCACTACTGCAGTCTGCACCCGCAGTTTAGGCCCTCTGCAAGGCGATTCGCAGCAAGCGGCGGCTGCGGCAAGCGGTAGAAGGAAGCAGAAGCTGCACGAGCAGTACCAGCAAGTTGCCCTGCAGTAACAATACCGTCTTCCTCATCTTAGCAGCTTAAGCATACAAGCACGAGCACAAGCAATTCAAGTGTGTTGTTCCCTTTGCGTGTACGGATAAACGTACGGTGTGTGTGTGTGTCCAAGGTACTCTGAACGTGCATGTGCATCAATCAGCCAACACACACACACACACACTCACTGCGCAGCGCTCTCCTCTGTCCCCAGTGCTGCGACTCGACTCCTTCAGCGAGGCTAGAAGTGGGGTTCATTTCGTCTCGATCTGTCATGGCGCACTTCACCGATTGTCAACCACCAACAGCCTCCTAATTGCGCTGTCCTTCCCATTCCACATCTTATTCTCCTCTTCTAACCCGTCCACTGCCTTGTTTCCCGGCAAAAAAAAAACACCCCCTTTTCCCTGATCAGCATCATCTTCATTCGGCCGGCGACGCCCCTTCTGTTGCTCTTCGTCACTGTTTGATTGTCGCCACCACCTCGACTCTCTCTCATTTCATTCCCACGTCTTCGTCGCATGCAGACCTCGCCGCCCGCCGCCGTCGCCCACGCTGCGCAGCAATCATGGCTAACGAACGCAGTGTGTACTCGTCCGGCCAGTTCATGAACCCAGGCCCGGCGCCACGACCACCTACCGATCGACCTCGTCTCGCCCTCACCCCAAGCAATACCTTACCCGGCAGCATGGCCAACATGGCTATTTCTCCTATCCGGAGCACAGCGACTTCGACCTACACCGGCTCCACAATCTCCCTCCCCATCGCCCGCCAACAGAGCAATCAGAACGATGGCATGGGAGGCGTCGCTGTCAAGAAGGAGGGCTGGGCTTCCGTGAAGGAGTCCAAGAACTTTATCAACCCGTGGAAGCAGAAATACCTCATCCTGCGAAAAGAGTCGCTCGACTTCCACAAGACTGAGGGTGGCAAGGTCGCGTATACCCTCTTCCTGAAAGACGTCGTCAACGTCGGCCGTGTCGAGGCCGCTGGCACCATTTTCGAGATTAAGAGAAACCCTAGCGGCTCGTCAAACAGCCCCGGCGAGGACGATGGCCAGACCAAGACGTTGCAAATTCGTGTCAAGAGCGACGACGACTTGTACGAATGGATTGATCTTATTTACGGCGCCTGCCCTGGAATGGGCGGTGTCAGCAACCCCACCAACTTCTCCCATGCAGTCCACGTTGGTTTTGACCCCCAGACTGGCGAGTTTGTCGGCTTGCCACCCGAATGGTCGAAGCTCCTCAACTCATCCGCCATCACCAAGGAGGATTACGAGCGCAACCCCCAGGCTGTCTTTGAGGTCCTCGACTTCTACTCAGATCTGACCAAGCGCGCCGAGAACCCCCAGCAATACTCCAGCCTCACACCTACGCCTCCCGCCAGCAGCCAGCAGAACAAGCAGCTTGGTTATGGCGGCGGCGGTGCAGGAGTTGCGCCGCCTAGGCCTATGCCGCCTTCTCAGGCCCAGCGTCAACCCAGCTACAATACCCAGCCGTCATCGCAAGGCCAACAACGCCGGCCTTCGCCCACGGAACAGCAGCAGCAGCGCCAGCAAATGCAGGGTATGGCTCCCAACTACCAGCCGGATCCTCGCGAGGAGCAGCGCATGAAGCAGCTCGAGGCGCAGCGTTCCCGAGAAAGGGAGATTGAGGAGCAAAACCGGCGGGACCTAGAAGTATTCAACGCTTCCATCCCCAAGACCAAGACGCCCATGGCCCAACAAGAGATTGGTGGCTACGGCGGCAGCTCTTCCATCCCACAAACAGACAGATACAACCCTTCGAGGGCAGCCCCCCCAGCACCCAAGCCGTCACAGCAGCAGCAAGTCAATGGCCTGCGTGCGCAGCGCCCGGCACCATCGCCGCCCACCACCGCGGGCACGCCAAACCGTCCCCCGATGACTTCGCAACAAAGCTCCAGTTCCATGCGAGATCCCAACCAGGGCCAGCGCATGCCTCGGCAAGACCAGCCCTCGAGCCAGCAGCAACGGTATCCCAACGGCAGCCCCCAGCAGCAGAGGCAACCTCCTCAGGCTCAGGCTCCGCCACCGTCTCGACTGCCCGCTCCTGTCAAGCCTTTGAATGTGTCCAAGGCTCAGCCCGCCGCCCCTCAAAGCGATGGCGTCAAGGCCGCCGAGGCAGCTCTCACTGCCAAGCCACCTGCGCAAGAACGCAAGCAAGATGTGCGCATGTCCACCATGTCCGAAACCGAGGTTATGGCCAAGCTCAAGGAGGCCGTATCCAAGGACAACCCCAACCTTTCCTACTCCAAGCAAAAGAAGATTGGACAGGGTGCTTCGGGTTCAGTCTACGTTGCCAAGGTCAAGGAAACCGCTGTTTCTCCCATTGCCCGTGATGTCCTGCGTGCTCAGGGTATCAAGGCTCAAGTTGCCATTAAGCAGATGGATCTTGCTCACCAGCCCAGGAAAGAGCTGATTGTGAACGAGATTATGGTTATGAAGGACAGCAGGCATCGCAATATTGTCAACTTTTTGGACGCCTTCTTGCGAAACAACAACGCTGAGCTCTGGGTCGTCATGGAGTACATGGAGGGTGGCGCTCTGACAGATGTGATTGATAACAACCCCAGCATCACTGAGGAGCAGATTTCCACAATTTGCTTGGAGGTAAGAGATTCACCGATATATGACACCAGCGGGTCAATACTAACAGGATCTAGACATGCCGTGGTCTGCAACATCTCCACTCCCAAAACATTATTCACCGCGATATCAAGAGTGACAACGTTCTTCTGGACGCTCGTGGCAATGTCAAGATTAGTAAGTGAATCGCAATACCCGTTCTTGCGCACCTACTAACCAATTGTATAGCCGATTTCGGTTTCTGCGCCAAGCTCACGGAAACCAAGTCCAAGCGTGCGACCATGGTCGGAACGCCCTACTGGATGGCCCCTGAGGTTGTCAAGCAGAAGGAGTACGGCCCCAAGGTTGATATCTGGTCTCTGGGTATCATGGCTATTGAGATGATCGAATCTGAGCCGCCTTACCTGAACGAGGAGCCCCTCAAGGCTCTTTACCTGATTGCCACCAACGGTACTCCGCGCCTCAAGAAGCCCGAGAAGTTGAGCAAGGAGCTCAAGGCTTTCCTGTCGGTCTGCTTGTGCGTAGACGTCAAGAGCAGAGCCTCTGCCGACGAGCTTCTTCAGCACGACTTCCTCAAGCACGGATGCCCGCTGGGCAGCCTGTCTGAGCTTCTTGCCTTCAAGAAGCACGCCAAATAAGTTGGCAAGCACAGCACGGGCGGTGTAGCCCACAGCGGTCAGCGCTGAGGAGCGGATGCCATTGACGATTAGTGGCGTTTATTTTGGCACCGGCGGTATCGTGCAACACTTCCCGACGTGCGCGAAAGCAAGCAAAAGAGACATCACGCTCGGCTTCTCGAACGAATTCCCTACTCCTTATCAACCATTCACACGACGTACTCATGAAAACTTCCAATTTCAATCGACGCGGATATCCTTGACACCCCCTTCTGACTTACGCAGGACGAGAAAATGCTTCGTTCATCCCATCATGGCGGCGGCATGGGAATCTTTTTGCTAATGGTTTCGGTCACATTGCATAGTTGTTTAGTCACCGTAGGGGAAGAATGGTAATTTAGAGGAAAGGTACAGCCCGCGACATCTCGGCGGCTCAATCGTGGAGAGGCAACGGAGGAGATAAGGGGCCAAGGGAGACAAGCGTGTTGCCTGGGTCTCAACAGAGAGCATGAGTAGAAGGCGAGCAGACAGCGCTGATAGATCGTCTCAATGGAATGGATCAATGAACGTTGCAGCTTTTGACGTGAAATTTGACAAACTCGAGCACCGCTATCGAGCCTAAGGCCTCCCTGTGATCTGAGGAAGGTATGCCAATCCGTGCCAGTACGAGAGCCTCGGCGACCTAGGACTATCTAGTAGTTCCATCATCTTTGCTAATCTAGAACATAGACGGAAGCATCCACCTCTTTATATTGGTAGAGAAGACCTGACTTTCGGCCCGCGCGGAGCTTAGCCAATCCCCGCTCTTCTTACTTGCGAAACCGCGGGCACACCTCAACAACCTTCTCGTATTCGGAACCCCGTAGCCCTTGCATCCGAGAAAAACGAGGCCGCCGCCAACCACGTCCCTCGAAACTGGTTTCCTTCCTCTTCCTTTCATGCCACCATTCTCTTGCCAAAATCCGCGTCCCCGTTGTTTTTCTGCCCCGAGCCAGGCTTTGCCGAATTTGCGCAGGCCTCGGTCATACTCTCGCATTTCGAACCGTGGTTCCGCCACCGTCGCGCACACCCGCCGATCGCTACACGGGTTGTGACCGGCCCCTCTCACATTCCCTTTGCTTACCTACTCCGGGGCGGCGGCGGCGGCCTAAGCGTCCCCAGGGGGAGACTGCTGGCTGGTTGGTTGGCTGCTGTGTGCGAGTTGCGCGCCGCTGACCAAAGTCGAAGTGGCTGGGCTGCCGCGTAACCCGGCACGGTACGGTAAATGATGGACAGCCCGATGAATGGGTCCGGCGGCTCGTCCTCGGCGCCGGGTTCGACGCCGACGGCTACGGCGACGACGCCTCACAGTGGTGTTGGGGTGACTGCTGCCGGTGGTACCAATACCACCACCACCAAGTCGCCTAGCGTTGCGATGCCGTTGGGTAGTATTTTGGCGGCGAGCAGCAGCGTTGGTGGTTCGTCCACGACGAGTACGACGGTCTCGGCTTCGGGTGCTGGTGCTGGGAGGCGGAGCACGCCTGGTGGTACTACTACAACTACTCCTGGTGCGGCTACGGCGAATACTGGCGCGACTGTTGTCTCGAGGCGGTCGCATCCCAAGTCGAGGACGGGGTGTAGGACGTGTAAGAACCGAAAGATTAAAGTGAGTTCTTTAGTATACCATTCTTTGTGTTGCAAATCGTTTGCTACGAGTGTTTTTCTACCTGGGTGTTGGTGTTGTGACATACACCCCACCCACTTTCCTTTCTCACGCACTCTCATTGATGCCACCATCACATCTCATTTCATTTCCCTCATTCTCATGCCTCGTCTATTTTTCCATACCCTCTTACTCGATTTTCTTCTTGTTACACAATAGGTGACCCCAAGCACCGAGACAAACTGACAAATAACCACCCCCACAGTGCGACGAACACAAACCCTCATGCAGGAACTGCATCAAACACGCCGTCCCCTGCGACTTCCTCCAGTCCCAACGACACTCCTCCTCATCCGTCCCGCGCTCGCCGGGCAGCCTCTCGACCCCGGGAGGGCCCGTCAACGGTGACGACATCGGAGCCGGGGCCAGGGCCGGTGGTGGTGGTCTCAGCCTCGGCAATGGCGGAGGCATCGACGACCTCTCCCTTAACCTAATCGACCTGGAACTCATGCACAACTTCACAACCTTCGCCTTCAACACGCTTTCGACGGACCCCGTGGTGCGGCAGATGTGGAAGGTGCCCGTCGTCCGGCTAGCGCTCGAGTGCGACTACGTCATGCGCGCGCTGCTGAGCGTGTCGGCGCTGCACCTCGCGCACAATAGGCCCGAGAGGCGGGATTTCTTTATTAGCCGGGCCCTGACGTATCACCAGATGGCGAGCCGGACGGCCATGGGGTTGATGGGCGCTCTAGACGGGGAGAATTGTGAAAAGTTGTATCTGTTCTCGGTGTTGACCATCTTTTTTGGTTCGTTTTGTCACTCACACCCTTTTACCCCTATTTCACAAAAGTCTACAGCAATCAGGACTAACACCTCCCCAAAAGCCCTCGCCTGCCCGCGCAAATCCTCAGACTCCCTCATCATGGGCGAGTCCTCCTTCCCAGACTGGCTCTTCCTCCTCCGCGGCACCCGCTCCCTCCTCAAAGAACTCGACCCGCACACCTACGCGGGGCCCCTGACCCCAATGTTCAACCACGGCCGCGAGCGCTACATGCACACCCGCGACGAGTCCAAGATCCAGTCCGACCTCCTCGCGGACCTCCAGCGCCTCGTCAACAAAACCTGCGCCGACGCCGCGCTCCTGCCGATCTACAACCGCGCCATCGACGAGCTGCGGCGGACGCTGAGCGTGTTTCTGTGGGACGGCGGGAGGGGCATGGATATCACGGACGCGTTTGTGTGGAAGTATCTCATGGCGGAGGATTTCTTGCCGCTGTTGAAGAGTCCCGGGCACACGCAGGAGGCTGTTGCGATCTTTTCGCATTTTTGTATCTTGCTCAAGAGGTTGGAGAATGAGTGGTGGCTCCAGGGGTGGGCTACGCATTTGATCTCGAGGGCGTGGGCTGTGCTGGATCAGGATCATCGGCTTTGGATTCAGTGGCCTATCGAGGAGCTTGGGTGGGTGCCGCCTTGATTGTGTGGGTGGATGGGGTGTTGGTGAAGGTTTTGTCCATAGGAGGAATGAGTCCCTTTGTGTTTTATATGACAGTGTACGATGTCACGTTTGGCTGAGCGTTGCGAGGTCATTTTTGGTACATAAAACATCGGATGTCGTTACATGTATCTGATGTTCAGAAGGCTATGTGTTCTTGCTGATAGGATGCTCTCAATAGATGGATGTACTGAAACGGTTGAAAAAATGGGTTTCCTTTCTCCTATCAATACTGTGTTGCTGCCATCTGTTTAGACCGGCCTAGAAGAGCAAAGCAGGCCGCCGCAACCTTCATGTATTCTTCGTCTACAAACAACACCGCGTACTTATAAAACCATCATACTGATGTCAGACGAGTGACGCTTGATACATTCAGCCGCATAGAAGCCTATCATGGCGGTGGACAGGCTTGAGCCACATCATGAAGCCTGACATGGCAAACAGTGGGAGAATACGCTTACACTCCTGGTGTTTCACGGATGAGACATATCAAAACCCCTTAAGCTTCCAAAGTCTCCTCTCGAGCTTTGTAGTATATTCAGCCCGGAATATGAGTAGAAGGCTGAATGACTGAATGGCACGAGGGCCTCTCTGGTTTAGCAGCCATTCGGACTTGATCTAGAGCCTCGCCGCTCATGACGTGCCCGACCAAAAGACTCGTCGTGCATCTCAGGAATCTCTTTCTCGCCCCGCGATGGCTTGGCAGGCTCGTCAAGATAGCGTGGAGCAAGCTTTTATACCACTAAGGGTGAACCATCAATCCTGTGCTACGAGCGACGAGATTTCTTGTGAGAAAGGGAGCACCAAGCCCGGTTCGTCAAATCCTGAGCCCGACATTGAAGTGCCTGGAAAGTGGCGGAATGGGACAAATAGCAGCATCAAACTTCTTCAGCAGGATTTAGCCGAAGGGATTTGAGATAGCATGCGCATTCACCAGAAACTGAAAACCACATGAGGTTTGACTTCCAAGTGCAACCACGGCCTTCTCACAGGATAACACCATCCATCTTGGCAGCACGCTCTGCCGCGCCTAGGAAAACGAGACTTCTGAGCCGCAAAACGCAAGGCTAGAGCTACTGTCTGTGTTACCGTCAGCTTCTCTTTCGGTAGAACTGGTCGCACCTTGTTTAGTAGCTTCATGAATGTCAGCATGAGATGTGATATCAGAATATGCTTGAAGCCCTCCAGTAGGCCGTTCTCAGAGCCTTTCGGATCCAAGAGCGTGATGAGATTGTTTCTCAGGAGCTTTCTGGGCCCGATCTAGGAACTCGTACCGTGTCCCCCAATGGCGTTCAAGACCTCTTCTTAGAAGGGCAGTGACGATGCAGTCCGGTTTTCAAAGAACGAGAATTGGAAGGCAACATTGAAGCATGGAAGTCAGGATGTTGGGGCTTGGGGAGGTCCAGCCTGCCTACTCTTCTCAGGAATGCCATACTTTCTCAGAGCCTTGCCGTCACCCACGCCTTCCCCCCGGTGATGTGGCGTAAGCGATATGCAGTCAGCAGCTGAGAGCGGGAATAGCCTCGTGATTAATATTTGCGCGCGCAACCCAAAAGAAACGACCAACCAAAGATGGAGGAACTTGATTGGGAAATGTCTTCCACACCCTTGTCTTTAATATGTACCAGCTTGGCAACACGCATATAACTATGATCTGGCCCCGCCCAGGCTGTCAAACAGGTTCGCTCGACTAAGTGAGCAGGCTACGAATTGCAACTGCTTCTGCAATACGCAAACATGTCGAGCGTCGAGAGCGAGCGCTCAGTACCTGCGCCGGATAAGCCTGTCGAGGAACAGCGGCCCTTATGGAAGGACGACGATGTTCCAGCAGAAGACAGCGATGCTTTCAAGAGCCGTATTCATCGTGAGTCACTTTGCTATCAAACTTACAGGGTCAGCCGACTCACGCCAATCAGGTCACTTCGGAGAGCATGGTGCGAAAGATGAGACGTTCCAACTCAAAGATGATCAAATCAGCAATTGGTCCGACCCGCCGAACCCCAAGTGCCACGCTTCTTTTGGGGATGATGGGGTAACAGCTACCGTCAATGCCTACGGCGACTTGATGCAATTCAGCAGCTTTTTGGGGGTTGGTCAATCCGGTGTATTTTCCGCCGACCATGGCGACACAGACGAGCCATTCTATGTTCTAAGCAGAGCTGAACAACTGCTCGAAATGCAGCGAGATCAAGTGCGCGAGTGCGTTGGCTACGGCCTGCGATTTCCTAGCATAAATCCGCGGCGATGCCGCAATCTAGGTTACGTTCATGACAGATGGCCTCGGTATGAGATGGAAGGCGATAAACTCAAACTCACTTTGCAGTGGATGGTCCACGAGAGAACGGTTTTGCAGCAATGCCTTATTACAAACGACAGGGCGGACGATGTGGAAGTCCCTTTTCGATTTGCCAAAGCTATGCAGATCCGAGACTTGGATTATCTCAAGTGGCCCAATTCAGAAAAGCAGCCTGGCCAATTTCAAATCCAAGCCCCAAATGGCTACGGGTGGGTTTTTGTTCAGCATTTGCAGCATGAAGGAGCGGACGAAGAAAAGGAGAACGGAGCAGAACCAACCTCAATATCATCACCTGCCATTCAAATCGAGACAGCAACCGAAGATCCAAAGGAAATGCCGAAACAGGCGAAGCTCCCATCGCCTGAGCCATTGGATGCTATTGCAGTTGTGGTGTCTGTCTTTGTGGATGGCAAAGCTGTTCATTGGGACCCTAGGGATAGCACGGTTACCGACCTTTGGACAAGATATTTGGGGAGTAAAACCACATTTGAGGTTGTCACCGCGTACAAAATGGTACATTTGACCAAGTCTAATGCTGCATGGGATGAGTTCCTCGTACCAGCCGTCCAAGCAGACGTCGGCAAGTATCTGACGTCAGTCAAATTTACGGCGTTCCGTATCTCAGAATACATCAAGCCTGCCGAAGGTAAGGAAAAAGAGAAATCCGAGAAAACCAGAAATCGATGGGTGCAATCTGTTCCATCGACCAAAGATACACAACCACATCGACTGCCGACCAACAGCTCAACGGATCACATCGACTTTGTTGTTCGCCGGAATTTAGAGCATATTCTGTCAGCATGTGCCATTCCCGTTGAGAATCCTTCTGTCGAGGGAGGAACAGTGGCAGTTGCTCTGACATGTGGCGATATGTCAATGCATAGGGTGTGTCCTTCAGCGAGTTTGTGAGATAGAAACCACTCCTCCCCCTTTCCTCTCAAGCCAGCGTCAGGCGCATTCTGACTTCTTTAGCTTTGCGTTCTCATTCCTATCTGAAATTGCAGAGCGTCTGGATGACACCGAGCATGCTGGAGCCGAACATGCTTATAAGTCGCTACGACGGAGAATAGACTTGGTCTGTCGCGGCCACTTGCAGTGGCTTTCGAAAGCTGGTCTTACGGAAGGAGGAGTTTTTGCAGCAAATTACTGGCCAACAGGTAAAGTCATGGTTGACACGAATGATGGTTCATTTTTGCCATGCGACTCTTTCACCGATACACCGTTCCACTTATTGAAGATTTCCGCGTCTATGAACACCCATAATAACAATGACTATCGGAGACTTGCCCGAAGGGTGATACGCAAGGTTGCTAAATCCTGGCTTCATACCCTTGACAAGTCCGACAAGCGTGCCTCCCATGTCTGGCCTCACGCACAAGATGAAGGGTACAACAAATACAGACTCAATGAACATGTCTGGATATGGAGAGCGTTGAAAACGATCGAAGATGACCGGCGAAGATGTTCTGAAACGAAGGATCACCCGGACGATGGGGAAATAGATCGTGAAGAGGTGGCTGAGGGTGACACAAAGGATCAGAAAGTTCTTGGCATAGGTCAACGAGACCAACATGTCAGTGATGATGAGAAGATTTTCAGGAAGTTCGACTCTGATGTCATCCAGAGGGATATACTGAGGCGGTTTACTGTCGAGAACGACGTGTCCAAGAAACGAATGCTGGCAATGACACGGTCTCCCCGCGAGACGCGCTTTTTGCTCCATGCTAGCGACACTGCTTTATTCTACGGCATCAAGTGGAATTTCTTCTTACAAACAATCTTT
The DNA here is from genome assembly GCF_030869305.1 of Colletotrichum tamarilloi. Taxonomy (NCBI): domain Eukaryota; kingdom Fungi; phylum Ascomycota; class Sordariomycetes; order Glomerellales; family Glomerellaceae; genus Colletotrichum; species Colletotrichum tamarilloi. The sequence continues at coordinate 233,190 of NW_026849387.1, forward strand.
GACGAGGTTTGGGATAACACCATTGAGGCCCAGGTCCATCATAGCGAGAATTCGGAGACAGGGTGGGACAACTCGATCAGATATGCGCTGGCAATCATGATGGGAACCAGGAACATGACTCTCAACAAAAGGTCGCCGAATGACCTTGTCAAGTCTGCGTTTGACGTTTTACTTCGATCCACAAATCCCAACGGGCTCTTTTATGGGCAACTGGACGGAACTACGAAAGAGCCAGCGCTGTTCGCCAGAGAAGAGGACCGAGATTTCTACTTCCTCGCAAGTTTCGAAATACCCTACATTCTTCTCACGCATCTTCCAAAAATCGACTCAGCATACAAAGACATTGCCGGAAAAGACCCCGAGTCGCCAGTTAGACTCGAAAGGCTCCAATTGACACCCCAGCACCCCTTCAACGAAGTCGCAGATATGATTACACAGCAGCCAAAGCGACAGGAGCACAGGTCGCCTACAAATACAAGTTCTGCCGCTGATGCCGGTGAATCTCAAAACGTATCTGCAGGCCTGTATCTGAACGTCAAGTCCAAGCGGCCCAAGACTACGGCAATGAAAAAGAGCGTCCCTTTCAATAGCTTCATTGATCAGAGTAGCATCATTGACCTTGATGATGAATGGCTCTACAACTATCCATCCTTTCTAGGCGGCGATGAAAAGACAGCCGAAAGCCTCCATGAAGAGATAAGGAAGTTTTTGGGTCCAACGTGGCAAAACAACATAAGCACACGGATGAATAACACAAACATCGTAATCACAAAGGCAGCTGAAAAGTACATGCAAAGACTTTCAGAGCCAAAGAGGGATGATGCTTCGCCAACTTCAGACTCAACTTTCTTCCGAAATGACGACAACAACGAGATGTATTCTTGTGTGGTTAATGTCCGGAAGCAGAAGAATCTAAGCAAACAGGAAAGGGCGAACGGCAACGACATACACTATCTCGATGGGAGTCACTCGCTCTGGAGATACTTGTCAAGGCCTCGTGTAGTCAAAGAAGCCAAGAAAAGACTCATTTGGCTGCCAGCAGCGAGCGACCAGCATGCTCTCGTTTGCTACATGACCAGCCCACCAGATGAGAGACAAGCCATTTCGCTCTTCTTCGACCGTCATCACCATTATGAAAAACAGTTCCTCGAAGAAACAACAATGGTACTCAATACCTGGCACAGTGAACTTCATCTGAGCTTCCATCGACTGGTCAATGAGAATTACGAGCTAGAGACGGGAATCCCCCCGTCTAGTCGGAAAAACATTCCAGGCGTTGCCAATAAAAAGCTCATGCAATGCTCGATGGGGTTTCGCTTTTCAGGAGACTTTTTCGACCGATACTGGACTTGTTACATGATTGAACACGTCTCGCATTGGTGGCGGAGGCCTGAGCCGTGGGACGAAAAAGGTTGGCAGCAAAGGAAAGTGCTAGAGTTATAGCTTTTTGACAGAATCCTGAAAGAGATTGTCCAGAGCACCAAAGACATCTTCGATATGGTCGTACACGAGCTGGGAGAAAACCGGGGAACAATCTCATTCTCGACTCTGAGCAGCGTTGAGTACTTTTCATCCAGCGCCCAGTGGCAGAACTGTCAGCAGATACTCCAGGTCGTGGAGGAAGAGCTCGCAGACGTGCTGTCGACCGTCCTCAAATGGGAGGCGCGTGAGAAAGATAGGGGCCAGGAGCGGCCGCGATGGACACGTAACGACGAGCGTAAATACCGCGGCCTCATTGGGAAGATGCAAGGTTCGACAGGCCGCCACACGCGAGATTTACACAACTACCGTAACAGCATTCGGTCACTGAAGGAGCAGCTGATCAGCAATCAGCAACAGAGCCGTGACAACCTCTCGCTGATCGACGCAGAGAACGTCCGGCTCTTCACGTACGTGACTGTCATATTCCTGCCGCTCGGCTTCGCGGCCAGCATCTTCAGCATGAGCGAAACACCACCAGGCGATGTCCTCAAGCCCATGATTGTTTGCTCCGTTATTGCGCTCTTCCTCACCATTGTGGCGCTGGCGAATGCGAAGAAAGTGTCAATGGCGATCAATAACTACTCGCAGGCGAAGATCAACAGCAGTCTGTTTAACTTGAGACACGAGGCGCAGGTGTCACCCACACGACATCAACATGAGGAGGCCAAGGCTGGCGGGGTATCTGAAAAGGACAAAAAGCCTGGCGGTCCTACTTCAACCCAACCAATCATCCACAAGGCAAGCTTTTCGGGGCACGTTCGGTTCTGGATAGTATATCTATTCATTGACCTGCCCTCTGAGAAGGTCTCGACGGCATGTGGGATCTTGGGAGACAAAGAGCCTAGCTACTGGACCACCTACATTCATGTCATTGTAGGATTCATGGTTTCACCTGTCCTTCTCGTTGCTCGCCTCATCCAGATTTTTCTTTACAACGCAATCGATTTGGGGCGACTGGCCTGGGGTAAGTGTGATGCCCCACCTGACCGTTCTCACTACTGACTCACTCAAGGCCAATACAAGCTTTTTGTTACATCAGCAAAGCCGAAGAAGCAACAGTTGAAGCGGAATTGGCTGACAGACATCACGAGTATACATCGGCCGCTCAAGGAAAAGGTTGCAGAAGTGAAAAAACGCTTGTCAGACCAGCAGATAAGTAAGAACGAACCGAGCAGGTATGGAGATACCGGTATGAAAGAGTCAAGATGAAGTGATACGTCTCACGAAGCTCCCTCTGCATATCATGTGTTGAGTACTGCTCATTTCAGTTACATACCGGTAAATGTCAAGAACGTTAGAGTGCGCGCCCATCAAGATTCGTAGTGTTATAAATCAAGTTGCTTCATTCTTTGAAACTTCTAGCTTGCACCCTCGTTCGATGTAACCACAGTCTCTCAAAATACTGTTCAAGAGCATCCGGCAAGACTCGTGTGATCAAAATTCTGAGACATCCTAGCTAAACAAGCTCACTGCTCAGTTTCCAACCTCAATAGTCTCCGTCTCCCACTCCCCTATCAAAGATCCTGCACCAGCACCGACAGACGTCAACTTCTCAGGGCTCTGCAACACTTCCTCCGTGGTCAGGCCAGGCCAGACAGCCATCCACCTCCCCTTCATCGCTACCTTGGCCTTGCCTGCCTCCCACACATCACCCGGCACTCTTGGCTCGCGAAGCTCAACAACTTGATCCGCGCTCTCACCGGGTCGCAATGTGATGAGCGACTCGGCGCCGGGCGGCATCTTGCGGTTGATCATGATGGCGTGGGTCTCGATCGGCTCGGAGGCCCCGGCCGGCTGGATGGACACCTGGCCCAGGCCGAGAACGGCGGGGTCAAGCGGGGAGTTCCATTTCAGGAGCGTCACGGGCGTGTCCGGGTGTGTGTTCTTGACGGACACTGAGACTTTGGGAGGCGAGGTGCCGGACTGAGACAGCCTCACCTCGAGGTTGTTGAGGAAAGATGAGGAGGAGTCAGAAGTCATTGTGAAGGATTGTAGTGGTGAGTAAAAGTAGAATGTGAGTACGATGACGGCGCCGATTGCTAGGGCGGCCGGGAATGAAAGAGGCCCTCGGCTACGGTGATGAGGGTTCATGTATGATGACTCTTTTTTGACTAGGGGTGTTTGGAGAGTGAGAGTAAGCAATGTAGAATTGAGTGAGGTTTCTTCAGGTACGAGAGCTTCAGAGTTCACGGGTTGATGGTGATGGAGGCAAAGTCTGTATGTTGGGTTGCTGGAAAGGTGATGATGAGTTCAGGGGGCCAAGAGAATCGAGATTTGAGAAAGAATGAGAACGATGACGATGTTGTGCCACGACAGTCTCCTGACAAAGCTCCAGACGAGTCCACTACGCAAGGAAGAGGAGGCAAATGGAGAATGCCTGATTGGATCGTCAACGGCTTTGATGCTCCTTTAGGCAGGTCGCAGAACCGATGAGAATCATGAAGGGAACGGACGTTTGTAGGATATTGGGGCTAGACCGAGCATGAATGCGGGGCAAACATTTGTTACGTACACGCGCGTATGAGGTTGTCGCTGCCGAGATTAAAAGTTGCCCCGAGCGAGTCTGAATCAAAGCAGCGCCACTGTTGTTTAAATCAAAACGGCACGCAGCCAAGACCTTGCCAAGTCCACGTTTTGGTGTACGGCTGTCGGTAGTGAAACTAAACAGCTAATCAGAGTCGACCTGGCCCACTACTCTATTTACTTTAAACTCCGAACCCGGCACCTCCTACTCCATAACGACCTCTTAAGGCTCATATTAAGCTCACTAAAGGAGTGGGAGCCGCTTCTAAACCATCATAACCATGGCTCCCATTCGTACAACGAAGCAGCTGGGGATGGCTTCAGTTATAGTAGTCTGTGTAGATCCGTTACGAGATGGCCCCGCTTGACACACCCACCTCTATCCGCGGCTGCGCGCTTCGGTTGGTGGAAGCCTCGTGTATCAGCTTTCCTGTTCGTCTCTATTTTGGACATGATCGGATAATTTCCATCCTCCCAACTTCGCACCCGCATCCCGAACCACTGGGACAATTCTCCGTGGTGGAACGTTGCCCCGGCTTCGCACCCGTATCCTTGAAGTTTCTTCTCCGTGATGCAATCTACTGTTCGTTTGAGGTCCCAAGAAGGGTTACCTTCAGATCAGGGGGCTTCCCTCTCAGGAGTTATGGAGGAGCCATAAAGCCTTCCTCTCTCGCTGCTAACTATCCTTCCTCTTGAGAAGAATCCAGCATCTTCCAACGGCTTCGTCCTACACTCTCTTTAAAGTCCCACCACCTTACTCAGCCACCATGAAGGCCGCCACTGTCGTTTCTTGCCTCGCCGCCCTTGCCAACGGCGCTGCCGTCAACCTGGGCAGACGTGCGGAGCCCCTCGATGTGAAAGTCGAGCAGGTCGGCAACAGCGAGCTGAAGGCTAGCATCACCAACACCGGAAGCACGCCCCTTCGTGTTCTTAAGGCGGGCTCGATCCTCGATGGATCGCCCGTTGAGAAGGCCCAGTTCTCGACGAGCTCGGTCGATGGCACTGGTGGTAAGTCTAGACTACTCTTCATACACTCCAAAAGCAAACAGTATCTAACACTATCCATAGTCAGCAAGGTTGCCTTCACTGGCGTGCGAGTCTACGTTCACGATGCCGATCTCCCCGACTCTGCCTTCCAGACCATCGAGGCCGGCGAGGTCGTCAAGGTCCAGTGGGACGCCGCCCAGGTCCACGACCTCAGCAGCGGTGGCGACTTCAACATCTCCAGCACGGGATCCCTCCGCTACGCCGAGGAGGGCAGCAACAAGATTGCCGGCCAGGTCGTCTTCGACTCGGGCGTCCTCCAGGCCACCGTCGACGGCACCCAGGCCGCCTCGGTGCACGCCGCCTTCCACGAGTCCCTGAACGCCAAGCGCGTCACCATCCAGTCCGACTGCACCGGCACCAAGAAGACGGCCGTCACCGCCGCCCTCTCCAAGGCCAAGACCTACGCGACCAACGCCCAGACGGCCGCCAACGCGGGAACTCGCCTGCAGCAGTACTTCAAGTCGACCACGTCGAGCACAAAGTCCACCGTCGCCGGTATCTTTGGCAAGGCCGCCACCCTCCTCGGCAGCACGTCGAGCGGCGCCGGCCTCTACTGCACCGACGTCGGCAACTTCTGCAGCGACGGTGTCGTCGCCTACGCCCAGCCTGGCAGCGGCGGTTACATTGTCGTCTGCGACTACTTCTTCCAGTTCCCCGCCTCCACCACCTCGTGCCGCGCCACCGACCAGCCGTACGTCCTGGTTCACGAGTCCACTCACTTGACTGAGGTTGGCGGCACCGACGACGTCTGCTACGGCTACGAGGGCTGCGTCGACTCCCTCAGCACTTCCCAGGCATTGAACAATGCCGATTCCTTTGCCATGTACTCTCAGGGCATCCAGACCAACTGCTAAATGCGGTGGTCTACGATGGCTCGGGTTGAGACGTTTCTTTGTACAATATTAGCCAGCATATAACATGTATCTATACCTTCCATGAACAAATATCACACCATTGATCAATCATGCACTTGCCTTTCAATTACATAAGAACGTGATACATAGATGATGAGAAGACCTAGATGTTCGGTTTGGGTTGTAGTTATTCAAAATAGGGGTACAAACGAGAAGTGTTGGTTGAGTGGGGGTAGTGCACGGGTTTAAGCACCTTGGCTTGCCCGCTAAACCATCAGTCCACGATCTAGTGCACCTCAACCGACAGCGAATGGTCGGGCCACTACTCAAACGCCAGAATACTGTAGCTCCTGCTGCCAAACCACATCTCAATGCCGTCTTCGCCTTCGTAAAGTTTGGAGAATCACTTCAGGTCTTTCATGCGGGTCATTCGCAAGATTGACGACGCAGACGAGCTCATCCAATCGTTCTTAGCATCCGAGGAATTCATACTCTCTCAGAATGATGCCTCGCCGTCACTCGCTCCCCATGATCAGGAGCGTTTGCTCGACTTTCCAAATGCCGAAACTCAAGCAGCGAACATTGCTGAATCGACTAAGCTATCCAAAGAAGATCTCCTTGAGCGTGCTGTCGAGTCACCCTCGCAGCTGACCGCCGCAGAGAACTCTCTGCTCAAGAACCGCTACTGGATGAATGTCTCGCCAGGCGAGGAACGTGAAGTCTCACGGGCAGCCGGGCTGATCATGGGACCCGATAGAGTCTCAGAAGAGGAGTATGAATAAGCCCAGAAGCGTCTCGGGGCGGTACGCCACATGCTCTATGCAGAAAATGAAGAGAAAGCCATCAACAATGCTATCACAGAGCACTGGAGGCGCGAAAAGGAATCATGGAAAGCGAGACAGAGGCAGGAGACTGAAACTGCCTTGTCCAAGGCGCGCCCATGGGTGAGACGTCTGTGGGAGGAGGACAAAGGGGAGAAGGTTTGGGGGTATGGCATGTTCATCGATCCAAAGGCGTTCGCCAACGGCGAAGAAGCCGATAGGTACATGGCTCGGAGAGATGGCGTTCTATTCCACGCTCGCGACGCGGTTGGGGCGGGAAGCAGTGCCATCAATAACAAGTGGAAATTGCAGAAGCTTGAGTGGCCTACCAGTGATGCTGCAGGTGGCGGCAAGGAGATGAGCGCCAGACAAGCTGTTGGTCGAGGCGACGCAGAAGAGGATACTAGTGAGCTGACTATTGACGAGGACCAGAGAGGTGGAAGAGAGGACGAAGAGAGACTCGCCAGCTTCCGCATCTTGCGTACAAGGTTCAAGTCCATCCGAGACAGAGGCACAAGGAGTCAAACACAAGAAGGCATCGTCTCTGGCGCACCTGTGTATTCAGAAACCAGTGCTCTAGAAGGCGGCATTATACGAAATGTCTTTCTGATGGTAGACAAGCCAAGCGTCAAATCGGTCCTTGGTGCACATAGGCTCGTCGACGACATGTGGGTTTGGGCTGTTGACCCTGACCACGACGATGCGGACAAGACACTTACTACAAATGATGAACCACGGCAATCAGAGACGCCCGGAATATACAGAGGATTCATGCGTGTACGGCTGCAACAGCTTGTCAATAACTTCTATGACGTGCGACGCTTTCACCAGAGAGAGTACGCAATGAAGAAACTCTGGGAAGCCGCTCAGAAGAGCAAGCATCAAGCCTTTGTTTCAATTCATGATGTTGAGGCCCGGAGTTGGAGTATTGATCGGTTCGTGGGGAGTGCCATGAGAGCGCAGCCACCGCGGATTGTATACGGACCTATACCAACGACTTCTGCCGAAAAGTTGGTTCACAAATAGATGGAGAATTGTCACCGAAATTTGATAGGTTCTTACTAAAAGCTAGTATTCAGACCGCTCCAGGCAATCGACTCGAGTTTCTCTGTAATGATTCGGATTCTTGGCGTGCTGAAGGCAGTTACAGTTTGATAGTTTGATAGTTTGAAGTGGGTTTTGAATTTTGAATCATACCTTGGTCGACTTTTAACCAGAGCTGGCTGGCAACTTCCTCCCAGGAAGGCTCTCATTTGTGCCTTAGCTTATTCCTATCTGCAACATAAGGTAAGAAAAACGTCTGAGAGTCACTCACCAAGACGGAACTTTCGTGGTTAACGCAGGCTGTCCCGACCCGTGCGCCTCATTTCCCTCTCCATGGCTTCCGTGTAGAGTCGAATTCTTGGAGAAACATGGAGTCGCGAGTTTCAGACAACACAACTTGGTGGTTCACCAACAGTGGGATACAGGCAAACGTATTGCTCTTCCCCGGTACCCAGCTGCCCGAAACTTTGATTCTTCTGTACGAAACTCTGAATCCCAACGGCGAGGATGCAACCCAACATCACTTTGTTGAAGGAAGTTTAGAGAAGACCCGGGAGCGATACTTCCTGCCAGACTCAGCTCGTGATTCAAGCATTGTCCACTGGTTCTGAAAACTTCTGAACATGCATCGCCTTCTCTTTCTGGCCGCTTCTCTTTCATGAACTACTCCCATATCGTACTTGGCTCTCTTACAGAACCAGCAGGAACTTCATCTGATGAACAATCACAGAAAACTTCATCTCAAGAATGTGCGGGCCAACAGCCACCATCCAATCCGGCAGTCCACAAAACGAATCATCGGAACGAGGCGCCGATGTGCAAAGTAAACTAACACGAAGCCTATCTCTCCTTCAGCATCGAGTGCCAGACGCAGAAGGAACATGGATAAACAGCGACGCTACCGTCGGTATGCTTCATCTCAGCTCCATTGACTCAGGTTTGAGATCGTTTGCCGGAAATTGACACAGTCATGAAGGTCTCGGCCACGCACGCCTCTCAATCATAGATTTTTCGCCAACGGGCCTTCAACCCTTACACAGTGAAGATGAGAAAATCCACGTCGTCGTGAACGGCGAGATTTACGACCACTTCGGCATCCGCGGCCGCTGTACCACCGAGTTCGATTACAACTTCTCCGGGAGGAGCGACAGTGAAGTCATCCTGGCTCTGTACCAACACCACGGAGTTCGCGGGCTCTTTAAGCACCTGCGTGGCGAATTCGCCTTCGTCTTATACGGTGAGCGATCCGGTGATGTTATCGCCGCGAGGGACCGTTTCGGCATCAAGCCTCTTTTCTGGACATACAGTAGCGAGACGCCGGCCAAACTCTTGATCGCCTCGGAGATCAAGGGGTTTCTGCCCATGGGGTGGGGGCCCGAGTGGGACGTCGATGCCATCTGCAGCGGTGCGGCGGTTCTAGGCGAAGGTACGCTGTTCAAGGGAGTGAAGAAGGTGTTGCCGGGGCATTGGGTGCAGTTCGGTCGAGACGGGAGCGTGACGCAGCATCGGTATTGGGATGCCGAGTATGCGGATAAGGTGAGTGGCTTCACATGAATGTATAAGCCGAACGGTGATTGATAGGCTTAAAAGCTGTTTAGACCGTCAAAGAGACACGCAGTATGGATGAGATGGTCGACGGAGTTCGCGAGCGCTTAGTAGATGCCGTACGCCTCCGCCTCCAAGCCGATGTCCCCGTCAGCATCTATCTTTCAGGTGGTCTCGACTCGTCCATTGTGGCTGGTATAACAACGCAGCTCGTACGAGAAAGAGGAGTGAAGCTGGGGAACCAGGATATTAAAAATAGGATCACTTGCTTGAGCATCTCCTTTGCTTCTGATTCCCAGTATAACGAATACGGTAGGTCATTGGGTGCACCCACGCCCTAGATTCATGCTAACAACTTGGCAAGACATTGCAGAACGCACAGAAGAATGGCTAGACTTGAACACTGTAAAAAAAGTTATGGACGAGGAAGAACTAGCAAAGCACTTCGCCGACTCCGTATACCACACCGAGCACCACCACTTCGACATGAACAGCGTCGGGAAGTACGCCCTCACAGAGCTACCTCGCCAGCAAGGGATCCCCGTTGTGCTGACGGGTGAAGGGGCAGATGGGCACTTTGCAGGGTACCTATTCCTAGTCTCCGACTTCATACGTGAGCCCGACGATGCCTTGCCGTTGATGGAGCTAACGAAGGATACCGAGCTTCGGGAAGCGCTAAACGAGTCCGCCGCAGCGCAGTTGCGAAGCATGTACAAAGGGATGGGCATGTTTGATCACTCCCGAACGGAAGAAAGCACCGGCTTCGACTCTCTCGCAGGCTTGGACGTCTTCATGGTCCAATGGCGAGGCTTTCTCTCATCGGACGTGTTTCTCCCCTGGGTGAGAGAAAAACAGAACACACTCAGCGTCTACGAAGCGATCCTCAACTCCGTCCCCCCAGACGCCCAGGAGAAGATTCGAACGCGCTGACACAGCCTCCACTCGGCGCTGTACGTCTTCCTCAAGACCTCCATGGCGAACATGGTCTTGACCTGTCTGGGCGACAGGTCGGAGATGGCGCACAGTACCGAGGCGCGTTTCTCGTTCCTGGACCACGAGCTGGCGGAGTACGTCAATGGGCTTCCGCCGGGCGTCAAGATGAGCTATAGTAAGCCCGAGGATTCCATAGGAACCAATAACGACGAGAAAGAGAAGAGAAAGAAAGTAGCGCCTCAGAGCTTCTTCTGGGTGAACATGGCCGCCGTCCGAGATCGCATCATTGACAAGAAGGTCCTGCGGGAGGCGGGGCGGCCGTTCATCACGGACGAGATCTACAACCGCAAGAAGCACCCATACTCGTCCCCATGGAAGTGGCCCGTGGGAGGGCCGGTACAGCGAATATTTAGGGGGTTTCTGACGAAAGACGCGGTCGAATGCCTTGGCTTTGTCGACTTTGGGAGCATATCACGGTGTCTTGAGACTGCATCTGGTGAAAGCGGTGACCCCGCAGCGTTCAGGAAGATACTTGTCGTCGGTGCCTGGGTGGTTTTGAGTCAGAAATTTGGCGTGAAACGGGCCAGATCTCAGAGATAGATCAATAGGGACGCTGAAGGGGGTGATTTGCTGCTGCGGCACTTGATGCATTCTGTCAGGATGAGGAGAAGACACCGCGCGCTTGGATTGAAGTCATTGACTTTCAGAGTCGCACAACCATATCAGCTGCTCAGACCGCACGAGATAGTATCAAGCCAAATTCCGCAAGAAAGAAAGAGCTGGATCGAGGGCATGCCGTAGGTTACGGGCAAGATGCCGTGATCTCTCTAGGGCTTCACTTTGAGCTTGTCTGCTTTCCGTCGTATCCGCGAAAAGGGTAGCTACCTTCTTACTATGCCATGCCTCTGGCCTCTCAACAGCAAGACGCACCGGTGTTCAAGCGTATTCGCGCAACTAAATACGAGAGTTCCAATTCTCTCTACCCAGATGTCAATGGCTTAGCCATTTCCCGGCTCTCAGTTCCGGTCACCAGGAGGGTGAGTAAGTAGTGATCGGCAGCCCTGGTCCTCACCTCCATCATGAACCATTGGCTTCAATTATCAACTTCGTACCGCCAAGAAAGCAGATGAACTGACCGAGCATATTTCTATCCCCTTATGGCTATATCTTTCGACGGTACGGTGAAGCAACTGAGGGGAGCCGTGGTAAAATTTATGTGCAAGTGAAACCTGCATCTAGATGTCTCGCCGTTTACGGGTGTCAAACGAGATTAAGAGAAATTGCAGGCAAGCAGGACCAAGTAGTCCAACAACACCACGATGCAAAGTTACGACAGGTCCGAACAGATCGCAATAGTTGCTACGCCGGCAGTGCTTCCCGCCCTGGCTTACACAACGGTTGGACAGATTCGGTTGACGCCTGCAACGATCCGGCAAGTTACCTCATACATCGCGCGAGTGAAAGTAGGCATAAGTCTGTAAGGAGAAGCAAGAAACGAACCTCTCGCAGATCGCAAAAGATCAACACCATGTCATACTAAAAGCACCTTGACAACCCCGCCAAGCTAACAAGACGCTAGAATCTTGTATCCCGATCTGGCATCATCCGAGTACGCGTCAAGGAGCGGGAGTAACGGGACACCTGCGCGGGGTGCCGTTGATCAACAGAGGGGAAGTGAGACAACAAAGCCGGTCTCAGTTCTCCGGCAGCGGTACGGCAACGGGCCGTGACTAGTGCCCGCTCCCTGCTCCTCCTCCCCGTTGACGTTGATAGCTCTTGACCTTCAGTTCGTGCGTCGTTGAGATCAAGGAGAGAAAGGGGGAGAGGGCGGTCTGGCTCGTCTATAAATGAGCCAGGAATCCTCAGATGGGGATGAGTAGAATCAGGCTCTTCTTGACCATCAAGCACTCAGATTCCAGTTCGAAACCCAAACAAAGACTTCTTTACTCTTCCTAAACTTTCTAGCAAAACATCACCCATCATGCCGGGTCTCCCCACTGCCACTGACGAGGAAGTCGGCTTCCAGCCGATCCCGTCAAACCCCTACCTCAAGCAGCCGGGATCCGTTCCAGGCTCGATCTCCAGAGGCAGCAAGTCCTCGTGGGGTTCCTTCATGCCCCCCAACACCTACGAGCCCGTTGCAGACGAAGGAATCATCCACTTCAACCCCATCATCATCCTCTTCATGTCCCTTATTCCAAAGGACAACCTTACCAAGGCTGTTCAGTCGGCACTGGGGAAAATCCCAGAATTCATGGCGAAAATGGGCATCGAAGACGCAGACACATTCTACAAGTTTGCCAACGACATGCTCAAGTGGACTCCCACTGAGAACGTCCAGGCCAAGGATGTGTACGACATCCTGTGCCTGTTCTACTTCATCCTCGACCAGCAGCCGCTGCTGCGCGAGCAGACGCTCGTCCACCCGAGCTCGGTTGGGTTGCCGCTGACCCCGCTATCGAGCTGGATCGTGGTGTTTGCGCAGCTCATCGGGCTCTTCATGGACACGCCGGCGTCCATCAACGAGAAGACCTTCCAGACATTTGTCGACTCGCCAAAGTACATGATCAAAGAAGAGGCACTCATCCCCGAAGGCGGCTTCCGCACCTTCAACGACTTCTTCTCCCGCCACCTCAAGCCGGGCGTGAGACCCATTGCGGATCAGGACGATGATAGGGTCATCACTTACCCTGCGGACTGCACCTACGACAATTCGCTCTACAACCAGAGCATCGTCAACGTTCAGGACACGGGTATCATTGAGATCAAGGGCCTCCCCTGGACCATCGGAGCCCTGCTCCAGGGCAGCGAGTATGCGGACTGTTTCCACGGGGGCGTCTGGATGCATGCCTTCTTGAACACGTTCAACTACCACCGGCAGCACGCGCCCGTCTCCGGGACAGTCATCGAGGCCAAGAACATCCAGGGAGCGGCGTACCTCGAAGTGGACCAACAGTGTCGTCCGATCCGCAAGCTCTTCGTGACGGCCGAGGACATTGAGAAGGACCCCAACTGCCGGCCCGAGGCGCCCGACTCCCCGGGCTACCAGTTCCTCCAGACGAGAGGCCTGGTAATCATTGACAATCCGGTGCTCGGCAAGGTGGCCGTGCTGCCGATTGGCATGGCCATGGTCTCGTCGGTCAAGCTATCGGTCCGCGTGGGACAGAAGCTGCAGAAGGGCCAGGAGATCTCGACGTTCTTGTTTGGCGGGTCGGACATCATCTGCGTGTTTGAGCCGCGTGCCAAGTTGACGCCTGAGCACTTTGTGCCGTCGCCCAAGGACGACTACTCGAGATACGGGAGTGTGTTGGCGAAGGCGCCTGGGCAGGGCTCGAATGGGACTTCGAATGGATACCACTGATTGGGTTAGTTGGCTCAGGCTCATGTCTGTACTCGCACGCAGTAGCTCCCGAATGGTGATATCTGAAATCTGAAATCTGAATCTTGCTGAGAGAGTGAATGACTCTTCCTTTCCCTTCTGCATTCGCCGCGTTTCCGAAGTGGTCTGTGAAAGAGGACGGGGTTCTCAAAGTGTCCATGACTCCGAGAGTGACACAAACGTTGTTCGTGCCCAACAGTGGATTTCTTCTTTTCGTGGCCTGGCAAACCGGCCCAGAGGCCTCCACAGCTCGAGGTGGCGGCCACGGCGAGCCTCATGTTTTCAGAGTCGCGGTCTGTTCTTGAAACAAACTCAGCTCGGCGGAGACCAGACGGGGGGAGGACGAAGACCTCGGAAAGTAGAGATGCAAGGCGAAGAAGCGGACCGGCCCGTATAAGATGGAGAAAACTGCATTTCAAGGCAAATGGATCAAAAGGCGGTGACTATATTTTCCAAGATATGCATGGAAAAGGAGAAAGGTGATGCAGGTTTGCGGCTCTCTCGTATTCAGGGGTAAATGCGGAATGTCAGCCTCAATGAGAAAACGGGAGGCAGGAGAAACAAAAAGTACGTAGATGGATGCTTATTGAATGGCTGGGAAAACGGAGTCGGGCAAAGGTGTGTGTGAGGTTGGGTGACGTTGCAAAGCCACTTGCGCTTGTGCAGCTTGACGTGTCCGACGGTGGGACAAACCGACAACGCTTTGATGTTGAAGCATCCAGGCACAGGCTGCTGCATCTGTTTGCTGGTTCGGTGGTTCCGTTAAGATGCAGCTTCTTTTCGGGTACAGATGACTCATTGCTACATCCGAGACATTTCTTGCATTTTTTCTTTCTGTTGTCTTCTTTCCTCGCCGTTTCATCTTGCCCTGTGTTGAGAAAATCGCCATCATCGAGAAAAGGCAGGAACGTATATTCGTACCTACCTACGGTAGACTTGGGTAGGAAGTACGGATAATCGCGCCTGCCAGGTTCATCCAAAAATTAATTAACCCCCAGCCACCTGTTTGCGCGATTCTATGGAGAACTCTCCTAAATAAGTGGAATCCGTCACGTGCGATAAGAGCTTCAACCTATCGATAAGCTGCTGACCGTCGCTGAGCCAGGGGTGTGGCGCCAAGGAGGACCGCGTTACCCCGCGCAACCACGTCTGCGAGTCTGCAAGGACCGTCTTTTCGCTGACACCTGGAACTGGAACCAGCACTGTTTAACTCCATCGTTTTGCATTACTAGAGGATTGCCGTAGTACATGTAGACGCTACCCTGCCCTCGAATTCCGTACTATTTAACTTTAACCCTTTTTATAAGTCTCCTATCCTTTTTTTTATTTTACCCTCTCCCTCGTTAAGGGATTACTAAAATCGTAGTTTTAATAGCTTATTAATAAGCTAGTATTATTATTTAGAAATAAATAATTTATTTTTATATATAAGTATTAAGAATCTTATTATTATAGAAATAATAATAAATATACTAGAGTATTTAAAAGAGCTTTTTAATAAATTTCTAATACTATTTAAAATAATTATCCTCGAGCTATAAAAAAAAGCCGAGGTACTATATTAATACGGCCCTATTTATTTTATTAATATTAATAATACTTTTTTTAATATAAAATATATTAATAATACTTTATGGCTACGTTATTATATTTTATAAATTATACTTAATAATAATAAGGATTTTAGTATTTTTTTTTAAATCTTTTATTAAAGTCGTTATTATAGGGTTAGTTTAATTATTAATATTTTAATAAGTATTTTAATTTAGTATATTTAGAGGCTCTTATAGCTCTTAATAAGAGGCTTTTAAAGGACTTATAACTAGACTTTTTACTTATTATAGGCAAAGCTATTATAGTTAAAGCTATAGTAATTAAAACTATAGCGCTATTTACGGACTTTAATAATAAATAATTAATAATATAACTATTTTTTTTTATAATAAGTTTAAAAAAGTATTTTAATTTAAATACTAAGTAAGTACTATACTATTTTATTAAAACTATATTTTTGTACTTATGACTTAGAAAGAATTAACTTTCTTCGATAACAAGGTACTCAGGAACTGGAACCAGGTTGATGCTGCTGCCGCTGGGTGGTGAGCTCACAGACTGGCCAACCCACTCCTCCCGCCCGTCTCTCTCTTTTTTCTTGGGACCGCCTGCCTTGCCTTACCTTACCTTAGTCTCTCTTCACTAAAGATAGTACCTGAGGTCTATCTTGAGAGATTTCTTTGTTCTACTTCAATTTTTTTCTGAGTTGAAGCAGAAGAATAATCGTCTTCTTTTGCTTCACACTTTCACCAACACCGAGAAACCACCCCCACTCACCTCTGGACGTCTCACCGACCGGCTCACAGGGACCCTCCCAACCCCCCTCCAAGACAAACACATTCCTCGGGGGTCCCTTCCTTTCGAGTCGAGTCGCCCACGATAGAGACACCAAACGCAATCAGTCAATCCCGCATTCCTCAAATCTATCGACCCCGAACTGAAGGTCCGCTTCGCCCGTCGTCGCCATCATGGCGCCGGCAGATGGGTTCTCGGCGCCCGGCGTCGCTTCCTACGACTCCAACACCATGACCGTTGGTGATGGTACCTGGGACTTTAGCAAGAACACATTCTTGTTGCCTAACCTCGTCGGCCTCAATTTTGAGACGATGCAGTACAATGGTGAGAATACCTTACTCTCAAACACGGCGCATTCGCTGTGGCAGCCTGCCCGACTAACACGCGACCACCCACAGGCATGGGCAATCGCTTCTCGACCGTCGCTCAGTACCATACTCTCGTACTCGCCCACGGCGTCATGGCCGCCATCATCTTCCTCCTCATCGTGCCATTATCCGTCTTTACCGCCCGCTTCTATACAGCGAAACCAGGCTACGCGATACCTTACCATGCCCAACTCAATATCCTCGCTGCGCTTATGCTCGTCGCCGTCTTCGTCCTGGGCTGGTTCGCCGTTGGCCCCGAAAGAAGTTGGACCAACCCCCACCACGCAATCGGCCTCGCCATCTTCATCATGTTCCTCCTCCAAATCATCGGCGGCCGGCTTGTGAGACATATTAGGGGACGTTCGCTCCGCAAAATGTTTCACCGCTGGAGTGGTCGACTCATTGCGCTTCTCGGCATCATCCAGGTTCCTCTCGGTCTGACCCTGTACGGCTCGCCCAAGTGGACCTTCATCATCTTCTCCCTCTGGCTGGCTTTTCTGCTCCTCATCTACTTTATCCTGAGCTACCGCGCCGAGGGTGCAGACCACCACCGTGGCCGTGAGACCTACATCAGTGGAGGTCGCTCCGAAGGCCCGAGTGGCATCACCGAGTCAGAGTACTACAGCGACGTCTACACTGAGAAGACCAAAAAGGACCGGAAATGGCTGGCGCCCCTCGCCGCGGGTGCGACCATTGCCGCTCTCTTCAGTCGCAAGAAGCACAAGGAGAAGGAGAAGGAGCTCAGCCGGGAGAGATCGCGATCAAGGAGCCGCAGTCGTGGGCCGGAGGTTATCGGTTCCCGGCGTGGATCCGCGAGCTATCTCACATCCAGACGGGGCTCAGGCACATACCTCGAAGATGAAAAGTTCACCGAAGTCGATTCTCGACGGGATGACAAGAAGTCGGGAGGCTTCCTGTCTAAGCTGGCCGGCATTGGTGCTGTCCTAGGCGCTGGCAAACTCGTGTCGAACCTGATGAAGCGCAAGGAAAAGCGTACTTATGACGAAGAGTACTCGGCCGTATCTGTTGAGACCCCGAGACGCCGCCCGAGTCGAAGTTACCCTGCTACGAGCGAATACACTGATTACACGGATTGGACCGAGGACACTCCGCCACCGAGGCGTCCCCGAGACGGCCCCATCCTGCCAGCACCTGGAGGACCGACAGCGGCAGCCGCGGCTCTGAGCGCCGCTGAACCGCGAACCAACCGCCCACCACACGCCAGAACCCGATCGCAGTACAGCTTCGAGGACTCGGAATATTCGTCATACGTCAGCCCATCCAGACGGAGAGAAGACCAGCCCGCCGCCGCCGGTGGGGCCGGAAAGGGCATCCTCGCCGGCCTGGGCCTAGGATGGTTCGCCAAGAAAATGGCCGACCGGAAGGCGAAGCGCGCCGAGGAGCAAAGAATCCGAGAAGAGGAGGACATGAGATCTGGTATCACAGGCTCGAGGTACACGGGAGACGGCTTCCACTCGCCCTCCCGCGATCGGAGAGGCTCCCGCCGCATGAGCGGACGTCGGCCACGACCTCCCATGTCTGCCTTGAGCACCGAGATCACACAAATGACCGAATCCTCCGAACTGGAACCTCGACCTCCCGGTACCGGGTACGGCGGCCCACCGATGCCACCCCTCTCCGCCGGTCCCCCACCCCCACCTGGCGCTCCAGGAATCTACCCAGTCGGCGACCACTCCCGCACAACTTACTCCAGACACGAAGTCGTTGAGTCCGGTATCAGCATGCCCTCAATGCCTCCCGACCCAGCAGGCGTTCTTCACCGTGAATCCGAAACCGACGTCTACGGCTCGCCTAGCGGCCGGCCCCGACGCCGCGACTCATCCAAACGCAGGCGAGCCGGCGAAGAAGCTGCCGCCGCCGCCGTCGCATCAGCGAGCGTTCTTGCCGCCGAAGAGAACGCCCGCCGCCACCGCGCCCAGTCCGAGCGCTCGCAACCTGTGAGCGTTAAGGTCCGAGTCCATGACGACAAGGATAGGAACGTCACGCTGCGGAGGCTGACGGAGGAAGAAGCCGCAGCAAGCAGGCGCGGGGACAGGAGGAGGCGGGCCGGATCCGTGAGCAGTCTCTACGGCAGCGAAGTCGGCAGCGGACGGCGGTACCGTCGGGACTCGAGCCAGAGGAGAGCAGAATCAGCAGCAGAACGATTAGCAGAGACCGGAGGACGAGACGGCAGTCTACCACCACCGAACCCTGCTTTCGCCGCGGGGCGGCAACCGAAAGACTCGGCATATTACTCTGGCGGCCCACCGCCGCCGCCACCGGGCGTGATGATGGGTGAAGGAAACGTCTCGAGCATAGGCAGCGAGAATACCCACGGTACATGGAGCCAAATGAGCCCTTCGCCCAGCGCGGCAGACAATCTGAAGACTAACCCCGTCGAAACCGCAGCAGCCGATAATCGTCGTAGACGCAGGCAGGAGCGTAGACGGAGCAGCGCGAGTCGCCCCACGGGCGCCGACATGTTTGATTAAAGTTGCCTCTAGATTAAGGGGTAGAAAAAGAGCTTTTTTTTTTAGAAAAACCCTGCCACAACCGCAAGCGCAAACGACGAACGCATTTTCCACACGAGGTCCATTACACCTCATCCGCCTATATTACCCTCTATCACGACCGAGACGACGTCAATATTGAACCCTTTTCTCTTCTACCGAACATAACAGGGTTCGGTAAGTATGATCTGATTGCAGAACAGCAAGCTATGAGGCGAAGGAGAGCAGAAGAAACACGAAATGAGAAAGAATGCATTGGGTCGGGGGGTTCAAATTCGAACCCCCCGAAAGGAGTTTGGTCATGTTTGATTTTTGCGGCATGAAACCGGTTGGGGGGGCATCTTCTCATACACATCGTGGGAGTCAGAGAATCAGACTCTGTTCATCTCTCGTGTGTTGTTGCCGTTTTTCACAAATGTATGGGAGGGTGGACGGAGGCCACTCTTCCGAATGAGATGATTGTACGAGAAGAATAACGCAAAGAATGGTGGATGAGGTGTGGGTATAATTGGACAAAAAAATAAAATAAGAATCACTTCATCAACGTTTTATGTCTACATGTAACCTCGCACAGTATCGCTAAACAACGCAAGTGAATATGGCCATCGCTGCATCTGGAATGTTATTGTGTCGGCTGCGTGCCGTTATCATTCTAAGCAGCTAAAGCTGCTTCTTATGTATCGTGTGGTCTACAGCCTCATGACCCCTTCTTCCTCTCGCATTCTAGAAGTGGTGGTGAAGGACAAAAGGAAAATCGCCCCTATGCGTTCCCCATCATACCATCGCTGTTGCTCCCTTGATGCGCTCCGTGTGAACCGATCCAGAAACATCCCAACTCGAGAATTCATAAGTGAAAAGAAGAAGAAAAAGTGGCGTGGCAAACCCTTTTCCGCCTCGGTGGTCATGTCATATGCCCAAACTCCTTGCATGTTTCCCAAATCCAACCCAATTACAAAGTGGAAACCTCGTTCCCCTTCGTTCAAGCGCCGCAAAACCCAACGCCAAATGAGTGTATTTCCAAGCACTTTTAATACTCGGCACCACCAAAACTCTTGTTCCTCGTGAGGGTCGCACGCTTGATACTGGCTCGCGGGAGATGCTCGTAGCTCTTATTGCGGCTGCGACCCGTGCCGGGACGGATTCCGGGAGTGGCGGGATCACCCTCCTCGGCCGCGACCATGGCGTCTGCTGGCAAGGAGGCGCTTTCCTTGATGCTCGCAACGAAGAAGGAAGAGATAAGCACAGCGATACCGCCGAGGGCTAATACGATAGCGATGGAGTGATCGCCTGGAGTACCGCGAGGCTTCTGCCAAATTCTGAAGATGATGCTGGATCCGACGGTGGCAATGATTTGGGGCGCAGCGATGGCCATGTTGTGAATGCCCAAAATGACGCCGGCCTGGTCTGCCTCCTCACTGTCGCTCAAATCGGTCTGGTCTGAGTCGGCGGTAGAGTCGACGGTGGAGGGCGACGCCGGGCCATCGCCTCTGCTGGGGCTGAATTGCCTTTGCTTTCTCTGGCGAATCTTTGCATCCCTCCGGCTGATCTCGGCGCTGATGATGGCCCAGGGTGCCCAAAGTGTCATAGCCCAGGTAATTCCGACCAAACCGATCAAGGCCGTGGCTGCTTCTACCGTACGAACAATGACGGTGCAGAACATGGCGCCCGAGAAGAGAATCAGAGATGCAAACCAAGCCCGCTTTAGGGTGAACCCGGGGATCTGCAGGCGATCCAACCAAGACGCCTTTTCATCACCGAACTCTCCACTGTCACTGTCTCCTGGGAGATCACCGAGTGGTTGACTGTCGTAGGTGGGTGCGACGAAAAAGGGGAGAAAGACGTTCGTAAGCAAGCTGACGACGGAATTGATGAGCAGAGCAAAGGTTCCGATACGAGTTGCTCTTTCGTATAGCTGATCGAGTTCCTCCGGCGTCATGTGGGGGTTAGCCTCCAGGTACGGCTCAACATAAATCTCACCAATATACGAGGAGGTGTAGAAAAGAAGCGGGAAAAAGCCGACCCATGCGCATAATTGGACTTGGCAAACCCTCCTGATCTGAGGCGGCAGACGCTTGATTGATTTAAAGATTTTGCCGAAGAAGGAGAACACACCAGGCTTGCCCGAAGCTGGCGGGCCTTCCAGTCGAGGGTCGCGCTCCTTGATCAACGTGGTGCTCACTGCAATAGTCGCCGCAAGGGCAATGCTGGCGATGGCGCATAGCACCTTGAACTGGCTGTCACCCAGAAACCAAAGGTACGTAGGGAGGTTGATGTAGCCAGCAATGTAGCCGACAATGTTTCCGAAACCGGTGATGCGACTCGCCATGGCGTTGGCAGCTTCTTGCTGGTGAGCCGGAGCACAGTCCACGATGAAAGCTCGAATAGAAGCCTGCACGGTGTTGATGGCGAAATCGAGGACGTAAATGCCCACCACGGCCACACAAATAATGGTGTTCTTAACGGCGACAGATTCGACATCAGCGCCGAAGAGGCTCATGATACCACCTACAATTTCTCTAGTCCATGCCAGGAACATTAGAGAGATGATAGTCGCGATAGCCCCGCCAACCATGAAGGGTTTCCGCTTGCCCCACGAGAGTCGGCAATTGTCGCTGAGCATACCGACATAGGGCTGAACCAAGGTGCCGGTAAGCGGGCCAGCAATCCACACCAGGGCCATCAGCGACTTGCTCAATCCAAGGGATAGCAAATAGGGAGACCCATTGGACAACTCGACAGACCAGGCGATTTGCAAACCACCGATACTAATGGTCAGGAGAATCAGGTACCATACGCTCTTGGTTTGCTGTGTATCTTCCTGCTGCGCTGCCAGTACCGCATGATGATCAAAGTAGCCTTCATCGTCGTTGTTGGAGGAGAGCAGCGGCGATCGCTCGCTGCGTACGCCTCTCTCCTTGGGATTCGACGGTGCAGATTCGGTGCTCTGGGCGATTGATGGCATCGGACGGCCCCTCCTGGGGGACTGAGACTGAGATGAAGGCATATCTTCGGTCGTTGAGCGTCAAGCCGCGACGACTCGGAAGTGAAGCGATTCGGAAAGTCGATTTCGGACAGGCCCACTAGCGGGGCAAGCTGGGGAAGCGTTCGTTCAATGCGGGGAGGTCGGCTCGATCGATTGACTGACGAACCTTTAGACTGGGTCGGCTAATTGACAGGCGACAGAAGAGTATATAAATGGCGGATCGAATTTGCAATGGCAATGACAAGTGTTTGTTCGTTGCCGGGTTGGGCAGAAAAAGAAGTTGTGTTGTCACGCGGTCAAGTAGGAGGATGCCACGAGACCCCCGAACACGGGCTGCTGGTACAAGGTGATTCGATTTCTGACGATGACAGAGCAGTGGCAGGAGTGTGCGTCATTCGCTGGGCTGGAAACTGCGCCCTGGCTGAATGACCAACTGTCTGGTGCAGGTCGGTTCCTGATTCGAGCCCAGGCTATGCGGTTCGATGCAGGCAAGGGCAAATGAGGAGCTGTACCGTCTGTTGAGGTGGTGTGCTAGGGTTGCGCCTGGATGTCCGAGTACCTGCTAGTAGGGTAAGAATAGGCCTGGTTCCGAGTCTCGACTCGACAAGCAATGTAGCGGACAGCGGGAGAGCGGCAGCCAAATGCACCGTCTTGGGACCGTTGGCAGTGGTAGATAGAACCAGGGGCGAATTTGCAGATGAACTGGCGGAGAGAGGCGAATGAGATACGAATACAACTGTTGTTGATGGTGAACGGACTGAAGCGTTGTCTCGATCCGTCTCTTTGCTTGATGGCCTAGGGAGCCTGAGACTGGACGGGGAAAGCAGCTAAATGCGACCTCGGGCAGGTTAGGTTGGCGTGGTCGGATGGATAAAGACTGCACGTGGCGAAAAGGAAGAGCAACTGATGGTCGAGACACATGCAACGTTGAAAAGAGATGGTGAGGGGGAGGGAAGGGAAAGGAGATGTTATTATTTATTCGCCTAGTTCCGAGCAAGTTGAGTGGTGGAATTGATGGGATCTTCCACGGCTAGTAGGGCGCGGGTTCCGGATGAGGAAGAGAGGAGAAGAGATGGCTTGGAACGGACGAGAGGGAAGGGCGAAAGAGAAGAAGACGGAAGAAAGAAAGACAGGAAAATGGCGGGGCCGAGAGTCTAACACACACTGCCTATGGGCATGAGGTGACGGCCCAAGTCGCGATGGCATCGCACAGAGACGGTGAAAGAGAGCGACACCCGTCGACCTTGCTTCCTGGCCTGTTCCCGGGGTGGCCCCCGCACTCAGTACGTCATGCCCGTAGCTCCTTCACCTCCACCGAGTACTGAGATGCTGGGCCGCTACATTTCCTCCTATCTTTTTTAGGGGTATCTTCCAGTCCCGACTTCCCAACCTTGAGGTAGTTGTCCCAGACGAAACGCCCGCCTTTCTTAGGTACCTACCTGGGCTTGAACTGCATGGGTTGCTGCTGCTACCCGGGATAGACAATCTGCACACCGACGTTGCTATTTCATCACCTCACGGTTGGGAAAAAATCAGAATGGGAATAGACCAGGACAGAGAACACTAAAAACACAACAGACTTGATGGGCGTGCATAGGGTCCTCCACCAGTACTTGCTCTCTGACAAAAACTACAACAACATAGACAGACACGGGTAGGCCTCGTGTGGTCGCTGCATACGCCATCTTCAGGCAAAAGTCAGGTACGATAGGGCACCACCTCACCATCTCACCATCTGCCTATCTCACTCATCTGGCCCCCCCTCGGATCGCAACCCCGTGTCTCTGCGTGTGGTAGAACAGCCGTCTCCGGCTGACGGTGCCCTCCATCCGGCTGATGAGCCCTCACGAGGGATCTTGATCAAGTGCTACCCCGGTTTTCCCAACAAGTCCTGCCACAGCACCCTCAAGTGTCAGATGTCTTACCGGCAGTCCACATCCACAACACCCTCAGCTTGGATGGTCCCTACAACTGTGTTTCCACTGGATCTTTTTTACGGCCCCCGCGGACGTGGAAGCTGGGGAAAACAATGGGCCTTTCTCACTTTGCGGAGAACCCGTACACAATGGGGCAGATCCCACGATGCTTACCTTACTGCGTCTGTAGGCAATGCAATGCCACAATGGGTGGCATGGAACCCGACTGCCTGCCCATGGACGTGCTCAGCTGTGTTGGGCCCAGTAATTGCCCGAGTTCTACATCGACCCATGGTGGGGCACCTCATCGTCGACCTCAACTGGTCCTCACGAGCACGTGCCGTGTCAAATGAAGTCATGCTTCCTGCAGGCAGCGGCCAAGCTCGGCCCAATCTTCCTACCACTTCCATTGCATGAGGTGGACTGCACTCCTTGCTGCCGACGTTCATTATGCATCAAGGTATGATATGCAACACAACAACTATTCATGCAATACAAGAGAAGAAGTAGAATAACAGTCACATTTTGACACAAACGGCACATTCAGTCTTATCGGAATTCAAGTGGCCGAAGGTAAGGCACCTAATCCTCGACGTGTCCACCACTCCGTCTCACCGGGTTCGGCCCCGAGCTACCATACCTTACCTTATACCTTACTATGTACACTATCCGTACGGATACAGGCTAACATCGTCTGGGCCCGCAGTACCCGGTACTTTAGGATCTGCGCTTGGCGCTGCGTTTTCCGCCATCAGCTAGTGACACGCGCCCGCTTTCGATTGTAACTCTACCACCCCGCCGAGGCTACGCAAGCAAAACCGCCCGTCAAACAGCACCCATCCAATCACCGCATCGCTCCAGAGCCACTTCCTGCCATTGCGCAGTGTTGCAGCCTCCGACCAGTGGCTGGCTCCCGTCCCGTCCTGCTTGTCGACCTGCGCTGCATCTGTCTACCTCTAGTGGACACCTCTACGAACCTTACATCAGAACTGGCCTTTTGCTAAAGTCTGCCTGTCCTTCGACCGCATTGGCATTCAAACTTGGCGACATCTCGAAAACAGCTACCGACCCAGAGACTCTCGTCGTCAGCTCACAACCCTGCGGCGTACGACGACGAGCTGCCCTGTTGATGATCGCCATCCGCCCATCTCGGAGCTCACCCGCGAGCCGCCGGTCGCCCAGCTTTCCTCTCGACTCTGGATCCTACTCCGTCACCAACCCATAAACAACCACATCGTCGCGAAACCGCCATTACGATATGATTTCCGCGACGGATATTGCGGGAACGGCCTTGCGCCTTGTCCGTATGTTGCATGTTAACACTCTGCCTCTCGCAGGCCTCGAGGCTGCGTAAGCTGACTTTGTTTTGCCAGAACGTGCCGCCGAAGAGGGCGACCCTGAAGGTAAGCTATCAACCAGATCCCCTTCAGCCCTTGCGCTCCCGACCATTGCGACTGACCGCAAGTCGACCAGGCTCCGATGGCTCACAGAAGGAGATCTTCGCCGCATGGGCGCTATTTATTTCCATCATGCTACTCATTACAGCCTTCTTGACGAGCTACTTCCTCCAAGAGAGGAAAATTGAGGCCGTCCACGAGACGGTCATCTCCATCTTTGCTGGTTCGTCCCCGTCGCCTATTACATTAGTACGCGATGGCTTCTAACGCATGCCGTAGGAATGACTGTGGGACTGCTCTTGCTCGTGACCTCTGGCGATTCGATCCGAAACCTCATTAGCTTCGACTACCAAATCTTCTTCAACCTACTACTACCACCGATCATCCTTGCTTCCGGTTACGAGTTACACCAGGCCAATTTCTTTAGGAATATGGGCACCATCCTGACGTTCGCTTTTGCCGGAACCTTTCTGTCAGCTGTCGTCATCGGCCTCATTCTATGGCTCTATGCATTGACAGGAGTCGAGTCCATAAGCATGTCCTTCGTCGACGCCATCTCTGTGGGCGCGACCCTGTCGGCCACCGATCCTGTCACTATCTTGGCCATCTTCAATTCATACAAGGTGGACCCCAAGTTGTATACCATCATCTTTGGCGAATCGATCCTCAACGACGCCATTGCTATTGTTATTTTCGAGACGGCGCAAAAGTACAAGAAAGGCGATGCCTCCAAGCTCGGCGTTTTGAGCTTCTTCGAGGGTATCGGCATCTTCTTGATCGTCTTCTTTGGAAGTTTGTTGATTGGTGTGCTCGTTGGAGTTATGACGGCATTGCTTTTGAAACTCACCTACATTCGACGATACCCCAAGAACGAGAGTTGTCTAGTTGTGTTGATCGCGTATGCTACCTACTTCTTCTCGCATGGCATCCACATGTCTGGTAAGATCCTCAATAGTTCCCTGCCTTGCACCAACATATTGCTAACAACATGTAAGGCATTGTCTCATTGCTATTCTGCGGTATAACGCTGAAACATTACGCTTATTTCAACATGTCTCGTCGGACCCAGCTTACGACCAAGTTCATCTTCCAGATACTTGCGCAGCTGTCAGAGAACTTCATCTTCATTTACCTCGGTCTAGCGCTGTTCACAGATAATGCGCTGCAGTTCCGACCGCTGCTGATCATCATTACTGTTTGCGCTGTTTGCGCTGCTCGCTGGGTAGCGGTATTCCCCCTGTCTCGCCTCATCAACTGGGTCATTCGCTACAGAGCTCGCCGAAGGGGCGGAGGAGAGGTGAGCGATGAGTTGCCCTACAACTATCAGGCGATGCTTTTCTGGGCTGGTTTGCGTGGGGCTGTCGGGGTCGCTCTTGCTGCACTTCTTACTGGCGAAAACTCTTACGCGCTCAAAGCCACCGTCCTGGTGGTTGTGGTGCTAACGGTCATCATCTTTGGCGGCACAACGGCGCGCATGCTGGAGATCCAGGGAATTCGCACCGGGGTCGTCGATGAGATTGACAGTGACGACGAATTCGATATTGAGTCGTTTAACGGCGGACAATATGTCAAGCGCAATAGCACCGGCATCGGATATAATCCTAGGCGGAACGGCAGCCTGTCGCTGGACAATATTTCCTCGCGCAACGGCGCTCGGCCAACGGTTGGATCAGAACGCAGCAGCTATGTCTCGGGCTCGCACTCGCCGAACCCGGTCAAGAGACAATCGAGTCTCAGTCGCAAGAATTCTGAGATCGAGAGGTCTGATCTGCTGGGACGGAGCGGCAACACGACGGACTCGGACCTAGGAAGCGATATCGACACGTCGGACCTCCCGCCCCCAGCCCGTCGGGACCCGCGTCGCACAAGCCCAATGGTCACGCCTGGAGCCTCACAGGCGACCGGATCTTCTGCCGGTGGTCTCCTCGCGCAGACCGAGCCTGCCGCCGGAACTTCGGTGGCGCCTCACCACGTTTCAGCGACGACTGCCATCAGACAGCTCTTCAGCCACGGGGCCGAGGACGCGGCGGGTCTGTTCAGGCAGCTGGACGAGGATTACATCAAGCCGACGTTACTGCTTGACGGCAACACCCGCGGCAACGGCTCTGGCTCCGGGCCGGGTGCGGTCTAGGACTAGTGGTTTGTCGGTTAATGGCGTGTGGCTTTGGTTTCCATGGTCATTTCTTTCTCTGTATATGTCATCAAGGGAAGGGAAGGGCGGGCTTGTTGGGTTTTATTTCTCCTGTTGCTTTTAGACACGTGGTCATGTATCGCACGCACGCACGCACGCACTCCGAGGCGATGCCAGGAAGTGTAAAGTCGCATTCAAACGGGCGTTTTGGGCGCATAATTTTATAGAGAGCTTGGCCGCAGGTACCTCGCGGCCATGAGGAATTTCAACTGGCAAAACTATGATGAAAAAAGTGAAATTTTACTTGAATATATGTTAATGTGAAATAGGTTACGGCTGCACTTGAGTCACAATCCATAGTATTTTACACGAACAGGGTATGAAGTGGAGGTATCTTTGTTAAAACTTTCTTAATTCTTTCATTTGCATCTTGTGCCTTTTTTCGTCGGCAGCCGAATGCTCGCTCCCTTTTTCCCCATCTCTAGAAAAAGCAAAAGGTAAGATGAGTCCTCATCCCATCATCCCCTTGGCTGCTGCAGCCGCCGCCGCCGCCGCCACCTCTCTTTTCTCTCGTCTTCGGCATTACAAAGTGGTTATATACAACCTAGTTTTCCGTACCAAGTTGCTTTCGTTCTCATCTTTGGGTTAAGGGGGGGAAAAGGAAGAAGAACCAAGCCGAGAATCTCTCACAATTGTGGGATGGTGTGTTCTCTTTCTATGTACAAGGTGTTGTTTTTTTTCGTCTGCTCGCAAAAAAACCGCTCGCTTTGGCCCCCTCTCGTGTTCCCCGCCCAACCCTCGTCTAATCAGTAACGCCGTCGTCTACTCATAGCGAGAAACAGGTAAGAAAGAGATGAAAACGAACCCACAGTTCCCAAAGAAACTAAGGGGGCCAGCGAGCGGTGCGACGACTACGCAGGATGTGTGTGCCCTTCTTCTCCCACGGGCAAGTCCATCCGCGACCTCCGCGACGCCTCCTTTGGCATGGTGATTCAATGCCTGTCCCCCCGCCACGTCCTTGGCGGTTGGTATTCCTACTCTCGATAGACCTTCATGTCGTTGTTCGCATAGTGATTTTGATGCCGTTCATGTAACCGTGAACGCGCCCCCTTGGTACCCATTCATGGCGCGGGCGTAGCGGATGGTGTAGCGCTTCCACTGGCTTGGCGCTGTTGCTGAGCTTGCTGGGCTTGCTGGGCCTGTTGCTGTTGCTGTTGCTGTTGAGCTTGCTGAGCCTGCGGCTGTTGGGTCTGCTGGGCTTGCTGCTGAGCCTGCTGCTGGGCTTGTTGCTGAACTTGCTGATGAGCCTTCTGCTGTGTCTGCTGTTGAGCCTGTTGGGCCTGTTGAGCCTGCTGGGACGGCTGAGGCGGCTGAGGCGGCTGAGCCTGCTGGGTAACCTGCGGTGATTTCTGTGCCTGATGAAGCTGTTGGGCCTGCTGAACCTGAGGGGATGGCTGTGGCTTTGGTGCCTGCTGGACCTGGGGTGATTGTTGCACCCTTTGAGCCTGCTGGACCTGCGGCGACTGCTGCGCTCTTTGAGCCTGCTGAACTTGCGGCGATTGCTGCGCCTTCTGGGCCTGTTGGACCTGTGGCGACTGTCGGGCCTGTTGCTGTGGCTGCTGTTGCTTCTGAGCTTGCTGCGCAAGTTGAGCCTGCTGGGCCTTTTGAGCTTGCTGTAGCTTCTGGGCCTGGAGCAACTGTGCGGCGTGGAGAGCCTGAGCCGATTGAGCTGACTGGGGCCGTTGAATCTGCTGGGCCTGCTGCGGCGTGTGAGCCTGCTTTGGAACCTGCTGAGCCTGCTGAGGCTGCGGCGTGTGCTGAGGCTGTGCGGATTGAGGCCGCGCTTGATGCTGCTGGTGTTGAGTATGCTGAGGCTGCACATGTTGCTGTTGACCATTCTGCTGCTGATGATGTTGCTGTGCCTGTTGCTGGCCATGGTGCTGTTGGTGGGCTTGCTGGTGTTGCCCATTCTGAGCCTGACCATTCTGTGCCGCTGCTGCCGCTTGTTGCTGTTGCTGCTGCTGTCTAAGAAGAGCAGCATACTGATGCGGGCTGGTCGTGGCAGCGATGCCGTTGGCAATACCCGGAGACGAAGCGCCTGCACCGCCAGCAGCCGCATTCATGGCATTTTGCGACATGGTCGTCCTTTGATGAATCATCAGGCGAGTAAGGTGTTCTGTAGCATGTTGTCGCACGAGCTCAGGTGTCCAAGTCGGATTCTTGAGCCGATATTGGTTTTCCAGGTTGCTAAGCTGTTGCTGAATGCCCGGCGGCACTTGTGTGAGAGGGCGAGGTGAGCCCGAAGTGCCGTTGGGCATATGGAGACCACCAGCAGGAGACGTTGCCACCCCGCCACCATTAGCAGCGTTGAATGCCATCATGGCTTGGGCATTGGCCTGAGCATTGGCAATGAAGCTCTGCTGGTTCACACCATTGACGCCATTGACACCGTTGACGCCGTTGGCGCCGTGGACGCCATTAACTGACGCGGGCCGCATGTTTGGCGGAGAGTGAGACTGAGACGCATGAGACGTCGGTGTTCCCTGGTGCATTTGCTGTTGTTGCTGCTGCTGCTGAGACGGTTGCTGTTGCTGTTGCTGCTGTTGGGCCTGCTGGTGTTGCGGCTGCGGCTGCTGTTGATGGACCTGTTGCTGGACTTGCTGTTGAGCTTGTTGTAGCTGAACAGCCTGTCGCTGCTGCTCTGAGATACGCCGCGCTTGCATCATGAGATTAACATCAGGCTGAGGGTTGGGCATCGGCATCCTATGCTGAGCTTGCAGAGCCGCCTGCATCTGAGCCGTCTGCGCCCCGTTCATTGGCATGGGAGGGACAAGGCCACTTATCTGAGCAGGAACCCCGCCCATATTGGCGGTCGGAGCCTGCATGGGCATGCGACCTCGGCCTGCTTGGCCCGGAACAGCGAGCTGATTAGGCATATTGGGACGAGCCATGTTGCCGTTGACTTGACCCGCGACGCCTGCCGGTACTTGGCCTGCGGCGGGTGTCGTAGCGATTTGGGCGGCAACCTGACCTCGTTGTTGCATGGTGATGCGTCTCTGAGCCTCCTGGCGCTGATGGAACTGGGCCACCTTCTCGGCAAGTTGCTGGTCGCGCTCCCACCTCATCAAGCTGTAATCCCTAGGTGTCTTGGTGGGTCCTCTGGGTTGCGCGGCCTCGTTCGCCTTTCGCATGGCTGCCATCTGGGTGGCATGTTGCTGCTTCTGGGCCGCAGTCTCGCGCTTCTTGGCCAGCTTCCTCATAGCATCAATCAGCGTAAGATGCTTCTGATTGCGTCGTCGCTCAACCCTGAGCGGCGTTGACGGTCTGCGTCTTGCGATCGGCGTTGTCGGCGCCGCCGCCTGGCCGGCAGCTTGTTGCTGCGCGATCTGGTTCTGCTGCAAGATGACACGGTTGGCAGCATCAATCCTATTCTGGTACGCCTTGAAGTACTGCGTTTTCTGCATGTCCGTCGGAAGGCCTTCCAGGTTGATCCAACGCTCGAAGCACTCCCAAGGCGTTCTCCGCTCAGCTCCGGATGTGAACACGGACCTAGGCGTGAGAAGGCTGGAAATGAGCGACCAGTTGTATGAGTACTCGCGAACCAGGCTTCGCAGCTCGTCATCCTCTGCCAAAGTCCATTGCGAGGGGCTGCGGCATTCGTAAAAGCTTTGCATGGGCATCTGGTATTCCGCCGGCGGGCGGAACTGGTGGCCGGCGTGGAGACGGTCTCTGATGGGCTTCATTTCGGGGTTGAATAGGGCCACATCAGCATTCTGCGGTGGCAACTTCATCCTCTTTGTGGGCTGGGATCCGAACACGACCTTTTCGTCATCATCCTCCTCCTCCTCTTCATACTGGTATCGACTCCTTTTTCTCGGGGGTCCGTCCGAAGAAAGCTTCATCTCGCCTTCCACGTACTTGCTCAGAGGAAGAGCAGGGCGACGCCAGTGCGCATCGGGGTCGAATTCGGGAACAGTGAAATCAAACGCCGGGATCTTGAGTGGCGTTCCGTACATCGGAAGCTCCTGAAGCAGCTGGTCTGCGGTCGGTGAACTTCGAAGCTCAAAAACAACGTCGTCATCTTCCAGAGCAAAGATCGCAGACGGGGCTACAGTCTCAAGAATCTCCTCCCGTAACTCTTCGACGTGTTCGGGTGAATCCAGGTCACCTGAAGGTACTAGCTCGGGAGTTGCGTGTGCATCGATCACATCCAACGAGATGTCGGCCATGGATGTATCGCCTTCAGTCTCAGGCTGGACTGGCTGCTCCTTGGGCGGAATGTACGCGGGCACTTGGAGCTCCTTGCGTTCTTCCTCACTTGAAGCAACCCATTCGGCGCAGGCGTGCGCGAGATTCCGAGCAGCAGCAAGTTTCCATTTCTTTTCTTCCCGGAAATCCGTTCTCATCCATTTCATCTCTTGAAGCAGCACATCCAAATGAGATTCCGGGCGGATAGGCTCCGGACACCTCTTTGGCTGTCGCAATGACCATTTGTCATGCTGCTGCAGGTGATACACACGACGAAGCACTCGACATGCCTGATTGTCTTGTATGGCGACGTAGGCATCTGGGGTGGAAACCGTTTTGTGAGACTGGTTGAGGATGACCTCTATCGGCTTCATCCACTTTGATGTTTGCGTAAAACCTTGCACAAAGAGTGGTGTAAAATAGTCGTCTGTCGGCAGAAAGCTTTGCTTCTGCTGGCTAGGCACCAAAGATTTGTCTGCTGATCGTTTGGTCTGCTTACCAAACACGACTTCAGAAGGCTTGTTTCTTGCCTTTTCCTTGTCCTTCTTTTTGTTGGCAAATGTCTTTGGCCTCGAAGGCGGAGACTGAGGCGTGGAGGTGAGAGGTGTGAGTTGGCTTGCTGGCATTTTGGCAGTCACTTGAGTCTCTGGGCTTGTTCCTCCTAATATTTCGGCCACCGACTTCTGTCGAATTGTGCCAGAAGCTGTTCGAGTTACCGCTCGCTCTGGATCCTGCGGCGTCTGTGGAGCCTGGATTGAAGCTTGAGGAGTCTGTGTCTCTGTATGATTGGGCCCAACAGGTGCCTCTTGTACCTCGACGGAAGGTTTTCCCCCAGACTGGTCCACGGCTGGTTGATCCACATCCATCTTCTCAGGAGCCTGAGACTCCTGGCTGTCCGGAATTTCCTTGGCCAACGGGTCCGTAGGCGGCTCGGCGGTGGGAGCAGCAGTCTGGGCCGCGCTTGGTGTAGTGACCTTTGCGGTGGTGGGCTCTGTAGTGTTCAGTTCAACCGCAGGTGGAGCGGGTAGCACAGGTGTCGTGGGAGACGAAGCTTTCTTCGCGGGCGTTTCGATCACAGGCGGTGTTGGCTTAGAGCCCATCGCCATAGACTCCTGCAGAAGCTGCGCTTCGGGCCCATCTGGTATTCTGCCGTTGAGCGAATCCTCATCAGGGGAAGCACCGCTTTCGGTTCCCTTGGCCTCCTCTGCACTGTCTGCTGTCGCCCCCTCATTAGATGTCGCCTGCCGTTCCACATACTGAGGACCTTCATTTTCGGGGCTCGTATCAGTCGAAACATCATGCACAGCGGGAGTCGCGGCCGTTTGCGTCGTTGAGCCTGGCGATGAAGCTCCGTCGAATACCTTTGCTGAGTCGGCTGAAGGTTTGGAAGCCACAGGGGTCGTATCCTCGGCCTTCTTCAAGTCTGGACGAGCGGGAAGCTGGGCGACGGGTGGCTTCACAACGGATTGCGTAGGCGCATCATTTGGCGCATCGCCCTTTCGTGGTTCGGTCTTCTTCGGGATGCCATTCGGGTTTTCTCGCAGGGGTGTTGGGGCGGGCTTTTCGACAAGTGCAGCACCTGTTGTCTCAGTAGCATCTTGTCGCGATGCGTGCAAAGGATTCTTCGTGGGCACGACTACAGGTGATGGCGGCGGCGGACCTGAGGCAGCCAACGTGGGCGGCTTGGAAGCATCGGGTCGATTCGGCGTCGCCGCAGCAGGCACAGGCGTCGGGGGCTTTGGTGGAAGTGAGGGCGGAAGGGTAAAGATCGCAGGTGTTCGAGGTGAAGATGCAGCGCCATTCGGATCGCTAGATGCAGCTGCAGCCGGCTTTGGCGACGGCGCAGGAGCGCTCTTCGTTTGGGGCTCGGGGAGGGAAGCGTCTTGCTTTGCGAGAGGAGCAGGCGCTGGCTCGGGTGCAAAGAGGCCAGAGTTATCGAGGGACTGTCTTAGGACATCGTAGCGCAGTTGAGGTCGAGCAGGAAGATTCGCTTCATTGAGCTTTCGTCCTCTGTAAGTCGTGTAAGCGGCGAGCGGCAACAACCAGAGCCATACGCGACCAAAAATATTCAAAAAAGCGCGAGAAGAACAGGGAAACGTACTGCGAGATATCGCAGCCTTGCAAGAACTGGATTTCGGCTGCGGTGGCTGGCGGCGCGTCGGGATTCGCGAAGTCGTTTGTGGGGAGTGCATCGCCCTCGGTCGCGACAGCGAAGAGCTGACGGAGCTTCCGCTTCCTCGACGTTACAATTGAACTAAAAAATGTCAACACGCCGAAAATTATATCGTTGGAATCGCACAATTAAGCTCTACCGATCGATGCAGTAACTGACCTAAATTCATCGCGTTTGGATCGCAAAAGCCTGGAGCGGTCGGCAGGCCCGACCTCAGTCATGTCATGAGCTGCCGCGACATCCGTTTTGGGCAAAAACGGAATGTCGACAATGATTTCCTCGCGTTGGGGAGATGAAATCGACGATCAAAAGTGATGAAAGTGGTGGTGGTGCGTGGTGGCAATTGATCGCGATTGAATTCCGTCGTGGATGGTCGACCAGAAAATTGTCGGTCTACGGGCGCCGCTGGACGGGTGGTGATTCTGGAAGTCACAGGCTGATGGGCAGTTGCTAGATTGGGGGGGTTGATAGACACCCCGGGAAAAATTATTTGTTATCGGAGAATCTGGACACTGTGCCTGGGAGGAGGCCATGGATCCGGCTTTAACAGAAAGCCGAGGGGAATGGGCGGTGCGAAGATGAAAGACCGGGGGAGGCAAAAAGGAGATGGTACAGTGCGGTAATCTCTCACGCCAGATAGTCTCTCCAATGGGGACGCCTGGACCGGACCCTCCAACTTTTTGCGGCGCACTCAGGCTACGCAGCAACGCTTCCTTGCAGCAATTTGATGGATGTGTCTGCCCATCGGGTCTGTCTGTTGGGGGTAACTTGGAGACCTGGGGACGACCTGAAGTGTTCAGTGCTTTTTTTTTTCCCTTTTCTAGCGCCGGCGCATTGCACCCGCCCTTTGCTCGTCCGCACATCAAAAGATGATGAGGTCTTTCAATGTCGCTGGGGACAGGTGTCTCTCTCGCTCTCATACGTTAGGACCTAAGGTGGTGAGTGGCTGCATAAGTGATAAGGCGCTTGTAAGTAAGTACCTTCGAGTCTCAGAAACTTCCCCAGGCTCCCTCCCACCCATTCTGCTGCAATACCTAGCAATATGCACATTGGATTGCCGCTGGTTGAAATCAGAACCAGATGGAACACCGCTGAACAGGCCAAAGTGTGCTGCTACCAGTTAAGTCTGCTCTGCCGCTGCTGGCTGGCGACATATTCCGCTCGATGAATCAGTCAGTGAGTGAGTGTGTGCATATTCTTGCCGCCATGCTGTTTTCGTCTAGACCAACCCAAATTCTCCCACGTTGTGTGTGGTCCGTCTGGCATCCAATCTCATCAGCATCCCTGCTGTGGTCACATTCCACCGGCGCAAGCGTCTTGCGCTTGCTGTTTGCTTGGATGCTGGAAGTCCCAGAAACCCAGGATGCCCGGGCTTGGACTCTTGGAGCTTTATTTTTTTCTCTCTTCTGCCATCGCCTCTTACCTGGTCGCAGGCATGAAGAGCCCACTCTTGATGTTTCCAGCCTCGGGGCCCTTTGCCTGCGAGGCTCGCTTCCAGCAATGCGACTTTCTTTGCTGGAAAGCTGTCAGGCTGGGTAGTGGTGGAAGATTTCGTTTTTTCTGCCTTTGGGAGATCGTCATCGCTGTCGATCGCAGCACCAACAGGCCGTGAGAAGACGCCGGTGCAGTGTAAATGATGACAATTCTCATCTTCCAACCTCACTTGAGGACCATAGAGATGAACACCCTATCGCACCTGGCCCTTAATGAGACGAAATTTTCGACTCCAGAATCACTTGATTCGATGAACGTTGGCGAGCAAAGCAACTTTCTGATGACCGTTGCCCGACAATCTTGAAGTCGGGCAACCAGGATAAGACCTGAGGCATGAGTCGGGGCCCATGGACGCTTTGTGAGTGCTCGTCCCAAAAACTCCAAAGCCCAGCGCACACCCGAATTCAATAGTCTCGTCGCGGAGTCGCGGGGCAAGCTCTGCTAAAAAAGGTTCGTGAGTTTCGAGTCAGTCGCATACCTCCGAGTTGCCGCGCTGGAAGAGGAAAAGTCAGCCACTGGAAAAGGTTCTCTCATTCGGGAACGTACAATTCATGTTTGTTAGTCGTTCGTGTGCCACAAAGTGCCTCTCATAAGACAGTCAGCTAATACTCATCCTGCACTTCATCGAACTGCTTGGCTCGTTGAATGCGACATGCTTTGGGTATGGCGCTCGTGCACTCTCAGTAAGACCTTCACTCTCATTGTTCGTCGATGAGTGACTTATCATCAGTTCAGTGCAGCCATCGAGCGCAGGTTGTATCTGGTGATATTGAGAAGGTATTCAAATGAGCAGGTAATCATGCTCTTTGAGAGGCTTTTCATAAAAAGTGATTGCCGTGAGTCTGGCGAACACTCTGGGTGAGAGGCTCATCTCATAGGCTGCCAAAGATTCGATTGTGAGAGGGCGTAGTTGATCCGTTCCGGAAGGTTGAATTTGCAGGTTCCAGATTGTGCGTCTGCCAAGACATCGCATTCTCTCAGAAGAGAACTCTGAAAAGAGAAACGAAACGGACGTCGGTAGCTTGTTTGAGCTTCCCCCGCAGGTATCGGAAACAACACGCAGAGAGAAATAATTAAAGAGAGAGATTCAACGACAATGAGTTAAGCGATGTTCATTCCTTATCACGTTGAACATGGAGGCTGAAATCAAAACATGTGTGGGCGCACCAAATCACCCAAACACACAGCCCGGTGAAAAGAAATCCGCAGCGGGAAGTTTTGTGTCTGGTTTGCTTGATGCTATTCCGTCCCCCAGCGGCCCAATGACAGGCCCGGCTTTTTTGTTTCTTACACAACGTTAAATCCTGCAAAGTTATGCAAGAAAACAGCATCGGATTGGTCGGTGCCTATGAAATGCCGATTCGGGTGACATCACGATTCCCACTCCACGAGTTCGCCCTTGCCTTTCAACAGGGGTAGAGGGGGGAAATTGTAGCTGGCCAATCGAATGTTGCAGTCCCCGTTCGACGATGCGAATTATTGTTGTAAGTCTGTCATCACCACTCGGCCAAACCAGGTCCCAATGTGGGCAGCGTTCCCGCGGCCCCGTCTCTTGTCAACTAAGTGCGGGAAGACTATTGTGCGTAGCTCTCACAGGTAGCTGTCCCTTTAGGCCCCCATACTAACCGTGCCGTACTGGTTTCCCAACTCGGAGCAACCCGTGCGACCGGACTGCCTCGGCGCAACCCCCTCCTCACCGAGTTCGTATCTCTCTTTAGATGTCCCGTCGGGCTCTAACTCGCGCCGTCCTTCCGATCTTGAAAGGGTCAACTCCGTGCCTTAGTGTAGTCATACAACTACCCTCCGTGCCTCCTCACCGTCCAAGTGAAAACATTGTGTGAACCAACTCATCCAACATCACTCAACGTGACATTCAAACACCGCCGCCAACATGTCTTTCTTCGGTCTGGACCTCGCCCAAAAGGGGCTCTCCCTTTACACTGTCAGTAAAGTATCCATAAGCGATGTAGCTTGACCATCAGGCTAAACCTCGCGTCCAGATTCCGGCCGCCTTTATCATGGCGATGCTGCCCAATGTCTACGCCGTCTCCGGAGCAGGAGCACACTACGACCTCTGCAACCCGAGAAAGCTCCAAACTAGTGTCGTGGCCGATGACAAGCTAGACAAGATTGTAAGAACAGCAACCCTTCCTTTCAGAGGGAACCTTGCCCTCCTCCCCAGATACTGTAGCCCATCATCTTACACGAGGCTGCGAAATCTCTAGGCCAAAGCCCGCATTCTCCGCGCCAAGGCCGCATCGGAGAACGCCTTTGAGACGCTCGGCTTCTACTCTGCCGCCGTGGTCGCCGCCAACTTCGCCAGGGTAGACGCCGAGACCGTTAACGTCTTGACACTGGGCTACATCGCCTCCAGGGCCCTGTACAACATCATCTACGTCCGCCTGCAGGACAACCGTAGCTTCAGCCCCCTGCGAAGTCTCGCTTGGCTTGCCAGCATCGCCATCACCGTTACGTTGTATGCTAAGGCAGCTACGCAGTTGGCGTCTTCCTAAGCCGGGCTATTTGATGTCAATAGCTCTCAGCGGCGCATGGTACAACCTTTGCCGCGTTTAATGAAACTTTTCTCTTCGCCAATTCAAGCAGCTTCACCAGTGTCATACGTTGCATGTTCACGTGCAGTAAAATGTTATTTGTATGAGCCTGTCCTTAATCAGCGTCAATGTTGCATAATGAAAAGCGGGAAGCAAACGGCCTTTGGCGGGCGCACAAAGCTTGTTCTTCAAGTTGACGGGCTTCTTTCGGGACGCACGATCCAGCGCCATCGTCGTCCATGGTCAGAGACAGCAGTAAGCCACCTGTGAAAGTGACAGATATCGTGACGATGTCCATCCGGAAGGGAAATGGTTCAGTTCATTCTGAGCTCGTACGAAGCTAGCATGACTAGAAATCGTGGGTTGAGGTCACCTTACACCAATCCCATAGTGGAACGATTCTGGAAAGCCTCATCGTCAGCCCTAACATTTAAAAGCTAAGCTTCTTTGAACTTCAGAATGTTGGTCCAACAGTGGCGGAAGTATCACAATTCCGTATCACAGCCTCCCGTCTCGTGAGACGGCACTCTCACGGCAGAATCGGTCTCAGAATGGGCTCCTTCTGTTCTACATAACTCAACTACTCCTTCTGTGAGAAAATACTGCATCTAAGATAGAAGAACGAGGCAACTGCGAAGCTCATTCATGAGTCTGAAACTGCCTTATCAACTCAACTTCTTTCCGTTTCAACACACTTACACCTGCAGTGTTCTTTTCTTCAATAGTAAACATTTTGATTCGATTTCAGCAGGAGGTTAAAGACCTTGCGCTGCGCTGACTTTGTCGTTTGAACCCTGTTTCACACACCACCATCACCAACGTCTTTTCCGATCCTTCTGCGGCAGTCAACTCGCGATAAGTCAACTTCACTCTTTTCGGCCATTCTTTCATCATAGACCAAGTCTCAGCTTAGAAAGACGAGTCGAACTGTCATTCTCTACACTTCGTTCATTCTCGGTAAGCCCCAGGTGAAAGTACAAAAGCCAGCTCTAAACGCAACACACACTGACCAAACGACTAGCTTTCTTCACCAAGTCCAACGCAGTCGCCTCAATATTCACTATGCGTGACTTTATCATCTTCCTCACCGTTTCCACGGTGCTCTTGCTGGCCGGCGCCGGTATTGTAGCTGGCATCCACGACAATTACGTTGCCAGTCACGCTACTTCTACTCAGTCTATCGCCACATCCCAGACCGACTTCATAACTCTCACTGGAACCGCTTCCAGGGCCACTCATTTGAGATCCTTGTTGTCCCAAGGCACCCTCGTCGTCTCCCCCATCAAGGACAACGTCAGAGCAGGCTCCGTCCCCACGAGTTCGGCGATCCCTACTACCACTATTGATTGCAACCACGAATGGTGTCAGGATAGCACCTCTCTTTGCGCCTACTGGGCTGGTATCACTGGCTGGGATCCTACTGAAGGCCCGATTCCTGGCGAGACCGTTACCTCCATTGGCAAGTGCAGCATCGTTCCTACCCAGGCTGGAAATCGAAAGCGCGATACTATCAACAAAATTCTCATCACCTTGGCGCCTACTCCCTCGGTCAACTACGAGTACAAGTATTGTGACAGCAACACCCAGTATTGCATGTACTGGGCTGGTGTCACTGGCTACGACCCTTCTCTCGGTCCCATTCCTGGCATGACACGTACCTCTCTCGGAGCCTGCCAGGCGCCTCCTACAGCTGTTGACAACGACACTACCGTGCCGACAACTATGGTGACGAAGACGTGCAAGATTTCCTACTGAAGGCAAGAAGTCAACAGCGACGACTTTCACACGTTCTAAACTCCACGGGTACACGAGACAGTTAGTCTGGAAACATAGGTGGGCGGATGTTTTGGCGGGAGAAGCTACGAAGAAGCAGATCTTAAATTGGTTTCTAGAAAGAAGATTGCCATGGAAACCAAAGAATACTGATTTTTCAACCTTATATGCGTGAACGTGAACGAGTGATATGTACTGAAGAATGGGTGAAGTGTATACGATGTTGCCGTCTTATCTGACCTCCCCTTGAGCCTGACCCTACTCCTACTCTCTTGGTGAGATGAAATTTCTCTCAGGCGGCTGCTCACATCCGTGTCAATTTCACTCAACTCACAAGGTTTCTCACACTGTAGACTCACCAGGTCCAGTGACAGAGGTCGTGATAGCGGTGTCCTCCACATAGACGCCAGAGAAGTAGAAATCTTCATTGGTGTCGGCGTATCCATCACGGGGAAGCTCGAGAACGCCCAGATGCCAGTCCGCGCCGTTGGACGACGTCGAGGCCGAGACGGGAGCCACGACCTGCTGCAGAGGGGCACTGCCCTCAGAGTGCCAGAAGCCGACGCTTCCGCTGGAGAAGTTCTATAACACATTTGTATAAGTTCATATTTCTACTCGAGACGTGGGGAACTTTCCTCCCTCCCCAATACTCAAGAAACAAAGGGTCTTAAAAGTCAAACTCACAATCTCATAGGCGACATTGTGCCACACATCCGGCTTCCACTCCGTCTTCCACAAACTCTTCTGCTGCACCATGAACTGCAGGTTCGTGTTATTCGTCGCCGACTCGCCACTGATCCACCCGCTCTTGAGCTCGGTGAAGTGGCTCTCGAAAAACGCAATCTGGTGCTCGCGAAAGATGCTCGGCGCGTTGGTGTCCTTGCGCGAGATGCTGAAGTGGTACCACACCTTGCCCGAATTGATGGCGGCTTTAGTCTGCGGTATGAGCTCGGTGCGCCGCATGTTCTGCCCGTTCCAGTAGGCCGTGCTGTCGAGCGTGATCTTGACGCCTTGCTTCGACGCCGTGTCGGCTGGGTTCTTGTAGGACGGCGAGAGGTTCACGTATTTGGTCACGTCGCCGGACCCGTGGATGTAGTACTGGTAGGGCCCGACTTGGTTGGACCAGGACCACTTGTTGAGGTCGGACGAGGTGTTGAAGTCGTTGAAGCGGCCGTCCCAGAGGATTTTGGCGGAGGTTAGGGGCACGAGAGTGAGGAGGGCGGTGACCTTCATCTTGGGCGGTTGGACTTGGTTGAGGGGATTTTGGAACGAGTTATGCTTGGCGGGCGATACCAAAATTATCCCAAAAGTCGCCGGACAGGCTGACCACTTTTATATCATTCACAGACTGAGCCCTATACGGCAACCCGGGACGGGGGAAATATCACGACATCGAATATAGTAGGTCGGCGAACTATAGCAAACAAAGGGGGTAATGCTTCAGGCACGAATAGGTCACGAGTAATATAAACACACTCCGGACGGACCGTCTAGCCAGGGATGTTCAAGGGGGTGAAGGGGGAAGCTTGTTTATCTACGTCGCATTTGTTCGGACAGCACCCTCCGATCCCATCGTATAAGCTGTAGACGTTGATTTGGGGAAATCTGAATGCACGGGAGATTTAGCCTGTATGGAGTTTAAAGCCTACGCACCCCCACACGAACATGAACATGGGACAAAAAAAGGGGATTACGTTATTCTGTTGTTAGGGCATGCTGGTCTGACGAGAAACCTTGATTGAGAAGCACTCTTTTGACGTGTTCACGGCCCATGTTGAAGCAGTGTTTGCAAAGAAAAAAAGACCTGCATGATATCGTGGCGTGAAAGTCTGCAACTCTACGGGTGTAGATGACCTTGAGATTCCTAAAGTGACCACGTTTATCAAAAGCCACCATCAGCCAAGGAAAGCTTGTTCTGCATCATGTGCCGCTCGAGTCGCCTTTTGTCCCGTCGCCAAGTCTGGCGTTCGGAGGCAGGTGAGTAGGGTTGCGTCCCAAGACGCGCCGCAAGGGTCACATTCGGAGGCAGACCAAGACTGATATCTGTCGCGCGTACACACACGGCAAGTGGTGGGAGAGTTTTGGTACTAGCCGGTTCTTCGAGAACCACAGCCCCGGATGGGAGCTTGAGAGAGCTCATGTGGGGCAGACGCGGTAGAGCTCAGTGAAGCATTGATATCGCGTAACATCTTGAGTGCAAACACACTGTCCAGTCATGGCTCGCTATCTCGTGACTTTAAAGGCGCTTCTTCTGTATGCTGAGGTAGACTAACGGATATGTATGGACGATGCGGCTCGGGTTTGAACCTACGTCGCTCAATACGTGAAGCATCAGGAGGATCACCGTAAACTTTCCGGATGTACACTCTCAAGCTTTCTCCTCCACATGAAAATGATGATAACGCTGGCAAGTTTATGAGCTTACTCTGACTTTGGCGTCTAGGTCGGAGTGGTTCTTAACCACAAGAGAACCCCCGTCTCTACCGATGTCCTCCAGCCGGCAACTATGATACCCATTAGACCACCTTGTGTAAACGTGTAGAGGCGAATATTAACTTTTTCATAGGACTTGTTCAAGGCTCAACAGCGGCATATGGCGCCGTAGATGAAGAAGCAGGAATAGGAACCTCTGCGACCTCTGCGTGGGGATGTGTATAAAATCCGCTCTTCTGATTCTATCTGGTCTGTCTCTCTTTCTTCCTCTACAACCATCAGCTCGCTAGGTCTCTATACCAATCAGCTAGGTAAGCATACATCACGGACTACCTCACACTCATAAGCCAGTCACACTAACACTACCAACTGACTTAAGATACCTGACCTTACATCGAAAACATCAATACTTAGGTCTCTGTACCCATCTGCTCTAGGTGTGTATACATCACAGCATGCCTTACACTTGTAACCCAGATACTAACGCTACTCTCTAATTCAAGATTATTCACATCGACCACAACAACATGGTCGCCGCCAAGACCCTCCTCGCCGCCACGGGCACCCTCGCCCTGGTCAGCGCCTCCTCCTTCACCACCATCACCACGACCAGCACGGAGCCCGCCACCGCCGCCGCGACCATCACCGCCCCCGTCGCCCCGCCCATGCCGTACTCCGGCTCCGGCCCGACCGAGGCCATGATCGCCCGCCGCAGGGCGTGGTGCACGGAGTACAACGCCGAGAAGCGCCGCGCACCAGGCTGGTACGAGAGCCCGGACGAATACGCCGGCGCCATTGGCTACTGCGTCCGCTTCTACCTCGACGAGTACAAGATCAACCCGTCCAAGGCCGGCTGGATCGAGGAGTCCATGGACAGGACCCTCGGCCGCAAGAAATTCTTGGTCGCCGACTTTGAGAAGAAGGGCAGCCCTGCCCCGACCGCGACGCCCACAGCCAACGTCGACGCCGCTGCATCGAAGGAGGAGGATCCCGTCAGCGAGGATCCCGCGACCGAAGACGAGATCCGCGTCAACACGGCCAAGATGGCGGACATCCTCAAGGAGAGCCTCGGATTCACCGACGAGCAGCTCATGGAGCTGGGCTTCAAGCTCGGCGAGAGCGGCTTTTTTTTGGTGCATGCCCCCGAGGAGAACTCCGAGGCTTCCTCTTCCCTTCTTTGGCCCCCCAAGTTCGGTCGCCTTGCCCGCCCTCTCGTGCCTCACCCCTTCCGCAAGCATCTCGGCAAGGAGCCCGCGGCTAAGGGGCCCGTTGCTACCCAGCCCAAGGTTGAGAAGCCCAAGGTCGAGCAACCCAAGGTCGAGCAGCC
Organism: Colletotrichum tamarilloi; assembly: GCF_030869305.1. Lineage (NCBI taxonomy): Eukaryota > Fungi > Ascomycota > Sordariomycetes > Glomerellales > Glomerellaceae > Colletotrichum > Colletotrichum tamarilloi. Next base: position 276,472 of record NW_026849387.1, read on the forward strand.
CAAGGTCGAGCAGCCCAAGGTCGAGCAGCCGAAGCCCAAGGTTGAGTACCAGAAACCCAAGGTAGAGGATGAGCCACCCGCGGCTAAGGAGCCCAAGGGAAAGGAAAAGGCGATCGCGGTCGAGCAGCCCGCGGCTAAGGAACCCAAGGGCAAGGAGCCCGCGGGTGAGCAGCCCAAGCCCGATCAACCCAAGGCTGAGCAACCCAAGCCCGACCAGCCCAAGGCCGACGAGCCCAAGGCCAAGGACACCAAGTCCAAGAAGTCCAAAGAGGACGAGGAGATGCAACACCACGACCACCCTCACGGCGGCCACCACGCCCACCCCCACCACGACGAGCACGACAAGGAGAAGGAGGAGGAGGAGAAGAAGAAGAAGGAGAAGGAGGAGGCGATGGCGAAGCACCCCTACCACCCCGATCACCCCCACTTCGAGGAAGAGCCCGTAGAGGATCACCCGACGCCGAATCCGCCGAAGGTCCTCCCCGATCACATCTAAGTACGGGGCTGATGTCTTTCTCTCGGGCCTCCTTCGGAAGATGAAGAACTTGGACGACAACCAATGTTCAGCTCAGTTTCTTTCGCAGGGGGGGGGGGGGGCTAAAACGCCTCACTGAAGAGACGTATGATTTCTCTTGTGTTCCTATGTCGTTGGGTGGAAAAGTTTGATTTAGTAGTTTGTTCGTTACACTGGCTGAAGTCGTCGAGTCCCCCAAGAAATCACTCGGAGGACGAATGTATCCCAACGATCCGGGCTATTATGGGCACCTGTTGGTAGTTGAAATGGCTAAAGGCCACTGGGAAATACGTACCTTTGCGTACATCATTTAGCCTTAGCAAACAGCCAGTCATTTAATAGTAAAGTTTGATCAGCCTCCTAGATTTGTGACGTACTCTCATCAAGGTGGATGAGCAAGGCCCACACCGTCGGTGAACCCCCTTCCATGTGTCGGTGTCTGTCCATGATTTTGATCCATACACACGTAACTGAGAAGCGAGGAAACGTAGACATTTGAAGCTTTCTTGTGGTATTACTCTTACTACCAGGAGACTCTGAAGCCCTTGTCCAGTAAGGTTGTGTACCAAGGTCACTATTGCTGACCTCTTTCACTGCTGTCACACCTCCCCACAATAGCCTTGCCTTTGAAGCTCGTCTTCGTCTTCTCTCTCTTCCAAGTCGTATCCTAATAAAACACTTCCAATTGGAACTCCGGCCATTCCGACCCTGCCTCACGAGCAAAGTCTGAACTCCTAAATCTGTAAAATCGGCAAGAAACGCGTTCTGACCTCTCCTTGTTCCCATCTATCCATTCCACCGCTAGTGATAATGATATCGCTTCTTTTTTCTTCTACAACCCATTGACGAAATGGAAATGGACTGGTCTCTTGTACAATACCGAGTGTGCTGATTTGGCAACGCCATCGTCCTTAGTTCAAGGTTGCCTTATATTTTGAGGACCTCCCAGGTGCTGGGAATGATGACCAGCAGTCAGGCTTGCTATCCGAGTGTAATGCCGTGACGGGGTCATCCTCAAATTGTTGACTCGGTGCCGATGCCAATAACTCCAGGTAGAAATGGCTGCACCTTCCAGAAAGCTCGACTCGAGCCTTGACATTGCTCGGCATAGATACCGCTCAGGGCTCCACGCCGGAATGTAATCGCCTTAAGTCGTTCCAGCTGACGTGTCTCTGCCTTCTCTAGCATCCACCTTTTGACGATGTTGCTTATTGCGCAAGTGAACCTCGAAGTTGCCTGCCGTCATTTCCGGCCCAGGTGTGTACAGCTTGCCTGGGCAGTCAAGACAACGGATACGGGGGAGGAACATCCATCTGGCGCCTTCGGGAGGCTGTGACCCTGCTGGTACTGATATCGGCATCTCTGTGTCAGGATTGATGGCTGAGTACTTCATCATGCCCTCAAAGTTATCAAAGGTGTACGTTTGCTTTAGTTGCTGCAAACAGTTCTTTAGCCATTCTGGCGGCGGGGGCTATCAAGCATGTCAGTTTCCTTTCCTAGTTGAAGTCCAAGATACCCATGACTTACAGCAGGTGGTGGCGGTTGACCGGCAACAGGCGGCGGAGCAGGTTGTCGACCAATCTGGCCTTGAGGCAGAGGAGTGCCAAGTTGAGCAGGAAGAGCCTGGCCATTCGAGGCCGGCGTAGACGGCGGAGGCATGGAGGTTGCTGCAGCCGCGGCCGCGCTAGGTATGCGAGTGTGTGCGGGTGTTGACGGTGTCTGAGAGCCACTCGGAGTGAACCTCGCTCTTGGGTTCTGGAGAAGTCTCCTCAGCTTGTCCTTGCCAACCTTCAGTGTGACAATAAGTTGTGTAGGCTCTTCAGTCTCATCGCGAGTATCGCGAAGGGAGCGGCCAAGGTTTCTGCGAGTCTCGTGATGATGGACGATGCTCGCTTCAGGCGTTTCGGAGCGGCCGATATTCGTGATGCGTTGCTGAGCAGCACTCGCGGCGCCCCGAAGACCTCTCGTCCTGGCCGTGCCGCCAAGCTGAGACACGCCTGGCGAGTCCGGTCCTGAGTCTTCACTATCGTCGGAATCGGAAACCTCGCCATCGCGTGCTCCTGGCCTCTTCCGGGTGGTGGGTGGCGCGCCGGCCACACGCTTGTACAACGTGCTCTCTTCCATATTAGGCGCAGCACCTGGAAGCACGGACGAGACGAGGAGCGTCCTGATTGTCCGCTGCCGTTCCTTGAGGTCCGGCAGTTGAGGGCCACCACGTCGGTTAATAGATCGCTTCTGCCGTCTCTGTTCCCGAGAGAAGATGACCTCATTGCGTTCCAAGTCGGCATCACTGAGCTCGTAAAGATACGGCGCATACTCCTTCGCCTGCTGCTGCGGTCTGAATACGGATGGCAGCGGAGACGGCAGGAAGGCGGCAATGAGATCGGGGTCTTCGACCGGTCTGCCGTCGAAGGGATGTCCAACGCTGTACAGACTCCGAGTGAAGAGTTGGCACTGCTCCCGAATGCAGTGAGCAATTGCGGTGGTGAACTCGCCGGACAGTGACATGTCGCGAGTCATTGAGGCGGCAAATTCCTCTGGGGAGTTGAGTGGATTGTTGATATCCCACTCAAACTGGTCGACCAAGGTCACGCCGCCAATGGTAACGTTGAGCTTGATCAATATCCTCATCTCGTCATTCTTATAAGCAGAATATGGCAGCTCCGGGTCGAGCGCGTCTTCTTCGGAGAAGACTAGGGGGTAGAAGTCGTTGAGCTGGTCGCGCATTTGTAACGTGACCTGATCCAAGACGGGTTTGTGCTGTGCGTCTAGAGGGATGCCCAGATCCTCAACAAGGTGCTGCGCAAAGAGCTCGCCTGGAATAACCCTGTCGTGGAGGTTCCATGTGAAGGTGTCGCGAAGCTTTATCTTTTCCCAGTCAACGTCTATGCGTATCGGCACGAGCTCCTCATGTTGCTCCGCCTGCTTCTTCAACTCTCTCTTTTTCCACCTGAGCGGATGCGACTGGCGCTTCCCCGGCCGCGGCTTCTGGCTCGGATAGATGACTTGGGCAGGAAAGGGCGCTCGCATGCGGGGATCGATGTCGGTATAGCCGTTGCCGTAGCCACGATATCCTTCGCCGTACAGTTTGCTCGGAGGAAAATATAGGCGTTGGGTTTTGATGAGGTTGTAGTCATCAATCTTGTCTCTCGTCTGTTGCATATCCTTCTCGAACCGTTCCTGAGCGTCCTTCATCGCGACAGAGTAGTGCCAGTCGCGCGTCACGTAGCGCTCTACCTGCAACTTGTTGAAGGAGTCCTTGTCTCGTACGGGGAGAGCCTTGGCAGCGGCGGAGCGAGGAGTGCCATCGTGATCGTTGGCAGCGGACGCGGAGGTTGATGCCGAGGACGAGGCTGTCGCGCCAGCCGCAGTAGGCGTGGACGTGGATGGCGGCGCGGCCATGATGAAGATATGTGCAGGGTCCCGAATCGCCGCAGCGATGCGACTGCCGAGACGTCGAAGGGAAGACGCGCGATCGGGCCTGGGTTCGTATTGGGCGCGTGTCGTGGCGGATGCCAATTGACGATGGCTCCAAAGTTCACTTGGGGATGAGAGGTGGATTCTGCTACGTCTGTCGCAGCCTCTCTCTCCTGCGCAGCGTGTTGGTGTTGTACCGGGAAAGGCTGGCGCGGATGTGGCTAACGCATCTGATGTATCATGTTGGTGTTTTGCCTGGGAATGGTCTGTCTTGAATGACAGGGAGACTTCGTACTGTTAGCACAGACTGACCAATGCGGCGCCCAGGGGAGTTCAGGCCAGCGCCAATCGCAACCTGGAAAATTTCCCAGTTCAGGTACCGAGCGAGCAAAGTATCTTGCCGCATAAATCAGCCGTAGAGCTACATCTAACGTCCTCACTCGTGCTTCAGGACGTGACCGCGTTCCTGAACCTCAGCATGTTGAATCGCACCGCTGCAAGTAGCCACCAATGGCTTTGACGTATTGCAGGATGCGGCTGATGACATGATGGCGTATGTGAGGGCTAAGATAGTCACTTCTTCTGATTTGATCTTGCAATTAAGCCTAGCAGCTGGGAAGATGCAAATGATTTACGGGTTGACTATTGTGGCGGAGATGGGGCCTAAAATCTGGCACGTCCATTTGCGCGATAAGCGCCATTCTCATGATGGAAAATGCATCTTCTTGCGCTAGATATAGCGGTGTGTGCCCAGCGTGCCTTAGGTTCCTAGACAGAAGCCAGCGTGAGGCCATTCGCTCCTCCAGAAAAGGAAAGAGGGCATGCCATCTGGTGTGCCTGTCGTGTCGGTACGGGCCGAGCTTTTGCCGGAAGCAGCTTCAAGCTCGGAGGAAGGCACAAGGGAAGGTTGCCCTGAGTTCTCAGTCCCATTGCGTGTTTGCTCTTCAGACGTGTAGATGTAGATGCGTCCTTGGGTGTGCTGGTATCCGTAGAGCTCAGAGCTCGGCACAAGGTTCTAGTTGTTCACCATGAGACAGTCTTGAGCTTGAGACAGTCACTCAGGTACCTTGGCAACTTATTCAAAGCACCTCAGGTATGGGCCAATTATCGTCATTGCCTCACACCTACAGTACAGCCAGCTCAAGACAAGATTTGAGCAAGCGACCCGCCAAGCATAAAGCGGCACTACTTCATATTTTCACTCAAGGTTGCATAAAAACACCTCAGCCAAGGTGTCACGGTATTAATGAGAGAGAGACGTGGGCCGTGGCTGGCGCGACACGCGAACAATAGCCCAGCACCCTACGGATATGCGCAAGGCGGTTTTAAGCGATGCGACGTATGCACAAAATTCTCCACCAAAGGTACTTGACGGTACTGGGTTTGCATAGCACACACAGAGGTGGAAGGAAGGATCGAGGGAGCACCTGCGTGCCTGCTTGACCTGACCTGCCCGAGCACCCACAAACAGCAACGAGCCCCTCCTTTCCCCGCCCTGAAAATCGACGTATTTGTCGTCAAAATACTTACGCCCGACACACCAACTTTGTATTGCATCTCTTCTCACGTTCAGTCCTTCGAGTTCTGGACCGGTGCATCGCTATCTCTGAGATATCACTTTCATTTTCTAGTCAATTACCCCAGAAAATACCGCCATCATGTCGGAGGAGATCGGTTAGTACTTCCCTGTTCTTTTTCAAGCTCTGCAGAGCATTGCGCGCAGTGCCTGCCTTTTCTCGCACGTTTTTGCTGGTCCCGGTGCTGTCGCTGGTCCCGGTGCTGCATTTGCGTCACATACCAAAACAGCCCACGCAGCTACCCCGCCACCACCCGAAATACACCACAAACGCACACCATGCTATCCAAAGCAGATGCCCTTCCCTCAAGGGACTCGACGAGGCTCAACGAGACTCGAGGACGACTCGAGCTGCGTCTTCGCCATGAACTAGTAACAAACTAACGATCCCCCAGACTACACCCTCAACAACCCCGATACTCTCACCAAGTACAAGACCGCCGCTCAGATCTCTGAGAAGGTCTTGGCTGCGGTTGCCGAGCTCATCAAGCCTGGCGAGAAGATCGTCACCATCTGCGAGAAGGGTGACAAGCTCATCGAGGAGGAGCTCGCCAAGGTCTACCGTGGAAAGAAGGTCAACAAGGGTCTGTTTCCCTCCTTCTCTCCCTCCCTCCTGGTCGTATGCTGCCTACCTTATTTCTGAGCATCGCTGACCTCCTTCGCGTGTTACAGGTTTCTCCCACCCTACCACCATCTCCCCGGCTTCCTTCGTGACCCCCTACACTCCCCTCACTACCGATGAGGCCGAGGCTGCCACTGAGATCAAGGAGGGCGAGCCCATCAAGATCCAGCTTGGTGCTCAGATTGACGGCTTCGGCTCCATTGTCTGCGACACCGTCGTCGCCGGTGAGATCACTGGCCGCACCGCCGACCTGGTTCTCGCCAACTACTACGCCAATGAGCTCCTCCTCCGCTTGATGCTCCCCCCCGGTCTGCTCGCTTCCGGCACCGACGAGGAGAAGGCCAAGGCTGCTGCTGCCAAGGCACCCACCCAGGCCAAGATCACCAGCCTGCTCGAGAAGGTCGTCAAGTCCTACGACTGCAACCTGGTTGAGAGCACCACCTCATGGCTCTTTGAGCGCAACGAGATCGAGGGCAAGAAGAAGATTGTCCTTGCACCCGCCGAGGGCACCAAGGGCGATGGCACTCCCGAGATCGGTGAGGTCTGGGGTGTCGAGATGGGCGTGAGCTTGGGCGCTGGCAAGGTCAAGACCTTGGAGTCAAGAACTACTCTGCACCGTCGCACCACCACCAACTACGGCCTCAAGCGCCCTACTTCCCGCAAGATCCTCTCCGAGGTCCAGAAGAAGTTCGGAACCTTCCCCTTCAGCTTGCGCCAGCTCGATGACGAGCGCGATGCCAAGTCTGGTGTCGTTGAGTGCGTGCGTGGCAATGTCTTCCGCGCCTACGAGGTTGTTGGCGACAAGGACAACTCCCCCGTCGCCCGCTACCTGTCGACGATTGGTAAGACTTCTCACATGTACAAGAAAGTGCGGCCCAGAGTGCTAACATGTCGATAGCCATCACCAAGAACGGTATCACCAAGCTCGGTGCGCCGCCCGCTCTTGACCTTGAGAAGGTCAAGTCGGACAAGAAGATTGAGGACGAGGAGATTCTCAAGATCCTTGAGCAGCCCCTGTCCAGAAATACCGGAAAGAGCAAGAAGAACAAGAAGAAGAAGAAGCCGGCCAAGAAGGCTGCTGCTGCGGGCGGCGAGGAGGAGGAGGAGAGCGATGAGGAGTAAAGCGATCTCAGTGTAGGAAATGGCGATGACTGTCAATGAGACGAGCAAGGGGGCGGCCCGATTTTACGCCCACAATTTTTGTCGTGAAAGTCAAATGTGTGATTGTATTCCTTGGGGCAGTCGATGGATAGGGCCATTGCCAGGATGAGGCCGGAAACAGGAACGCTCGCTCTGCTTATCCGACGCCAAAAAAGTTGGCTGGCTGGCTGCACGACTGCTTTTTGGAATGCCGAGGAGAGAGCTGCTTGCTCGCCCATCTGAAGCTTCAGCCAGCCGCCACTGCAGCCCGGGTCGTCACCTCAGTCGTCCTACCAGGAGGCACAGCAGGAAAAAGCAGCGAGCAGCGTAGCTAGGACTCAACAGCTGCTCATTGATTCATCCAACAGAAGGTGTTGGACTGAATGGAAGCCTGAACTGGCGGCAAGCCCAACAAAGACAATGAAAGTCATCCATCTACTCCGTACCTGCACGCGCTACGCATCCTTGAGCATGCCTGACCTTCTTCCCCTGAGTGCAACTCAACTTGTGAGTCTAGTGTTGGTTGACCGACCACTACAGAGTGGGATAGCAACGTGACGATATGGATGTCTGAGAGAGCAGAATGAGAGCGAGACGACAGGGGTATTAATGTCTCGATGGGACGATGAGACGGAGCACGCCAGGTCCCAGGAGACGCCGTCGGCCGGGGGAAGAAGGTGAGCCACGAGGATGGGTGGAACAAAATTGTCCAATTCCAGAGGTCTCCGGTTTCCCGTCCTCGCCGGGGCCCTGGTCGTCGTCGATACGGCAGAACTTAGAAGACCCGCCAGATACCCAGATGGCGGGTGCCCAGCCCCTGGTGATGGAAGGTGGATGGAAGCGGATCTAGAAGCCCGAGGCCCTTGATCTTGGCTTGTAAAGACGACTGTTCAAAATCATGAAGTAGGCCTCGTTCTCACTTCTCTACCTTGTCTTGCCTGGATGACTTAATCGTTATCTACCTAAGGTAAGTAAGTAAGGTACCTCATATCAAAGGTGAAAGAGGCAAAGTCTGCCTTAGGTAGGTAAAGGTAAAGAGGCACAGGAGAAGGCTGGAAAAAGTTGAATGGCTGACGCCAACGTGCGGCAAAGTATGTCCATGTCACAGGGCCAATAGTGAGCTTGGCCGATGTTGTGGCACTGAACCACAGGTTCCCAACAGCGCTGTGACCTGCACCCGCCCCCCCTGCCCACCACCTGTACTCGCCTTGAGTGCCTTGAATGCCGCCGTGTGCCCGCCTAAGGTAGACGCCCGTGGCCGCTCAAAGGCACCCGAGGCAGGGAAGGAGTAAGGTATGTAGCTTTGTAGCTCTCCATTAGCCCCCCAGTCCGTTGTCTCCGAAAATCCTCGAGGTCCATCCCGCAGCTTCACACCCTTTCTTCTCCCATCCCTCCTTTTCCTAAAGTCATTCGCGTCGCAAGTGGAGGGAACGCGCCCAAACCGTATCGCTGAATGCCTTCAAAGACGAGAGAAGTAACCATGCCCAAATTCACCCTCCAGAGACACGAAACTAACGCGATTCTAGGCGTCCGACTCGGAGCGTTTGCCCGTCTGGTCCAAGGCAAGGAGGTCAGGGGCCCTCGAGAGCCCAGTTGCCATGATGCCCACGAGTACGAGAGCCACGCGGTCGCGCTTTTCCAGCCCGCATCAGCACGCCAGCGGAGGAGGAGTATCGGAACCTGTCAAGAAGAGCAATGGAGCAAGCGAGGCCTCGAGGACCTTCATGCAGAAATGGTTGGAGCCTACGGTGCAGAGCAAGCCGAGCTTCGAGGAGGCTGGATTGATGCGATACGGCGTCACCGAGAACATGGCGCCCCTGGGCACGCTGCCAAAGGGACCACAGGCCAAAAAGCCGGGTCAGGAAGTCGCGAATCCCGTCAGGAAGATTATCCTAAAGTCGAGCTCAGCAAGTTCTGCTGTCGCTGCTGCTGCAAAGGCGGCGGCGGCGGCGGCGGCAGCGGCAGCAGCAGCTGATGAGGCAGATGCGTCTTCCATGGCAAATCGCTCAGAGACACCGACACCGACACCCCCTCCGCGCCTGCCTACTCCTCCAGCCAACGCTCAAAAGGCGACCAGAAAATCTCTTCCCGCACGTGGTCTGGACGACGACGACGAAGACGAGGACTACACGCCCAAGGCAGCCGCAGGAAAGAGCCAGGGCCGTCGTGCATCTGCCTCCATCTCACGCAAGAGTGTGTCGCGCTCATCGGTAGGACGCCGTGCATCAGCTTCACTTCATCAAATGGCTCCCTCGAGCGACGCCGTGCAGCCTTCAGAATCGACGCCCGAGAACAAGGACGTCGTCGAGAGGGCTGTGGAGGTCGCAATCGACGAGGCGCTCCGGCATTACCGCTATCCCACTGCGTGGGCACTCCGGACCCTCTACGACGAAAATTCTTCTAACCCGGTCTTCCTCTCCATGTTTGAGGACGTTTACCACCAAACAGCCGACGAAGACACCCTCGACGAATTTTCTCGCCTTATCGAGGAGAAGAAGCGAGAAGGCAAGAAGGACAATCAGGCTTGCTACTTTTTTGTGCCCCCTTCCACCAACTCGCGCTTCACCCCCCACAAGCCAAAGCCTGCGCCCTACGGCAATCTTCTCTCTCTCGACCTCTCAAAATCGGACGACGAAGACGACGATATGCCTCAAGTTACCCCGACAAAAAAGGCTAGGAAGCGCAGGGAGATTCCGGAATCACCCATGGGCATGAGCGTCGACGACGAAGAAGACGACGACACTACTTTACTGGCGGCGGAAACCACCATCGCGACCATGACCCCGTCACGCAAGCGTGCCCGAAGAGATTCTGCAAGCAGCGACTCGTCCTTGTCAGAGCTCTCTGCATCTCCGTCTCTGCCACCCGACTCGCCTTCGCCCAGCTCTCCGCCCGTTTCCGTGGCTGTTCAAGGCGATAGCCACAGTCGCCGTCACAGTGCCACGACGGCTGCCACGGCTGCTGGGGCCGACCCCGAGACCACCTTGACCAGCGCACCACCGCCAGCCGATCCACAGCCAATGAAGAGACGCGGCAGATCCCTTGCTGCTAAGGCGAGCGTGTCTGACGCATCCAACCCAAACTCACCCACCCTCCCCCCAAACGTATCTCAAGCTGCAGGGGCTAGCAACATGCCTGGTCGACTTTCTTCGCCCATTTTCCCCAACCTTTCGACGACAGCAGCACCCTCAAAGGCGAATGGCAAGAAGAACGCCAACAAGGACAAGACTCCTCGCGTACTGCCCAGCGACGATGCAACCACCCTGCGGAGGAGAGATGCACGCGATAGCACAGTTAGCCAGACGCCCCAGCCTGAGAGCCATATTCGCGGTTCCGACATGAGAAGCAGGGCTGGATCTTTGGCCGCATCTTCGCCAGCAGTAAATCTGCGCAAGTCGGCAAGAACACCAGCGCCGAGCTCGAATCTGCCTGTGAATCTGACCCTGAGCACGAGAACGACGAGATCAGCAAAGAGGACGCACGACGAGATCGACAATACGAGCTCGCCGACTGCGCCGTCAATCCTCGGAGAGGTGACGCCCGTCACGAGCTCTAGGGCTGCGACACCGACGAACCTGCGCCCTACGAAGAAGCAACGGACTGGCTTGCGTATCAAAACTTCGTAAGTTGCCTCTTTCCCCTTTGCATCATGAAATTTAGGCCTCGCTGTGGCAAAGCGGATGACTTGACATGATGAGTCGAGGGCGCCAGTGATGAGTGGCGCGAGCCTGGCAGCGTCGCACCGAAGCATCCTCGTCTCTGCCATCATCCGTCTATCAAATTTCATCCATGGTTCGCCAAATCAAGCTGGACATAGACTGACGCATTCTTACAGACCCATGAAGAAGAAGGGAGGCACTGCGGCTGGACTACCTCGTGCCAGCGGTGAGGGCGGTGCAGTTGCCGCCAACGGCGGTGGCCCAATCAACCAGGTAAGCTGCCAGTTCAATAACGAATCCTTCAGCAGCACGGAGCTGCGGTCATTTTCATCGATGCCGCACCCTTACTGTTGCGTACGGGGAGCGAGGAGATGATGGGGCCGGGCGAGGGTCGGCGAATGGTGAGGGCATGGTTTTCGGGCCAAGGCGCACATCCCGAGGGATACTGAGTTTAGCGGCCAGTCCCGACCTCCCATTTTTCCCGGCCAGCCTGCACCCACACTCCTACTCATTTCCCGTAAATTGCCTCAACGACCACATTGCTGACACATCTCATCAGGATGAGAATGACGACTACTGCTCAGCATGCAGCGGCGTTGGAGAGCTGGTCTGCTGCGAGAACTGCTCCAGGTCATTCCATTTCGAGTGTGTCGACCTTGGGCTGGGCGACACTCTCCCCGAGGAATGGTTTTGCAACGTCTGTTTCAGCAGCAGATACCCCACCAGGGTGCCCGAACACAAGGGTCCCTTTGGCGGTTTGATGAACACTCTGGAGAAAACTAATCCTCGAGCCTACAAGCTGCCGCAAGGCGTGCGTGTGTATTTCGAGGGCGTCAAGGTCGGCCCTGAAGGCGAGTACGAGGATGTGGTAGTGCCCGCTAAGCCAAAGTAAGCTACAATCTCTGTTCTCACTATCTCGCTGTGTTCCAAACATCCCATTCCGCCTGTCCTTGGGGAACGCTTCGACTGACAATCACTACAGGAAGAAGGGCTATGAGGAAGCTCCAGACTTCTTCAAGGTTCGAGAAACTGACGGATCTGCTGTGCTATGCCACAATTGCCAACACCCGACCGCCGACAATCGAGCCATCATTCCCTGCAGCCTCTGCGGGCTTCACTGGCATCTGGATTGCCTCGATCCCCCGCTGGCAATCCCGCCTGTGGTGCGAACATGGCGTTGCCCTGCGCATGCAGACGACCTGTTAGCTACATTGCCAGAGGAGCTTGCTCCAGCTCACCGCTTCCGGAAGATCAAAGGCGCCCCGGTCATCGTTCCTGCCTTCAGCCGCGGCATGAAAAACAATGGCTTCATTGAGATTGATGATGAAGAATCCGAGGATGAAAATTCGGGTTGGAGCGATGTCAAGACCTTCGGTCGCGTCTACAAGCTGTCTTCCAAGGGCGTTGTCCTCGATTTCATTTCTCAGTCAGTTCTCTTGGATCCTTATTTGGTTGTTTTCAAATTCTGACAGATCTGCAGGCTTCGGAAGGATGGCGCTGGTCACATCAAAGGCTCGACGGCTTCAAACACCGTCCAGGCGCCGCCAGTCAGCGAGCCCATGAGTGCTCGTTCACGTGTTGAGCAGCAAGCAGTGCTGAATTTGGTCGAATTGGCCTCCACTCAACCCACTACCAAGCTTGACGAGCTCACAGAGGCATTGCTAGTAAGTCGAGAACTGTTTGGAATTGCAAACAGTTGTGACTGACACATGTATACAGACAAACGCCGAGCCAGCTATGCTCTCGCTCATGGCTCGTGGCAGTGTCAATAACTTTGCCAGCGGAGATCTAAATGTTACCGATAAGCAGAGTCTCCGCGCAATGCTAGCTCAGATGGAAGCCATGACTGGTCGCATCAAAGGCTTGCTTGGAGACGACCAAAGAGACAGCGGTGTTTCTGGTATGGGCATCGAGGCTGATCAAACGGCGATCGACTGTGACCATACCAACGGCACTGTCAGCACCGGAGACGACGCAGCCTCGATTAAAAATGAGTCCGTGGAGCCCCCTGCCGACCTACCTACGCCAGCGACTACGACCCAAGATAACCCGGAGCCGATCAACAGCCTGGGCGAGAAGTCTTCGCAGGAGGTCCCCAACGACGCGAACGAAGATGATGTGCCCGACATGGATATCGACTAGGCTAGCGTTAACAGCGATTCGACTATATGTTTAACTGATTATTCTTATCTTACCAAACACAACACACAAGGGTGGTGTTGAGACGCTAATTGGAAGTGGATGGTTCGCCTCGTCCCAGGACTAGGGAATGAGCAGCCAACACAGCCAATTGCGGATATAGCCCATTTTCTACTCTTTTCTTATTTGATTCCCCAAGACACGACCCCCACACGGATCTGGAGTTTGGGAGGGCTCAAAACGAAGCAGCGAGCAAGCGCAAAGAAAGACCGGTGAAGGAAGACCGGCCATAGAATCGAAGCGTACCGAGACAGGTACGACAGAAAGCCACATAGGCTTCGAGCGACCCGACAAAGCAAGCTCGCATAGTCATTCATGGCTTTGTAGCCATGGAGAGTGCAAACTGGATTGGCCGAAGCACGTAGAATGTGCTGAAGGCGAGAGGGGGACGGGCATCTGGTTATCTGCCCATGCTGCCACCTGGGGAAAAGGAATGGTGTGAAGGCCAGCTTTTTGTACCTCACTTTCCTATTCACCTTTCCCTCCAATTTTCTTTTCCCCTTACTGGAATTCCCTCACACCCTGCCTCAATCTTGTATCATAGGCCATTACCTCTTCTCGTAATATCTCTCTTTTGGACCAGCAGGCAGGGCTGGGCTGGCTAGATTACCAAGGGAAACAGAGCACTTCTTTTTTTTTTTCTTCCAGGGAGGCAAGAGCGAGAAATCCAATTTGGGAAATGGGATTGATGTGACCTGAAGCCGGCCGGCGGTTTTGAGTACCTTGGGTCCAGGCCAGGTTGAAGGAGAAAGCAGGAAAATAGGGCAAACCCCGGGAGACGAAGGGAGGGTAGCCTGACGAGGCCCAGTAGATAGAATGCTACACCGCATGATCTATATAACCCTACCATTGCCGTTCCCTCCAATGCTGCAGTTGTCATTTATGAAGAAAATCGATACATCTATCTCTACGAGCGTGGGCTTGCGCTCCTTTGAGAAAGTTTCCTAGGCATTGCCTGGATTGGATGGCACCGACAGTGGTACTCTAGTCTATTGTCTCTGTCGTTGACAGAAGAGACAATGAGCAGTGGAAAACCAACAAAGCCTGGCTGTGATAGATGGCGTTTACTAGTTATAATCTTGGGCCTTTCCCCAGAATCCTTCCCATCCATTCGCCATATTGACGTTCTCTAGGGCAGCTAGCTGGCCGCATGTAGCAAAATGATCTGCTCACTATGGAGGAACCAATCATTCTAGTGCTCCTAGGTAGCCAGGGTAGTTAGTATCTTTCAGTCGTCGCGTCCCTCCCTCATGGACAGAGCAGCAGGTGTCTCCGACTTCAGGCTTCTTCTTACTTAATATCAACATCACTATGCTCCTTCGTGCACGGGAAACGGTAGGACCCGAGAAATCTCGTGTGGCAATATCAACTAGCTTTTACGACAATGCTTGACTAACAATACCTTATACTTATGCTATCTAGTATGAAGAAGAAAACACTACAAAAGAAGGAAGAAACACCCAGCAGCCCAAGGTAAAAAGTTTGCGTGGCTATCAAGAGTTTTTTTTGCCTGACTGCCTGCCTAGCGAACGAACCCGGCAGGTCGCGGCATACACACACGAATGCTTTGACTGCGGAAACACACTCTCGACTCCATAGCTCTCTCATAACAAAAAGCAGCATATGCGATCTTTTAGGGGGTTGCGTCTTGACTGCCATGCGAAGGTGGGGCTTCAGGACAACATCTGGCTACCCTCTCTCGGTTTTTCTATATACCACGCCACAAGCAAAGTGAGGGTAGCAATAGTAAAGCTTGTAAAAAAACTTCCCAGCGGAAAAAAAGAAAGGACAGGAAGAGTGAAGTGGCAAGTGGGGGGCTTCTAGAGCCCCGAGTGAAACGAAAATAAAAAACCCTCTTCGTTGCTGCGACCACATTTCCGGAGAGGCAGCTTCATGTTGTTGTTGCCCTGTCTATCATCAAGACATGGCCTCCTCCACATCTGGAGTGGCTTGCGCATTTTCCTGACACGTTGGGCGGTGCGTACCCCCTTGCAAACATTCTTACATGACGATCCAGATCAACCAAACTCCTGTGCCGATCCCATACCAAGCCATCCCTTACCAAGCAAAAAAAAGAGCGGCATGAGCCAGTCAGACCCTCTCTGACCAGCAATTCGTCTGTACAAGTGGCGTGTGAATCATCGCTTTTCAACTCGTCAGTCACGTCGCGCTCTGGCTTGGTGGAGAGGGGTTGCGAATGGGGGATCGCTTACTCGGCCACGTCTTCCGTTGACTTGCTCCTGCTGCATGTACGCCATGTTCTGCATACCGCCCATATTGCCATAGCCACCATATCCCGACATGCCCATGTTCATACCAAATCCAGGAGGTGCGTACGGTGCCTGACCGGGAGGCATCTGAGGAAGCTGAGTCGGCGGCTGAATGGGGCTTCCGTTGGCCAGGTTCTGGCTGCGGTACTGGTCAATGGACGGGCTTGGGCTGCTATACCCTCCAAAGCCTGCCTGCATCGGCGGGAAGAAGTTGTTGATGGGGGGCGTCGCACGGTTGAGCATGCTCTGTTGGTACTGGAGCTGCTGCAGATTCGCAGGCGTCGGCATGGGAGAGTTGGACTGGTTGTACATGGGGTTTTGAACACCATAGGGAGGGAAGGGAGCCATGCTCGCGTCGGCAGGCTCACTGCGTTGGCCGCCGAATCCCAACTCATAGTTGGAAGGGTTGACGGGCTGGTTCAACGAGTTATAGTACTGCTGCTTGCTCATGTGAGCAGCCTGCTGCTGCTGGTGGTTGTTCATGTTGGCCTGGCGGGAGGCCGGTCGCTGCCGCTGCTCATTGTTGTTGCTGTTATTGCCAGAGTTGCCATGGCCGTGATCGCGGCCACCGCCACTGTTGCGAGTCGACAGGCCAACCTCGTCCATCAAACGCTTGTAACCTTGGCCGGGCTGGGCCTTGATGCGGACCAACACGTTCTTGACGTTCTCAACCACCTGGCTGCGAATGCTCTCGTCAAAGAACGGCGTGGTGAGAACCTTGAAGATCAAGGTGGCGCCGCAGGCATGGTCACTCAGGATCGCCTCGAGAATTTGGTCGTTGGGTGTGAAGAACGAAGCCTTCAAGATGGTGTCTCGCGCCTCGGGCTCGGCCTTTTGGTTAATAACCTTGAGCACGGTGAGGTAGGCAACCTTGTGAGTGCACAAGTGGACGAGGCAGGGCACAAGCTGGGGGGACAAAACAGTCCTGCGCTGAGGGAAGGTGCAGGTATCCAAGAACCAGGTCAACAAGAGGGCACCGTTGGCGTTGGTGGCGAGCTGGACGCTGTGCAAAGCGATCGCGGCAGCCAGCATCCGCTGCTGCTCCTTGGTGGAGTGATGGCTCTCCAAGCAGGCGCGCATAGCTCGGGCACCGTAGCGGCCCTGAGAAACCTCCCACATGCGGCTGAGCATGGTTTCGAAGATGAAGTCATTGAAGGGAGCACCGAACTTGAGGCAGCCTTGAAGAACGTAGTTGCCGTACTGGTCCAGGAACAGAGGGATGGTGTAGGGTCTGAGGTGCTCGACAATCAAATTCATCTGGTGCGGGGTCTTGCAAACGTCGATAATCTTCTGGGCAGCCCAGGTGCCGTTCTTGTGTACGCCAATCTCCGCCATGTGAGGAGCGATCTCGGCCAACATGGCGTCCCGAAGGTCATCGGAGCAGTGCTCAAAGAGCTTCTGTACAACAGTATTGCCAAGGTAGTCAGACGCTAGCTCGGCAATCTCTGGCAGCATGTCAAGAGCGGTCGTCTCGATCTCGGCCTGGGAGAGGCTCTGGTTGTCGATTCTCTTTCTGATATCTCTGAGTCTCGGGGCATCGTGGACGCGGGTGTGGGCCGGTTCCCGGATGGGGGGAATCTCGTCGATGAAGTTGGTGAACTGGATTGATGATTGAAGACTGCGGGAGATCTTGGCAGCATCCTCCTCGGTGGCCTGGAACTGCTTAACGATGCGCATGATGTCACTCGTCATTTCTGACAGAGGAGGCACAACGGGAGCAGCATTGGCTGACTGGGCCGATGCATTTGCGCTCTCGCCAGCGGTACCGGGGGCCGCATTCTGCGCATTGTCCTGGTTCTTCGCGAACGGGTCGGGGCTGGGCGAGGGGAAAACGCCATCGTGGCCGGGCGTGTTCGAGGCAGAAGGCGGCTTGGCAAAGTTGATGCGAATGGGTCCTGCTCCAGGGAAGATTTCTTTTCCGTTCATGCTGGCTTTCGCAGTGATGGCGCTCTCCATCCGCTCGAAGTTCACAAAACCGCAGTTCTTGTGCGTGAGAACACGAGCAGACAGAATGTGACCGTATGCCTTAAACATCTCAGTCAAAGTCGATGTAGTAGTGGAAGTCGGGATGCTGCCGAGCCAGAGGGCGCTGGTAGGACCCTCAAGACCCTGGTCCTCGGCATTGAGCAATCCCGCATTGCGGCTGCTCGACCTTCCCAGGTTCATAGCAGCCACAGCTTGCGGGAGGTCGTCAAACTCCTTTTCATCCGGCAGACGGATCTCCGCAGGAGGGACGGCGTTGCCCATGCCACTACCGGACATGTAGGTTCGCATGAGGCGAGAGCCAGGAGTATCGAGGACGCCGGCTGTTCGGGCACGAGGACGCGTAGCTTGGTTGGCAAACGCCTGGACAGCCAGATTGTGGTTGTGGATCGCAGCGTTCGTAGCTGCGAGCTGATCCTGGAGGTGGGCGACGTACTGGCTCTCAAGAGTCATGTCCTCGAACTCATCGTCCTCCTCGTCTGCGTACTTGTCCTTGTTGTTGACCGAGTACGAGCGGAAACGATTAGCCTTAGTAAAATCGTTGAAGCTCGGAATGTACGGTGTTGCCAACTGGGCGCGGGGAGGCTGCGGCGTCTCAGCAAGTCCCAAGTAGTCCAGTGTCCTCATATGGACATCGCTTTCTCCACCCCCCTCTCTGGAAATCTGAGATTGCGTGGGCGAGCTCGGCCCATTGGTCGAGCCGATGCTCGCAATGCTTGCAAGAGTCATACCCCTATCGCGACCCGTTCCGGTAGGGTTCCAACTGCTGAAAATGGACGGCCCAAAGGGAGAGCTGGTGCCGGGGATCTGCGCGAAAGGGCTCCGCTGAGGCATCGAGCCTGCGCGGAGGCGGGAGAGCAGCGCAGAGTTGTTGGAAGCCGTGTCGACCGGTTCGAGACCGGGAGACGGAGATTTGAACGGGCTGTGGGACGGAGTTGGCCGGGATGATTTGGGAGCCATAGCCGGGAGGTTGAGCAAGCCATTGCCTACACCGCCGGGCGAGAACCGCGATGGCACGGTTCCAGCACGGGCACGTCTCGCCTGAGGCATAGATTCGGGGGTGGGCAATTGGGCAAAGTCAGGAAAGCCATCGGTTGGCGACTCGGGGATGTTCTCGCGGAGGGGCGTAGAGTTGCCGCTGGTCGGCGGACCGCCCCAAGGATTTACCGGCAATCCGGGGACGCCTTCTTGAGCTTGAATTTCGCGGGCCCTGTCGAATTTTGGTCAGCAAAAACGAATGGTCACTCGCAGGGTGGCAGAGCGAACGAACCTCTTGGAGTATAGCCTGCTGGAGCCGGGCATCTCGTGCGATGGAGAGCCAGCCCCTGATCGCGAGGCGCTAGCCATCTTGCTAGAGTGATTCAAACCGCCTGGCAGGCCGAATGGTGATCTGACAGATGAACCAGCGGTCGGGTCAATGGGGGATGTGTTGTTGGCGGTTGGTGAGGTGGACCGATTCTGTGTGGCAGATTGGGGCGGGTAACCAATGGCCAGGTGATCAGATCTAGTTGACATTATCAATTATCTAGGCCAAAGCTCATCAGAAATTTTGTGACACTAGAATTTTCCCAGCGGGTTGCTGTCGTTGACGAATTGAGCAATGCTCTCCCGGTCGACGGTTGACAGGCGCGGGGGAGAAATGGACCCAATGAATTGTGGACAGCTTCGAGACCGTAACGTCTCGTATTCCACAGTCGGGGGTTTCGAGGGAGGGTGACGGCACGGTGCTGCGTCAGTTCCCAGCGTCTCTTCCGGGCGAGTATTGAGCGGAGGGTCCGGAGCTGCTGCTGTCGGGCTGTCCAATTTCGGTGGGCAGAGCAACAATGGTAGGCGTAGAGCAGAGCAGAGCAGAGGCGCGCGAAAGAAGAATGGTGTGGTCGTTGGGGCCTTTGTGCGGTAAGGAATGTTCGTCGAAGGGTTGAAAGAGTTGAAAGGTCGTGTTTGTGCGTGTTTCCAGGTATTACAAGGTACGCCAGGCCAGCCAGTCGGTCGGTTGCAAAAGGGCTGCTGGGTGCTCGAGAAAATAAAAGGAGAGTTCGACGTCGGTCGGGGGGAGTGAGGTCAAGGAATGTCGGGGGGGACAAGTGGGCTTTAGACGTGGACGTGGACGTGGACGAAAATCGGGCGCTGGGGGTGATGGAAAGATTTCTCTTGCCAGGCACTCGGGTAGCCGTTTTGTGGTCGCGTAGCTTTTAGCGGTGGGCTTGGGTCAATGTGGATGCTTGGTGCCGCCGATTGCTGGTGGTGGTGCTGCTGCGATGCGCGATGCGGATGCGGATGCGTAGCGTTGCGTCCTTTTGGTCTGGCCAGTCTCTCGGATCAGATTCCACAGGTTCCCAGTGTGTCTAGACGTCGAGAGTCCCAACAAGCAACCTTGGACGATGGAATTGTGTGGTGGGCGAAAACCAGCTCGTTGTCCTTTCCTCCAGATGATCTTTTTGAGCAAGACGTAAAAAGAGAGAGGAAAGAAACAAAAGTAAACGGTCTCAATATACAGGCTTCATTAGTATAGGGACGATGAGGCCTGGAGAAAGGGATAGGGGGTTTGGGGGTGTGGTTGAAGATGGGGAGTGTGGGAGTGGGAGAGGGGGAAAAAATAGAGACACGAGCGGAGGAGTAAGAGGATATGTGAGTTGAGAGGCTTGATGGTGAAAGGGACCCTTTGGCGGTTGGCCTTTGGTCTGGAGTGTTTTGGTGTGTTCCGGTACAAGCAAAGCAACGCAAGCAAGCAAGTGCAGAGAGCAGATGCAGGACAGGAGACGGGAGTTTAGACGACTGGCCAGTAAGGACACTTTGTTAGGGGGTAAGGAGGGACGGCGAGGCAGGGGGAGGAAGGTGAGGTACCTCTGGCTGCTTGCCTCTGAGGCGGAGGTACTTGGACCAAGGCCTCTTCTTTCTCTTACAGAGAAGTGACTCGCGGTACTTCTGAAAGATGAGATGTACTCCGTACCTTGGACAGTTACACAATTGACCAGACCCGACCTTAGATACATCATACCTACCTCCCCATCCTCTCCACTGAACAATACCAGATACCACAGCTCTATCGTCGACCCGACTTCAGACCTCTGACCTCAGGCATAAAGAGGCTACATAACATCAGCCAACATGGAGTGTGAGGTAGATGGGCCAGCAAGGCGAAGCAGCGAGGCAAGGTACGGCGTGCCTGATGTAAACCAGCGCCTGGCAGGGCCACCGTCGCCGCCATCGTCACTCTACACATTACTAGCACCACACGCATGCCATGCCGTATGTACGGAGCAGGTAATGGATGTGAGTGAATACCTTGGATCCACGGGCAGTAGGAGGTACGGAGTAAGGTAAGGTAAGGTAGACTGAGGTTCAGGGGATTGGTGGTCAGCATCAGGTTTCCGAGTGGGGAAAGGTACATGGCTTCACGGAGAGGACCACAGTCACACGTCAGTACTCCGTACTCCATACCTTCTCAGATTTCCCTGGACCCTCACATCTCCCGTCCGCCAGTCGTCACCTTCTGTCTCTGTCTCCAAACTTAGGGCAGTTTAGACCAGGGCAGACAGCTCAGAGCAAAACAGGGGACTGGCTGACACGATGCAGCGCCCATAACGGGGCCAAGCGGAGGGTTGAGGTCAGTGTGAAACGGCAGCCGATCGGCCTTAGTGTAGTCTTTTAGGGGTGAAAGAGCCCCAGCCTTGTCAATGCCTGACCCGAAGCTCAAGGCACTAAGGTAAGGGAGAGCGTCCAAGGCTTTACAGACTTCCAGTCTAGTTGTCGCTAGTTGGTATATCATTTTTGCTCTTTCGATAAACAACCCAAAGAGTACGAACTGGTAGCTGACTGTGACAGTCAATCAACTTCCTCTGGGGAAGGCATCAGATCTCGCTATTCGTCTACTCCTTCCCTTTTTTTTTCACTTTCCAAGGCACCTCATGCCTTCCCCTCTTCTCCCCAGGCTCGCCCCTCCTCCCCTTCCCTTTCCATGTTCCTTACTCCTAGGCTAAAGTGGAGACCGGTACATGACCTCCTCAGGGAGGAAGGGACGAGGGACAACGGCTGAGCGGGACAACGATTTGACACTCGTAGCGGTCTATAGTGGAGACCTTCCCTCACCTATCCACATTTTCTCTCCATATTTTTCCAACTTTGCACCTTGCCATCCCCCCGTTGCCCATGGAATGTTCGACGTGGAATGGAAGGCGGCAAGCACCGTCCAATTTTCATACACCGACAGGCAAGACCAAACACTCTGACCCAAGAGTCAAGACTCAAGAGACGGGGACAATGGTGCGTGCGCCGCGTCCGCCGTCCCCGTCAGGCCCGTACCCTCTGCTTCGAGACAAAAGTGCCAGGTTGCAAGTCGAATGCCGAGAGCTTGCACTCCGACGATGCCGCTAGACGACTTTGGGCAAATCTAAACAGCGCAACAACGTCTCAAATAGTCCATAACCACGTACAACTACCTCACCTCACTGTACGGAGTACCTTATTCTGGATAGATTCGTGCAGGAATCCTATTACACCACCACACCCAGTCTGCTCCTCGGGTGGTTACGTGGACACGCCTACACTCTTCGCACAATATCGTTGGCATTGTCTACCTAAGGAATACCTTCCCCTACGTTTGAAGCGTCGTACGAAGCCTAGACAGATTGGGGCTCCTCGTCGACGCCGTGCCCGGCAGCCTTACGGCCAGGAGAAAAGAGAACCCCGGCTCTTATTTGGCCTACTATTGTCGTCCATTCCGAGCTGGATTGAGCATTTCAGCTGCAAGAGATGCCGGCGGCGATGCGATACTACCCATGGAACCAACCTTTCTGCCAGGAACTTCCATCGACACTCCCTCCATCAACAATACGCCCATTCCATCTCCCCGACCGTACCCCTTACCCAAAGCGATGGGGCCACCGTCAAGTAAAGCCTTCAGACTGTCATTAGATGTGACATCCCTCCTTGTCCACTGGGAGGGATACTGACCCTTCTAAATTGCATACTACATGCTGGCACAAAAATCCACATCCAGCACGCACACAACTTCGCCTCATCTTCCACCCAAGTTGAGCAGCCGACTGGCTCCCCACTGATTTGAGTATAGGGATATGGCCTGTCGTCAACTGCAGTTGGGGGTCCAACTGACTTGACAGTCTCGATCCGATTCACAATCGCAAACCACCCGCACTGCACGGTCAAGCCACTACACTACGCTCACGCTACACTGTTCCCTCGGAGGAACATGTCCAGCTCCTGATGTTGCCTTGAGAGCTCAGAGTTGCAGTACACACTGCAGAACCTTGCCGGCCACCAAACTAGTTGCCCGCTCCAGGCGAGCCCATGTCATATAGCCGCGACATCTTGGTGTCTAGGCGGCCGTGTCAGTCCGTCGACTCTTTCGGGAACTGCGGCTTCAAGAAGCCTTCAAGACCAAGAGTGACGGGGACAGTGAGACCCCGTGGTAACACAATTGCCCGCGCTCTAGTCGCAGGCTGTGTCAATACCGAATTCGCATCTTGATACTGTCACTCAAGGAGTGAGCACTTTATCGCTGAATTACCATGACGAAACTCAATCAACTTCGCTCAACTTTGAACGCCACCGCCCAACATTGTCAAGCAAGACTTTGACAATGGTTGGCAATTGCCTGTGCAGTAATGACAGACTGCCTGACTTGCTGTCACGGTTAAATTGACACAAGCCACCAATACCCCCGGCTGGTGTTCAAGGCACGCCGTCCATCAAGCCAGTCCAAGCGGCAGTGTGTCCTCTCAGGCTCGTTCAGGGGTTGCCCTCCGCCATCGCGAACCACAGCTTTGGATACCTCCAATAAGTCCGTGGTCGTCCGCGAATATGATAAGGAACAAAACGGCTATTTTCCTATGCCTCGGCTTCCAACATCGCTTGATAATTCTTGAGCATCAAGTCAAGTTGACGCACACTCTGCGTTCAGCATTACAACACCACGTCGCTACCTGACTCGAACCTTGCCCGCGGTACTTTGTCGAATCATCGGTGCAGCAAAAGATACTTTCACTTGCAAAATAAAAGGGGGGAGGTGGCCACCAACAGACAGACAGCAAAGCTTGCGACGTGCTACCCAATGGGGCCATTGACATCGACAGGCCAAGGCCCAGCTTCACCAAGGGCCGCCAGGTGCAACACTGCAAAGGCGTGATGGAGATGCTGGTCATTTATGCTCCAGCTCGTCGCCCCCTGATCCTCCTCCAATGACAACCTCGGACCACGCTTGTCAGAGGATCTGCTAAAAATTCTGAAACATGGCTTTAGTCTTGCTTACCCTTGCAACGCTCGCTACCTACAGACGACCATGCACACGCCCCACGCCACGATCTGCCGCCAACGGCTCCCGCTACGACGCAACCCCCTTCCAATGCATTCCCTCGTATTTCGCTGTGGGCTACGGGCATTGCTGTTGGATGTTCGAATGGTGGCTATCTACACGACTACGGACGAATGTCGTGGGCACTTGGATAGCCTCTATCCTTACGACTACAGACCCCCAACAGAGCTGGTGTGCAGTGTCCTAATATGGCCAGGTATCGTCCCTGGCTCCTGAGCCGACAGCCGCCCGCATGCTCGCCCGATTAGGCCCGGGGACGAGCTGATCCTCTGCTTTGGGAAAAGACACTCCAAAGGCACAACTTGGATGCTGGCAAGGTCTCGTGTCGGAAAAAAGAAAAACGCTCAATCTGCGCATGCTGCGCTACTACACACTGAATCAACCGTTATCAAACGTTCAAGGGTTGAACGATGGCTTATCTTCCATCCCAAGACAAATCCTTTAGGGTCCATTGGCCAAGCTTCCGTCCTGCCGTCCCGTTCACATCCAGACCTCTTGATTTGACGAGAGACACCTGCCATCGCAGCTCTTGACTTGGATCGGTCATCAACCAAGATACGAATACCTACCTACCTTACACACACCAGCCGCTGCCCCTTGAATCTGGCCGATGAGAGTGTGCCCGTCCTCCATCTGCACCAGCCCGTTTTACTGGCACTTTTCCGTCCTGGACCCCACCCAATCCTGCGTCGAGGCTTTCCGCCTTTGGTTTGAGTGACAAGGAGGCCCTTCTCCTCGTTCATGTACGCTCTGTGGTCTCTACTCAGCGAACATCGGACATCGTCCCTCTCTCGCTTTCGTCCCAGATTCAGGATGAAAGTGCCCGACCTACTTGACCTATACATGTGCAACACGACACGGACCTTTCCAAGTTTCCAGCCTCAACTTACTCCGCGGCCTCCGCCGAAACTGGCGCCAGAGCCCTCTTCCGCCACGTCCGTTGTGCGAGTGACGCGTTCCGCCGCGCAGCCTCAATGCATTACCGCCTACGGCATGATCGGTCGGCCGTCACTCGCAGCTCGTTGCCCGCACCGCCGATGCGGCCCTCTTTCTCTTCACAACCACGAGGACCAGTCTCGGCTCCAAGCTCATCCTGGCCCGCTGTGCAACGAGACAGAAAGGCGCGGTGGCTTCGGTACTTGGCTAAGCAATCTATCAACTCATGCACCGCGGTCCCAGGTTCGGGGAGGGTGCCCGCCACAGTCAATTCCTGACCCCAGGCTTGCTTTCGTGAGGCTCAGAGAGGGGGCAAAACGGAGGCTAAACTTCCCCATCGTGGGTCCCCCCTTCTCCGACCAGGGCGATCACCGGGGTTCTCTCGGGTAAAAATAGCATCTTATCTTGGCCCCGACCTCATCCATCATCCCTCCCCCGCGACTAGTTTCGCAGATCTCGCGAAAAAGCTCCAGTCGTCAAAAAATTCAAGGCCACAAAACTGTCGTACCCGCGTAGGCATGGCGTCGACTGGGCAGAACCGTTCTCCATCCCAGCCATGAGAAAACTAAACCAAACAAGGCGTGTTTTCCATGCGACCATGCGAGTTCTTGGAGCAGGAAGAGGGGCATGCGCTCGCTGATCAGCAGAACAAATCCAAGTTGATGCAATGAAGGGGGTTTGAAACACTACCCCGAGATAGGGTGATATATCGACCAGCCCAGAGACCTGGATCATTTCCAAAATATCGGTATGCCCAGATTGTCGAAACGACGTTGGCGCTCTGAATAGCTATATGGCGCCAATAGCTACCTGGCGTGGATAGCTACGTGGGCGTTATTATAACCTTGGTAGGTCTGCTTGGCATCGAGTGAGCCGTCCCCGACACCCGCTGGAAATAGCCACGGGGCTCCCCGGGCATGCGTCTGTCACGGACGCTGCATGTGAGGTGTGATGGGCATTGGGCAGAACAAACACATAGATATCGTGACCGCTTGGCATGCCGGGCGCTGGTACTCGACGCTCGGCTCACATTGCCTCGGCGGCCATTCAGGTAGCTCCGACGTCATTCGTCAGTCAGGTAGGTGGTATGCCAATCTAATGTTAAACAGAATTTGTTTCCACGATCTAGAATATCAGATACTCCCATGGCATTCTCTTTTGAGGACGCAGGTCAACTTACCAGCTAGTATGCCGCAATCTCAGTGGTGCAGAATGTATATCTCGATGGGGATAGTTCACGATGAACCCCCTCTGCTGCCTTCGCCAGAGAAAGCCAAGACTTGTCTGATATGCGCGGTTACCAGATCATTCTCGCCATTGCACTAACTCTTTTGTGAATGTGCTAAATTTGTTGCCAGAATTATATCCTCTTGCCGTTGCGTGTCTTTACCAGAAGGTCACATCTCATATGGCGTCAATCTCCTGTGGTGAGTGCGTACTATCACAAGCACCTTCAAACTTTGGTTGAGATCGAGTCTCTGGGACATTGCTGTGTTTGCTTCCCAGACATGTTCGTTTCGATTATAATTCATTGGGTTTCGCGGTACTATAACCCAGCCTTGGGTACTATTCAACTAAATATCTTGACGCATGTCGAACGCACTCTTTCGGGTTGAATAGATGGAAGATTAAAAGATGCTCACCTCGGTAGGCTATATATCTCGGTGCTTAGATCGGTGCTCTCATGCTGGGGACTGCGAATCTCGAGCTCGGTGTATTCATGTATGTCACCAAGTAAGGCTGCGAGCCGTACGTTCGTCGATTGTTGACCTTTGTATCATTCTACCGCCTCCCTGGCCCACAATGTACTGAACTGCATATAGAGGGGCGCCTGGTGTTGCTGGTGATAAGGAATGGAACTTGGAGGGGGAATAGACGAAGGAGAAGCTTTTTTGTCTGGCGATGTATTGTGTTAGACTAGAGAAATTAACGCAACACCTTCCATTGAGATTGTATTTTTGAAGTCCTATAACCCGTTTACAAGCTAGCCTCTCGTATTTCGTGGTCTGTCTCTTGGTACTTGACGTGTATTGACAAATTTCAAACCGGTTGAGTTGTATGTCTCTCGATCAAATTCCCAACCACTGTTGCGTCAACTACCACGGTGTTCATATCACTGGAAATGTTCACTTTTTGACACATTTAAATATTGTGTACGTTGTTTTCATTGAACTTTTATAGTTCTATAACCTATTTACAACTCCTATAAAAAAGAAAATCCTACAATGCTTGAACCATTTTAATCCCTAAACGCCTGATGCTCTCTCTCTCTAGAGTTTATATCTCTACACTGAAAAAAAGACCCCATCAATCTTAATAATCATGCTTTCGTGAATCATCTCCTTGTGTCTTCTGACTTTCATTCTGTTGTTCTTGATTCGCTTTAGTCGTAAATGTCCTCATCCATCTCATCAGCGACAAGCTCGTCAACGGCATCCTCCTCATCCATATCCTCGTCATCGGTATCGAGCTCGCTGTCCTGATGGTTAGGCAGCACCACCATCTTACCATTGATGAGCTCGACACGGGCGTTCTCGCCATCGCGAATGTTGCCACGAAGGATGAGGATGGCCAGCTTGTTGAGGACCTCCTTCTCAATCAAGCGAGACAGCGGACGAGCACCGTAGGCGGGCGAGTAGCCAGCGTTGCCGAGGTAATCCTTGGCCTCCTCCGAGACGTCAATGTACACCTTGCGGCCGTTGCCCTCCAGCCGCTTCTGGATCTCCTGCAGGCGGATGTCGACGATCTTGCGGATCTCGCGGCGGCTGAGGCGGTTGAAGATAACAGTCGAGTTGATGCGGTTGAGGAACTCGGGCAGGAACCAGTTGCGGAGGGCGTTCATGACGAGCTCGCGAGTGGTAGCGTCGACCTTGCCCTCACGGTTGGTGGACTTTGTGAGGTACTCGGCACCTAAGTTGGAGGTCATGACGACGATGCAGTTCTTGGCGTCGACGACACGGCCTTGCCCGTCGGTGATACGGCCGTCGTCCATGAGCTGGAGCAGAACGGTCAAGACCTCCTTGGCAGCCTTCTCGACCTCGTCGAAGAGGAGGATGGAGAAGGGCTTGCGGCGGAGAGCTTCGGTGAGCTGACCACCGGCGTCGTGTCCGACGTATCCCGGGGGAGCACCAATCATTCTGCTAAGGGCGTGGCGCTCCTGGTACTCGGACATATCGAAGCGGATCATGGCCTTGGAGTCGTCGAAGAGGAACTCGGCGAGCGCCTTGGTCAGGAGAGTCTTACCGGTACCGGACGGACCGCAGAACAGGAAGCTGGGCGGCTGGTTGGGGTTACTGAGACCAGACCGCTGCAGGCGGATGGCGTTGGCGACGGCCTGGACAGCCTCCTTCTGACCAACGACGATCTTGCCGAGTTGCTTCTCCATGAGGACGAGCTTCTCCTTCTCGCTGGTCTTAAGGCGAGTGACGGGAATGCCGGTCCAGCGGGCCACAATCTCGTTGATGTGATCGGCGGTGACAACGTCAGTGACCATGGCGCCGTGGTCCTGGCCTGATGCGTTGAGAGCGGCGTCGGCAGCGGCCTTCTTGGCCTCGAGTTCCTTGATGACGGCGCGCTGCTCGGGGATGGCGCCGTACTGGAGGTCGGCGGCCTTGGCGTGGTTGCCGGCGTTGGCAGCATCCTCAAGACGCTTCTCGAGTTCGTCGAGCTTCGTCTTGGCCAAGTGAATCTCCTCGCCTCTCTTGATCTCACTGAGGTACTTCTGGCGAAGAGGCTCCAACTCCTCCTCTACGTTCTTGGCATCCTTCTTTGCTTGGACGAGACGAGTCTGGGACGCCTCGTCCTTCTCCTTCTCCAGAGCGGCAATCTCAATCATGATTTGACGGAGCTTGCGCTCGAGAGAGTCAATAATTTCGGGTTGCGACTCCCTGGCGACGCGAACTGCAGCAGCAGCCTCATCGACCAGGTCAATGGCAGAATCGGGAAGCCTTCTCGACGTAAGGTAGCGGCCGGCGAGGTTAGCAGACGCTACCAAGGCGTTGTCGAGGATGGTAACACGGTGATGTCTGTCGTACCGCTCCTTGAGACCACGGAGAATGGAAATGGTCTCGGCAATGGAAGGCTCCTTGACGAGAACCTGTTGGAATCGACGCTCGAACGCGGCGTCCTTCTCAACGTACTTGCGGTACTCAGCGAGGGTCGTCGCACCGATGCAGTGCAGCTGACCACGGGCGAGCATGGGCTTCAGCAAGTTGGCGGCGTCCATGCCACCCTCGCCTGAAGAGCCAGCACCCATGAGCAAGTGGATTTCGTCGACGAAGAGGACAATCATCTCCTTGGACTCCTGAATCTCCTTCAGGACGCCCTTCATTCTCTCCTCAAACTCTCCGCGGTACTTGCTTCCGGCCACCAAGGCGCCGACGTCGAGCGACAGCAGCTTACACGCCTTGAGGTTGTCGGGAACATCGCGGTTAACAATTCTCTGGGCGAGACCCTCGACGACGGTAGTCTTACCGACACCGGGCTCACCGATGAGGACCGGGTTGTTCTTGGTACGGCGGGACAAGATCCGCACGACTCTGCGGATCTCCTCCTCACGGCCAATGACCGGGTCTTGTTGCTTCTCACGGGCCAGGGCCGTCATATCAATGGTGAATTTGGCGAGGTTCTCGTGCTCCTCCTCGGTATCGGCGTTCTTGCTGTCGACCCGCTTCGTGCCGCGGATCTGGGCGACGGCATCGTGCACCAGCTTCGCCTTGGGGATGTTGGAGTCCCGCAGGCAGGCTTGTATTGTGTGGTCCTCGGCGAGGGCCTGAATGAGGTGGTCGACGGCGATGAAGGAGTCCTTTTGCGTCTTTTGCAGCTCTTGCGCCTTGCGGAGGACGGCGTGGAATGTGGGTGCGACGGAGACCTGGTCCGGTGGCGGGTCTTGGCTCGGTAGGCGGACGAGCGTCTTCTTGAGTGCCCGGTCAAAGAGTTGCGGGTCGCCGTGGGCGCGCTCAATGACTTGTCGGAACATGGAGGACGTCTGCGGCGGGCCGTTTTGTTGGTCCTTTGAGAGGTCTGCCGGGGGATCGAGGAGGGAGACGGCGAGGTGGACGGGGAGCAGCTGGGAGTGGGCGTACTGCTCCGCGAGGGCCATGGCATCCTGCACGGCCTTCTCGCCTCTGTCGGTGAATTCCATTCGTGAATTCATGTTGGTAGTGTAGTTGTGGTAGCGATTGTGTGTGGTTGCGTGGTTTGTCTTGTGAGGTTGAGTGGTGGGTAATTAAGAGTGGTGATACGTGAGGTATGGTTGTTGAAGGAAGCTCAGAATGGCTTCAAGTTGAAGAGTCTATCATTCAACGGGGTATCTCAATATGTGCAAGAATTAGCTTGGTGACTTGAGAAGAGAAGCCAGTTGAAGTTTGATTGCAATGTTGAATTTATGCTTGCAAAGTGAGGTTCATCCAGACCGTAAACCTGGAAGTGGGCCAAGAGGATGGACTGATCCAGCATGCGCTGGCAAGGCCGGGAAGTCGTAGGGCAGCGACCAGAACCTGGTAGAAGTCGCGCGACGTCACTAGAATCTGAGCACCGACCGAGCCTAAACCGCGGGGTTCGATCTGAGCGCACGGACCTGCTATCACAATCACCTTATCAAGATTATCGATAAGGTCGCCAAGGAACGTTCTGTCCGATGTGGCTGGTGACACTTGAATCATGTGACCTTCAGCGTCAAGCCACAGATCAGCCACACTACCGGCGCGGGCCTGGGGGAACAGGTTCCAGAGCTTCGGGAAATTTTGTCAAGCTGCCCGTCCCGAGAAGTTTAGGGGGTCGCCGACGACGACGACGAACGAACGAAACGAAACGATACGTCCTCATCGACCGATCGGCCGCAAAGCTAGCAACGATGAATTCGGTCCCGGTATTTCGCTTCTCAAAACTGTCCTTTGGCGTCGCCCGGACGAGTATACGGCATGGCCACACGAGGTCGCGACGCAGGACGCCCCAGCATGAGCTCACCAACTTTGAGCCGGGCCACGGCGAGCAGATTTGGGTCTGGAGCCACCTGACCTCGAACCAGGTCATCTACTCGCACACAAAGCAGCTCGAGGTACGTTTTGGAGGCCTTGTTGCTAGCCAATTGGGGCAGCCAATGGCAGATTTCTCTTGGACCATGTTGAAAGAAGAAGAAGAAGAAGCTCAGCTAACATCACCAAACCTACAAAGTCCCACCGAGCCCTCAAACAACTCCCCTTCAACGGCAAAAAGTCCAAACCCGCAAAACTCCGCCGCGACTACTGGGCCCCCATGGCCCTCATCCAGCTCCCCGCCGGCGCCGGCGCAGCAGGCCAGTCCGTCTTCCAAAAGCTCCGCGAGTTCCGCCGCATGCACGAGCTCGCCTGGGAGGACGACCTCCTCTACAGGGAGAAGCGCACCGAGCTCCTCAAGCCAAAGGCCATCAAGCCGTGGGGCGTCAAGAAGGACAGAGCCGCCGCCGCTGCTGGTGCCGTAGACGACGTCAAATACTCCGTCGCCGGCGAGACAGAAGACGCCGACGCCCCCGCCGCCGAGGATACGAAGCCCGCCCCCGAGGACCTCGTCCGCGTCCGCAAAATCGTCCGCAACCGCCACGAGCGCTCCCTGGCCCTCAACGACCAGCGCGCAAACTCCATCGCCGACATGGCCGCCGTCCTCGCCGGCTTCGGCCGCGGCAACCGCCTCGTCGTCAGCAGCCGCGAGAAGAAGGCCGTGCTCGAGGAGGGCAAGGCGCTGGAGGGCCGCAAGTGGTCCAAGGCGCCGCCGGCCAAGACGGAAATTGTCAGCCAGTCTGGCCAAGGAGAGGGCGAGGTGCAAGAGGGCGCCACCAAGGCGCCGGCCGTCGACGAGCTGCTGCCCGCGACGATATACTGGGCCAACGAGGACGACCGCAACTTTGCGCAGGCGTGGTCCGGCAACGTCACGCACGACCTGTTCCAGGACGCCAAGGCGCTCTTGGAGGAGAACCAGTTCGACCCCGAGGAGGAGGTTGTCGCCGAGGTGGAGGCGCCCAAGGCGGCCGCGGAGCCTGTGCAGGCCGCTGGGGACGATACCAACTACAGCATCAAGGAGCCTGTGGCGGAGGAGGGCAAGGACGAGAGCAAGGACGAGAGCAAGGACGAGAAAGACAGCAAGGCTGACGCCAAGGCTGATACCAAGGTATAGATATGAAGGTCTATGATGGGGCGAGAGCTAGGGGAACGAGAGCAAGCAGCAGCACTGTCGTGTAAGATTTTTGGCCGAGACCTTTTTCGTCACAATACGGGGAAAATGTGTACATCAAGAAAAGTGGACGTGGAGTAGGTATTGTGCGATGGCACGGTTTTTCGTTCATTCAGGAAGAAAAGACTTTGCGAGTCATCTACGCAGTCCTGTTAGAAGTGGCTGGTTATTGGCACTGCCATGTAGACTATTGTATCAATACGGTTACATTGAACCCATGATGGACCGATTTCAAGGTCCCTGATAGAAAAACCTCCCAAGGTTTCCCTGAATCCCTATATCGAACTGTTCCGTTCAAAAAAAAAAAAAAGAAACCCGATTTCCCGTTTTTATAATAAAAACATGCATGTATAAATTCCACCCCTTGGTTGGTGGGCGTTCTTGGTCATCAACTTCGTTAAAAGTGTACGTTGTGTGTCCGTACGTGTACAACTAGCCGTACCCGTACTTAAACGTATACGGTGAAATTAGATCTGGATGGCAAACTTCTTGAGGTACTCGTAATCCTTGACGTTGGCATCGACGCACTCGCGGATCTCCTTGAGACCCTTCTCGCCGTACTTCTTGAGCCATTCAGCCTCTTCGGACTCACGGGTGATAACCTTTTTCTCGCGGGGAATTAGCATGCTGCGAAATATACCCCACACTAGTGTCTAGTGTGTGTTCGTCCGCCACACCAAAGGTCAAAAAAATATCCAGCGAGTTTCAAGGAAGTGATTTCAAAAGCGCCCAAGCAAACGGGCAGGTCCTTTTTTTGTATCCAATCTCTTTCTGGGGAATAATTTTCGTTTGGGAGGGGGTACAGAACAACAGTAAAGCACCAGCCGATCAGGGGTAGGGGTTAGGGGTGACTTACATGCTTCTTGTCACGCGGCTTGAGCGACGTGCTGCCAATGGCATCATCGTGCCAGCCGTTCCACTTTGCAAACTTCTCCTGGGCGACCTTGGTATCCTCATCGGTCCAGTTAAGCATGTTGTCGGTGAAGTCGAGGCCAACGTGGGCACAGTAGGCGCGGATGACGGCCTCGGGGTCGTCAAGCATGTCATCAGCGTCGACGACCAACAAGTCCTTCTCGTCTACGATGCGCTCGCGAATGAGGTAATCAAAGAGACGGCGGAGCTCTTCGTAACCGGCCTCGGACGGGTTGAAGTTTGTCCAGCCCGTCACGGCGTCCAGGGGCGGCTGGGTGCAGCGGTAGTACGAGGGGATGGAGCGGCGCGGGTGGCGGATCAGGAACGTCCACTGGAACTTGCGGAGGATGCTCAAGGGCAGGACGGTGGGGTTGGTGGGCTCGGCCGTGTTGCCGGCGGACGGGACAATGGAGGCTTTTTGCTGGTTGGGCGGGATGATGTAGTAAGCCATGTCCTTGATGAAGGCGCGCTTCTGTGGTTGGGTGTTAGTGATCTGGGCAATTGGGATATAGCATCATCATAGTTCTGTGGTGGTGGTGTTGAGCAATAGGTCGAATGCGACGTTGGTCGCGACTCTAAAAGCTCCGCAAGGGTACCAGGGGACGCTGAGCGGCGATGCGCGACATTGTGGCGGCTGCGTTGTAAAGCTTCCCCGGGTGCACGCACGCCAGCACCCCCAGTCATCAAACGCCGCTTCAATCGAAATCAATCCAGAGTTTCGAGAAGCTCT
This sequence comes from Colletotrichum tamarilloi, assembly GCF_030869305.1. NCBI lineage: Eukaryota > Fungi > Ascomycota > Sordariomycetes > Glomerellales > Glomerellaceae > Colletotrichum > Colletotrichum tamarilloi. The sequence goes on from NW_026849387.1 coordinate 309,967, forward strand.
GTTTGAAGCTTCAAAGAGCACCTCCGACCGAAAATTGAATCATTTTCGGGCGTGGAAGGGCAAGTTTGGAATTGACAGTGGTTTTGACTGGGGGTCGTAGAAGCTCTGCAACTCAATTTGCCAGGGGTTGGGGGAGTAGCGTACTATAGGGGAATGCATGGGCGGGAATAGTGTGGAGGGGTGTGCGGGTGAGATCGCGATCGGAAAGACGACGACCTCATAATGAGGGGCAAATATGTCTTTGGAGGGGAAAAGGGAATCAGGGGGAGAGGAAAAAACATACATCTTTGCCGGCCTCCTCGATTTGCCTCAGAACATCGGCATACGTCGTCTCGGCGAAGCCAGACTTCTCTCTGCCCTCAGCGTCGTTCTCAAAACGCTCACCAGTCCGCTCAGGGCCATAATAGAACGCATCGCCAAAAGGCTCATGTACACACGCCAGCTTGTCCCGGCGGCTCATAAACACCTAGAATGATGAGAAATCGCCATGTTAGCTAATCCTGCTCTTCTTCACATGGCGCTCGCTGTGCAGAAGTAACCCCAGCAGCGAGCTGATGGTGGTTTCGTTGCACAAGCAGAACGAATGAACCCGTGGTAATTCGCTCAACACCACAGGTTCCTCCCCTCTCTCTCTCTCTTCCCGCCAGGCCGTCTCTCTTCCCCCCAAAAGGAACGATTCAGGCACCCTGAACCTTGTCCGTTTTTGGGGTCCGGCGGGATTGCGTGCTCGCTCGTGTCCCAGAGCAGACACGCAGGGAGGAACGAGCAGTGCCAGAAACAAGCCAACAGGCGTTATGGGATTGGGAAATCTCACTCTCTCAAAGGCTGTAGAGCAGGCCCTGGGGTGGGTCGCGCAGAAGATTGGCTTCGAAGGCGTGATGGCCATGATGAAGCACCTCAGCAGCAAAGATGGGGAATTATCCTATGGGATTTGCTGGATTTTGGAACAACCGCCAACGGGGAAGACGGATGATGGAATCCGGCAAGGGGTGAACGGGTAACGGGTAGGCAAGGAACCAAAGTTGCAGAGCTTCTTGGTGTCTTAATTGGCACCTGGTTGTGAGAAGCTCTTGTCGCGATGTCTAAACAACAAAAATGTTGGATGTAGGGGATCGTGAATGTCGAAATAACAAGGTATCGATGGCGAAATCGAAGAGGGACGAGGAGGGAGAGGGAGAGGGAGAAGCTGGTTATAAATCGTTTGGTCCTTCTTCCCCCCTTCATGGTTCAGCTTTCCCAGAAGCTCTGCAACTCCCGCTTCTACGGTCCAGTCCACGGCAACGGCAACCGCTCCTCACTCGATCCCTCGCGCCGCTGCCGTTCCTTTGCCTATTCACTACCACTTTTCCTACTGTCTACGCCTCTCATGTCCAGGTCCGACTGCCTTGGACCGACAGCCGTCGGACCAGACGACAAAAAAAAGGTACGTAGAGTTACTAACTGCGTACTTGTTGCGTCTGGACCATGGGCCAACACGGTGCCCGGTGAGCCCACCCCTCCCTTCAGACGGGATGAGAGCGAGGAAGAGAGCAAAGAAGATGGAGTGGTGGTAGGGAACAGCCGAACAGGAAGAGAGGGTACGGTACTTGGTACCGAAAGGATGTGTGTGGCCATGTCCACACTTCACCCACTTGGGTTGAGCCTTGCTGCAACTCGGGACATTTGAATTGTGGGAGAAGAGGGAACACCAACAAGTAGATGGGCAGGTATAAGTCGGGTAAGACGAAAGTACTCTCTCATCCACGTTAACGGGCGAAAAGCAGTGTAAAAATCGGACAGGAAACACACCAAAGATACCTCGTCCAGAGACCAGACGGTTCAGCTCCGGTACTTGCCCTACTGCGTACGGATACCTTTGCCTTTGGATACTTCCTCACACCTTTCTACTGACTGAGCAATGAGGTATTCTTCGGATGGGGAAGGCGCCAGTGTATTCTTTTTTCCCATCCTTCCTCGCGGTGCGAACCTTGTCTTACTACGCGCACTACACGTCATAGCACAAGGAATTGATCCGGCACACACCAATTGCAACACAGGCGCCTCTGCGCCCCCAGCAGCACTAAAAGTCTGCCGAGTGTTGCAAGCCCGCTTTTGTCGGATGGGACAAGCTGGGAAAAAAAAAAAAAAAACTCTGTGTTTTTGCGTGCAGCAAGCAGCATGCAAATAGGTACAGTACACAATATGGCAGACGCAAGAGACGCGAGGAAAAAAAAAAAAAAGGGTATTTTGCGGGAATCTGGACACTTGCATAGCGTGGGTACTTTTCTTACGCAAGTTTTCACTCGGCCATGGCATCAAGGCCCCCAGGGAAGTTCCCGAATGGGTCCCGTTAGGAAAGTCACCAACTCAAAGAGAAGAAAGAGACCCCAGAAAAAAGCAGGGCAAATGGAGACGTTCCGCGGCGGAACGTGTGTCGTCGTGTGGGCCCATCTCGCGCGGGATCCAGCGACGAGCATCATTGTGCTCCAGCTGAGCTCCATCTGGCGACATGTCGAAAAACCTCGGCCTGGCCCTTTTGTGACTGCGACGGCAGATACTCGGCATCTGGGTATGAGGAGTCGGATGAGAAAACAGAGCCAACAAGAGAAATGAGAAGAGGTAAGTATTCAGAGAGGAAACAGCCCAGATCCAGGACCAAACTTTGGTCGCCATTCAACAACAGACCATATCAACCAGGGGTCCTGCAAGTGCTGCGATTTCAGCACGTCTTGTCCATGTAATTTGGACGTAATGGACGTGGAGTTGCCGATCCACCACCAGAAGAATCTCACCGACCGGCGGACGGGCAGAAAAAAAGGCAAAGACCACACAAGAAAAAAGACATCCAACAGGAAACGGACATGGACCGGTCCGTTGAGGGAGGAGGGGGGAAAGTCAAACTAGACAGGAAAGAGGGGTTCAGCTCTGTGTGTGTGTGTGAGTGTGCAAGTGCACGGCAGACAGAGCAGTTGCACCTCAACAAGTTGCAAGAGCTTCGCAGAGCTTCCTAGAGCTTCTGGCAACCCCGACAACTCCCAGGTCACCCCCTTCCGCGCCACGCTAAACAGTTGCAAGAGCTTCTCGACCCCTTCCACACCCAGTACAGAGCTTCGCGAAACTAACTTTTGCTCTACTCCTTGGTCTCGATCCTTCACGACAGCTAACACATTGTAAGAAGGACCCAGACGATAGATAATCAGGCTTGCTTGGCAAATCTGCTCATCTTGTTGGCTGACCTTTTGGGAGGGTGCGTGTGGCCGTAGCCATGAATGTAGCCGGACGGGCGTTGTGAGACATTCGGACATAGGGCACGCGACCAGCCCTCTGCTCGTCTCTTCTACGCTCTCGACGCTCTCTCAAGACCATCACATGTAGCTCGATCTGAAGCGATTGATCCGTCGCTTTTCTCTTTCACCAACTCTTGCGTGGGTTGGAAAAGCTCTGCATATGACAACTCATCCGTAACCGTGGACAATAGGAGGGTCCTTCTCGTCATCGTTGTCGGCCCCCTTTTTCCTCTTGTCACGATTGAACCATAAACCAGGTCTCACAACGCCACCAGCTCGGCGTGAAGACTCGGCCATCAAAGGCTCATCTTAGACCTTCCCAGGTATCCATCGCTCCATCACAGAGCCAGGGTCGGAAGAGGCATTTTCAGACCATTCCAATGTATCCATGAGTCGACTCAGCATATAACCAGGGTTGAAGAGGCAAGAACAGGAGGTAAACGCCTCAGAAAGACGAACGACGAGAAGACTTTTTTTCGTTCCGTGGTGGCACTTTGCTGCGTTTCCATTACACAATGGCTAAGGGGACCGAAGAAAGGGACAGTTCAGTCATCCCACGCTCCCACGCTCCTGGAGGGTCCTGGTGACCTGGTTCCAGCCCTCACAATGCACCTCCTTATCTCGAATCGACATTAGTTGCGATGTCGTCAGCCAGTCCAGGCCTGTTCCGTCCAATAGACTCCCCTTGTGTGTTCCCAGCAATAGCATGGCGTGCCCGCCCACTCGCCCCGTTTCCCCTTTCGTGGCCCTTTGTAGGCCGCAGTACCGCAAAAGCTCTCAGTATTTCGCATGTAGACCAGATGTAGCCTCAAAGCATATCCCGCGTGCCATGTCAGCGTTTTGCTCAGGGATCATCGGCAGTCGCCAGAGACGGCCGTCGCTAACACCGACATCCACAGAGTTGCCGAAGGTGAATCAGGCAAGGGGAATAGTCCAGGGCCTAGAAGCCAGACAGAGAGATAGAGAGTGAAAGAGAGAGAGACCGCAAGCCAAGTCACGAGGAAGGGAGGGGAAGACCACCAGCCAGTCCCTCCCCCTCTCACGACCGCTGGTCCTCCCAGCTCCCAAGCCACCGCCATCTCTCCGCCACCCGAGCCACCCCGTCCAGCGCCCCCTTGACCCTCGCCTCCGGATCCCGGAACCGGTGCCCCTCAAACTCGACGAAGAAGACATAGTTGAACGGCGCCGTCAGGCTCGGCCGGCTGTTGATGCTCGTAAGATTCGTCCCGTAGCGCCGGAAACACTCCAACACGTCCGCCAGCGCGCCGGGAGCCTCGTGCGGGACCGTGAACGACACCATGGACTTTGTCTTCGTCTTTGGTTTCACGCAGTGGCCTGGCATCTTTTGCTTCTCGTCCAGCCCCTTTCGGATGATGAAGAACCGCGTTGTGTTATCCTCGCGGTCCTCAATCGTCCGCGCGAGCACGTCGATGCCGTGCATACCCGCCGCGATCTCGCTCGAGATGGCGGCGCTCGTCCCCGTCTCGTCCAGGCTGACCAGCTCCGCCGCGCGGCTCGTCGAGCTGACGTCGATGGCCTCGATACCCTTGAGGTACGTCTGCAAGAAGGCGACGCACTGGCCCCACGCCTGCGGGTGCGAGTACAGGCGCCGGACGTGCTTGAGGCTGCACAGTGGCTTCGTCCGCGGCTTCAGCGGGTTCGGGTCCGATGCCGTGGGCGTGCAGGCGCCGGAGCCTTCGTCTCCTCCCCGTAGTCCCGGGCCGGCGGCGGCGTCGTGAACCGGGTCCGGACGGCGGCCGACGAGAAAGTGGTGCACGTCGAGGTAGATCTCCCCGCAGACCGAAATGTCTGGGTACAAGCCGTTGCGATCGGCAAAGTTGTCCAGCGTGAACAGGACGGACCCATTGGTTGAGTTCTCGACGGGAACGACGCCAAAAGCGACTTCGCCGGCTTGTACGACCTCGAAGATGTCTGATGGGCGTTCCGATTCAAGTCAGACGGGAGGTAGCACACGCCACGGCGCAGGAACGAAAAATAGAGAGAATGAGAAAAGGGGGTGGGTGCCAAGAACAGCAGAGACGACATAATGAAGAAAAAGGGTGGTGAGTTACGTGCCTGTGATGTTGACAACGGGTCTCAGATCCCATTCATCTTCTGGGAAGGCCTGTAACGAAGCCTGCGATGCATAAAGTTAGAGATGATTGACAAGTCCCACCACACTTGGCATATGCCGTGCGAGGTGTGATTTCTTTTCTTCAGATTCGTGGTACCTACCTGGTGCGTGTACGAGGCCTGGGGGCCCAAGAAGCCCACCAGAGGCTTGACTTCTCCGCCTGCAGCCTCCGCCGAAACCTGAGACTTGTCACTCATGGTTGGATCGTGATGTGACGAAAAAGTCTCGATGAAGGGCGGATCAAAGCACGTGAGCGTAGATTTGGAGGAGGCTTTCAAAATTGAGCAGTGCGATGAGCCGTGGATGATTATTCGTCCGAGAATGCTTAGAAACACTCGCACAGAAGCCGTCTGCGTGGTCGTAGAGGTCGGCGGACGATGAAGATGATGAGGAGGAGGAGCAGGAGGAGGGGCCCTTTATTTCCGGATTCCGGGTAGCCGCGTCGGGGTCGCACCTTGGCGCGGTCGATTGCTGCAGAACACAAAAGACGGCTTCCTTGTACTATCTCGAATACGAAGCCAACTTCAATTACTGATCTGCGCGTGTCCTACAATCGCTGGGGGCGCAAAGTCGACGACGAACGGGGCTGTCAGAATTTTAGATGTCGTGGTGATGGTGGTCGTCGTCGTCGATATCGGAGGTTGAGTGGTAGATTGGGCTTTTTTTTTCTGGCTAGAAAGGGGAGGGGTTGCTCCCGCGGGGCATGGGGAAGATGCTCCACTCGCCGATGAGCAAATGCCGGGCCCGGCACGACTAAGACATTTGCGACCTTTGCCAACCCGCCGGCTTGAGGTCGACGATTTGGTTTACCTGTTGAGCAGCCGTGGTCAGCCATACTCATTTTTTTTTTTGTGGATATACTGCGATGGCAAGTTTGCCGTCGTGGTAGCCGCTCCATGACAGTAAACTCACCATGGACGAGACACAGCTCAAAAAGTTGTCACCTTCGGGTCAGCCGCCTTCGGACTGACAGCGGATCGTCCCGTCGCTCAAGAAAATCCAGCTCTGACATTAGCAACTTGGGTCATGTGCGTATGTTGAGGGTGTCTCCTTGTTGGTACTTTCACTCTGCGTTGGTATGCACAACACGCTTTAAGCGTGTGCTCAATTCCGACGATTGTTCTGGTCTCGCGAGGTGTGCTTGCCAGTTGTATCAGACCAAAAGTCTTCGGCTGCCGTGTGTATGTCTGCGACAACATTGGACGTAGATGATATCACAGCGGTCTCAGTAGCGAAAGGGGGCCATCGGACTATTAGCAAAGGCGGTCACCCTTGACTGCCGCTCATATCTTCAGCCGGCCGACTGCCGTCCGTGTCTTATCATACACAACACCGTCACGCCCCGCCATTTCCAAGGAAATGTGTTTCTTCCCAGTGAAGCAGTCCTGATAGCTCGCCGGTCCTTGATAGGAGGCCCTAGATAAGATGACGACATGTTTGATTGCTCACGCTGGTCTGGCGTTCGTGCCGTCACAGGGTGTTGCTCATCTAGCACCGGCCAAGTCGCTTCACCCATCAGCTAAGCATCGACACGTCAATCAGTCAGCAACCACAATGGCGGCATCACGAGACCTTGTACTTGAAACAGAATGAGTTTTGCGTTTTTGTGATGGCAAGTTCTCTGAACGAGATAAAGGATACTGTCGAGACTCAGACGGAACCACTGGAAAACTGACGACGATAATGCTAGGAGACAGAGACTCGTCCTGTCCGCAAAACCTCTCTCTCGTCAGCCATCCCGATGAGCCCGCGTACACGAGAAACACGAAACGACGGTTGAGTCATGATCGCCGCAGCGTCATGCGCCCGGAACGGCGTGGTTATGCTCAGGCCGCAAACCTTCCGGAGCCCGAGACTCCTCTTTCTCCGTTGATGCCGGGCAGATGGCCAAGCCGATAGCCGTCCATGCGGGGACCGGCGACCCGCCCGACGGGCCGACTTGCCGACAGTGCCAAAATAGGAACTCATGGTCGCCGTGGCGGGGGCGGCGGTGGCGGCGGAGCTGTGTGGAGCATGGACTTCGTCCGAAGCTGGCGGTAAGTGGCGCATCCTGGCGTGCCTGATTGGATTGTTTAGCGTTTCCGCACCAATCCCAGCTGGGAGTTCGTCGCAACTCTACTCCCCTTCAATTTCGAGTAGACTTTTTTCTTTCCTTCTCAGACTCTCTGCGAAAACCCCGTCTCTCACAAGCTGCAATGTTCATGCTGCTGTGATGCTTCGAATCTGCTGCAGGGGTGAAGCACGGCATCTATGGCGCAATAGCTGCTTTGAACCGGGCCTTTGGAAAGGAGCAGGGAATGCTGGGACAGTGGTGAAAGTTACCCCGTAGCTTTCATAGCAACACGGAGGCAGCAAGCGACTCCTTCGGTCTCGGTCCCGTTCCGTAGACCGCGATACGAGTTCGAAAGTTCATCGCGAGTGGTGTTAGTTGCGACGACAAGGCGGTCGTGGCCTCATCTTGGTCTTTCAACATGTTTCTGTTTCTTTGGAACCCTGTCCACGTGGAAGGCCACCGGTCAAAGGTCACACAAGCCACGGCTGACGACGTCAAGTTTGAACGACACGACAAGGCTCAAGCAGAAGCAGCAAGGGTCGTCGTCCGTGATGAGCAGCTAGGAAGGGTAGTGAGGTGCCGGCGCGCCGGGAGAAGACCTTCCCACAAGCCGATCTCCATCGCTTATTGCAGAGTGGCAGCGTGGCTAGGACCGATGGCTTTCTCTGGATGAGGGGGATTAGCACCAGGCCGAAATGTTTGTACCGCAACGAGATATATGCAAGGCAGATCTTCCAAGGTTTCATGTTTCAGGCTTGTTGACGCCCGCTCTGACCAGGCCACGTTGGCACTCCATTTTAGCTGACCAGACGGCCGGATCTAGGATTGCTCTGCAGAAGAACACACTCTTTTTGGATGGTTTCCAGGCGGTCTGGTCTGAAACGTGAGCGGCGCGCTCTAGGGGACATATTTGGGAATATCGTCAGTTTTCAAGGAGTCATCTGTGTCGGCAAATGCCAAGTCTTGGTTGACCGTATGTGTTCCCCTCTCCTTGGGTGGCGACCAAGCGGTGATCGGGCCATAACTCATTTCCTTCGCATGACTGCAGTCACTGCATGTCCCCACAGTCGCGGACTGCTTTCGCCGAAGAATCAGCATCAGGAGCAGATGGGGATAAGCATGAGGTGCCCTGCGCGTCCTTCTGTGCGACGACGGCACAAACGGCTGCGTATCTTTCCAAAATAGCAGCGTTGGCGTAACCAAATCCACCAACATGCCGTGGAATGAATGGCACCTCAGCACTGTCGATTTCGCAGACCGTGGGTCAAAAGGTTGCAGGAAAAAGAAAGGTGACGTACATCTGTACTCTGTGTACACACATGTCAGGTGAACATTGTGATGTCTCCTAGCCCTGATTTTTCGTAGTAATCAGAGGTGCCACAACAATAAGTGCGCCGTCCAGAGCTCAGCTGTGTGTCACATGGCGCCTCTTACAAGCAGAGAAAAGTCAAAAGGCGGCTCGAAATGACAATGTTGGTGATTGGCTCGAGATGTGCCAAAGAAGGCAAAGAGGCTCTGGAAGGGGTGAGGCCCAGCCGGGATGATCCACGATGCGCAAAGTGACGGTGAACGCCCTCTCCACGTTAGACGTGCCTTGGGCTCAGACTGGCGTCGCCGTGTTAATTAATCTGAGGGGGCGCCAACGCCGAAAGGTAAGTAGAAAGGACGCTCCGTAGCTCCCCCGAGTTCCCCCAGTCTTGCGAGCCAATTCCCATATGGAGACTGGTGAAGTAATGAAGCGCAGTGGTGCCGTGGTGGTCAAGTCTTGGTAGTCCCTGGTGTCCAACGAAGGAGCAGTGAAGACACGGCGGGATATTGGCGCCCAGAGGAGGGAAACCAGGGATGCAGGGCAGCGGAGAGGGTGTCGAGACGTGCGACACGACTGGTTTCAAGCGATCCAGCCCCGAGTTGAGTGCGGGAGTGCGCCGTAGCCAATCACCGGTGGACGCAGGCCATGCTGCCGGCCTCTGCGAATCTTCCACCGGCCTTGTCACTGTGAACTCCTGCAGTTCTGTTGTGCTGTCCTCGGCGAACAGCTTACACCTGACTTCCCTAGCGGGCACCTCTTGGTTCGTTGATAGGTAGTTCACGATGGTTGGTGGCGACCTGCTCCTCCTGGCAGGCTGAGAAAGCAAATAGGGGATTGCAGCCAAATTATCAGGGTGTGTTGGTCTGCTCGTTAGGCCTATCACGTTGCAAGGAGTCGGCTCCATTGTATGGCGTCCATTCAACAGACCAGATCTCCGCCTGTTGGCCAGCGGCAAAACCAATCTTCGCCTATCGTGTAATCGTGTCATCGTCCCAAGCAGAGTGGAACCGGCGGAGGTATCATCGCAGCGGGGATCTCTGACCCTCTCGTGATCCGGGCGAGACGGACAAGCTCTTGTTGTTGACAGCGTCCGGTTGCGACGGTGACCTCCTCCAAGGAGCCGGGTATTGTTGTGGAGAGCTCATGCCGGGCCATGGTGTGTATCCGGATGGATAGAAGAGACCACGGAACATGGCATGCCAACGTGTACGTTTGGCGGGCCGCCTTGTCACTTGCACCCGAGAAGGGATCGTGAGCAGGCCTCTGCGGGCGGGTTACGGGTAGGCTGACGATAAGACGACGTCTGGCACCACGGAGGCGAGGCCGTGCATGATGGCGTGGCTACTAACCACTCGGTATTCGTACGCCTCGGTGGCTTTCATGGTATGGCCGAAGCCATCGTTGTGGAAGATTGTGTTCCAGAGGAAATTGCATCCCATCTTTGTCGGGAGTCAAGGGCGGTCGAGGTCCGAAGAGAGGCGCCGTGACGTGGCTTTGGCGAACAGAGTCTGAGGCTTTGAATAGGAACAGTCTTGCAAGCAAGGGGCGGGCGGCGCGCGCAACCAAGCGGGTTTGCTGACGGGCCAAGAATAGCAGAGAAAGACTCGGATGGGCGCGTGTAGGATTGTTCCAGAGGTGAGCGAGAAGCCGGGGTGTTCTCTGATTTGTTTGAAGAACAACTTGAGCTTGGTCGGCACAACTGAATAAACAAACTACCACCCGCCCATCTGCCACTGTTCACGGACTCCGTGGCTGGACGTGGTTGCTATTTTGTTGCACCTCTTTTCTTCTCAGAGTCCCTGCAGGCTCTAATGTGTGTGGTCGTCATGATGAACAGGCCGTGATGCATCAGAAGCACGAGAGGGTCTCTTGTGGCACACTGCAATACAAGAACACGAGATATCGACTTGGCGGCGATTGGCTAGGCGGCGGGGGTTGCATGACGGCGCATTGAGGAGGGCAAATTACATGTTGGGGACACATTGGGGGATATTGGGGACGTTTCGGGGGGGGGGGGGGGGTAAGACGGCTCACGGCTGTGTAATTCCTCAGGACTTCCTCAGGTACATTGTCCATGTTTCTGGTTGGAAGCATGGGAAGGCACGCTCCAGAGTCTTTCAACCTAGAGTACCTTCCTCAGTGATGGGCAGTAAAATGCGCTTGGAAAGTACTGACTGGGCAGTCAAGCAGTGAGGGCAAGTGCTAATGAGGAGTCACGACAGCTCAGGGCAGGTACTGACTGAGGAGGGCAGGTGCCGCTGCAGAGCCAAAGTTTGGGTGGGGACGTGCGGCGTTGACCCTGCTTGAGCCAGTTTCATGAAGCCGCCGCCGTCGCCATACCCTTGCAAACGCCCTTTTAAAGGTTGCCATGTTGCCAAGGGTGCATACAGGGGCTTGGCTACTCCATCCATGATCCGCCATCGCGCCTGAGACTCATCGTGGAAGGAGAGGAGAGAGAAACAGAAGAAGCCTTTGGCCAGCGAAAACCTTGTTGAATCGACGTGCCATTTTGCCGTGTAATGTCGCTCTTGAGTGGACCGCAAACCCGAGGGAACCGGGCAAGTTGGCCAGAGATGGAGGCTCTTTGACGGCATCTTGGGACACATTGCTAGCACACATAGTAAGCCTCTTCGGAGTACTGTGTAAGCCTGTATGGCAGGTAGATAACATGCCCAAGCAAAATGAAGAAACATTACTCCGTACCCAAAGACTCGGTGACGAAGAAGACCAGGGGATAGCTGAACAATACGTCAAAAGACCAGACCTCAAACAACGCGAACAAAACCTTGCCGTACGCCTCATCGTCGTCGTACCCCTTTGCAACGTTGCCTTTCTCTCTCTGTCACAGTGGCTAAAAGCCCAAGATTCAAGGGCAGACTCTGCGGAAAGCTTCTCGAGTGTGTTTGTTTCCCCCAAGTTTCTGCCTCAAGCGAACAGACGCATCAGGGCCGTTGCGAGGACTGTGCGGCCTGCAAATCTCGTGTTTTGTAGCTCAGCTTTGCTTTGCTTTGCTATACAGTGATACCGTCCGTTGTTCCAAGGTTGTACACACACAGCACCTCAGAGAGATCCCTCTTTGCATTGGAGCCTCAGCCAAGTCCATTTCCTTTCACGGACTGCTGCGACAGCACACAAAGTGACAAAGGAAGAAGCAGCATTGGAAGCTTGTTGCCGCCCTCCCCTCTTCTGACCTTGCCCCCTGCTGTATGGTCTGTGGTCGCTCACCTCAGGTAGAGTCTCTGTGGTGGTGCTTGCTGCCCACCCGTAGATGAAGTATCTCGCATCCCAACTTGTGTGTGAAGATACCTCTGAGGCTGCTTACACCTGCACCACTCACACACCCCTCCCTGCCGCTGGCTCTCAAGCGCAAGTCCCCTGCACCCCCAAAATCCATCATTAACCCTCCCCTTCCCTCCTCTTTTTCCCTCCCGGCCGAAGTACCCGTAATTCCACACACGACCTTCGCCCTCACCAAATTCCCTCCTCTGCGTCTCCAAGCAGAAACCAGGCCTTTACGGTCCGGCACTGAAGAGGCTCGACATTCCCCAACTCGGATCCAGCGAGAGACACTTACATTCCACATTTTCGCTATATCGCAGCTTCTTCGCTTCTATCGCATCCGGCCCGACGCCTTGTTCCCTGTCTCGGAAACCTGCCTGACGGAATCCTCTCTCGGCACGACGCGCTCCAGGAGAGGCAGCTGAGACAAACCCCTCCCGCGATCACCACCGCCATCGACCACGTCAACTTCACTTCAGTCAATGTCCACCTGACGTATCACAATTACAAGATGGCAATGCTGGCCCCCAAAACCGCATTCCCGGCACCGCTGGGCTCCAGCAATCCCATGGTTTCTAGCGTTTCTACCGGTGCCGCACCGCCCTCAAGACGGGCACCCACGATCTCGAACCAGTCCACAGCCTACGCCAGCCCGACCGAATCCGAATTCTCCGAGAGCGATGGCCCCGATGCCGTCAAGAACTGGGACGAGGACAAGGTCTGCGACTATTTGAGGAGCGTCAAATGCGGCGAGTACGAGAAGCTCTTCCGTAAGAACCACATCAATGGCGAGAACCTCCTCGAGCTCGACAAGGATGTCCTCAAGGAGATGGGCATCGAAAAGGTCGGCGACCGCGTGCGACTGTTCCTGGGCATTAAGAAGTTGAGGACAAAGGCCTACGCCAACCAGAAGAAACGGAATAGGGTACGTGCAAGACCGGCTTCTCCTCTCGCGGCACCGTCATATGCCGTCAGCAATGGGTAACACAGCTGACATTTGACCACTGCAGGACTCGTTCGGTGGCCTCGACCAATTCACCCCGTCGTCGGGCGGGTCTTCTCGACCATCTGCTTCAAGTGCTCGTACCGCGCCCACGCCTTCCATGAACAAGCGCTACTCCAGACAATACGACTCCCTTCCCCTGGAGAGCGCTTCTTCCCGTCCCAACTCACCCCTTCCCGGCACGGATGCCATCCGCCCTCTGCGAACAAGATATGGCCAAAGTCCCGGCTATGTGAGTAGCGCCGGGCAATCCGTCCCCCAGACCGGCCGATTGGTAACTTCCCATACCAGGAATAACTCCAGTATGGATGGTTCACTGATGGCTGGCTTACCGCAGAATCAGGATGTTATCCGCGTCATTTCCACCGGAGGAGTCACAAAGGTCGTCAAAATCGCCGACTGCAACACGTGTGAGGAGGTCATGCGAGTCACCCTTAGGAAGTTTGCACTACGAGAGGATCATGAGAGGAACTACTGCTTCTGGGTACTGGCCGGCATTGAGCCAGACCCGAACCAGTGCCGGCGACTCGGCGATACCGAGTTGTGGCGGATTATCAAGGACCAGAAACGTCCTGAACGGAATCGCCTGATTCTTCGCCGTGTCCCTGCTGGTGAGCCAGGCATGCCCGAGCTCGAGAGAGCAGCGGGCATCGCCATTGAGGAGGCGCAGCAAAATCACAGCCGCGCCCTCGAGACTGTGGATAAGAGAAGCCAGATGAAGGTGCAAAAGCTTCTGGGTGAGAGATGGAACGATGAGCTGCAACATCCTCTTTCACCGGTCTCTTTCCACGACCGGGAGCGCAACGTGTACAATACCGCCAAGGAGCTGGAGCGCCCCGCATCCAACGACGGCCCAAGATCTGCCGGCGGACCCAGGAGGAATAAGGGCATCTTGCGGTCGTTTGGCGGGTTGCGTCCTCCCAGCGAGCTCATCGCCTCGGACCTCACATCTTATTTCCCGGATCATCCCAGAGAGGAGATTGACAGGACCGCTCGTCTGTCCATGAGAAGATCAACCCGTCTGAGCAAGGTCAACAGCCGTCTGAGTGTGGCTAGCAACCTCAGCTTCGCGTCTAGCATCCAAGATGCACCCCCTATTCCGACCATCGCTGACAGCTGGCTCCACGCCGGTAGTGCTCCCAAGGCGCGATCAGGCCTGCGGGTCACCCACTTCCGCGACTCCGTCGCCTCTTCAATGCTCGACACCTTGCAAGAGGAGTCGCCTGTCGAACCGAACCGCAAGTCCTACGTGTCATTCGCCGACAGCTCCGACGGTGCTAGTGCAGCCGCTCTCAGCGTGACGGACCCCGAAGGTAACGTTACGCGGCGAAGCTACTTCGAGACCGACGGCTCAACGGGTTCAGGTTCCCTCAAAGATCTTACGGCGGCGCTCAATGAAGACGGCGAGGACGCCGACGAGGAGCTCGAGAGCTTCCTCGCAGGAGAGTCCTGGTCTGACGACAAGTGGATGAAGGGAGCCCTCATCGGTCAAGGCTCCTTCGGTTGTGTCTACCTCGCCCTGCATGCCGTGACCGGTGAGCTTCTTGCCGTCAAGCAGGTCGAGGCGCCAGCTCCGGGCGCCAACAGCCAAAACGACGCACGCAAGAAGAGCATGATCGAGGCCCTTAAGCGGGAAATCAGTCTGCTCCGCGACCTTCGACACCCGAATATCGTTCAGTATCTGGGTTGCAGTTCGTCTACCGAGTACCTCAACATTTTCCTCGAGTACGTTCCTGGCGGTTCCGTCCAGACCATGCTCAACTCGTACGGCGCTCTTGGAGAGCCTCTTGTGCGCAGCTTTGTCCGCCAGATTTTGACTGGTCTGTCGTATTTGCACGATCGCGAGATTATCCACCGAGACATCAAGGGCGCCAACATCCTCGTGGACAACAAGGGCACTATCAAGATTTCCGATTTCGGTATCTCCAAGAAGCTTGAAGCCACCAACATCCTGTCCGGCGCGAACAACAACAAGCACCGCCCCTCCCTCCAGGGCTCCGTCTTCTGGATGGCCCCCGAGGTTGTCAAGCAGACCTCGTACACCCGCAAGGCCGACATTTGGTCGCTCGGATGCCTGGTTGTTGAGATGATGACAGGCACACATCCGTACCCCGACTGCAGTCAGCTGCAGGCCATCTTCAAGATTGGTGGCGGTAAGGCGGCTCCCACGATTCCGGAGCACGCTTCTGAAGATGCCAAGACCTTCCTTGCTCAGACCTTTGAGATGGATCACAACCTGCGGCCGAGTGCGGACGAGCTGATGCTCAGCCCTTTCCTGGCTCCCATCACATAGTCTTTGCGTTGCAACAGATACCCCCCTCTTCGATTCTTTGGGCTCTTGCCGCTGCACTTGTAGCGGGATACTGTCCTTTTTGTACCTATTTTTCTTACGAAACTCAACACTTCCCCATGTCCTCGCGCCAGGACGGGGTTTATATATTGGGACGAGACAGCGGGTTGTCTCTCTTTTTGTACGTGCGAGCGGCCGCTGGAAGGACCCGACGATAAAGCATGGACATGGTTGGACTTCTCATTGACATTCACGCATGGGCTGGCGAATGGAGAGAGGCTATGAAGATTTGGCATTTCACGGGCACCGGGGGGCATGAAACAAGAGAGTGTATAATAATATCTCGATGAGAAATGACACTGAAGGGGGATAATGAGCCTCGGGTTACAGTACATCATGCAACTTGCACATCATGTGAGACGCGGTTTGTCAATCCGTCGTGGTAGTATTAATTGACACCCTAAAAAGTCATCGGCCGAATGAGCTGATGCTCTCACGAACCTGCCCCAGCGGTGTGGTCGAAGGTCCCCGCGACACTGGGCGTCATAGCAAGCATCCCATCTCGTTTGCTCGCTCACTCAGCGGGACGGGGAAGGAATTAGTAGAAGCTCGGATACATCTCGTAATCGGCCGCTGTCACCATTCATTTCCCGCTAGCCTTGGTCTGGGTATCCAACATCGAAACAAGTAATCAGTGAAGCCCTTTTGCCCATTTTTCTTCCTCATTGGGAAGAGAGAGCGGTACCCGAGACAGGTACGTAAAGTTTGCCGTCGCCCACGTCCCTGGGTACGGATAAGCACAATCAATTCACCGATGGGCGGCGGAGATTATTCTCTATTGACTTTCACAAAGTTGTGTGAAAATGCTCCGTACGGATACTTTTGCGACTCGTGTAGGGATAGTTGCCGTGTGTCATTTGCCTGATTTTCCAGTTTTTGTGTGCCCAAAGGGGATTTTGTCCCTGGCAAAGCCATGTGCTTGGTTCCCATTTTCTGCGCGGGGGAATAAATTACTCGTTTCCCTATTTTTTGTGGGAGACTGGGAGTGAGGGTGAGATGAGAGATGATGATGATTATCTTCATTATTTTGAACCTCGTTGTTCATCCTATTCCCCTCGTGCCCCCATGCTGCAGGTTTCCCCTCTCGGCGACTCTGGAAATACAGATCTGCGGGCTTGCAGGAGTGTGGAGTTTATGTTGTGAGCATGGCTTGCATGGGTTTGGTTGGTGTCTGCTGGGGGCTATTTTTGTGGTGTCCACTGGGGGCTGTTTCTTTGCCCGGCAGCTTGCCCGGGTTTTGCTTTCCCTGCTCAGCGTTAATTTGATTATTTGAGTCTCTGCTTCGCGAAGTATTCGTCCCTTTTGCCAAAGTCGTTGGAGGCTGGGAGATAGAGCCCATGAGACGTGCCTGATTAGACGAATGCGGGAATGTAATTCTAGGTGTACGAAAGCGAGGACGAATAACTTACCATGCGGATGATCAAATTCATCTCGCGGCTCGGCCTCACGTTGAACCGCTAGCAACACCCAAAGTCTGGACCAAGCGCCTAAGAGAATAGATCAAAGTATAGAGAAAAGGCTCTAGTATCCTTTGAGAAATCTGATAAAATGAAATCTACATGCAAATGCAGGCTCCTGGGGGCTGGAGCTACTCGGGTTTCGAACTTCGAGATCGCCTTCTATCCTCCCCATTCAGGTCAGGATGCTGGATTGCTGCTGATCATCGGGTTACGGATGTCTTGCAACACCGAGGCGGAGATGTGCCCAACTTCCAAGCTCCAAGTGCTTGTTTTTGCCTTCAGCTACCCAATGATCGTCTCTTGGAGACCGTGATGGTCATCAAAGAAGACCAGGGATTTATTCGTAGTCGCTGCCAACAAAAACTTGTTAGAAGTCTTTGAGGGGGAGAGGGCTCGGACAGCCGTTTGTGGGCACCGCTAGATGGGTTCCCATGTCTTCTTCGCAGACGCTAGCAGCAGCAAAACGTGCTTCGGGACGTTGCGATTTCCACCGCGTATGGGGAGTGAACATGGGAGCTTGGAGGCTTGAGGGGGCCATACGGCATCTCAGTTCCGAGGCTCAGAGTGAAACTCGCCGGTCATCCTTTATCCCATTTTGCCGCCCTTTCTGTGATCCGTCATCTGCAAGTTGCGGACTCGAAGGGGGTCGCGCGGGCTGCGGCGTTGACGTGATTTACTAATGTTGGGCGCTGATTGATGGTTAGCCGCGGAAGCCCGTCTGCTTCGTGATACGTCGTACTATCGAAACCTACTATGCGAGCCGCATTAGTTTCGTTAAGTCTCGCAGCTTTCGACAGACTGCTTTTTCAGCCTCCAAGGCGTGAAAGGCCTAGAACTTACGGACAGACGGACATCAAGTGTGAGAGACTAAGAAGTCTAGAACCACCACTCCCGCCGCCGTGGTTCAGCGAAGGAACAGACAATATCGATCGTCAAGAGAGTGAGACCAGAGGCGCGTTTTTTTTCTTGACCGGTCGAGCGAGCCGCGGCTTCCCGTGCTTTCCGTCCCTTCCCCGTGTCCGTCCTTGCCGTTAACGGAGAACGAGCTGAGACCTGCAGGAGACGGTTCTATATCGCGCCGTCCGCGGAAGAACCCGTTCGGAAGAGGGTGGGCTACGGCCACGGGGGTTGGCAGGCACCGCGGGATGAAAATTGAGACGGACTCCTTCATTGAAACGAGATCTGCCTGTCAAATTTCCTTTGACAGTTAACCCCGACATGAGGCCCCCGTCATCCGGTGTCAGGGGTTTGCATTCTTTAGTGTCTTTGGTGCGTCTAGCTCGCTGCAGTTTACATGGCTTGCATGGGTGGTATGCAGAATGCCAGACGCTAACAGACCGCGGAGAGAGTTTGGACTATTCAGACTTGGCATCTGATAGGCATATAGGGCATGGGCACATCCGACAGGCAGCCCAACCCGTTACCCGATAGCGATAACGCGGATGACGATAGACCTGATAGACGCGAGGCGAGACTCGAGAGGGGTGACGAACACATGCTAGGACTGGGGTTTCATGACGGCCTACAGGTGCCAAGGGCGGAGGGCAGCATTGCAGGTTTGTTGGTGAAACAGATTGCGTCGTACGGATACTGGGTGGTGGTGGTCGGGATGGGATCTTCGAGTCGTTCGTCTTGTCATTTCTTTTGACGTGCAAAGTCTAATTTGCCTGGACCTCTTAGATTTCGTGGCGGCAACAACGGGTACTCATCCCACTCGTTCCTCAACACTATTGATGTGAAGAAAATCAGATTTCTGATTTATTTTTTTTAACAAGGATAGGTGGAAAACACAATCTCTCTGCCCGGGTCCGGGGTTGCTGCTTATCACATTCTAACTTTCAGGGACTCCTTTCTTTTTCTTTCTTTTTCCTTTCGGCGTCACATTCGGACACCTCCTGCCGCGGGTTGTGGGAGAGTCTTTGGAAAGCGGTGCCGTGGAAGCGGTACGAAGTATCCGTATGCCATCAAATAGTCCTTACGGATACCAATACCACGCTCAGCTACTCCCTACACTACTGCCTTACTGTGGACTCTGCACAATTTGAGGGGTCTGACAGATGACATATAGATGCGGAGCACCGCAACGGCGTGACGGGCCAGAACTTGGCAACAGGGTGAACGGCCTTCACTCCGACCGAGAGGAACAGGAGTACCCGCTGCCTGTCAATGTCATAGGTGCGCCGGCCCGGCCGGCAGGCTCCGAAAGAGGAATGGAAAGAACTGTGGAGATTGAGGCAAGCAAAAGAAGAGACAGAGCACGGAGGACCAGGCCTGGAAACGGTCGACCTTTGGCTGTATCCGCTGCTCGTCCAGAAGCAGAAACAAAGGCCCATTCACACCAAGGACGGGAGGCGAAACGCGGAAACCTTTCTTGATTCAATCTGGTCTCGCGAGTCTACTAAACTAACCGAACGCCGGTTCGGGGATCGCCTCAACTACCGACCTTTGCCGAGGACATTCTAGGAAACGCAGGGAGAGCTTTACTTTGACTACATGCACCTCGAGTCCGCGACAGCCGTCTCATCTTCAGCAAGACTCGTTTCTGTTCGTACGGGAAAAAGAAAAACTTTGCCAGAGAGGAGAGGGAGCCGGGTTACGGTATTGCGGGCGGGAGGATTTCCAATTGGGTCTCGAAGATGCAATATGTTCCCACCCGTCAAACTCCTCTCTCTCCCCTTATTCCCAGCCAGCGGGCCTGCAGGCTGCGAAGCTGCTGAAGAAACCTGAACCGCAGGAGTTCCGCAAATGCTGAAGAAACTCCTCTTCAACCCCTGCCCTTTCACCAGGGGAGGAGGGAGGCAAATCCACCACAAGCTGGCAGGGCCCCTTGCCATGCCATGAGGCCGGTGGGCTGTTGCCAATGCTTTTCCCTCGATGCCCTCAAAGCAAGTCGTCACTTGTCAGTGTCACGGCCTAGTGAAAAGGCACGTGGTCCGCGGTCTATGTGGTAGAGTTGCAGTGAGTTTGCTGATTCATGTTTTGTCTCCGGTCCCCGGCAGGCAGGATTACGATCTCGACCGGGCCACGCGTGCGTTGGTAAAAAACCGGGAATTATCTCTGCCTCTATTCATTGGGGGCCGTCCCGATTCAGACTCTTCATAATCAAAGGATAGTTCGTACTGCTGCTTTTTCCCTGACTATTACGCGAGCTTTTACGCGAAACGTCACTGGGTTACCATTTTGGTCCCCTCCCCTGGGCCCTGCTTCATATGACAAAACCTGGGTGGGCAGTATTTTTTTCCTCGCTCGCCAAAAAGCACGCAAGTGGTCGACATCTGCCGCGTTGCATTTGGAATGCCACTATGGCTAGCCAGGGGTAAGTGAGGCTTTGCTGCGCTGATCTTCATCCGGGGGGACCCTTGTCACATATTGCCTACTACGGTTATGGGCGTACGCACTACGCATGCTAAGGTAGGCGGCCAAGTTCCGGTAGGTTGACGCGGATTTGACGAAGCACTGAGCACATGCAGGTTCGGTTTAAACGCGTGAGGATTGGGTCGAGTGAGGCTATTCTCGAAAGATTCAAGCATGTTTTCCCATTGGACCCGGTCTGGAGCTGTGTGTTTGCAACTCTGTTTCTTTTTTATTTACTTGTCTCGATTTGACTTAGTCTCACGAGGCAACCCTATTTGTTAACGATCTACAGCGTCTTCTGTCCAAGGCACGCACTCGGTCTCGCAAGAAAACTATCTAAGCCGCAATCTTCTCTTGGCCAACCTTAACAGCGAGCTCGACACCCTCGATGACGAGGTCCGGGCGGGACAGGAAGGGGGAGTGAGAGGTGTTTGCGTAGAAGGTGGTGTAGCCGGTAGGGAACTGGGCGGCCATGGCCTCCTGGGTAGCCAGAGGAATAGCCTGGTCCTGCTCAGTGTGGAAGTACATGACCTCGATGCCGTTGTTCCACGGCTCGTAGGTCGCGGGGTCAGAGAAGACACGGGCAGACTGCCAGCTCAGCTCCGCAATGGCCTTGGCCTTGAGGACCGGGTTGACATCAGCGTAGAAGATGGTCTCTGGGGTATCAGCGTAGACCTTGTCACCCTGCAAGTTCAGTGTCAGCGGGAATTATCTCGATCAAGAGTCTCTTGGGGCATGTTTCTAGATATGTCGCACGCCAAGCAAGGGTATAAAACAGTGACATGAGCGATGGGGGGAGGGGGCCACTGGCACTGGGTTCCAGTGTCAAAGTGTCAAAGTGTCAAAGAAGAAGCTTACCTCGACTCTCATCCAGGGGAGGTACTCTCCGCTGAGCATATCCAAAAGGCTGGTAGCGTTGGGGGCAGCAAAGGCGGCGAGGTAGACGAGCATGATGACGCCGCCCTTTTCGTTGTTGGCCGCGCGCTGCTTGTATCCAAGCCCCTCGATGGCGTTGCCGCCAACCATGCCGCCGTACGAGTGAACGACGACGACGACCTCCTTGCCGGCGTCGGCGAGGGTCTCAACGGTGGACCGCAGAACGGCGGCGTCCTGCTCGAGACCGACGGTCGCGGGCTCCGCGCCGACGGAGGGGAGGGTGATGGCCTCGGACTCGTAGCCCTTGAGCGTCAGACCGGCGCGGACGAGGTCGAAGGACTGCGGACCGTGCCAGGCGCCCGGGGTGAAGACCACAGTGGGCAGAGTGGCGGCGGTGGCCACGAGGGCTGAGGAAAGCAGGCTGGCGATCTTTGGGAGCATGTTGATGGATTTGGGAGGAGTGGTGGTATAGGGGCGTGTGGTGTAAGTTGCGTCAAGGGGGGGGGGAGAGGACACAGACAACTGCCGATCAACGTGTACCAAGGTTCAAGAGTGTTTTGGTACGGATACGGGTAACCGTTGACGTGCAGGATCTTTGGTAGAATGAACGACTGGTAAGGAGTTGTGGGATGCCGGAGGCGTATTAGCGAACGATGCAATAGGATCGATCGAGTAAGAGGGGAATGCCGCACGAGAGAGTGATTGTGATGCCAACGCGCGAGGAACCGAGGGGATCGTGGGAAAGCCGAGGGGAAGGAAGAGGTGAACATGCCATTTTATCCTCGTTCAATATCCGTACGGATACCTCTCTGACTCTCTATCTTGTTACTCTGCTGACAGCTCCCGGTGCTCCCATGAACCTCGTCTTTGCCTCAATCTCATAGAATTCATTATGCCCATGTCGATATCAGAGAAAAGAATTAGTGTCGCAACTGTCGCCCCCCTCAACGGTGTCCCCCTTTTCCGAAAGAGGTCGTCAAGACCGGAGGATAGCGACTGTATTGAGGTGGTGTTGATGGGGCGAGCTGAGGTTACATCAGCAATGGGGCACATTTGTCTGAACTCCCGTGATGAGCCTGGCTGCGATCAGACGTCGCGCTCGGAGCACAGGGTCGCGACGGGGACCACTTCTACGTAGTACTGGGTAGGGGACAAGGGCACAAGAGGTAGCAGGGCCTCGAGGTGGACGTTATATCGATGCGGATTTTGGATCCCCAGTACGACGTTGGCCCCCTTCGACAGGCGTCGAGGGGACCCTCCCCTCCCCGTTGAAGCCTCCAGTCTTGACAGGCCGGCATGTTGTCGCCCCTCATATGCCGAGTCAGTCGAATCTCACCACGTTTTTCTACACCGGGCAGGGTATCAATGGCAGAGCGTATAAGGACTATAGGCTTGCGCATCCCGGATATCCAGGAAAGAAAAGGCTCCATTTTGTTCTTGTCCTAGCCCTTCTTTTTCTCTCATTTTCCCTTTGATATCCCCGTACCCGAAAAATTTCGGGAAGCAGCAAAGAGATACCGAAAAACTGGCGTGTTTCTTGCATTGCATTCTTCTTCGTTGACTCGTTGGTTGTTGTGTCCACGATACTGACTCAAAATCTATTGGATTCTGGACGGAGGAGTACTGGTCTCGGAGATTTCAAGCCCCCATCTTTTCCCTTCTTCAGCCTCCATGGCCGACACATCGGCTCTGACAGACCCTCTGGCGGATAGAGGGCCTGAACTGAGTGGCACCACGACAGCATTGCTCGTTCTCGCAACCGTTTTTGTCGGTCTCCGGTTCTGGGCGCGGTGGACTGTTGGCTTTCACTATGGCCTCGATGACTGGTTCATGGTAGTAGGCCTGATTGTCACCTTTATGGCCGGAGCCCTCAACTATGCCAGTAAGCATCAGACAAGACGATGGTTTGAAGTGAGGGCATCATGAAAACTGACCACGAGTATAGTGATTGCACAAGGCCTCGGCCGCCACGCCGCAACATTATCACAAGACACGCTGATACAGTTCCTCAAGCTGCTACTGGCATTTGAGTGTGTATACGTGACGGCGGTCATGTTCATCAAGATCTCGCTGCTGCTCATGTACCGCCGCATCTTCCCCGGCCGCGGCTTCAAGATCGCGGCCATGGTCCTCGGCCTCCTCACCATCGGCTGGTGGCTCGCCATTGTCTTTGTGTGTGTCTTCCAGTGCACACCCGTGGCCAAGGCCTACATGCCCTGGATCGAAGGTACCTGCATCGACCTTAAGGCGTCCTTCATTGGCAACGCCATCCCCAATATCTTGACCGACGTAGCCATCTTGTGCTTGCCCATCGGCCAGGTGTGGAAGCTACAGGTGACGCTGGCTCAGCGCTTGTCCTTGTGCTTCATGTTCCTGCTGGGAGGATTGTAAGTGATGCCAAGCTCAGAGGCAATCGTATTAGTGCTGACATCAACATAGCGTTCTCTTTGCCAGCATCTACCGCTTCACAACAATTATGCAGTTTGAGCTTACAGACACGACATGTAAGGCTCACCCAGCCTGCCGCTTCTGGTCATCTGCTGACAGTATATCTAGGGACGCTCGCCACTGCGTGTACATGGTGCGTCGTCGAATGCGCATGCGGTGTTATCAGCGCTTGCCTGCCCACATTACGCCCCCTCATGGTCAAAGTCTCGTCACAGTTCGGCAGCATCGCGACAAAATACAACCTCTCTGGGGGCCAGAGCGATGGGCGCTCCAAGGCTGGAAGCCGGGGACCAACGGAACTCATGACGATCGGGGGAACGGGAGGGAAGTCGGCCGACAGAGGGTTCAAGCGCTTGGGAACCGAAGACGGAAAGTACGGCATCACGACGAACATCTCAACCCGATCCGCAGGAGCAGGAGGAGCGACGACTAAGCCCTCGGATGATTCTGACTCGGGATCGTGCGACGACTTGTCCCTGAAGGGCGGAATACGGATCAAGGTGGACCAGGAGGTCCGTTGGGGCGAGGAGAGCCGGTCTCGTCAGGACTCGACGGCATCGACAAAGTACGAGTCCTCATCACGGAGCGGATCCTCGCATCTGGCCTCAAACCGAGTCTGAAAATGGGTCTTGACGACTGCATAATGAGAAGCGTTCACTTTGTCATATCATAACTGAGCATAATAGAAACCTAATACAGAAGAGCGATGTCAGCTTCAACAAATAAACCGCCCGCCAAAATCAGACTACCTTGGACTTGACTCTGCACCGGAAATCTAGGCCCTCGAAGTACCTTGCCGTCGCAGCGTCTTAGATTCATCCAGCTAGGCATCGACCTCTCGCGTTCCATACTCGAACATGGCATTCGACTCCACCGCGCTCTCGTCAACGAGCTTATGCGCCGACTCTACGCCGGCGACAGGCAGCTTGAATTCGAATTTCTTTCCGGACGCCGGGCCGCTACCGTTGATGTGGTAGGGGAACGGCAGGAACTCGGGCAGGAGGCCAAGTTGGCGCAGCGCGGTAGCCTGGTCCCAGGCGATGTGCTCGTGGTGGAGATGGTCGCCCCGCACATTGACGACACTCGTGAAGGGAATGGAAAGATGCTTGCCAGTTGGCGGAACACCAGGGAGCCTGAGTTCGTGGTCAGAAGTACGCTCTTCATGTGTCTCGTCCGGGGAGACTTACAGCCAGTCGATGACCCTGTTATGGGTGCACTTGAAGACGAATTCATCAATCACTCTGTCAATGCCTACAGTGCGGCTGACCAGCTCAAGCTCAGTGTCGTCGGGGTTATTGAAGATGAAGTGGTCTCTGTAGAAGCTGGTCAGGTATTGACGGCCTACGCCGCCGGTGAGCGTCGGGATGTGGTTGACCTGCGCCAGTATTAGCCAACCTTGCCCTTGAGAACTACCTCCCGACAAAACTCACATAGGGCTGCTCGACCATGGTGGCCATGGTCTTTTCGACATTGCGCTCGCCAAACTCGAAGAGGGTATGCTCTTCCCAGACGGCCTCGAGATCGAAGTACGGCCCGCCGAGGAGGGGTTTTAGGAACGTCAGTGTGCGGGTGTGCGCGAGCCCTGCAGCATTGGCGTTGAAGTTGGGATGGCTAGGGACGACGAAGAAGTCACTTGCTCCGGGGTAGGAGTGAGTCTTTGCCGTAGGAGTTGGCTTGGGACTGTCTGTCACGGTTTTGGGGAGATGCGAAAGGGTGGGAATTGTAAGTGCTTGGCCAAAGTTATAGAATACAGCCGCCTTGATCTCGGAGCGGCTCTCTAGGGCATCCACGAGTTGCGAAGAGGGCGCACTAATGAGAGCTGATGAGATTTGTTAGTTGGGGGTTTCTAATGCGGAAAGGCGTACTTACAAATGACGCCAAACTTGTCCTTGTCGTCACAAGTGTCGAGCTCTCTGAGACTTTTAATGGCCGAGGTAACCTGACCAGCAACGTCCGCGGCTCCGGGTGCAACAACTATCTGCGCAACGGCGTATCCTTCTTCTGCCCATTTCTGCGATGGAGGCGGGTCCAGGATCTTGTCGTGTTTGGATAGGTTGATACCCTCTTCAACTACGATGATGAGCCCAGGCCCATGGCCACGGCGGGACAGCGGTGGTTGAATTGTCACGGCGCTCATCTTTTCCTAGTTGTGTTGTCTCGCTTTGAGGTAGAAACTCTGCTCAACGAGTTGGGGATCCTTTTTGTAATGTGCGACTTTGCGATTGGCACCGATGGAACGGCATCGACTTTGATGACCAGTTGAACAGGTTTCAATGGTAAGGTGAGATCAGTTGCGCCTCCACTTGGTGCAACCCCCGCTCGAGATATCGGCCGATTCCTCCCAACTCCATTCCCAGATAAGGCAGTCAGCCGGGTTGACAAGCCCTCTGTAACAACCTCGGCCAATCGCGACTGTTCCTCGAGAGTTGCGTCTTCCAATGCCATGTTGCAATTGCGGCGGTTCGGCGGTTTAGGAAAGACTCCGTTGACAGTCCTTGGCGGTAAGTAATCATGTTTGTCTAACCTCAGCATGGAATCGTAATTAGGGATACCTGGTTGCCCGAGTACGCCGTTATCTGGGACGAGAGAAGAGACCAATTGAGTTTAAAGATGGAATATCCAAAGATACAAAGTCCCCATTGAGCCTGTAACTCCAACGCACAGAGAGGACTTTTCCTTAAGTTGCAAAGCGACATAGAAGATGTTGGTGAGGTGTCTTTCTATCTTGGCCAAACACAACTGGTTATGCGCACCACACATACTCAACTCAATCGCGCTTAAAACATCAACAAGCCCACAAAACTGCATTTCTCTGTTCCATTGCGATGAAACCAGGTCTCATTCAATTGCACGGCCCAAAGCTAAGCGCGTCAGGTTCGCTATTGGCACCTCGAAAGATGACAAAAGAAGCAATTGGTGCAGAATGCAAGGGACGAGCCAATGCAGGGGCGCAGGGGCCGCAGATAACCCAAGGGCGGATCAAGGGCATTTCAAGGGATCTGCCGAGTACTGTGTAACGCCGGGCGGTAGTCGTCTAGAAGCGAGAGAAGAAAAGACTGCGATAACGTGTAATCACCTCTCCGTCCGTTCTCAACCATGAGAAGAACTGAGGCAATCTTTGTTCAGAGCAACTCTCCAGCCTGATGAAATAAGTCGGAGGTGACGCTCGATGACCATCCTGGCTGCCCCCGTCCACAATGACGTACCGCGCCGGAAGCGTGGGGAGTCCCGTTGCCGCGTTCATCACAGATTTTCCCCGTCCCCCTGTGGGAACTGCCCGATCTTTGGTCCCTGCAGTGTGCGTGGACTGTGGACTGCCTTACGAGTCCAGACACCCGGAACCGCATGTGGGAGGCGTACGGCGACCGATGAATGGTCGACGGTGGTGTCCCATGTCCACACAAGTCGTCCTGCATCTCATCTCAGATCCATCCCTCGGACCACCGCATCCAGAGCCTCAGCTTTGATATGCTCAGACACTCTACCCCAGACAGAACTGCCAGAATATTCTCGTCTAATCGTACAGGCTAGTTGTCGTTCGTTCGCCATGACAGTTGTTAGTGAAGAGTGACATGAAGGAAACTTGGACCACCCGCCAGCCAAGGCGATGGCGGATAGCATTTCAAAGTCTTGAAACTCTAAAATTCAGGTCCCGACTATGAAAGCTGGCCTAAAGCTGCCCTCCAATACCCTCCGTGCCCGGTGCCCTTCATTCTAGCCCCTCCCTCCCTGGCCATAGTCGGCGACGCCACGCCACACTATACAGACTACCCAAGATGTCAGACACAGCTCCCTGGCGTCCATTTTGAGACTTGGGCCCCTTGCTCAGCTTCTTACTTGTCTCCGACGTAAGTTCAACTCTTTCCCACCTCCAAACCTCGCCGGTCGTGCTCTGTATTACTCTTTCTTGCTCATCGTCATTGTCAACTTGCTCTGATGCAGTGATTCACGATCCTTGGTCCAGCAAAGATAATCATCGCTCACAGCTGGTTCTGGTCCCAAGTTGCGCGCATCGATCGCATCGCACACATCTTTGAGAAGTCGCCGACTCCGAGCCGCAGCATCCATCGACAGCATTCGCCATGTCGACGGCTCCAGTGAATAGGCAGACCTTCATTGGTCTGCTCATCTTTCTCTTCTTCCTGTGGACGCTCTCGACCTTTACCCAGACAACGTCGACAACGCCTACACACGTTGTGAGTCTTGAGTCACTGCCTGGTCTCTCTCCCAGCTCTCTGGACTAACTCTCGATCCCCCAGACACACGACCAGCAGTCTGCCAATCCTGTGGGCCATCCGCAGTACCCGAACAGCAATAGCAATGCCGCGGATAAGCAGAAGCCCGACAAGTCCTCGAAGCCGTCCCACGATGTTTCAAAACCAGATAAGTCGCCAGAGTACTCCCTCCCGCCATGGTACGAGGACGACGAAGACAAGGCAGACAAGGCAGCTTCACAAACGACTTCCAAGGGAGCGAAGGAGACCGCAAGCGCAGCCTCTAACAAGGGCGCGAGCAAGAGCTCGTCTGCCTCTACGTCCCTGAAGTCGCATTCGTCTTCTACCACGTCGAAAGAATCGTCCGGCTCTAAGGACCGCAGCCGTCCCCTAATCCTCTACGCCTACGCCGAGTCCGACGCCGGCCGCGAGAACCTCCAATTCTTCGTCAAGCAGGGCCTGCACGACGCTGCCGACTTCATCTTCATTCTCAACGGCGAGACCAACGTCAGCAGTATCATCCCGGAAAAGGACAACATCAAGATTGTTGCTCGGGATAACACCTGCTTCGACCTTGGCGCGTACGGCGAGGTGCTCCGGAAGGGAGATCTCTACAAGAAGTACAAGCGATTCATCACCATGAACGCTAGTATCCGCGGTCCCTTCCTGCCTCACTGGGCGCAGTCGTGCTGGACTGACATGTACCTGGACCGCCTCACGGATGAAGTCAAGGTAAGACTACGACGATGTTCCGCAAGTCTAGTGACTGCTGCTAATATGGGTTGCTAGCTGGTCGGCATGACGGCAAACTGCTGGCCCCGATTCCACGTCCAGTCCATGATCTGGGCCACCGACAGCGTAGGCATCGATCTGCTCCTCAATCCCCCTCCGGGCTCCTCTGTCAAGGATGACTTCGGCACCGAGAACGACCCTGTCGGCCTGGGAGGCTGCTACGACGGCTGGAACCACGCCGTGCATGCAGAGATTGGTGCTACGGGCACCTTCTTGAAGCAAGGTTACAAGGTGGACCTGATGATGACGGCGTTCCAAAAGTCCAAGAAT
Source organism: Colletotrichum tamarilloi (assembly GCF_030869305.1). Taxonomy (NCBI): domain Eukaryota; kingdom Fungi; phylum Ascomycota; class Sordariomycetes; order Glomerellales; family Glomerellaceae; genus Colletotrichum; species Colletotrichum tamarilloi. Next base: position 338,775 of record NW_026849387.1, read on the forward strand.
TACATTGAGGAGTGCGACACGTCGCAGAATGGTGATGTTCTTTGGAACGGCAAGTACTTTGGCACCAACGTGCACCCGTACGAGACCATCTTCATCAAGGCCAACCGCGACATTGACCCGACTTTGATTGAGCACTTGACGACCTGGCACCAAGCGTCCGGCTTTGACAGCTATGCCGCTTGCAAGTCGAGCTAGTAGTGGTTGAGTCATGTTTTGGATGTAGTGTTGGGCGCTCGGCGTTGACCATTTCTTCCATGTTTTGGAAATAAAAAGGATGAAAGTGCACAATAGGCGCATGTGTCTGTCGAAAGAGCATAGTTGAAAACGAATGCATATTGGATATCACTTCAAACAATGACCTCAGTCAAAATTGAGCGGCATCGTGTTTCTGACTACTAATTGTAGCTCCAGGCTGCTCCAATATGGCTGACTTGCCTCCGTAACCTTCGCTGATCTTAGAAACCTGCTATCGCGTTGTCCGCTTCGACCAACAGCTACCGTTTCTTCTTGGCAACTTACAGACTATCATCAATTTGAGTTTGAAATCCCATCTATATGGGTACAGTGAGGCTGCCAAATTGGATCTCAGTCGGATATCGCTACGCAAACCCGCGGAACGCGCGGTGAACGTTCTTTGCTGAGATACATAAACTCTCAGGATAGCTTTCTTCGCAGGTGAAGGACATATCTCACCAGAGTCTTGCTAGCACACTTATCGAAAGGTGTCTCTTAACTTCAATCTGCCTCGACTATACATCTGCCTAGCCCTTCTTGAGCCAGCCCATCGAATCTGGAAACTACCATGATGCGACACTCAACGACATTGCTCGTCTCAGCACTCGCAGCAGCAGCAATAGCAAAGGACTGCGCCTACTTCTGGTCCTACCCGAGCGGCACGTGGGACAAGTGGGCAATGGGCCGTCTCGACGAGGCCATTGGCATCTGCGCCGAGGACATAGGCGGCCGGGTGTACTACCCCGATCAGAACGTACAGAATGGCAATAACCCCGCGAACCGGTGTACTATCTGCCGCGACGCGAGAAGCAGTACCAAGGACTATGATATCGATAATGGCTACTTTCGTATCCGGTGCGGCACGTATGCTGAGGGAAGTTGTGGGGCGTAGAGGCCTGAGAGGTGAGTTGCCACAGTATGTGTCACGGGAATTGCTGCTTAGTATCCTCGCTTAGTAAGGAGTTTTCAAGAAGAGCTAGTGGTTCTGAATGTTGAATGAAAGCACATTGAGATGAAAGATGAAACTGAAGGTGGCTGAAGGTCTGCTCTCGCAATGTCACTCGCATTCGTTCGGGCGCTTTGAGGACACTACATTCGTAAGATCGAACAAGATACACAGTATACCAGCGGCTTCTAACGCGATTTTTCAACTTTACAAATATCTTGCTGTGTCCTGGATGACTCGAAGATCATGAATGTATTCCAAGACGTCACCGTTATCTCGTATGAGAGATGAGTTCGTAAAAGTAATATGACTACGTAAGTAAGCTCACACTACAAATGCCATACCCAATATGGTACCCAACTTGAGCCATTGAGACCCCAAAACCCTCCCATTTTACCTCAAAGCCCGTCTTCGTTCAATAATAGTCTCCTCTTGCATCGTAAGCCTTCCCGTCTTGCCCACAGGACAGCTCCTGTGCCGTCTTGAACCTCTTGCAGTCCTCGTTCCAGCACATACGACCATACCCATTGGAAAACTCGGGATCCCGTCCGCTCTCCCATAGATAAGCCAATGAGGGCCGGATTAGTAGTCGGGTCGGTGACGACCAGCGAATACCTGGTGTTGTATGTGTTTTTTGGAGTTTTGGTGGATTCACGATGTTTTTTGTGGTGGATATAAGTCGAGTTTTGTCGTTTGTGAGACTGCACCAAAAAAAGAGCAGTGCGGTTGCTGACTGTACACTTGCATGATGACTAAGAACCTACGTGCCTTACATTGCAGTCTGCAGGTGCCAGGCAGCCCTTTAAGAAACCCCTGTCGACCACCCGAGAGCTTGAACTTTGAATCTTGAGAGCATGGCCGGTAGCCGGAGCTAAACCCTATTAAGGAGGTCAATCGAACTTGGCCCCCGGGCTAGGCCGGCCGTCTCACTTTCGATCCTCCCCAATGGCCGCCAAGAGCCAGTCAGCAACCCGTCGTAAAGCCTGATGAGGCAATGGGGGCAATTGGGGGACCCAGCGACCATCTCCAGGCAGCCGCCAATTTCCCTGCCGTCATCCTGCTTGCCCGTGCGGCTGTCGAGGTTCAGCGACGACTTTCGATGCAGGAACCAGGGTTTCTCGAGGTCGCCAATCGGTCCGGATTGGATGGATTGGACGAACACCTGCAGCTCGATGCCGTCAACCCTTGCGTTCTCTGGAAATAGACTTGAAAGACTCCCGCTATTTGGTGAAGCGATGCCGACAAAGCAAAGTTACAGGGGGCCTTTTCGTGAGGAGAGCTACGAAATACACTAGAGCTATTCAGCCCTCACGATCGACATTTGCATTAGCGTCCAGGCCCCAAGAAAAGAGCTGGTGCTACGGCATCGGGTGCTGCGCCCCTGGGATAATCTCGTTTTCCTTCCTCCTTACTCCATTGGCGAATCCTGGGGTTTACCGTTGCGGCCCGCAAGACTCGGGGAAGGCATCAAAAGCTTGTTAAGACCGCCGGTCTTCCCACACTTCTTTGTCTCTGTCTCTGCATCCCTCTCATCGCAAGCCTGACAATCCACCAAACATTGTCAACATGGTCCGCCTCAGTCTTTTGGCACTCGCTGCCACCACGCAGCTCGCCCACGCATGGCTGCCCAACGACGGCAGCAGGAAGCTCTTGGACACCCGCGGCTTCAGCCTCTTTGACAACCAAAACACCACGTCCGATGACTCTGACGGCGTGAGCAAGCGCTGGTGGACGGCTTCCGGCAAGATCAGGGGCGTCAACCTGGGCTCCCTGTTCGTCTTCGAGCCATGGATCGCCAACAATGAGTGGAACAACATGGGCTGCGGTGGTCAGCAGTCCGAGTTCGACTGCGTCATGAACACGGGCCAGGAGAGATCTGATGCCGCGTTCCAGAAGCATTGGGATACGTGGATCACCGAGGGTGACTTGGATGAGATGATGTCCTACGGCATCAACACCATCCGTATTCCCGTGGGATACTGGCTGGATGAGTCGTTGGTTGACCAGAATTCTGAGCACTTCCCAAGGGTTTGTCCTCTTACGATCTATGGTGTGACTATGACTGACCGGATGTAGGGAGCTGTCAAGTACTTGATCCGGCTCTGCGGCTGGGCTAGTGACCGCGGATTCTACATCATCCTGGAGTATGTTCATTCACCCCATGAGACGCTTCCAAAAACTAACAACAAGAAGCCAGCACGGTGCCCCGGGTGCTCAAGTGGCGAAGAACTCGTTTACTGGTCAAGTAAGACACCCTGTTCCTAGACTTACAACCGTCGTCTAACCGCATCCAGTTCGCCAACACCCCTGGCTTCTACAATGACTACCAATACGGCCGGGCTGTCAAGTTCCTCGAGTTCTTGAGGAAGCTTGCCCACGACAACAAGGAGCTTCGCAACGTCGGCACGATCGAACTCGTCAACGAGCCCACCAACTGGGACTCTTCCGTGCAGTCTCTCCGCAGCACGTTCTACAAGAACGGCTACAATGTTTGTCACCAAAGTCTGCACTTCGTCCACCTCACTAACACCCTCAGGCCATCCGCAACGTCGAAAAGAGCCTCGGCGTCAGCGCCAACAACTACTTCCACATCCAGATGATGTCCTCGCTCTGGGGCTCCGGCAACCCGACCGAGTTCCTCGACGACACCTACTTCACCGCGTTTGACGACCACCGCTACCTGAAGTGGGCCAACAAGAACGACGTGCCTTGGACGCACGACAGCTACATCTCGACGTCGTGCAACGACAACCGCAATGGCGACGCCTCGGGTCCGACGATTGTCGGTGAGTGGAGCATCAGCCCGCCCGACGAGATTGAGAACTCGGACGACTGGAACCGCGACACGCAAAAGGACTTTTACAAGAAGTGGTTCGCTGCGCAAGTCCACGCCTACGAGAAGAACACCGCCGGCTGGGTGTTTTGGACGTGGAAGGCCCAGCTTGGTGATTACCGGTGGTCCTACAGAGGTGAGTTTCCTTTATGGTGATTGATGATGTGTATGCTAACAAGGATGTAGACGGTGTTATTGCCGGAGTCATTCCCAGGGACCTGAACTCGATTGCCAGCTCGGGCGTCTGCGGTCAGAGGGTATCTCTGACTACATAGACGAGAAACGGAAGATTTGACGCATTGCGCATTCTCATTGTAGATATTTCCATACATAAGCATTTGAACGTGTAAATGACCCTCCTGGCCCAACCTCGTATCGGAGTTCCACTGCATCTTGTCACAAAAGCAACGTAACCTGCACGAACCCGCACAGCACACCCCATCATCGGCCCTTTCGGCATGCATGATTCCCTAACCAGGATGGCGGCGTTGATGTCTCGTCCGCATCTAGTAAGGCCTCAACCCCCGCTAGTCTCCAGTCAGCAAACGGCCTCGAGATCAACCTTGCCGGCGTGCAGGATCAATGACAAAATGCCATCTACGTGGGAGATCATGCAGTGGAAGTCCATATTCTCCGGCCTGGGGTATGCTGATCCTGTCAAGCTGGAAGCGGCCCTTTTCTCGTATCTGTTGACTTTCGTCGCGACTATTTTCTCACCACCAAGTCACCCAAGTCAAAGAGTGAGCCAAGATGCCTAACCGGCCCGCCGGCACGTCCGCGTTGGTTCCAACGTCATGTCTCACTTACACATGGGATTCAGCTCTGCCCTTACTAATCCCTCGCATGACTCTTAGGACTCGGGACAAGTTTGTGATCAAAGACATCAAAGTCTGAAGCGGATTTCCGCAATGTCTCGCATCACCATATTGAAAACACCCTGATATTGCAAGGTTGCACCTGACAGTTCAGCCTCGAAAAGCCCAACCCGTACCACCGTCATCTATGACGTGCGTGTGGCGTCGTTCCGTCCCGCCTTGGGGAGCGCCATTTTTGAACTCAATTCCCACGATGCAGGAAACGTGGGGTTCTTGTGAAGCTTCTTTTTGAGGCAAACATCTTGCTTCCCTTCGAGCCCTGCCGCCCATAGTTCTAGACCACGTGTGCTCCTCTTTTCCGTTCATTTACTTCAGATTGACCCACGGCCGGAAACTTGGAAATCTGAACCCGCGTAGAGTTTGCGTGGCTTGGTGTGGGGTATCCTGCGCCGGGAAACTCAAGCGTCAACATCGTCAGTTCTGTGGGACTGCTTGGTATCGCTGTTCTGATAATGTGAGCAGTCACTGCCGGGGCGGAGTACACGGAGGGCTGACTGGAGTGACAGACCCGGTGCAACCCTATGAACAAACACAAGGACGATCAGAATCAGACGAAGCAGCTGTTTCCCCAGATTTCTTGCTTCACAGAGGACAGGAGCATCCTCCCTTACTGGCTCGTTTGCGCTAGCTCCGTGCCCATCAACGGAGCCGAATTGTGGGCGGTGATCGACACCACGTTACCAGTGCTCCTTTGAGACTTCCTAGTTTGCTAGTTTGCGTCCATGTCACCCTGGAAAGTGACACCAACTTTACGATGCGGCTAAGGAGCTCGTGTATGTTTAGCGGGGTTCCGCCTTCCCCCGACCGCCTCTTTTTTTTTTTTTTTCTCCCCTCCCGCCAGATCCTTCCGACATGATCATCCGTCATATGGAAAGAATGAGGGACAGCAGGGTTTCTCCGGGAAAGAAGGCTGGCTGAACCGGAAGCAGCAAGAAGGGTCGTCAGAGTTGTCTCTCTTAATATAAACCGCGCCACCCCGCTCTTCTACAACCTCATCTCATCCGTCCTTGGTTAGATCCCGCATCACCAAACGTCGTATCCAAACCTCAAGGTGTCCAACATCATTTCTCAAATCTTTCAAGGTACGTGAATAGTCTCCGACAATCACTGTCCCCTACTTCCCTTGCATTTGCCCATGAATTAGACCGGAGACGAATGTACTGACGCCTTCTATCAGTTGAGGTATAAAGGCAGGGCTCGTCTCGTCTTCATCGGCATCATCATCAGCATCAGCAACTACTACTTCTTCACCACCAAGATCATCACCACCTTACCGAACATCAACATGAAGGCCGCCCACGTCATCGCCCTTCTGGGTGCCACTCTGGCTTCTGCCCAGTTCACCAACCAGACCAGACCCTTCTGGCTCAAGTTCACCCCCTGCACCGGCGGCTCCGGCGAGACCTACCTCGCCTCGTGCCACTCCGGCGCCGGTCAAGCTGGTCTCTGCCCCGAGACCACGGAGCCCGTCCAGGAAGCCAACCGCCCCACGACCCACACAAACTACTTCCTCAACGAGACCCAGTCTGACTACAATGGCCACCTCCTCGGCGCCCTGACCTGGAACCAGCCCATCGGCAACGGCGACCCAGTCTCCTCAGGCATGATGCTCAACCTGCAAATCGTTAGCAACGGCGCCATTCCCATCTTCTCCCCCGGCAACACCGCCCTCTTCACCCTCGGCTTTGACGAGAACGAGAAGCTCTTCATCTACTCTCGCGCGGACGACTCCAAGGCCGTCGCTGGCTCGCAAGCTCCCTATGGTGACGAGGCGTACTACCGATGGCACGTCTGCTACACCTTTGTCGGCAACTACTACTACCGCTCCCTCGTCTGGATCACCGCCGGCCCGGCTTCCAACCCTACCTGTGAGGCTGTCGATGTGTACCGCGAGTGGGCCTAAGACATTCATGGAAAGAGCTCACTGGTTCCCAGCTTCGGCTGTGCAGAGAAGCTCGAGCTACATGATCGGCTCTGCAATAACCACACGATAGCAACTCTGGCATTGTCTTTGGTCTGAGTTCCGACACGACTGATAATAATGGTCTACCTCCTGGTTGATGGAGTACAACAAAAGTTTCAATAGTTAATCCTAATAAACTCTACATCAAGAACACTGGACAGTCCTTCTTCTCCATTATGATGTTAGTTGATGTTCCTTCATATCACGGCTGTCGTGCTATCCTACTCTATCGGGCTTAGCCCCAGTCTAGGGCATAATACCAGTATCATGCTTGGCGTGTTGTCGTATCATGAGTATATCGTATCCTGCGGCTTTTTTCAAAGCCCGATCTCATTCGGGACAATTCCCGAAGCCAGGAAAGCGGGAGGCAACCCATATTCTGGAAGCACTCGTCTGGATAAACTTCCGAATCTGATCAGCCTTCTTACCAGACCACCGGCATTCATCTGATCTTCTCAGGTGACCCCTGATAGGATTTTTGCCAGGGACCCTTGTGCATGAGCCGCCCCTGTTGGGAATGACATCGGCGGGAACGTTCTCTCTTGACGAGGAGCTTCAATGACCATCCCTTCTCAAGTTCGTTCGCACCGATCACTGATACAGAGAAGCCATCATTGCACTTGAAGCTATATGCTGCACAAGTACAGTAAGAATCTGAAGCTTGTTGTCTGAGGTCTGTATCCCGGGCGGCCGAACGATGAAATGGCGGGGTAGATCAATCACGTAAGCGATCACCCCACCAGGCACTTACATGGACTGTGGATCCCAAGCACTGAGAACCAGCTGTATCAGAGTAAGGCAGTCTGGATCTTCTTTCAGTTACTTCAAGACTTTGACGGAAACTCAGAAATGCGAAGATTGTTATTGTCTTAAACTCAATAGCCCCATCAACCGATAAACCATCAGCTTCATGCTTCGGAGACACAGCACCCCAATGACCCCCAAAGGAAATCGGCAGACCGCTTGCTACGCAACGAAGCATGGAAAGTACGGCGGATCCACCTTGAAGAACTTCGGTGGTTTTGTAAAAGCCTTCAGGTCAAGGGAAGTGTGGATGCGAGAGTCCCTGGTCTTGAGTTAGCTGTTGTTGCTCATGCTGACATTCAGCTTTGTGGTCTGGCATCCCACCAAGGATTCTCCAGCCTTGAGTAGCTTACTTAAGTTAGGTAGGTACCAGCCGTACGGTATCGCAACCCAACTGACAATTTTCTCACTGGAATTGCCCGAATAAGTTGTTGTCCACGGGATGGTAAGCATCTTTCAAGTCATTCAATATCAGATCGAAAGTATCGTCGAAGGTCGGCGTCGTCATCGTATTGGCGGTGGCAGTCGTAGGTATGCCAGGGTCAGTCCCTCCAGCGGGAACTAGAGGCTGAACTAGGACCGTGCAGCCACAGGTCTTCTTGTGGCGCTTGATGTTAGACTGGTGGTTCGGAAAGGATTTGCCGCATGACATCTGAACAGCCTGTCTGTGCTTAGAGTTGATGTGTCTTTTGAGGTTGGAGGGACTCGAGTAGGCTCTGACACAGCCGGGTGCTTCACAGCGCAACTTCGCCTTAGTATCTGCGGCAGGCATGGTGAAATAAGCTTTTTGCTTCCGCCGGCTCAGAGAATAAGTAGGGTCGTTGATCTTGATCTAAAAACTCAGGTAGAAGAATAGCTTGGTGTGTCATCTCCATCTTCAAAAGGAAATCGGTGGACGTATTCGCACTTGTTTATATACCTAGAGAATTGAGGAGTGCGAGTCTCCATGTCGTAGAGGGAGTGACAAAGACGCTACCATCAGTCATTAACAACTTTCAATAGAAAGAGGAGGTATACCATTTGCTGGTGATGTGGGTGTCAATTCAAAGTTGTGCACCGCCGGTGACGGCTCTCAGTGCCGCATCCAAGATACTATGATCCGCCCCATCGCCTTTCGCTCCAAAAGAAAAAGCCATGAGACCTTCCAAGACCTTCTATTAGGGGGTTGGCGGCTCATTGCTACTGGTTACAATTGCGGCCGCAGCCATCATCGACAATGGGAAATATGCAACGACCAATGGCAGTGTGGGCACAGAGGGGAGGACCGCTTGCTTACCTAGCTTCGTATGTATCCGCCTGAGCTAAGGAAACCGCCGCATGTCACTTTTCTTACCTTCTCTCGCCCTCCTTGACATGAACGCTGCGATTACCTGAGTTGGTGGCGTGAGGTCCACGAGGCTGAGTGGACAGGTTGTTTGGCGTAATATGACCCTTGCAGACAACTGATATATCAAGCCTCTTATGGGTTGGCGCGTCTTACCTTGCTACTTAACATAATTTCCAAAGATCTCATTAACACATCAAAGACAGCCGTCTGCAGTATCAGGGCTTGGATTTTGAGTCAAGACTACCAGACTGGCCTCGAGAGAGAAAGCTTTCTTTGGAGAAGACCCTTCAGTCTGTTTTTCAAAATATTCTGGAGGTCAGCGAGACCAAGAACGCTGGCATGTAACCATTGTGATGCCACGGAGAGGGGGACAAATTGTCTAGTCTGTATACCATCTGCTAGTATTCCTTCACTCATTCTGGTTCGCGCTGTTGTTGGTAGTTTCCCCTCGCGGATATCAGAGTACAGTAAAGAATCCAAGAATGAATCTTGTGAAGCTCTACTTGGCGAGCATCCTGGAGAGCCTCTACTGCCTTGCATTAATCCTGTCCATTAGGATGACCGCATCATCGCAATGCCGGATGTCAAGCTCTATAGTCAGTACGTCTAGGAGATAGTGATGGTACCGAAAGTCTGAGATGAGAGAAGAGCTAAAAACAAAGCTGCTGACACGATGGCACGACCAGAAGACGCGGTTTAATCACAACCATTCACTTGATCCTGGACCCATGATGTGTCCGTGCGTGTCCGGGTGTGTCCCGCAGGGGCCCCCTGTATGTGGATTACCCTAGCGCTGGAAACGTCCCGTCCCATCCTCGGATTCTAGATCCCCTGTCTTTTAAGGTTCTTCCAGTTCAACCACCTTCGTGCTTACGGAGTACGTAGGCCGCATTTGGTGGATTCCGAGGCTAACGCTACACAACGTAGGGAGACACTGGGCCATTTGAGTACCCTATGGAAGGCTTCTTGATTCAAGTTAGATGGAGAGAATCAAATTATAGTTTCGCCGATCGTGTTCGCAATATCTCACACGAATCGAAGAGGATATGCTTTGTCACCCGCAACTGCACCATGGTATTTCTAGGGGGAAACAAGTATTCATTATCGATGTCAAATCCTGGTGAACCAAAAATTCCCGTAACAAACAATGATATACCATAAAAGACGCACGGCTATGCAATGATAACGACAATGCCTCTGTATGCGAATCTGATTCCTTTCCATTCTACCGCGCGTATGCATCTCCAAATGTCCACACAAATTGGTTTTTGATCGCTAGGAAGGCCGTTTCAACTACTGATCGGGAAATAAAGCCTCAGTAGATGGAGGCCTGCCCCATTTACTGATGGCCGTCCCGATCGTCATTCAGTTCGTGATACTGGTCGTAATGCTGGTCGTAATGCTGGTCATAATGCTGGTCTTAATGCTGCTCATAATGCTGCTCATAATGCTGGTCATAATGCCGGTCGTAACGCTGATCGTGATGCTAGTTGCAATGCTAGCCGCGATGCTGGTCGTGATGCTAATGACTCTGGTAGTACCCATTATAGTAGCCTTCCGGGTAGCCAAGCTGGTAACCAGTCTGGTAGCCGCCTTGGTAGTTTTGCTGAAGACCGTCCAGTGGCTGTGTAGTCTGCTGTTGGCTCTGCTGGAGATACTGGTAGGCATACGTGTAGCCGGACTGGTAGGCATCCTGGCCGTATTGCCAGCCGGTCTGCCAGCCGTCGCGATAGCCATGCTGTTGGCCCTCCTGAAAGGGTTGCATCCAGAGTTGCTGATAGCTGTTTTGTGGGACGCCGGCGTACTGAGGTTCAGCGCCCTGAATGTTGACATTGGACGTTATCTCTGGCCCAGATTCGTTGCCAACAGCGATCTGAGGTGTCCCCAGGGTTTGCTTACAAACTCCACAGTTCTTTTGATGCCGCTTTATGTTATCAGAGCGATCTCTGATGGAGTTGCCGCAATACATCAGGACCTCGTCGCCGTGGACGCTTTTCTGGTGTCTGTTGAAATTCGACTGATCGCTGAACTTCCTGCCACCGCAGTCTGGATGTCCACACTCGAGTAAAGATATTTTCGGGGTTTTCTTCTCGGTAGGCATGATAGGCCACTGGCGGTGCTGGAGTCTTTTTTGGGGTGTCGAATGCAGCCAGCTGCAGGTAGGAGAAACAGAAGATTAGGCTACCTCAAACAACGGATTAAGGAATGACTTGATGACTGAGTGCAAAAGACAGTAGTAAGAATGGACAGAGTATCAGAAAGTAATGGGAATCAAATTGAAGCTATGGCTGGCTATGGTCACGGCCTTATAGCCGCAATGGGTTCCCTCATGGTACGTAGGTATGCGATTGACCGGACGTGGGAAAGGAGCCAACCGCGCAAAGCCTGGTGAGGATCGGACTAGAGTGCGCAGTCAGACCCAATGACAAGATGCAGACTCCTGAGGATTGCACAAATCTGATGCTGGAATGATTTGCCTGGAAGCCACACCATTCGAAGTGAAGTTCAACCCCTGAGTTTCGCCAGCTGAGGACTGCATGGGGGACCACGCAGCACTGGGTCAATCGCACCTCTGATTCTGGTCATTTTTACATCCAGATGTTGAGGAGCGCTTCTCCGATGCTGGGATGGATTTTGTGATTGCGTGCGTATATGTCTCTGATGTGTCGACGCCGATTCTCTCATTACACAGTCGGAACATCGTGCATTCGACAATCGCAACGACGAGGTCTCGTTGAAGGTGGAATACGGCAATAAATGACATAAAAGACAGAGAAAATATCGAACTGAACGAATACAAAAACCCCTTCTTTCGTCACTACTTATATAGTCTTGTTGTAAAGTTGCAGGCTAAAGCAACCCTTACTTTCGGATGCCGCGTTTGCCAGACGCTGAATGGAACGTCAACATTCTCAGACGCCTCAAAAACCATCATATGACAAGGACATCTTCTCGACGATAGGTAGACGTACGAAGCGGTGCTTCCGCTAGATTTCGTAGGAGTGGAAATGACAAGGTTATAGCCCCTGGTTGTTGCCAGTCCTCAGTGTGAAGTCAACTTCAATGGCTTCGTGGGTTCAGAGAACGAAAATATGTGAAACCTGCCAACATCAGGTCCTCAGTGTGGCGATCATTTCGTTGGTGCTGGGCTACGATAGAAGAAGAGGGTGCACCTGAAGTTATGAGGACTCGGCCCCACACCTGACGTCGCATGCCCGGTCTTGGGGAAGCGGTTACAATTTGCACTTGACACGAACGCTCTGCTCATCTACGTACCTGGTTAGTGTCTGGCCTCCAATGTCAGGTTTTTGGATAGCACCGGCGCCGGCGGCACCTACAACCGCATCGTCCACGGTTGTCAAGAGAATGCCAAGCCAGCCAACCCCACCACTTCACCAATGACCTCACAGGCCGGCGGGAGGTATTCGTCGGGATGCGCAGCAGTACTAATACTTCGCCAGCTTCTCCTCGAGTCCTGTGTTTCTTATCTATCATCTTATCTTCGGCTGAATCAATTGCTGCCATAAAGAACCTAACTTGCAGGCTGGACGGCTTGGAAGCTTCCATACAACATCAGACTGCGGTATAAGCCTGTATCCGAAGCCTTGTTGGCTGGTACCGGACTTCTTCCCCACTGGAATATCTGTAACATTTTGCACCCAAATTTGCCGTAGGAGAGGTGATTGCAGTCCCCCAGATGACTGTATATTAGTACAAATAATTGCTTCTAGTAAGAGCGCATGCAAATTAAGGACGTCGTTCCTCAACTACGAACACCCGCACACAAGCTGTCGGAATCTGACGTTAAGGGTCGATGACAAATTTAGAGCTCACCTCTCGCTGGTGGATGCTGGGGTCCACGTCACATACACGGGCCTACCTGGTCTTAGACCGGCCGTTGGATGGTGACCCGATTTCTTATTTGGTGGGGCTCACTAATACATCAAGTCACCGGGGCGTGCCGAAGCCTTTGTTAGCTTATCCAGTCTTTTGCAAGTGGCAGAATTGTATTTTTGTGTCTTCAAAGAACGATTGGGTAAAACGTAGTTACACATAAGAAAGCCAACTCTGAACGGGGTATCGGACGACCACGGTTCATCCCAAGTCCCCTGTCAATTTCAGAGTTCCCGCGGCTGCTCCTCCTCGTGAGGAGCTCCGTGCTCACGTCTTACTTGACTACACTCATCAGTCATTGAGAGACTCGGTCGTGTTAGGGGCGGGAATTCTGACCAATGATCCCCAAAAGGGAGGTCGGCAATGAGAAAGTCCATTTCGCCGGTCTCTTCTGGATAGAAGCCGTAGTCGAAATCAAAGTTCGTGGTCTCAGTGGCAGCGGTTGTCGCACTTGTAGGTGATTCGAAGCTGACTTGCTCAGTGGGGGCAGAAAGCTGGTCCAGAGCCATACAAGATTTCCCACATGACTTCTGGTGGCGCTTTATGTTTGACTTATGGTTTGGAAGAGCTTTACCGCAGGACATGGGGATGGCAGTGCCGTGTTTGGACTGGGTGTGCCTCTTAAGATTGGATCGAGTGGTAAATTTGGTGAGCTCGCAGCCAGACTTTTCGCAGCGCAACTTTGGGGTAACTACAACCTTGAGAACAGGCATCTTGAGTCGCCCGCTGCTATTTGGGCATGAAATATGAGGACTGCTGATCTAGAATGGAGAGAAAAGGTCGAAAGCTAGACGCTGCTCACCCGCTTCTATCACTAGGAAAGCTGGTGACAGCCATGCTTTATATATACTGCCTTTTGCGAGTCTGAAGGGTATCGAATCTTGCTGAGTGCCACAGGTGGAATGCACTTTTCTCTCTCTTTTGCTCTCGCGGGATTCTTCGGCAAGAGAGAAAGGAAAAGCTGTCTCTGGCGGGGGGGGGTGTGCTGCGCGAGTTTCCCCTCCCCTTCTGGGGGGGAATGTAACCCTTCTGGGGGGAGTGTAACGCCTTCCGGGGGGTGTGTGTGGTGCCTTCCCGGGAGTGTGTGTGGTGCCTTCCCGGGGGTGTGTGTCTGCCCTTACCTTCTGGGAGTCGTGGATTCGAGGAGTGGCATACATCCCATCCGGAGGACGAAATAAATGTACACAAGCCTGCCAGATTCACGCTGCCACGTGATTGTTGTTACTGTTGTCACCCAATCAGATATTAACTCTGATGGGAAAAGGACCAACCTCCCCCCACCGCTCATTTCCAAATCCTATGCTTCACACCCATGCCTTTCAAAAGAGGTCTCCGACCCAGGCCCATTCAGCACTAGCGGACAAACAGATGGCCCCTCAACCTTCTGGGTGGATACGCCAAGTATGCCTCTCAAGTCAAAGTCAAACAGAATACCTCCATATTGGCGAGCTCGAAAGGTTCCTGGCCGCTGGATCTCAATTTTCGGCTTGCTGCAGGGTATCGTCCAGAACGAACCCAGAAGCTCGTGCGACATGAGACGCATCCAGGACGCCCCTGAGGCTCAAAGGGGTGCAGTGATGGACATCGTGATCTAGCGTACCCGTGCGATGCTCTCGAGTCACAGCTCCAGCCGTCGGACTCCTGATTGGGTTGCCATGGGACCGAATGTTGGTGACAAGAGTAAACGCCGGGAGCTGCTGGGACTCGGGAACCTTTCCAACAGAGTTACCGAGCCTTGCGAGCCAATACCTTTCGCAAGAGTGCCTCGCTCATGTAAGGGTGCCTCGAGAGCTCTACTAGGTAACGCTGTGGCCCACCTCGCTCAAGCAAATCCGTAGCCTGAGGTCAGGAACCAAGAAACATGACAAGAAGCGTCACTGTAGACTAAGCTACCGGCTGCCACATAGCAAATTTCATACTCTGGAATCCCGAGTCTTGATGTCGTTACTTATGAATGGCAACCACCGGACTGGACCGTGTTGAGTACAAGCCAAGCTTTCGATCGAATTGGCGAGCTTTAGATGTGGCTGGTGCTGTCACTTAAAGGCTCACATGCCATGTGCATGCTCATATCACACCAGCCACATCTGACATACTCACCCAAACTCACCTCATACGTCAGTACGAAGGTATGTGCCGGCAAGCCTGGGTCTAAGGTACAGAGGTCGCAGGAGAGACAACCTTAAGGTAGATGGGCATGATTGTGTAAGGGTACGCACTGTGCCCTATCGCTAGCTACCGGCACCTTTTTCTGCGTCCTGTCTTCCTTACGACTCTAGCCGCCTTGCCGGAAACGTTGTTAATAAAAGGGAAAGCGGTGTCGGAAGTTCTGTTGATGAGGTTGCGTGCTTGGCACGATATAGCTATCTGACCCCTGGCTAACTACCAACTATACTACCACACGTTCAAACTCTGGTCCTTACTCTGTCAGCGATCCATGGAAATATGCCAACGATAGAAGTCAGAAACATGCTACAGAGATATCCAATGGGCGAAAGAAGCGGCATTTAGTTGGCTTGGAAACCTCAATGTTGCTAGACTGGTGGACAACAGTCAATTTTCTCCGGGGGCTAGGCTCTGCCAGTCCATCTGTGCCGGGTAATTCTCCACTGTAGAAGCTTGTCTGTGGCACGAACGTGGCTGCCCTATCTCACTGGGGATTGGATCGCTGTGCCTCTCCAGCGCAGGTGCACCGAAACCCCACCACACTCCAACTCTACCTTCCTAACTTACACGGGCTTTCGGTCGGGAATTCATACACACTGCTAAGAGCCATCTTCTCATTCTCAGTTTTCTTTCATTATAATGAGAGCTTGTAAATGCATTGAAAATGAATCTTATCACACCCGATATTTGGTCAAGCGTATGAAGATCGATAGACATCCATATTCATTAGGCTACGGAGCCCATACACAAGCCTTGCTTCCTAGTTACAAATGGAATGAATGGTTCTCCCCCGTGACGTGAAATGGCCACAATCTCAGCACACAAGTCTCAATTCCCTCTTCCGTGATGATTTGCGCCCTGAGTCGTACTTTTTCTGCGTACTTAAGATGAGCAGCGGTTCCAGATTCTGAAGTCCTAATGATGATTCTCTGACGGGTGGGCTTCGAAATAAAAGCCGTCCATGATATCACCCATGGCGTCGGGGCCTCCCGCGTAGGTTTCGAGGGCGAGATCGAACGTCGTGATCTCAGTGGCATGAATAGAGGGCCCGAGATTGTCGTGTACTTCTGGTGTCGAGGGTTGGACAAGAGCTGCACGACACTTTTGACAGGATTTCTTATGACGTCGGCAGTTGCATGCGTGGTTTGGTAGGTTCTTGCCGCAAGGCATTCGAACCTTTTGGCCGTGTTTAGACTTATTATGCCTGATGAGGTTGGACCGAGTGGAGAAAGTCTTGAGGTTGCAGCCGGGCTCCTCGCAAGCTAGTTTGGAGACGGACCTAGCCTCCTGGTCGGACATGGTGTTTGAGGCGTTTTGCTGCCACGGGACTCGAGAGATCAGTGACTGGGCCTATCGATGTGGTATTAAGAAATTGAGAAGGAGAACTCGTGTGTCTGCTGCCATCTTCAGCAAAGCTGATGAAATCATTATCCTCTTATATTCAGCCGTTCTCGATACATGAGGATCAAGAGCGTTTTCCCTTCCTTACAACATGGTGATCGCCTCTTTTTGAGTTGGCGATCCCGCCCAAAAAGCGCATTCGCGGACATTGTACATCACTTATAACACAGGGCCATTTTTGTCCAGTCTGGAGGAGTTGCGTCCTTGTATCCGTACGCCAGAGCGTTTTCCACCACAGACGACGGAGAATGGGGCCCAATGAAATGTCGATTCAACCCTCCATGAAGGCCGCCGTCGTACAAGGGCTCCCTGTCGTTATGCAGCACTACCTTCTTCGTCCCGTAGCCCGGGCAAGTCCATTGGAAAGCCGTCTTCCACGATGTCTTATCTTGCCGTATCGGTCATAGGTTGTCCCTAATTTCTGTCTCGAGAACCTCACCAGGCACCTAACTATAATTACCGATCCCTCTAGCTTGTATGGAGTGATACGGATGAACTTAGGGTAGAATACTTAGCCACATGAGCCACGGCCACCAAATTCTCAGCACACCCTGGACCTCACAGAGGCTTCACGTCTACCTCACTCATACCGCTCTGTCACGGCCAGCCACAATGTTCGCCTCCGTTTCACGTTGCCCGTCGAATGCTAGACTATGCTAGGCATTCACTCTGAACATTTACGCCAGCACAGAAATTGGAGCGTTCATATCGCCTCGAGGCTCTTTTTTGGCTTGGTATACGGCAATTCGCTTGATGCATATACACGTTGTAAGGTACGTAGTGCATTGACAGATGTGGAAAATCGTGTTTCCGTCTTCTCACGTGCGTCCGGCACACAAGAATGGCAAGTTCTCCCCTCGAGAGGCACCGAGGAGGCGTGCAATAGAAATTTCCAAGCTGACGGGAGGGGACGAAAAGAGAGGCCCCATCCAAGGCTCCATGTCGTTGGTAAGTTTAGTGCCAACAGCTGCCCCCACCATTCATAGGCACAGACTCGACTTCCCCAACTGCACTGCACCCCAAATATTCCACCGACTAAGGGTCCCCTGCAACGTTGTCTGCCATGATATTCATCATGAGTTTCATAGCTGCGAGACAGTCTTGACAAGTGTTCATGTGGCGCTTGACGTTCGACGAGTGGTTTGGTAGTAATTTGCCGCAGAACACAGGAACTGATGGACCATGCTTGGACCTCATGTGCCTGTTAAGATTGGATTGAGTGGAAAAGACCCTCATTGCGCAGATAGGCTCTAGACAGCATAGCTTGGAGAGGGGTCTCGATGCCTTATTAGACATGATGATGTTGGCAGTTCCCTTCTATTGGAACCAGACAATCAAAGATGAGGGCTATCGATTTGTAGACGGGAGACGAAGTTGGAAGCTGGATGTTGCGTGTCTGTTCTTCTCGCCAGTGAAAAGCTGATGACTTGGCCATCATTTATACATGTGTTCGACGTCTTGAAAGTCAAGTGAGGATCGCGAGCCTCCCCATCAGGGACCGATGAAAGTCATTGGCTTGGCAAACTCTCTGTTCTGCTATTCGCTGGGCCAGGCTTCAACATCAACTACCTAGACAAAACATGTCAACGACCTAGACATGCATAGCATGTCTCACAGGCCTGGTATAACCCCCCTGTCACCTTCACCTTCCACGCACTAAACTGACCTGGACAAGGTACCGACCTCCGCGAGATCCAATGAGATGACTTTGTCCCGCTGCCCCTCTTCTGCAAAGGCGGGTACCGGCTACCGATCGATTCGTCAGTAGCAACCGCTCTTCACGTACTTGGTCTACGTAGTAAGGCAGATCGAAGCCTCAAGCCAATGACAGAGCAGATGACCATATAGGCAGGCGCCTTAGCCTGGACTCTTCGATGTTGTTTCCATCTAATAGTCGGTGGGTTGAACCGTTTTGGCTTGAAAGATTCATGTCGCGATGACCAGCTTGGGAACAGAAGACCTCCTTGATTCTACGTCATTTTCAATTATGTAAGTTTATGGGTATTACACCAGTCACATCAGACAGCCTCATCCTCTCGCTCCTCACTTGCGCTTCGCTTGCTGCTCGCTCCTCCTGAGTACCTCCTACTGCCCTCTCTCCGTCTACGCCCCCTCCCCTGTCCCACTTCCCCCATGCCGCCTCCGCCCCGGCCTCCGCAGTCTCCTACCGCTTTCTCAAGCCAAATCAGGCGCCGAAATCAAATTCCTCTTCCGGCCCGCCAACTTGAAAGAAAGCAAATTGCCAAGTCTCTGAATATGTTACCAATAAGCCTTCGCCCATCCCTCGGCCTACTTCCCAGAAGATAAAAACCTTGCATCAAGACCTGCATGTATTCTTTCAGAGGTAAAGCATGTTGATTCACCCGCCAACCTCGTCGCCGGAGAAGCAAAAGCACCTATGATGAGGTTGAGGAGCAGGGAAACGGTGCCGTCGTCTTGAGTCCTTCTTTGAACTCATCCGTTGCTAACAGATCAACCATCCGACTGTAATTGTGTCTGTGGGCATGGATCGATACGGCGGAACGGGTACTCCATCCGAACATTGACCGAGACCCGATCGTGCTTCACCGAGACCCCGCCCCCACCTCACTTACACGAACCCTCGGCCAGGGCAAGTCATCCTGTTGCGATTTCCTCAAATATCCGTGTACGTGTCAGGCTATGTTTTCTACTGCACGATATTAACTCAGTACAGAAATCTTTGAGTCGTCCGCTATTGTGGTTTGGGTTGCGATAATTTGGTTCGATGGGTAATTAAGTAGTGTATTGAAATAGAGAAGCAGACTATGCTCGAGTCTGCTCACACAAGGTCGTCACGCAAGAAGATGCTAGCTCTTCGCCAAGTTCCAACTATCAATCAAACGCCTAATAAATAATCTCAACTTAGGAAAATAATCGTTGCCAAGAGTTCATGTCGTGGGTAAGCCCGGTGCCGAATGCCACCCCGGCTACTTTACACACATGAAGAAGACTTTCTCGGAGTCTTTCGCATCCTGAAGAACCGCCTGCTTAATAGATTTCGAAGGTGTAGTCACCCGTGAGAAATTCCATGTCATTGAAGTTCCCCGTATAGGCGTCGAGATTGAAACCGAACTCCGCAGCGGCATGGCTGATTGAAATTGGAGGGCTTTCGGTGCCATTGGGGTCCCGAGGGGCCGAGTGCTGACTGAGGACGGCGAAACATTTCCCGCAAGACTTCTGGTGGCGCATTGTGTTCGACGTATGGTTTGGTAGGTCCTTGCCGCAAGGCATCTGAACCGGCGTGCCATGTTTTGACTGGACATGTCTTTTGAGATTGGATTGAGTGGAAAACGTGCGGTCGCAACTGGGTTCTTTGCAATAGAACCTAGAGGGTGCTTCAGCTCGGGCAACAGGCATTGTGATGCTGTCTCCTCAATTCTACGAAGTATCGCCCTTATTAAATCATATACTAAGACCGCCAAATTGAAGATTATCAGCGGAACGAGGTTGTAAGCTAGAGTTGGCGTATCTGCCCTCTTCGTGCGAGAAAATTTGATGATACGGCCCGCCATCATTTATAGTCGAATCAACGCTGCAGGTAAGGAAGGCAGGTGAGGATCGTGAATTGAATTTCTATATCCCTTCCGAAAGGTACATCAAATGGCGTCCAATCACGGTCGGTTGGTCTGAGCCTTATGTGTCGGTCCAACTTAGATAGGCAGCGTCGCCAGTTAGCCTCAACTTGCCAGTCTGCTTCACCTGTTCACACTCTGGTTGGTTGGTCATTCTGGCTGGTTGGCCATTCTGGCTGGTTGGCCATTCTGGCTGGTTGGCCATTCTGGCTGGTTGGTCATTCGATTGGTTGGTGTTTCACCTGTTCATAACCTGGTTGGTTCTGCCCTCCCCAGCCACTGGCATACTGCCACATACTTCATTCCAGGAATTTGGAGTAGCCGAATATCATGCGGGGGCTGCCCATATGTCCTGAGCACGGCACAGTCCACCATCGTCGGACTGGACTATTCGAAAGGTGATCTGGTTGAAGGTTCGTATCCAAGTCAGCAAACACGTTGCCGTCCCATGTACGCAACGACGGGGGCACCAAGGAACCATTCATCGGGGAAGGATGTGCCAAATCTACCATGCGTGATCAAGCCACCTACCCCCAAAGAGTTGGACCGGGGTTGCCACCTACCAGGCGTCGTCGGACTGCTGCAGTCATCCATAAGGCTTCCAGCTGCTGCTTGGGAACAGCAGCTCCCGTGCTGGCTAAGAGTGGAATCATCACGCGTTGGCAATATCGGTACTTAGCAACCTTGCCATTTCTAAATGTGCAAGTCTATGGGGTATTATCACGCCAGCCTCATATGACGACCTCGCCCTCTCGCTTCTCACCTGCTCCTCACTCCTCGATCCTCTCCCTCCTCCACGGCCCCTTCTTCCATCTTCCTGCTCATTTCACCTGTTACGCCCTCCTCAATTCGCTGCCAGAATCTCCGCCGCATCAGGAGAAGAGCTATGATCCCTCTTCCCGTCCGCCATCTTAATCATCTCGGCCTGCTTCTTCATCCTCTCCGCCTCGGCCTGCTTCGAATGGCTCACGTACGTCCCGTACCGCAGCGTGCCCAGCGTCAACACCGCCATGAACAGGATCCCAATCACCGACCGCCGGATCAAGATCCACCGCAGGCCCTCAATCTCGGACTTTGCGTCGCTGCTTAGGTGGAGGCTGATTTTGTAGTTAATTTGTTGGATCTGGTCACCATCAGTACGACCATACTCAATCTTCGAGAAGGATCAGAAAACAAAAGGGGCACTCACCACACTATCACCAGCCTTCTGCTCCTCCCTCACCGCCATCTTGCGATCGTTAAACATACCCCTCACATTATCATTCAGCGTCAGCAGCTCCTGGTTCAGGCTCTGCGTCAAGATATCGACCTCGTGCTGCAGCAGCGTCCTCTTCTGCCGCATCTCCTCGTCCGCCAGCTTCTGGTTGTTCTTCACCTCGGTGCTCAGCTCCGAGCACGCCGCCCGGAACAGGTACGTCTCGTTCTCGACGTCGCTCTTGCTCACCAGGCTCTCCTGCGCCACATCTAAATTCTGGGCCAGGATCGCGCGGATCGCCTTCATCAGCGTGATGGCCTGGTCCTTGCTGTACCCGCCGCCCTCGAGGTCCTTTACGAGCGAGTAGCTGTCAAAGTGGTGCACGTAGGGCGGGGGCGCCATGTGCGGGTGCTGTTTGGCGACCTCTTCGGGGGGTCCCATGTGCAGGATCGCCTCGAGGGGCCCGCTCTTCTTCGCCTGGTCGCGGGCCTCCTGCTTTGCGGCTTTGGCTTCCTCCGCCTCTTCGGGCTGTTGCTGCTGCTGCTGCTGCTGTTGGTCTCCAGAGGCGGCACCCGTAGCGTCGGCCGCGCTATTCTCCGCCGAATTCGAGGCCGTCGCCGTCGCCGAAGCTGCCGCCGTCTTGGGATTTACGCCGTCGTCACTCGCCCCCTTGGACGCACCGACCGCAGCCTGCCCGGGACTCGCCTCCTTTCCATCACCCGCCGGCGCCGGCGCCGGTGTTGTCGTTGTCGTCGCTGTCGCAGACACAGGCTCAACCCCCTTTCCGTGTCTCGGCGCGAAACCCGACTGCTGCGCCCCGGGCGTAGGCGCGAACGCGGCGTACCCCCGTCTCCGAGCCTCGGCGGGTCCCCGTCTCCGACATGATTTCGACGCCGCGCGGCTCGTCGTCGCCGTCGTTGTCTCGCTGAGGCGTATCGTTCGGAAAAGGTGCGGATACAGAAACGTTAATCGTGCAGGCTGCATCGTGTGTGTGTGTGTAAATGTGTGTAGGTGTGTGGTGGTCGTGGTGGTTTTGTAGGGAGAAAAAAAGAATTGGGAAATTTGGGGGGTGATGGAAATGGGAAAGTAAAATGGCAGCGGATACACCCGTTCAGGTTTAATCTCCACGATGGTACGTGTGGGGGGGCACGGGGTCCAGTGTGTCGGAAGGCTAAGCTCAGGAACCCGACGTTTAATGCCGGCGTCTAGAGGGAGCTGTTTCCCCCTGATGTCATTGGGTGGATCCCCTGCCGCTTGTCCAAGGTAACCCCGATGCCGACCTCGCTGTCGGGTCCGTTTCCGAAGATGCGGAAAATCTGCCGAGGACTACGACTTACACAATCTGGCTTACACTGGGCGTCGAGGTGATTGGGAATGTTGTACACCGCAAACAGGTAATCCCTTGAATGACTTCAAGCGACTCCCTTACTCTCACCTCATGCTCACAATGACACGTCGCCAAATCATCAGAAACTGTCCATACTCTCACGTCTATTGACAGGTCTAATCCGTCAGACTAAGACTGGTATCGCCTAGACACGAATAATTCAATAAAATACAAGAAGACTCGAAAAATATCATCTGCGCCCCAAAATGACCGGCCCCGATGCCCCCTTTGGTGGAAACCCGACAAACCCCCGATAGGAACCTCAAATTCCAACCGGCCGCTTTCCGTGTTCGTATCGCTCAGCCATTGTTCCTGTGATAAACCCTTCCAATGGCTCTCCAGAGACCTCAGACTCATTACTTTGCAAAATAAAAGTCCAGAAAACTTTGCAACCGAAAAAAGAAGAAGCAACAGAGAATCATGTCCGTTTTGGGAACCCTCGCCTTTCCCCAAATGTTTGTCCAAGCAGATTTTCTACCGTTGTGACCGTGTTCCAGCCATGTATGTGGGTGATTTTTTTTTTTGGAGTTGCATATTCAGATCAGGTATGTGTAAACAAAATTAGGTCAGTGTTCGTCGTCTTTTTTTCTTCTCTTTTAAACAAGTCTGGCACATGGGCCGGGATCGTCAAGTCCGTTTGGTGTCGTGATGCATGTCCGAAGCAACCGTAGACGCCGTCATCGCAAAAGATTCGTGTAGTACTGTTATCAGGCCTCCTCCACTTGCACCTTGAGGCTGACACCTCCGGGCGCGCTGGACTTGTTATCGTCCTCGGCAACTTCGCCAACGGCACTGGCGCTGGTGCTGGGCGGGCTGCTGCTCTGGGGGCTGTTGGGCTCCATAGTCAGAACCGGGGTTGGCGCGGCCGAGTTGGTGTCGGCCTGGGATCCCCCAGACTTGGACGGCGTCGTCTGCGTCGTCGCGTAGATGAGTCTGTCAATGGCGGCGAGCTGGCGGCTGGTGCTGGTCTTGCGGAGTGTCTGGAACTGGGGTCGCATCTCCTCCACAAAGGCTTCGCGTTCGGCACCCTCGAGCTGGTTCAGCAGCTTCTGAATGACGTAGTTGCCGTACTGGTCCTTCATCATCAACTGGAGCGAGCTTGTACCATCGCTCGCCTGGGAAATGATTTGCTCCCGAATGCCCTTGCGCTCTTCCGCGTTACCGTACTGGATGCACTTCTCCACAACGTTGGACGCAAACTTGTGCTTGGACAAGGTGACCAGCTGCGCAATGACAAGCTGAATGATTCTCGATCGGTCCTCAGGCATGCCGTGCTCGATGATGTGCTGCACGACGTAGTTGCCGTACTGGTCGGTGATGAGAACCTGGGTCGAGTTGTGCAGCTCAGCCAAGATGGTCTCCTTGTCCTGCTCTGTGCCGTACTCCAGCATGCGCTGAATGACCCGGCAGGCGTACATGTGGGCCGCCAACTGGCTGACTTGGCCGCGGAATGCGTCCATGACGAAGTCAATGTACTGGCGGGGAACCAGCTCGATAATCTTCTGCACGACGTGGTTGCCGTTCTGGTCCTTGACGACCTTGAGGATCTCGGGCTCCAGCTCCTTCACAAGCTCGGCCTGCTGCTCGACGAGAACGTGTTCCAGGGCCTGTGATTGTTAGCTTCGTCCACTTTGCTACGCGAATATGCACACACCTTTTGGACAACGCGGCAGGCGTACATCTGCATGGACAGGTCGACAACCTTGCCCTTCATCTGTGACGCCAAAACCTTCTTTTGGACCTGGTTGCCGTGCTCAAAGAACTTTTGGATAACGTAGTTGCCAAAGACATCCTTCATCAGTTGGATGGCGTTGGGCTCAATCTCGCGGAACACCTGATCCTTCTCATCACTGTTTGCAGTTTCGAGCTTTTGCTGGATGAAGCGCGATCCGTGCTGGTCGCCACTGAACTCGACAATGTGGCTGTAGATATCCTTCAGCTCGTATCGCTTGTTCGACTTGGAGCTGGACCTGAATTCCTCCAGTAGCAAGCTGCGGACGCCCTTGCCAGGGTCCTGGTCCTTGCTGGGCCGGATAGGCATCACGCCCGGCATCGAGTACGGCGCCATGTGCAGGCCGTAGCTCGGTAGGGGAAGCGATGGACGTCCGTAAGGGTCGAACATTTGCGGAGGGTACTGGCCCGCAAAGTTGGGAGTGTAGTAGGGTCCAGGGTAGAACGCGGGCGCCTGCGCCTGGATGAAGGCGGGAACGGGCGTTCGGCGGTCGCCATCCGGGACCATTCTCAGATCGCGGGACGACGGCCGTTGGGTCCACAGGTCAGATGCTTGAGGCGCATATGTCTTGGGGCTAGTGACAACCCGGTACTGACCAGAGGCACCGGCGATGCGGTCGGCGGAACCGCGTTTGTACTGAGCCGCCATGGCGTCGGCGTACATTTCGCCAGTGATGGCGGCGTTCATGTCGCTCCTCCAGGGCTGAGACACGGGGTTGAACTGGAAGTTCTGCGCACCGGCGGCGATGCTCTGGGCCTCGTCGAGAGTGAGGGACTTCTTGAACTGAGGAGCGAGGTCCGTTTCGTCCATCTGTCTGCCGTTGGCCATAAAGGCCCTGTTGTTGGTAGTCTGTGTGGGGAAAGAGGAAGAGTGGCCGGGGATGGCGGGACGGCTCGAGGCAATCGAGTTGCTGGGAGTGTGGCCATAACCCCCAAAGTTGTCTCGGAAGGCAGGGGGCGAATGGTGCGAGTCGTCCGACTGGCGCGAGGGAGGAATGCTGCTGTCTCTCGAGGGAGCACCCACCACGCCGAGATTCAGATAGGCGTTGTCTTTGGAACCTCGCTTCTCCTGCCTTGCGTACGAACCATCAAAGGCGCCGCCGTAGCTGGGCCCAAAGCCTGTGTTCTCCTTGTCCTCCTCCAGGTATGATTTCGGCCGTCCATTGATGAGGTTGCGTCCCTGCCCGACGGCGTTGTTGTCGAAGAAGGAATTGCTGTTGTGGATGCTGTCGCGTGTGCGATTCGGCGAGGTACTGCCTGATGCTGAACGAGTCTGGGTGTCTTGGTTCCAGGGATTCTGAGTCCACGTGTCCGCCTCCGAGTTCGCAGCGAGGGCACCGGACCCTGATGGCTGTCCAGCGAAGCTGTCTTCCGGGCCTAGTACATCACATAAAGTCAGCTTCCAGTCCATCAATCAATCATCGTCCCGGTCAACCGTACCTCTGGGGTCTCTCTTTCCTGCGCCGCCTGTGTACGTTGTGTTCCAGATGTTTTGCGAGTACAAGTTGGAGCCTGTGAAGCCGGGGGCGACGCTGGCGGCAGGCTTCTCATTCTGGCCGTTTGCCATGGGGAAGCTTCCGTACCGACCTGCTGGCCGGGCCTGGACAACGTGGCAGGTTAGCAAAGTGGCAGCCATCGGTGGAGGGTAGAAGGAACAGCAAAAGAGAAAGTAAGGCGCGAGGCAAGCTTTTTTTGAGTTGTTTGCCAGGTCTAGGCGAAGTTCCGAGCGCCGAATGGGCGACTCGAGCCAAGAGGCCATGAGGCCGCTAGGGAAGCGCAGTCTTGACACACACGGCCGCGCGCTCGCATCTTCGCGACCCGGAGCTCACCCCCATCGGACCTCACGTGGAGTAAACGGGGCAGCGACTTACGGTGGTGGTCATGTTTGTGGTCGGCCTCTGCGCAAGAGAGACGGTCGCAGAAGATGCGGTCGAGTGTCCGGGGGATGCGGAGAGAGAGGAGGAGCGAGGGTTTCCGGAGGTTGACCTTTTTTTTGGTGCGGCGAACGGGGGGGAAGTTCGCGGCTGCGATGGTGAGATCGGATGCACCTCGCTTGCTGCTTGATGCTGCTCTTTGGGTGTGTCTGTCACACAGAGGTGCTGTGGTGGCTGGCGAGAAGCGAGAGGACACAGAGGTTGAAGGGCACGTCTATGTGGCTGCACACACACACACGTAGAGGGCGCAGCTGCTTGTGGGAAGTTTTGGGTTTTCCGGTCGTGAATTATATACGATGTAGGTGTAAACTTTTTCTTGCGACAGGAACTTTCTCCAGGAATCGTCTATGGCGCGCGGACTAAAAACGAAGGGAGAACGGTGGGCGTCAGCAAAACCAGGCAGACTGGGGGGGCAGAAATTCTAGCGCGAAGCACAGGGTTGATTGTTGAGGAAAGGGTTTGCCCGCTTTAGTCGTGAGGGAGGGAGGCGAGCGAGGAGGAATAAGGTGAGGGATGAGGGTGCAGGTGTGCGTACTTGGATTATGTAGAAAGAAACAAAGCGA
This sequence comes from Colletotrichum tamarilloi, assembly GCF_030869305.1. Classification (NCBI taxonomy): domain Eukaryota; kingdom Fungi; phylum Ascomycota; class Sordariomycetes; order Glomerellales; family Glomerellaceae; genus Colletotrichum; species Colletotrichum tamarilloi. Next base: position 365,621 of record NW_026849387.1, read on the forward strand.
GTGGGCTCGTCCGGGAAGGCAAGGTATGTGGGAGAGCAATAGCGGGATGAGAGGGATGGAGGAATGTGAGGATGGGCGAGGATGAGGGCGAGAGAGATGACGAAGAGAGAGAGAGAGGGAGGAGTACGGATAATGTACGGAGAGTAAGGTAACTCTGTCAAAGGTATGTAATGTATAGAAGCGACCGGAGGCTCTTTTGATGATGTGGAAGACCAAAAATGTACAGTAATAATAGAGTAGACACAGAACAGAAAACACCCGACAGGTCAAGCGTCGCTGGTAAGGCTGATTAGGTTGATTGTTTGATGGAGCGCCCGCGGTCGGCTGGGGCGAGGGACAAGACGGGAGCGGGCAGCTAATAACTTTGTAGGAGATTTTTTTTGCGCAATCCAATATCGAGGACAAGTGTACCCTGGACCTTTGGGAAAGTCGTGGGCTACCAGCCGGGACCTAGACTTGACCTAAAAGCCTGGCCTTGGGACTGGGAGACTTGGAGACTGGAGACTCGTGTGGGAGCTGCAGTAGCTGCGACTTGCAGATGGACTAGACGGAGTGAGGCATCCACTGAGAAGAACGGAGACGGGGCGGGAGGACAGGAGGGTGGTGAGAGGGGGAGTTTGAAGGGGAGCTGACATGGAGCTTTCCTGTCTAGGGTGTGGCCCAACTGCCCCAAAGTGGCCCTCTATTCCCTCTTTCTTTCTTTCTCTCTCTCTTTCTGCTCCTCAGTCTTGAGGAGTCGAGGGGTCAGGGATGCGACCGGGGGTGCATTGGAACTGGAACTGGAACTGGGACTGGGACTGGGAACTGGTCCTAGGACCGGGACTGGAGATGGGGGCCCTGGGAGTTGGACGATGGAGCCGTGGGAAGAAGGGGGGGAGGGGACCCGACAACACAACTTCGGGGAGGCAAAGCCGCAAAATGCAGTAAGAAACAAGGTAGATAGACACCCACGACACGGTGGTAGACACCAACGGGAAGGATTGATTGATGGATGGCAGACGGGAAGGGGTCAGTCATGCGAGGGATGGGGATGTGAGGCCGGGTACGGATGGAAAACGACACACACACATTCTTGCCGGTAATTATCGTACCTCTTTTTTTTTCTGGCTTGCTTGCTTTGGAAGGGGACGCCAAGGTGCTCAACTCTGTATAGCTTGGTGACGGTGTGAATAGAGTGCGAGGTAAAGTAGAGACAAGCAATGAAGGCGGGAAAGGAGGGAGGCGAAAGGACGGGAGAATGAGATGGGAAAGATCAGAATAGGCAGACAAGGGGGGGAGGGGCAATGATAGTTTGGCCCTGCTATTGGATCCAACCCAGAGACGAGAGACGAGACTTTGCGCCGAACTTACCAAATCTTGTACTCCTGTCTTGCGAGGAATCGACAGTCGAATGTGTCTGTGTGCGAGTGGACTACAAATCCCCGGTTGCTTGCTGCCTTGCTGTTTCTTGCCTCTCGTTGCCTCCTCTATTCTCTTCTTCCTCTATCCGTTAATGAGTAGGTTGGTACTCGTTCGCGGTTGGCCTGGTTTTGTTGGCTGCCTGCTTCTCTGCTCCTCTCCACCGAGGTACAAATATTGAAAGTTTGGACAGGTGATGACGACAGGTCACAGAGCAGAGTACCAAAGGGGGCAATGCGTTCTTTTTGGGATTGTGCGTATGTGGGCGAGCGAAGAGCGTTCGTCTCCAAATGATGTGATGTGCGGCTTGACAAAAAAGCTAAATGTTCGTTTGCAGACGTCTTGAATGGACGGTTTATGCGTGCGTTCAGAGGGCTGAGGTACCGGGGCACCTTGGCGGGAGAGAATAACAGGTACCCTGACACGACCTGACGGTTGACAAAGTACGGGCTGAACTAGGCGCGCGGAGAGAAGTATCGACGGTGGAGGCAAACAGGACTTGACGTCCAATCAACCTATGGATTTGCGGAGACGGTGGTCCGGTACGATGAATGACAGAGTGAGTGAGTGACTGATTGATTGCCCTGGGTACGGAGTACAGCTACGGGCTCTCAGAGGAGCGGTTGAGCGCAAGGTGTCGAGAGAAAACGGGCCAACAGGTACCAAGTGCGTGGCGGGAAGCAATGTACAAAGTCCCCGGGGTTCGAAACGTCGATACAAGTCGGGACGAATGGTGTATGCAGTATGTCGCGTGTGTGCTTCTTGTTCTTGTCCTTGTCGCTCCTAGCTTCTATCCGTAGGTGCCTCGGTTGGTGTGTGCGTTGCTCGTGTGTGCGTGTCTGTAGTGTGCGAGTGTGTGTAATTACTAGAGAGTCGACGCTGCGTGCCCCGAGAGATATGCTCTTGGGGCTCAACTCTGCCAGAGCAAAGTCGGACTATAGGCAGAAGATGGCGGACGTTGAAGAAAAGACGGAAGATGTAAAAACAGGTAGACGATGCGGATTGGAAAGAAGAGGCACGGTGGTTCCCAAGATGATCAAATAAAGTCAGAGAAAATGGTGGATGGGTGCGGCAAGCCTCTGGAGCCCTTCTCTTTGGATCCTTGGGACTGGAATGGCGGTTTGCGATTGGTCTCCGACGGCTGGCCACAGGCACGACAGGGAGAGTCGTTGATGTTGCAATGGCACCAAACTCAAGGTGAGGTACTTGACGTTACCTCTGGCTTGGCCAAGGTAGGGCAAGCCGTAAAGCAGACAAGCACAAAGTGACCGTCTTTGAATGGTCAAAAGTTCTCCCAGACTGCGTGTACCGAGAACCGAGTGGATCGTGGATGCGGTTGTGCTGCTTCTGTCGATACAGGTGCTGCTGCACTTTGGGATAAACAACCTGCGGAAATAAACAGCAGGCCGACTGCCTGAATCACGGCGATGAGAAAGAGAGAGAGGGTCTGTCCGGGCTGAGACCGTTTTGTTTGTACAATTCATTCGATGGCGGAATCCGTACGTAGATGCTGGTCACTAGAGTACTTGGAAACATGTATCCGATGCCGCCGTGGTTTGCCCACGCTTATCTGGTCCGGAAGTCCTCAAGCAACCTAGTTGAAGGCGCCGAGTGTGCAATTTGGCTTGTCGATGCGAGAATGCAGATGCAGCGCGTTGAGCCGGGGGTGTGGCCCACTGCGGAGTAGGCGAGAGAGCGAGAGAGATTGACTGACTGACGGGACCAAGGCGGGAGACACTGGCTCGATTAACCCGTAGCTGTATCCGTAGCGTGTCCGTACATATGAGCAGAGCTAGGAAGAGCTGCAGGTCATTCAAGACACGAAGCGGAGCAAGTACGGAGACTCTTTTCGCTGGCTTCATACGAACATTCGTAGATTATGCTGAACGTCGTGGAGAGGTAAGGTACTTCGTACCCTTGAGTCGCCGGTGATCGGCGAGATCTCAGTTCTAATCTACCTTCGACTGATGGATCCTGCCCCAAGATCAGACAAGACAGGCTGGCGGCAAGCTTCTTCGTCCTTCGAGGTGAGGACGCCGTACCGTTGGCCGTCCGAGAGCTGGGTCCAGAGTCTTGAGTCTCGACCTCTGCAGGAATCTGGGCTGAACAACAGGCGGCGAGTCCAATCGAGGGAGACACACACGGACGGGGATACGCTAGGACGAGACGAGTCAAGAACAAGAAAAAGACCCCCGTCTGCCAGGGGAGGAGAAGGGGTTCTGCCGTCCTTTTTAGCGTCTGACGGGTTTTTGTTTGTTCGGGGGCACTCGTGGGCGGTGGATTGATGAGGCACGGCTCCCACGAAAGAATGAGATGCAACTGGGATTCGATGCTGACCACGCTGGGCAGGCTGGTTCGGAGAGTGGGTTATCTTGCGTGGCAGACAGATCTCTTTCCAGTGGAGGTATCAGCAGATGGCTCGCTTCTAGGCCACGCAAAAGATCGCTCTGCTCTGGTCAAAACTTCTCCACCACCTCCGCTGCACCGACGAGCTGTATCCGTAGCTGGAGCTGGCTGGTCTAATGTTGATGGGGGTCCGGGACGGATGGCGCGATGATCAATGCAGGCGAGATAATACGGACAAGGGGGCAGCTGCTGTTGAGAGACAACACTGCGCGTGTGATTGATTGCTTACAGCCCGTGGTTTGCGTAGTATCGTCTCTAGGGTGTAATACGCTGGTGATGTGATCAATAGGCCGCCCAGGCAGCACGAACCCGACAATGTCGCTTTACTCGTCTCTCCACTATTGTCGTCGTGCAGAGTACTCCGTACGCGGCAGTGAAGGAGACATCTCAATTTCTCAACAGGACGGCAACGGCACTGAGCAGCAGCACCACTTGTGGAGGACCGAATCCAGGGTCAAGGTATTCGTCCGGCGTAGCGAGGAGAACAAGCCTGGACCAGGGGTTGGGAAAGGGGACCACAAGTCTGCAGCAGCCGGGTGGGCCGCCGTGTAAGAGAAGACTGCTTGATGACGAACGGCCAGCCGTGGCTTGAATGTTTTGTTTTCTCGTCTCGTGAGGAGTAAAAAGCAAACTTGTTATTGCCTGCCTCAACGGTGGCTGAACAGGCCAATGATGATGGAATTAGGAATGGCAACCCAGGCGAACCGTGGCTTGAAGATTGACAGGTCGCCTCTACACTGCCACAACCCCGGATTTTCCCTGGTCGAGCGTCCAATGCCGTCTCGCTATCACTGCGCCGTCTCGCGTTTGATTTCTTGTCCAAAGTGTCCAGACTGGACTTCAGGGGGGCGTGGGCGATTTAGGATCAGGGGGCGGCGATATGTGCCGGAAATGTACCTGCGACTATGTTCCGGCCGAGTTCCGTGTATGATCTTCAGGGATTCTGGGGCAGAAACGACAGCCAAGTCTCTGAGATTCGAGGAAGCGAAACGGGCCACAGCAAGATTGAACACACACAAAAAAAAACGGCGCTTCGTTTCTTCAACGTGTGTTTCTTCGTTGTCTGACCGTTGAGAAGCGTTGAAGAGTGTAGGATGATCGACAAGGAGTAGAGAGGAAAGGAAAGGAAAGGAAAGGAAAGGAAAGGAAAGAGAGAAGGAGGCTCTTGTGCGATGTTACTTGCAGCCCGTCCTGTGTCACCTCGTTAAGTAAATCGGAAGGCACATTTTGTTCAAGGTAGGAAAGGCAGCATTCGCCTTCCAAGTTGGGCTACTGAATTCTGCAACAAGGCAGGCAGACCATCTTCCCATGCCTTCTTTCCTTCCTTCCTTTTGCCTTGACGTCTCACCTTACTCGTACAGTCCGAAACTTCGATTGAGAATCTGAGGAAGGAACATCGTTGCCATGTACCTCGTTTGAGCAGACTTTGCAGGTATCAAAGGCTTCCTCATCTCTATGTCTTTTATTCAACAAAAACGCGCTGATTGGCAGGCATAGGGGCATCAACAATAAGTGCAAGCTGAGGAACCGTGGCTCGTGTTTTCAATACATGATGAATCCACCAGAGCGGTGCCGTTGGTCCCGCAAGTCGTCGCTAAACATTCAACGTCTTTAATCAGAGGCAAGAAACAAAACATTCTTGTACTTGTTTGCCAAGCGTGAGTCTTGTTTTTGTTACTCTAAAGAAGTCAAGCAAGGGGCGGTCGGTGTATCATGTACTACCGTGTGGCGATGATGCGGAAAATAGAGAATAAGAAAAGAGAAAAAAGAGCCGCCAGTCTATGGGAATATCATGGACATGTTTCGTTCCTCCGTGGACCTGTTGGCTCCTGGAACGCAATTCTTATGAACAGGCATACCGGAATGCTGTAATGTTGCTGGTGGGCGCGCTGGCACGTCCTTGTTGCGCCATCCCTCGGCTGAACAAATGAGCCCGTCAACGTTTCTGCTTGGTACGAGCCGGGGCCGGCCATCTGGCCCATCTCGTCCCTGAGCTTCTCCGTCCGTCCCAACACGCCCTGTCAAACCTGCATCGGTCCCATCAGCATGGCAACCAAGAGTGTCCGTAAAAGGCACTTCACTTCTAGGCGTCATGTATTGCCATCCGAGTTCACGGGCTGGGCTGGCTGGCTGGCAAGGGCTTGTTCTAGACACCCGCGCGCGCCAAGTTGCTCCCGCTCGCCCTTCGCTTGTTTGTGTTCATCTCCAACGAGCAAATTCTCACGCAGCGTTACACTGCACTTGGAGCGCAAGCCCCTTGAAGATGTATGTCGATGACAGCGCCCGGCTCCGAGCAGAAAGCCATGGTCTTGGTTGTGGATTAGCCCTCGTGGTAAGAATTAGACGTGTTTTGTACGGAGCAGCGCCTCTTCACCCAGTGTCGTGGCCGCCGACCGCTCGTCCTTTTTTACCAAAGGTTAATATTGAGCAAGGTGCTTTCTGGCTTGCTGAGCGTTACTCTGCGACATCCCACGGGTGCAACGCTGGTACTCAGAACGTGCACTGCTGTGTCATACCGCTCCGCCTCTGCGAGCAATCTATGCAGAATTGCTATGTGTATGGAGTCAAATGGCCTACCCCCTTCTGTTCGAGCCGAGGGGGTTTCATGAAACTCCAAAGGGACTGGGACTTTCTCCCCCTTCCCGAGGAAATACCCCAAAAGACCGCCCGAAGTTTGAGTGTGTCAACCCCGGATTGGTCTTGGTCCACTCTGGCGGGGTTGTCGTTGTTTCAGTGTTTCAACTCTACCAACTTGAAAGGGCCAGTCACGACTGCTATTCATTCCAGGCGGCCTGGTCCGTCCACGTTCCTCCTTAACAGGCCTGGGTAGGGTCTCATTGGACGATGGTACGCCAGAGAGTAGGTCACGGCAGGGATCGACATTCCTCAATATCGCCTGTCCAGTATTTGGAACTTGCGCTGCGAGCTATCGCATCCCAACATCAAAGTCTGGCGGCTTGGTGACCATAGCATTGCATGAAGGCGCAAATCGATTGAGGCTCATTGCTCCAGTAGGTCGGAACGAGTGGCTGGACAAGGCCGGATGGGAGTTCGTGCGGTCACACTCTCACTACTCCGTACTCATGAACTCTCTCGTTTTGCTGACGAAATAGCATGCTGTACGACTCGTGTTGGCCGGCTTGCATGTTTCCTTCTGCTCAAGTAGCAGCCACTCGCCAAGCTGCATCTCGGTACCCTACGGACGAAGTGGTCCATGTGATCTTCACGGGGTTCCGGCGCCACAAGACATCCTATAAAAACAAAATTATGCCTGAAGAGCATACGAAAAAGCAAGTCCGAGAATCAAGCATCATCCGCTTTCGATAAACCGAACTTCTATCGTGAAGCGACAAAGCCTACTGGACGTTCGTCTGCGAGTTGGCAGACCTTATTGGGCAACAAGGGGCGTCGTTGCCTGCCAATTGCATTGGTCTGGTTCGGCCTCCGCCAGCAAGTGAGTAACCCCGAGTCGTTCTGTCCTGAGAAGAGATGCCAGCCTCTGGATCCGGTGCACGATTCTGACACCACTCGTTACCATTGAGAACTTGCTTATGGACAGTCTGAAGCTCTGCGGACACGATCAACTGTATGTCGGGATGACTTGGAGTACAGCTATTGGCTAGAAGTATATTGCTTGGCCAGCCCAGTCGCTGACCGCCTCACAGTTGCTTCTTCGCAAGGAGGGCTAAAGAAACTTGCTCCTCAATGAAGGCCTCTGCCGGCAACCTTTTGCTGAGACATTTCGGGCAAGGTTGTCCGATCGTGCAGTCACTCGCCGCTGTGTAATATCGATGTGGCCGACAGAGAGTCGTACGTGGGCAGGCAGGGTAGGTATGTCCAAGGACTGCGAGGGATCGATATCTTTCCAGACCCTTACTTGATGCTGTGGCACTTGTAATGCCGAAAAGTGCCACACCGCCTCCTGCTATGATTAGTCTGGTGCACAAGACGGTCATCGCCTCTGGAACTCGGTGGTGATCGCGCGGGGCTCTCGCAGCATGGCGACGGTTAGCTGCATTCGTACAAGGCCAAGCAAGAGTCGGAACTTTGTCGCTGACTTGCCAATGTGTGTTTCGTCGATCCTGTTAAGACTTGGTTCAAGACATGTTCTTTCGCCACTGGGCATCCTCAAATCGAGGTCTTGTGTGTCGTGATTACTGTACTGCAGATGCCTGCCAACTGAATCTTTGCCTAGCACTGGCGCCCAATCCTCAGACACCTGCTGTGCTTCACAACTTTCCTGGAAAACCGCGGCCGGGAAGTTCACGAGGTTGAGGTCGACACTGCTAGCCAAGCAGGGATGCGCGGGTTGTCTTTGGTACTTGGACAGGCTCTGGTCCGCTTCACCGCCCATCAGACTGCTTCGGTGCTGTTGCATACATGGTTTCCGTAGACTAACGCAGAACAGATGAGCGATGCATGTCCCGAATCGTCCTTTTGCGCAAGATAATCGCCTGCCAGACTGCTTTGGTATCGTTGCATGTATCGTGTTCGCAGGCAAGATGTGGCCGTGACCGCCACCTCAGCGCAAGAGCATCACGGGCGAACTGCCTCATGCGTTGTCATCCGTACTGGGCGAGTATTAGCAAGCTTCATTATCATGGAGACCCAAGATGTCGTCAGGCGCTGTCACCTGCAAGAACTCTTCATCATGCTCACCAAGAGGCTTAGCAAACGCCAGGTTGGGAACTGCCCATGGGCTTACCTCCAGTCAAGCTGCGGTTGAGGTCAAAAGTAGTCCAAATTCTCCGCTAAGAGGCCACAATGAAATTCTTGTACGTGTCAAAAACGAGCAGACCTTATTCAGGAACATGGGCAATGAGATGTGCCTCTGGACGGTGCAGCCTGATTGCGTTTGGTATTTAGGTCAAAGACCTTCTCGGCAGCGATGGCCACTCAGGGGAACCGCCACATGTCGAATATCCCACTTGGGCGACTTGTCAAGATAACATCAAACCGGATGATGATGGTTGCGGAAGTGACCCAGTGAGGAGAGTCGTTATTTGTCTCTCTGTGGCGCCGTGGTGAATCGGAGCGGACGGACGCCACAAAGGAGCGCCACATGTGGCTCGGACCATATGCTCGGTATGTTCGGTGTCGAGTTGTCAGTAGTAGTATTGCATTAAACCCGGAGGGGCAGGGGCTGTGGGATAAGAGGTGGTCGCTGCATTGAACAATGCAACGGTGCTTCACAACAAACGAGATGAACAACTCTCGTTTGTCTCCAAGGGGCAACAGCAATTCCCGGAAATCTCGTAGACGGTCCCGAAAGGGATGATCTGCGACAACAGGAGCCGGCAGGCGGAGTCGGACGAAAAGGCTATGCTAAGATCGCTACGGGCCGGGCAGGATTTTGCATTTTGAATTCTGGGTTGTGTACGAGGCTCGCAGGCGGCAGCACCGTGGTAGGCGTGGAAGACTGGAAGAGTCCATTCACGAGCTCGTAATCTCGTGTGTAGGGCAACGGGGCCATCGTGGGCCACGAGGCTCTCGCTTTGCCAGAGATGACGGTGCGGGTCGAGAGCCCCACTGGCATGGAGTGACCAGGTGGCTGCTGGAGTTCCGACGCTATTTCTGGCATCGGGACGTTGCCGCCGCCAAAAAGGTGGGAGAGGGCGGAATGAGTTAATGAAGTCTTTCTAGAATTGGGCGAGAGTCAGCAAGCAGCAAACCTGATTTGACATGTTGAATGATTGCATTCGTGGGGCCCCGGGAGAGGCCAAGACCGGATTGGGACGGACAACTTTGTCAGTCGAGGATGGTACGGATACCCGGAGACATTTAGACTGGGCAGAAGAGGGATCAAGCTGGCAGCTTTTTCGCTCGGTAGACTTGTGATGAGGGAGAAAAATACTGGTAGGCGCCGGTGTGTTATAGCTCCGTGTGATATCGAGATGAGGGCGGCAGAGGAGGAAGCGGACTGGACGGAAGGGCAGAAAAGGAAAAAGAGATTTGAGAAGCAATAGTTTGGTCGGGCGAATCCGAGAGCATTCAGAGTTCATGTTCTCGACGGGCGTTGCATTGTTATTCTCCAAGTCGTTATGATTTGTTTGTGTTGCGGCTTGCGGCTTGCCTCGAAGAGTGGAAGGCCGGGTATTGCTGACGAAGGACGCACCTTCCTTCTCGAAATGGATGTCACCACGACGCTAACCGCGTGTTCTATCCAATGGACCCACTTGCACAAGGCCGCAGTGGGTGCTGATTTGCGAGTCCAGATTGCACAGAAAAAGGGGAGTCCCAGCTTGTCGTCACAGCCGCCCAGGTTCGGAGGAGGAAGGCAAGAGCCAGGGGGGATTATCTGGCAGAATTCAGGAACTGGAGCAAGAGCAGAGCAAGAACAACTCGCTCGTTCCTGGCTGCACACGAGCTCACGGACCACGAGCCCCTGCAGGGGGTCGATGAGCTTAGTTGGGAAACGACCAACGGCCGCCCAATTATCGACGCCGTTTCAAGGCGGCTCCCGGTACCGCCCCGTTTATCCCAGGCGCGCAACGGCCTCATTGGCCAATGGCGGAAATTGCAACAGACCGTTGACGAATCGTGCGTGCCTGTCAGATGGGCTCAATCTTGGGGCGTTGCTTCCCATGTTCCCAAATCAGTCAAGTTGCTCCATGGGCAGTGCTTGCCAGAATGGAGAATTGGCCCGGTCCAGATCCACTACGGAGTGCGCCAATGGAACTATGGATTCCATGGAAGGGAAGGTGGGAGGACCGTTTGCTGTCGTCCGATGCTGCCATCTTCTCCTCTTTTCCACTCCCGTCCTGGCTGGTCCTGCTTAGTTTTTTCTCGCTTCTTTTCCAAGGCGGTAAGCAGCTTTCTCCTGAGTTTTTAGCCTCTCTGTTCGTGCCTCAGATGTTATGTATTTACCTTATCATACGCAGTACGTATAGGACGGATAACAAGTACCTATGTACTGCCTGGCTGGAGCTTCTCTCAACCCGGTCTGGCTCGGTGATGATCCCTGCCGCCTTGCCAATAGGCTGGGGCTCTAGGAAAGGATTCAATCTGTGATCACGAACCGCCCCATGCCATGATGAATGATGCCGCCCTTTTCTGTGCGCTTATGCTGTGCCTCTGCTGCATAGATCCTTGGATGCCTGGCCAGGAACGGCATGGCTCCATCGCGTCTTCCTCCCAGGCGTCCAATGCCGCCCACACTGGCACACACGCTGGGCAGTAGCCACTTACCCGCTGCCCAGTCCTAATGCAAGCCTGCGCACCAATTGTCCACACACCAACGCAGGTACCAGGCACACACACACACACACCACACCGCAGACCTCCTCTTCCCGTCTGCTCCTCACCCTCGGCGCTACCCCTGTCTCTCCATTTTCCAACCAGGACATATCCTTCCTCGTTCCCTTCCATCTCGACTTCTTCTCCTCCTCCCTTCCCTCCCCTTCTTCTTCAACAACTTTGTTCAAATCGTCGTTGTCCTTGCTGTACGTTGCAGGACCGTTTGTTGTCACTCGCTCTCTATTAGCACCCTCCTTCCAGTCACTCTCTAATACTATCCCCCCCTTGGAAATTCCGCTTGCATTCACTAAGCAGTTTTCCGTCCTATCGTTAATAACCAACCTGCTCACTACGTACCATCACAACTACACCGAAAAAAACACCCAACCCTCAAATCCAAAAATATCCACGACACACCGAGAGACAAGTGCATTTTTTAACGACTTTCGCGACGGCCTGCCACAGAGAGAAGACTTAATCCCTTACGTACGTGCCACTTCTATTTTTTTTTTTTGGGAGGCGAGGCAAATCCGCCCTTCTGGACTGGACATTCGAGGACTATTGTGTGTGTTGGCCGGTGAGAAAAGGGAGATCTGGAATGGATCTATTCCCCTTTGTGTGTTCACCAGACAATGCTCCAGAATGTCTCACCAGATGTCGGACCCTCAAACAACAAACCCCTTTCGCGGTGGCTGACAATCCCCTCCTACAGTCGTCCGCTCTTTAATAATTATACCGAATACCGCTCTCTTCTTCGACTCGCACCAAAGAAAAGGGATATTTGCAGTAATAATCAGACCCGCTCACGACCAACACAATGCCTTCCATCCAAAACCTCATCTCCCGCAACGCCCCTGGCGTTGTCACCCGCGACGTCGATGGCGGCGACACTCTCAACCTCATGATTGTCGTTCTCGCCTTGATCTTCTTCGCCCTCCTCCTCGTCTCCACACTCTTCCTCATGCGCCGCATGCGCAGGCAACAACGCCGAGAACAGATGCTTCCCACCTATCAAGAAGTCAAGGGCGGCGCCAGAAACCACCACAACCTCACCATCCAGACAAGTCAAGACGGCCGCTCAAGTGTCCTCTACATCGGCCAGGACGGACGCTCGCCGATGCTCCAGAACCCCCAGTCCGCTCCCCACTCCCCCGACAACGTCCCCGAGATCCACATCACCTTCCCCGACGAGCAGGATGAGGGCGGCCGCCGCAAGAGCGGCCGTGTCCTCGTCGTCCGCGTTGGCGATGGCGGCTCCGTCGGCCTCGAGCCCGTCCGCGATGAGCAGCTCCCGGCGTACGAGAAGGATAGCAAGTCGCAGTTTTATTCTGTCGATATCGACTCAATCGGCGGCCTGCGGGAGAAGGAGCGCTTCAACTAAGCAACCAACAAAACCAAAACTTATCAAGTGTCCAACTTTTGCCCGGACAAACTTCTTCTGTACAGATCGGTTCCCGCTGTACAAACCACTCAGCATTTTTCTCAACATGGCATGGCGTTCGACGACACACACTTTTATACCCTGCGCACCGGGATGACTTTCTGTCCTTTGCATGGTCCACACACACGGGGATTATATCACCGCCTGTGGAGTCAACACGCATCGGCATTGGGAAATGGCTCGGGGCGCAACTCTTACGTATATAAACTTAACGACTACCCCCGGGAAGCCCGTCTCGCGGTGTGAACGAAACCAGGAATCACCGTGTGGTGAAGGCGAATGCCGGGTTGTAGAATATTTGTATATTCTAATGCTGTATAATTTCCTTCTGTCCTCTAAACAATTCAAAGCAAATGATGACCCATGGCTTATCGCATGCCCCCGTGCTACCCCGAGTCTGTCGATCCTGTGAGACCGTGTGCCGCCCTACGTTACAGCCACCCCGCATTGGCAATATTTGCCGGAGGTCCGACGTCAATGTTTATTGTCATTGGGCTAGTAGCCGCTCCTGCGGCACGGTACCTCAAAATGCGGTAGGCTGCAGAGAAGCAGCTTCAATCGACGAACCGGCTTGTTTCGCAGTTGGTGTTTGGGGGGAAAGCGTTTGGACCATGGGATCGGCAAGCAAATGATTTGCGACGATCACCCATCAAAAACCCCCGACTCGTGCTCCAACAAACGGACGCGGTACTGGCCCGATCCCGGCACCGCTGGGTACGGACCACCCTATTGTCTCCACTCATCGCCGGATCTCGCCGGATAATCGCAGCGGTTGTCGGCTGTGCTACGGACGACGCGCATCGCCGTGTTGAACCTCATCCGACCAGTGAGGGTCTGCGGTTTGGGATAGTGAGTGGATTATTATGGTGTCCTCGTGAAAGAAATGACAAGGCTCTTGATTTGCTGTTGATTATATCTAGAAGAGACTTTCCTGCTCTCAATTTGCGAGCAGTGCGACAACGTCAATCCGCAGCGTAAAGTGTGTAATAGACAGACCTCTCGCGATGGCACCCTCGTCAGATATCCCACCTCCATATGAACAGCCTGCGAAGCCCAGCGGGCTCAAGGTGGACAAGCCAAATTTCATCATCTTCATGCCGGACCAGCTTCGCTACGACTCACTCGGCTGCAATGGCAACAAGGTCACGCATCACCCTCCCCTCAAAAGTGAACCATCGTTGCAACATCACTAACGTTCTGACAGGCCGTAAAGACGCCCAACATTGACCGCTTCGCGGCCGAGGGCACCCGCTTCACAAACTGCTTCGTCCAGGCCTCCGTCTGCACGCAATCCCGGTGCAGCATGTTCACGGGCAACTACCCGCACGTCACGGGCCACCGCTCCCTCGAGAACCTCATCAAGCCGTGGGAGCCCAACCTCTTTCGTTCGCTCAAGGAAAAAGGAGGGTACCACGTCGCGTGCCTCGCGCCGAGGGGCGATACCTTTGCGCCGACGGTGACGGAGCTGTCGCTGGATGAGTATGGGTTCCTCGAGACGCCCGAGTTCGTGCCGCGGTTCGCGGGTGGCGGGAACAAGGAGCCCGAGGATAAGGAGGATATCTGGAAGAGGCTGTTTTACAAGGGATTGAGGAACAATGAGGAGGCGATGGATTATGATGATGCTGTTGTAAAGGGCGCGTTGAAGTGGTTGGAGTGTCCGCCGACGGATAAACCTTGGGTTTTGTTCATGCCGCTTATTTTCCCGCATTGTCCTTTTCAGGTGGAGGAGCCGTATTTTTCTATGTATGATCGCGGTGAGATGGGTGTGCCTACGAAGCCAGACGATAAGGTGAGTGCACTCCTGGGGGACGCCAGAGACTATCGCAGCTAACGGACTATTATCAGACCGGCTACGAGCCTCGCTACATGCAGCTCAACCGCGAGCGCTACGGTACCCACCGCGCGACGCCCGAGATCTGGGCCGAGGTGATGGCGACCTACTACGGCATGATCTCCCGTCTCGACGACCAATTCGGGCGCGTCGTGGACAAGACGAAGGCGCTGGGCCACTGGGACTCGACGGTGACGCTGTTCTTCACGGATCACGGGGAGTACCTCGGCGACCACGGCATGATTGAGAAGTGGCCGTCGGGCCTCTCGGACTCGCTGACCCACGAGCCGCTGATTGTCGGCGGCTGCGGGCTGCCGCGGGGCGTGGTGTACGACGAGATGGCGGAGATGGTGGATCTAGTCCCGACGGTGCTGCAGTTTGCGGGTATCGGGGAGCATTTTCCTCACTGCGGCGTCTCGCTCGCGGAGGTGTTGACCTCGGCGGACGCTACGATGAAGCACAAGGAGTTTGCCTTTTCCGAGGGCGGGTTCCTGACGAGCGAGGAGCCGCTGCTGGAGCAGGCGCCGTACCCGTACGATATCAAAGCCGCCTTGCAGCACGAGGACACGACGATTGTGGGCAAGAGCGTGGCCTGTCGGGATAAGGAGTGGACGTTCGTGTATCGGCTGTACGAGCCGGCGGAGCTGTATGATCGGGCTGGGGACCCGGGGGAGCTGCATAATCTGGCTGAGGTGGGCGAGTATCAAGAGGTGAGGAGGCGGATGGAAGGGGTTGTGTTGCGGTGGATGGTGGCGAGTAGTGATTTCTTGCCGTGGCAGAAGGACCCGAGGTTTCCTGCTGTGGAGATGGAGAGTGTTGCGGATCAGTTTAGGAGACGGGGCGGACGGTTGGAGAAGGACGTTGAGTGTTGATTTGATTATGATAGAAATTGCTATTGATGTGATCAATTCGCCGAATGAAGCGACCCGCTAATACCGGTGCTCCGGACACGATCTCCACCTTTCGCCGGGCTCACTTTCGGGGTGGGTCACGGTCGTCCCCGCGGCCGGAGACTTTTTCCGTTGGGTTCCGGCTCTGGTTTCGGCTCGACCCTTTTTTCTAAACGCGACACGGAACATGCAAATCCAAAACATCGGCCTCACGGAAACCCGACGGCTGGGACTCGAGAGGTCTGGATTCTTCACTTTGCTCCACTATATAAGGTCGTCGACGCCCCCCTCCTCCCAGCACCGTCCGGTCGCTGGCGGGCAGCTGAGATGTGATTTGTGTTCTTTGTCGCCGGCTATTCGTACCTCGTACAGTGAGATCCGCTGGATAGGACGGCACCTGCAGGTCTGCCCACGCCGTCCTGTGCGGTTCGGGACCTGTGCTGTGTGTTATGTTTTAGCCGCCACAGTGGGCGCAGGTGGCTCCCGCGTCGTCGCAAGTTTCCTCGACACATGTGCGGTAGCATCTATTCTGGGCAGCTGCACGACAATATGTTTACGGGCAGGCATTCTTGGTCATCAAAATGTTCCATCTGCACATGTCCTCAGCGGGGCAGCCAAGGCAGCATCCACAGGCGAGAATGTGAAGCCCGTCCCACTCCATAGTCCGCGGGCTCAGGTTGGCTCGACTGAGGCAGAGAAAGGTAAGTCAATCCTGACGACACTCACCAAAAAAGGCCACGGCTAAAAGGTGGCCGCGGCCACCACCATCTCCTGCAAGCGTACCTAAATTTTAACTCTAACCCACTTGCTGTTATCCCTTCTTGTGCCTGACATTCTCCCACAGAATCGGTTTGGAAACACTCCACAACCGCCATGCAAGAGAAGGTAGTTTGCTGGGGACCCTACGGCCAACTAGCCAAGGGGTTCATACCTACATACGGACCACTGGAGCAGGCTACTACTTGTCAACGGCGCCGTGTTACCAACAAAATAGTGGCAGGCCAAGGAGTACGGCTATTCCGCACCCATACGAAGGCTATCCCGCACCCATACTAGGCCTTATTTAGTAGAAACTGGGGCTACACAGCCTCAATATGCATTTTAGTAATAACACTACTATAGAAATTACTACGTTAATAATTACGAGTTTATAACTACTTAATATATAATTATTTACTAAATTAACTATTATAATATTAAAATTGCTACTATTACCTACCTAGGCTCGGGCTAAGCTAATTTTACTAGTTACCCCCCTATTACTTATTATATTATTAGCTTAATTACCCTAATTATAACTACGGTAGAAGTATTAACGAGGCTACGAAGTAGTAGTACTACTACTAATTTAACAAAAAGGGTATATTATAAGGGCGGTAAAATTATTAAAAAGAGTATTATAGTAGTAGTTAAGGTTACTAAAGTCTTGCTATTTTAATAATTAACTTACTAAGCTATAAGTTAATTTAGGTATTAATAATAAAAGTAATAGTATCTTATAATATACTAACTAATTACTTATTAATAGCCTTAGTAATAGTCTTTTGTTTTTTTTATAATTATATAGGGGCTAGCGTAGGGACTAGCGTAGGGGTAAGAGTAGTACTTCGACGTAGTAATAGGTTGTATTTAAAAATAAAGGGCTCTTTTAAAATAAAATTATTATATAAGCTAAGGGTAATATTCTAACCTTAAAAGGGTACGGTAGGCCTATTATAGAGGGTATTATTATTAATAATAATCGGGGTAAATTATTAATAGTTAATACGTAACCTAATTATTTTTAAATTAGCCTTACGGGTTACTTTATAGAGAGTAATAATCGTAAGCTAGAATAAGGTAAAAAAAGTTAATTAACGTTTTTTTAATAAAAAGATTAATATTAATATATTAGATCCTAATTTAACTATTAGTAATAATTAACGTTATTTTTTATAAATAACCGAGCTAGGTTACTTAACTCTAGACAGTTAAGGAGGTTATAATAATATAGTAGGCCCTATTAACTTAAGAAGGTACTAGTATAGGGAGGTAAGTACTTTATATAAAACTAGTTATAAAAGACCTTATTAATAATACGTAATTAATATTAGATTTAATCGAGTACTTAGAAAGAAATTATTAATAAAAGATTCCTTATTATAAGTATATTACTATAGCCTATTTTAATATAATATTTTTATTTACTTACTTTTTTTTTAAATTATACTTCTTTTACGTAAACTATTTTAATAATAATAAGTTAAAGACCGTAAAAATTAAAAAGCTAATTACGTAAATATAACTTTAACTCGTAATAAGTAAATTCTATACGTAATATAATTTTAAAACCGTAATTCCGTAAGTAACCGACGTAATAAATATAAAATTATTTATAAAAAGGTAAATAAATAGCCTCGAGGTATAAAACTATTCGTAATTACGTAAGATTAAAAATTTTATAAAATATAGCTTAGTAATAATTAAAATCTTTTTTAGTCCTAGTATAAACGCACGCGTATTAAGTTTTAAGAATTCTATTAGGCGTTTATTTATACGAATTTAATAGTAGAATTAGTATAATTAAAGGCCGCGGAGGTAATAGAATTAGTAAATTAATTAAAAATAAATAATCGTTATTAACGGGTTATGTTAGTTAAGGTAATTCGTAAGTTAAAAATTAACTTAGCGGGCTAGCTATAAAATCCTTACTTTCCGTAATCTCCGCCCGGTTAATTAACTTTTAAAGATTTATTAAATTTATATTAATAAAATTAAGCTAACTAGAGCTTTTTAATTACTCTAGTACCCTATTTTAAGGAGTAGTTCTAGTATTAAGTAATAAACTTTTTAATATTAATATGCGAGGCTAAAAAGTAGCCTCGTAAGAATTTTAAATAGCTACGGATTCCTCTTTATATATACTATCCTACTTTTACTTAATATTTAATACTATATTTTTAAGAATATATTAGAAATAGATTTATTATAGTATATTTAAAAATACTGCCCTTATTACCTTTTTTAGCGTATTATCGAAGTTTATAATAATTACTTTTAGTTATAGAATTTCTCTTTTTTTATATACTAATTTTAATTAACTTAGTACCTATTTAAAAGTTTTTATATCTTTACTTAATACGAAATAAAAAGCTACGTTAAATATAATATAAATAAAAGTCGTATTATTAATTTAAAAAAGTAGTATATTAAAATAGTTAACTTATACTCTTAATAAGTTTTAATAACTTCTAACTATATAATTACTAACTTTATAAGTATTATTTATTATAAATAATTTAGGGTTCTTTTTTTATATCTTAAAGTATTATATATATATTTAAAATATACTATTAATTTTACTCGTCGTAGGGCTATAGTAAATTATTAAAAATACTATATCGTTATTCTCGTTAAGTACTTATAAAAAGATTTACGTTAAAAAGAGCGGGCCGTACTTATTTTATTATAGCTTTTACTAAGTATTCTTAACGTTATACTATTTAACGAGTATACTTATAGAATTATAGATTTAAATAGTAATATAAATAGAAATAAGTTTTCTAGTTATTAATAATAACTCTACTATAACCCTAACTATCTCTTTACTAAGCTCTTATTAACTTAGCTCGTAAAAGATCTAGCTTAATAAGTATAATTCCGTTATTAATAATTCGTAATTATACTTATTATATATTATACTTACCCTATACTTATTTTATAAATTAAAATATTAATATATACGAGCCCTCTATAAGTAGCCCGTTTTTAATATTATTATTTATTACTACTTAGTTACTAATAGCCGCGGCTAACTACTGCGCTTATATATAAAATTTAAATAAAATAAAAAGCTATTTTACTACTTCCTTAACTTTAGCTTATTTACTCTATAACTAAGGTCTTATTAATATAACCGAACTTTTATAAAAAGGTCGTTAATTAAATTATTTATTAAATTTATTAAAAAAAGCTTAAGGGAAATATAAAAAAGTAGGAATTAGGTAGTTAAATTAATATAAAAATATCCTAATATAGTTAATAAAAAAGCACTATAATAATTATATAATTACGTTACTTAGGCTAATATACGGGTAACTTAGCTATTAGAATTAGCCAGAGCTACTTAGTATAGTAGCTACCTAATTCTACCCACTATTTCCCCGAGCGGGCCTAGTATAGGTGCGGGATAGCCTTCGTGTGGGTGCGGAATAGCCGTACTCAGGCCAAGGCTCTCCCGCTGATCGGCGTGTGTCAGTTGTTTTGTCTGACCTCCAAATCCAGGCCCCATTCCGTTTTGTCTGCAACGCCACCCCTTTTTTTTTTTTCCCTCTCCCGCCCACCATCGCTTTACGGGGAGTGCTGGGGTGCACTCGAGAACTCAACCCCAGCGTCCTGCAACACATCTGACACGAGCGCACAACCCCCTTGAACGCCCATCAACGAGGATCTTGACACAAGAAACAATCGCAGCGCTGCAACCTAGCGCCATCCTTTCCGTCCCCCCCTTTTCTTATGATCCTACATACCTTACCAGCGAGCATCAATCATCAAACAGCGCCAATGTCCAATTGGGTCGCGGGAAGGGGTTACAGGGGATTGTCGTCCTTCGCACCATGAGTCGCTTAACCCTTCCTCGTTACAAGACAACCTTACTAAAGTTACCGAGGGTTACATTCGTCAAAAGTCTTGTTTCTCTCCATCCTGGGGTTCGCCATGGGCCATGGTCCACCGTCCATACTCCAATGATCCCATGGATGATGGACCAGGGAAAAAAGACAAGAAAGAAAAGTGTTAGACGGAACCCGTGGACAGCTTCATTGGCAACTCAGAGTTCCAACGCAATCGACCATTCACACAAACATCCAGACCTCAAGACAGGGATCCGGGCCCCAAGAAGCTCGCGGACCTTGTCACGTCTTTCCCGCAAACCCCATCACCATCCGTTCTATAGTCTATGGGGTCTGTAGGCTGTGAGGTGTGAGTTATCCCTCCTCCTCCACCCATGCTCCAATCCTGTTGCTCCCCCGCGAGCATCCCAAACGCTGGTCCAGCCAGCGCCGAGAGCTCGAACCCCGTCCCGCGCATGCATGCATTTCCAAAGAAGAGTCGAAGCGCCCAGGGTTTGCTTCTGAAGCTTGCTCAAGTTTTCCGTGCTTGCTTATTGCGTGCCGTATCTTGCCATATTGTGTGTCGAGCGGTGCGGATACTTAATATCTATTCGTCCCACTTTCAATCATTCAAGCTGTGCCGGGAGTCCGATTATCATAGATCAATGGGACGAAAGTGAGCGTGTGTTCAACTCTTCCTCTTCTCTTCTCCCATTCCTTCTCCTATTCTCCCCTTTTTTACTGTTCATCCTTTCATTCTTCACTTCTATTCGCGCGTTGTGTAGATCACGACCCGAAGATATCATTCTCTTCTAATACACACACATCTCTCCTCCATCATCATGAAGCCATCACTTGCACTCCTGGGCGCCGGCTCCGCCCTCGCCTTTCGCGAATCCAAGGTCATCTCCTCAAGCTCCGGCGAGATCTGCATCTCCTCCCAGCTGCTCGCCGCCTCCTCCAACAACGGTCCCATCTGCCGCAACAAGGAAGACCTCCTCGGCGGCCGCGCCGACCAGTTCCCCTTCTCCTCAGCAGGAACCACCTCCGCGCCCTCGGGCTCCGCGTGGACGCACACCTCGCCCTGCTTCAAAAACGGCACAGAGGCACCCGAATTCTGCATCTACCACGCGGCCAACTACGGCGGCAAGGGGATATCCATCATCACCGACGCCGACCGCGCCGCCCACATCACCCGCAGCTGGGGCTTCACCAGGCCCGAGGAGCTCGAGGGCTCGAACCAGCCGCTGCCCAAGTTCGAGGTCGCCAAAGTGCCCGGCAAGGACTACGGCCTGGTCGCCTCGCTGCCCATCAAGCGGGGCGAGATCATCCTGCGCGAGACGGCGAGTCTGCTCATTGACTATGCGGCGTTTAGCCACATCCCGCCCGACGAGATGAAGAAGATGCAGGCCCACGCTGTGGATTTCTTGCAGTTCAAGCACCGCAGCCAGTGGCTCAACATGTCGAGCCACGGCTACCACGGCGACCACCTGTCCATGGTGGACAAGATCCTCGTGACCAACTCGTTTGATGTCGAGATGGACGATGCGAAGCGCGATGATGACTTTTACGCCGTCTTCGTGAACAGTAAGCTCCCCCCCCTCCTCTGCCCCTATTTACCCTTTTTCCCTGCTTCTTGTAGGTCCCTGCATGAGCAAACACGGCTAACACGGCACCCCAGCATCCCGCATGAACCACGACTGCCGCCCCAACGTAGACTACTGGTTCGACCCGCGCACCCTCACCCAGCGCACCGTCGCCATCCGCGACATCATCCCCGGCGAGGAGCTCACCCTCTCCTACATCGACCCCATGCAGACCCGCGCCGCCCGCCGCGAGCGCCTGCACTCCACCTGGGGGTTCCACTGCTCCTGCCACCACTGCACGCAGCACCGCCTCAAGACGGACGAGTCGGACCGCCGCATCGAGCAGATCGCCTCCCTGCGGGAGGAGTTCAACGACTACACCCCCGCGTCCAGGGCGACCCCGCAGATGGCGGAGCTGCTGATCTCCTTGTATGAGCAGGAGCACAACTGGAGCTTGTTGACCGAGGCGTATACCCTCGCCGCGATTGAGTACAACGGCATCGGGGAGCCGTGGTTGGCGACAAAGTACGCGCGGATGGCGGTCGAGTATGGGCTCACCACGCTGTGGGAGGGCCACGGAGATGTGATTGAGATGACCAAGCTTGCGGAGGACCCGTGGAGCCATTGGAGCTGGATGCTGAGGACGCGCAAGAGGTACAGCTGGGGACCCGGGCCCAAGGTTGATTTGAACGATGACGATGACGATGAGTGAGGTGTGTGGGGTCATTCTTGAGTGTTGCCCAAAGAAACGGCTCACTGTAGATGTGTACGTACGCGTGAGATGATTATATCTGGTTCATGGGATTTCAGGGTAATGGCGTCTGGGACAACGTGGCGTTTGGGAATCTGGAGAGAGCTACTCTTTTCAGCATCAATAAGATGAAAAAAAATCAAATGATTTCAAATTACTTCATCTGACCTATGAGATGGTGAATGAGAATGGCTATCTACCTAGTAAGTATGGACCTTCTGTCACGTATGGGAACGCATCTTGGCTTATTCATCTCATGAGAGATCTCATTGTAAATCTATTACCTGCTTCTGAGCCTTGGATTTCATCTCTCATGAGAAAACTCATTGTAAATCTCATAGCTGCTTCCACGACTCAGATTACACTCAGCCAATCATAACCACCATGATTAAGAACCATCAGATTAAAGCCCACCCATACTCTGCATGTCATGCAAGTTTGAACCAGCCATCGAGGCGGTGTCAGCACTGGGCTACTGCTGGTCACAGCACGTGTAGCAGAACCATCTCATCCTGAATCATGACACAAGACCGGGGAAACCCATCACGAAAACGAAGTCAAAAAGGAACAAAACAAAGAGACCAAGTGTTCGAATCGTGTATCGCTCATTCAACGTATCTACCAAGAGTCGCACCACTCTGGTATAGCCTCCCCTTCACCCCGCTGAGGTCTCGCCCTCATCCTGGCTTGAGTCTATTAATACTGCCCGCTTACCCCTTCCCTGAGATATAATCATGACGCCGTGAAGAGCGGTTCCGGACCCTGGGTATCATGAACCAAGTGTAATGAGAGGAGTACCAAGGAGAAATCCCAAAAATCTTTCGAGAACGCCACAAAAACTCCGTCCTTCCAAAAGTCGCAAAAAAAGAATGCCCGCACTGATATTTCTCAGACCCGAGAAAGAAAGAGTGCTCAAAAAGTGAGTGATGGCAGAAGAGGAGCTTTACCGTCAGTATGCCAAGCCATAGTGATGATGCGAACTTCGAGCTTCCTCTCCTGCCGGGCCGCCACCTCGACCCACGCCTCCACCGTTCGCTCCCATGGCCTGAAATCAAAGGTACTTGTCCAAGTCAGGTAGGCCTTCTCGTCGTCCTCGATCTTGTACTCGAGCTCATGCTTGCCTGCCCACATCAGAGGCCGCTGCTTGATGGTCATGTGCTTCAACTGGGGCATCGTAGACGCCATCCGGGCGGCGGCGAGGGATATATTCTGGCGGAAATCGACTAGCTCCGAGGATTCATTGATATCGTCGCTCTGCTTGTGCCACTCTGTATTGTACCAGATAGATCCATAAGAGATGTAGAGAGTCTTTAGCAGCCAGAACTCTGGGTGATACGAGCGGTTCGCCAGGAACGGCTCGGTATCGTCCGTTCCCATGGGCCAGTGAGGACGCAAGAATTCTCTGATACGCACGACGTTGGTGACGCTGAGCTCCTTAAGATGATGAGCGGCACGCCGGAGCTTTTCACAGAGCTTGGCACCGCTGTCGCCTTCAGCAAGCGTCTCGTGGGGGATCTGGCGCCACGATGATATCGTATTGGACATGATGGTGAGAGATTCTAATGAGGTGGGCCACTTAGTCATGGAACCGGCGAATTCTGGCCAGTGTTAGTGAGGGGACCCGGAGGGTAGCAACATCATCATGGAACGCACGGTTGAAATGGATTTTGCGGGTTTCCTTCTTGCGGTCCTTTGTGATGTCGAAATTGGCTGTTCGCAACCCGGGCAGCCGGGCGATGATGTCGGCATGAGCGGCGGGCATCAGCGCCCGGTGGTTCTGAGGGCTCACGGTGAATGACCTTATCACCTTAACCACAGGCAGGTGGTTAACCCGGTCAAACTCCTCATCCTGGCCGACGAAATCGATCCAAGAGTCGGCGAAACGCTTTTCGCCGATATCTTTGATATTCCACCTGCGTCGTTGCCATAGCTCAAAGTTGGCGTTGCGGAGGTCACTGGGTGAAGAGATGCTTAGTGAGAAATCGATGCCGTCACGGGTCGCATCCTCTGGTTTCCAGGAATTCATGATGCCAAATAGACGGTAAAATGCAAGAGTAAAGCACGAGTTATTCTCGGCCTTATCCTCCCAGGTCTCCTTCTTTTCGCAGGGATCATTGTCGTAGGCGGGCAGGTCGACGTGTAGGTTGATCCGCTGGACGAGTTGGCGGCGAGAGCCGACCATGGAAGACTCAAAGTCGTCAAGATTGGCCAGGGTGACTTTGAGGACGGAAAAGTTGGAACGCTCGACGATGGCCTGCCACTCCTTGCAGACCAAGGCGTAGTCGGCGAGGGAATCGGACTCATCGCCGTAGCGGCAGTCAGCGACGGCACACTCAACAACGGCTGTACGGAGTTCTGGCGGTAAGAGACAGAACTTATCCATTCTGCTCGCGGGCACCTCCAATACCGATACTCCGGAAGCGGACATGGTGGAAGGTGAGAGAGAGGAATGAATAAAGACTGTTTTTCCCGGCAAAAAGAACGAGTGAGGTTACGGGATGAGACGGCACGACGTTGACTTGAGTTCGGCTGTAGCCCGCCCAGTCCGCTGAGGCTGCAGTCGGTAACTGTCGGTCAGAGCAAGGTCAGGTAGGGCGTGGGCTTGGGTTGGGTAGGGGCGGGGAGGAGCGCACCTGATCAGAATGGGAAGGAGGGGACAGAAGGGTACATGTCGAGCCGCGAGCGTTTAGCCTGGCAGGAGATGTTACTCAGATGGACGAAACCTCAAAGTACCCGTCCGCTCGTTTGTTAGCGGTGATGTGACTGGGTGGTGGTACTTTGTAATAATCGGATAGGTAGTAAGGAAGGTAGGTAGTCACGAAACCTGGTACGAATGGCGGGTGCGGGGTGTCACGGGCAGTTGCTTGTTGGAGGTGGCGGATGGCAGATGGCGCCGGATGGCCTTGGGGATGAATCTGTACTCGAAGCAATTGTTCTGCTGTTCTCCTTTGAACCTGTCGTCTTCAAATCTGCAAGACGTTGCGTTTGTACGATGCCCCCAAACGAGATTCAAAGGCAAGGGAGACCGCCATACCTATGAGAGAGGCGGTGATAGAGGGGTACGGTGTACTCCCATCAAGGTACCTACGCACATACGGGTAAGGTACCTTGGGGTCTGTAATCGCTTCCCCAGTCAAGGTGTCTTATCGAAGTGCATCCTGCTAGGTACCTAGGTACCTTACCTTACCTATCTCGATATGCTCCACTTTCTCTATCGATAACAATTAACACAAGGGATAGCGCGGGAACGATAAGACTTCCGTGGGGACGCTGGTGGTTGACTTCGGTCCCTCAGGATTCAGGTTTCTTCAGGGTCCATTCCCGTTCCCGCAGATTAAAGGGATGGGGACTGTCCAGTTTCGTCGTCTGTTCGGATGCTTCCATTGTCAAGCATAAATCAAACACGAGCCGATCTTCCATCCGCAACCTGTTCTTCCATACCGTCTTAGGAATTTCCTGGGAATGAATTACTCACATCTCAGCCTGTCTCGTCGCAGGCCACTTCACCGCCAAGGCCTGGCCCCAGCCAGTGTTGCGGGCTGGAACCAGCCTGGTCTGGCGCGCTGTATTACCCGATGGCACCGGGTTTCACTGTGACTCTGGGCCACTGACATGTCTGCACCAACGACCTCCACCGGTCCTGGAGGCGGGGCCATCCTGAGGCTTCAGACCTGGCGGGACCTCTTCAGAATGCAGATTCTAGTGGGGTGAACCTGACCTGTAAAGTGTTCCAGCGGGATCCTCTCTGAATCAGGGCTAGTGCGGGGTTGCTGCTGCGCCCACTGCTGGCATTTCTGATCCTGTCGTTGACTGCAATCGCCCGCCTCAGTCCCCCCCCTTTCGTGGAGTGGTGAGCTGCTGGTGAGGTGCTAATTATATTGCCTGGTGGAGAGAAATTGGAGTTGGAACCCTGCCGTGCCTGCCTAGGTCTGAAGTGTGGTCCTCTCTCTCACGCCTTCCCTTCCGTCTCTCAGGTGCTGAAAGCTCCGATGACGAAACAAGAACTGGCGCAGTCAGTCTCTTTTCTTCTTTTCTTCACCCCATCTGCCCCCCTCCTTCTGCCGTCTGCCGAGTGTTCATCAAGCCCAGACTTTTCTTCAACGACCATCGACCAACCCCTCCAATGTCACAGAGGTCATTCGAGTAGTTGAACACCATGATTGAAGCGACAAATCCTCCTCTTGCCATGGCCGACAAGCCCAGCGGCCTCCAGGCTCTGCGCGAGTCTAAGCCACCCGCCACAGACACCTTCACCTACCTGACCATCATTGGCGAGGTCCTCTCCCCCGAGATCCTGCCTGACCTGAACGAAATCCTCCAAGACACCCAGCTCACCCAGGATATCGGATGGGACTTGGTCGAGATGCTTGTGCCCGTTCAGGGCAGTCAGCAGTGCCTCAAGACCATTGCTCAACTGGGCAACCCGCGCGAGGTCATTCTTAAGGTCCTCGAGGTTTTGGAAAAGACTGTCGAAGAGGCCACCGACGAGGAAGACGATCCCGCGACGACGGCGACATTCGTTCACCTGGTCGGCATGTTGAGCATCCTCCACAAGCGATTGAACGTCGCGCGCCCCTCTCGCTTCGTTCACACGACCCTTCAGAGCGTCTACCGCACCTACCATCCCCGCAATCCCGAAATGACGGCTGCAGTCATTGCCCTCGTCCGCTCCCTTTCTGGCGATAAGCGCCCGCCGCTCCCTACCCGTCAGTCCAGCAACAAGCTCGACACTCCCTTTACGAAGAGCGATCCCACAAAACACGCACCGGACCCCGAGGCCGCACACAAGCAGCAGTTGGCGCCGACGGATCCTGACACGACCAAGAGACTGCTCCAGTCCTTCATTACCTGCATCATCGAGGCCTACGTCAACTGCACCGGCATGGAATGGGCCTCTCGCCTGCTGGAATTCTACAACCCAGAGCGTGTCGTGATGCGCAAGAGCGTGTTGCGAGCCTTTAAGGAGGACGATGATCTCTTGGCGAGGGACGCTCTGGTTGGCCAATTAGTCGTATGTACCTTCGTCTGATGTTGCTCGGACGGACGAACTCGCTAACAAATAACCCAGGCACTTGCAGGAGATCTCGGCTTAAACAGAGTGCGTGCTCTTTCCGTCAAGGACATCTTTGAGGGCTCCATCCCCAACAGCCCGCTAGCAGTCGAGACCGATGACCTCAGCCCCGACAACATCAAGCTTTCCACCGGAGGTGTCTGGTGCCTGGTTGCATATTGGCTCTTCTCAGCAGAAGTTTTCGATGCGGACTACGAACAGGTCCAGATGACCATGTTCCCCGATCATGTCAAGCTTCTCGAAAATTTCTTTGGTGAAGACCCGCAGTCGCGCATCGTGGGAAACCCTGGCACCACCGAGGCTCTCGTCGTAATGGGACTCTGGCTAGAGAACTACAAGCGCATCTCACCGTCAGAAGGCGACTTCATGCCCTACCACCATCTTCTCACACTTGTCTCTGTGTTCCACCCGACACTATCAGTTCGAAATGTTTCGACAACCCTCGCGGGCCTCGTCCTGCATGACGACCCCGACGATAGCGACCGGCTCAAGATCTTGGAGGATCTCCTTGAGAACTGTATCTTCTCCGCTCTGCAGGCCTCTGCGGTGACGTGGTTGCGAGAAGAATTGATTGTGGCTCAAAAACGCAAGCTCACAAACAGATTCTCGACAACAGATGCAGTCGAGACTCTGCAATATGTCTTGTTCCCCAACATGGCATTCCTCAAAGAGCAGTCCGTTCCCGAAATCTGGGAATACTGGGTGCAAAACTTCCCCTTCCACCTGCAGGTTGCCAACTTTGCGTACTTCCTCTTCGCCGGCACCAGCTTCCAGCACTTGGTGCCGGCTAGCATGCCTGGCGCCGTGGAGCAGCGCTATGTTGAGCCTCTGCTACACGCCGTTAAGACTTTGCAGACGGCTCTGGAGAAGAAGGAAGTGGATGATCAGGGCCAGGGCGAGGAGGTTAAGACACAGCTCGACATTCTGACGATGCGGTTGAAGAGCTTGCCTCTGCAGTAAAAGGTGCTGTTGTTGTACATTGGACGCTGGATATCACGGGTAGCCCCGGCGCGGGTAAGCCGAGATGCTCTGTGGTATGGGCTTTGCATTTTCGGGAGTAGGTTCATGGCGGAGTCTCTTATGAGTTACGAATTACCTTGGCTGCTGAGCAACGAGCAGCTGTATGAATTTAAAACAAAATTTTCTCCTAAATATGCTGCTAGCTGAGCGTGGTGTTTTGTGGCGTCTCTTCGTCAGAGTTCATCAGAGGAAAGATCAGAGCCTAGGAGCGGGCCGCGGTGAAGTGCGAGAGACCACCCGTCACCGAACTCGCACTACAATGCATGGAATGCATTCCACTACAGGCCACCTCACGTGTCGTCTTATCCGTTGCGGACTCACGCTGTTCATGAGCGGAAGATGGCGTCGACGGCGTCAGTGCGGAAGGGCGAATGTCTAGAAGCCCGTCATATTTGACCCGAAAGCCGCATGGTTCTAAACGCCTGCTCTGACGATCCACGGCCAACTTGGACGTTCTGGGGATGAGGACGTTGCGAACGTTGTCACGGTTGTCAAATGCCGTCAGGTAGACGCGGACTGTGGCGAGTGATTCGTGGCTGTGCACCATCGATCTTGGTGTAGATCCTCGATCTATTGGACCAGGAGAGCTCGAGGTAATACATCCGAAGCACAAGTGTGGCGCCAGTGGCTTAGCTCATGTGCAATCAGATCTCCAGATGTACATGTTTGGAGGACGCAGCGGTCCAAGGGGCTCGAGCCCAATTTGGCTTCATGTAGGAAACAGCTGGCAAATCCTAACGCAGTCTCACCATCTCATCTCGGTTGAGGGGGGCCGGTTTGCGTACCTTCCGTCATGCTGTACTTTACTTGTCTCACCATAGATCGCCAACGTAATTCGATTGAAATAAAAGCAATATGTTGTCAAGGAGGTAACGCCGATTACCCAAATTGTAAGAAAAACCTGAACTGAGGCACTCGGGACGGGATTGTGGCGGTTTAATGCGAACGAGCCACCGGGGGAGAGTCTCCGGACGTGACCATCGTAGATTGCCCTCTGAGCGGTTTGGCACGGGCCAGCCCGGCCCAGCCAATGTCATTCCGTCGCACAGACCAGGAAGCTACCTCATCGGCAGGGGCGCACCCTTGCAGATAACCGCCTTAGCGTCACCTTCGGGAAGTGATGTCATTTTCGACCAGGGGGTGGTTGGAAATGAAATTCCAGCTCTGTGCTGCTCCTGATGCTTGCACTACTGCACTGTTATTTGCTGCAGATGGACAGCTTTGGAAACAGCAAAGCAAGAACCAGTTCGGCTTCAGGTCCCAGAGCGCAAGCCGCAGCCACGTCCAGGCGCCCTCCTTCCTGTGCTCCTCCTCCGCAAAGCTCGCAAGCTTGATTTTCGCGTGAAACTTTCCGTGGGCCGGACAAGTCTTTCTGCTGTACCTTATTATTCCCGGAACCAAACAGATCGGCCGATGAAGAGGGTGGTATCGGCATTCTTTATGCTTCCCGTCCGTCCCTTTCGCCTTTTTAGCTTGCGGAGTTCGAGGTCCTTAGTCTCCTTCATTGCTCCGGACGTCAACCTCTGCGTGACAACCCAGCCAAGAACAAGTGACGCGACTTGCGCACCAAGACCAACTTCGCCCCTAAGACCTCTTTAGCCACGCTATTTTCAAAACGTATCTCTACCTACCTACCTTAATGTCCACATTGGGATGTCAGCCCTGAGCTAAACACCAAATTTCTCACAATCGATCTCAACTTCCTTTCCATAACCGCAACTCCCCTCCTCCCCCTTCCGCACCACCGTCAGAGACGAAACTCAATTCAAGAGCAGACCTGACACCACCACACGCCAACCCGACGCCATCATGGCGCATCCAACCGCCGCGGCACAACTGGCCTTGGGCACCGCGACCGAGTCCGAGGCGACAGCGACCCCTCCTCCCGAGCAGCTTCACATTGACGAAATTGATCGCGATGGAAGACACATTGGTGTTGTGCGAGACGAGAACAGGAACATTGTCTACCCGTCCTTTGTACCACCC
Source organism: Colletotrichum tamarilloi (assembly GCF_030869305.1). Taxonomy (NCBI): domain Eukaryota; kingdom Fungi; phylum Ascomycota; class Sordariomycetes; order Glomerellales; family Glomerellaceae; genus Colletotrichum; species Colletotrichum tamarilloi. The sequence goes on from NW_026849387.1 coordinate 395,826, forward strand.
GAGGTCGACTCGCCGAACGCTCGATCACCGCAATCCACGACCGCGCCTACAGTTCCCGAAATACCACCAAAGGATGTAAGGGCCACAAAGACCGAGTCGGCCCCAAACGGCCCTGACCACCTCGAGGTTCCCGGAACGTCGAACACCCAAGAACGCCCTCCCATAGACAAGAAGTGGAGGACCGAGGCGCCTGCACGAAAAGCTGGCCAGAGCAGCGCGACACGGCGGAACGTCCCCAAGCGATCCGGAACATCGTACCTCGATAGGGCACTCTGGGAGGCCGACAGAGGAGGTTCGAGCTCGAGTTCGAGCTCCAGCGACTCCTCCGATGACGAGAACGCCCAAGACAGCAAAACCCCGGCCGAAAGGAAAAAGGCACAAGATAAAGCCAATGCGAGGCGGCAAAAGGAGATTGCCGAGCGCTACCGCCGCTTCCACGTCGGCAATGACAATTACAACACCAAGGGCAAGGTGAAGAAGGACGGTCGTCTGCGCATCTCGGTCAAGGAGACGGCCAATACCGGCTACTTGGCCAAGGCGTTAGGACAGGCCGTCAAGAAGGTGGTGCCCGTTCCCGAAGGTGAGGACCAGGGCGAGAATGCGCAGCGTCCGTCCGTGTCACGTCTCTCCTCCGCTACCACGGCCACGGCCGACCGCGAGCCGAAGCCGCGCTTGAATATTGTCATCATGGTCATTGGCTCCCGCGGTGACGCGCAGCCTTTTCTCAAGATTGGCAAGATACTCAAAGAGGACTATGGACATCGCGTCCGTATTGCGACGCACCCCGCCTTCCGCGAGTTCGTCGAAAAGGACTCCGGTCTGGAGTTCTTCTCGGTCGGCGGCGACCCCTCCGAGCTGATGGCCTTCATGGTCAAGAACCCGGGCATGATTCCGACTCTGGATGCTGTCAAGGCCGGAGACATTGGACGTCGACGATCAGCCATGGCGGAGATGTTTGACGGTTTCTGGAGAGCTTGCATCAACGCCACCGACGACGAGAAGGATGTCCACAACCTCAAGATGATGGGTGAAAAGGACCCCTTCATCGCTGACGCAATTATTGCCAACCCCCCGAGCTTTGCCCACATTCACTGCGCAGAGGCCCTCGGCATCCCCTTGCATCTCATGTTCACATTCCCCTACACTCCGACACAGGCCTTCCCTCACCCCCTGGCCAGCATCAAGAAATCCAATGTGGATCCCGGGTACACCAACTTCATCTCATACCCCCTGGTCGAGATGATGGTATGGCAGGGTTTGGGCGATTTGGTCAATGACTTCCGCGTCAAGACCCTGGGATTGGATGCCGTCTCGACACTTTGGGCTCCGGGAGCGACCTATCGCCTGCACGTGCCCTTCACCTACCTTTGGAGTCCTGGCCTCGTCCCTAAGCCTCAAGATTGGGGTGAAGAGATTGACGTTTCTGGATTCGTCTTCCTCGACTTGGCTTCGACATTTGAGCCACCAAGCGAACTGGAGAAGTTTTTGGATGCTGGGGAACCGCCTATCTACATTGGTTTCGGCTCGATTGTCGTCGATGATGCGGATCGTTTTACCCAGATGATCTTCGAGGCTGTTGAACTTGCCGGGGTTCGCGCGCTCGTGTCAAAGGGCTGGGGCGGCTTGGGAGGTGACGAGATGGACGTCCCCGATAACATTTTCATGCTGGAGAACACGCCTCACGACTGGCTTTTCCCCCGAGTTAAAGCTTGCGTCATCCACGGCGGAGCTGGAACCACCGCAATCGCTCTCAAGTGTGGTCTGCCTACCATGATTGTGCCTTTCTTCGGCGACCAGCATTTCTGGGGAAGCATCCTCGCAACAAGCAAAGCCGGACCCGAGGCTGTACCCTACAAGCAATTGGACGCCGAGAAGCTCGCCGAGGGCATCAAGTACTGCCTTACGGACGAGGCGAAAGAAGCGGCCGCTAAGGTCGCCAAAGACATTGAATTGGAAGGCGATGGCGCCAAGAATGCTGTGCGGTCATTCCACCACCACCTAACTCTAGGAGGCATGAATTCGATGCGCTGCTCCATTCTGCGTGACCGACCGGCAGTCTGGACACTGAAGAACACCAATGTCAAGCTCAGCGCCCTCGCCGCCGACATCATTGTCGAGGAAGGACAACTTTCGTGGAAGAGGCTAAGACTGCTGCGGCACACGGAATGGAACGACTTCGAGGGCCCTGGAGAACCGGTGACCGGTATCGCGGGCTCTCTCGCCGGCACGATGGGCAACGTTTTTGGTGGCATCGGCAGTGTTCCCTACAGGATTGCCAAGACGTCACATAAGCGCAAAGAGAAGAAGGATAAGAAGAAGAAGTTGAGGGCCCTCCGAGATAAGCGCACGAGTGCCAAGGAACGGAAGGCCGCGACCAACAGCAATGGCGCGCTGCAACCGCAGGAGGGTGACGAGGACAATTCCAAGAAGGAGGGCGACAAGGCGAAAGCAAAGGGCGGGGACGACAGCAAAGCGCAGAAGAAAGATGAAGGAAAAGCCGAGGACAACAAAGCAGATAAGGAAGACGGCAAGAACAAGAGCCAGGGAGAGCAATCCCACGCCAACGGAAACGCTTCTTCTGCTAGACCGGGTGCGCAAGAACGTCGCGATACCATGTCATCGATCGATACTGGAACTACCGTCGACGACGCCGTCGGAGACTACGCCAATGAGGTCGGCGAGGGCGTGGGCAAATCGGCACAGGCCCTGGCGAGGGCACCGGTAGACCTATCCATGGCCATCGCTCAGGGATTCCACAACGCTCCTCGGCTTTACGGTGACGATACCGTTCGACGCCCACCACGTGTTACCGGCATCAGCTCTGGATTGAAGGCGGCCGGCAAGGAATTCGCTTACGGCATCTACGACGGCACGACCGGCCTCGTTCGCCTACCCGTCCGGGGTGCCAAGAAGGAGGGCGTCAAGGGATTCGTCAAGGGAACAGGCATGGGTCTCACGGGATTCGTACTCAAGGATCTCAGCGCCATTATTAGTCCCGTTGGCTACACTCTGAAGGGCATCGCCAAGCAAGTCGAACGGAAGAAACAGCCGGATCGAGTCGTCCGTCGGGCCCGTCTTGTACAGGGCCAACGCGAAAGACGGAACCTCCCAGGCGATTCAAAGAAGCAAACTGACAAGGACGTAGTCACTGGTTGGTATACTATTCGCGAACTCCTGGAGACCCTCGAGGCCGAGAAGAAGCAAGGCATCAAGGGAGTCTTCTCGCACAAGAAGCAACGAGTCAATCACGCAGCCTTTGAGAGCGTCGACATTGCCGACCGCACCCTACAGGCGATCAAAAAGGGTGAGGATATAAGCACTGTCGTCGGCACGGAAAAGGAGCTTCGCAAGGCGGATGAGAAGTTGAAGAGTCCTGCGACTAGACATAGTGTTGATACGAGGCGGTCGACCGAAACCGCGCGGGCGCGCAAGTCTGCTGAGGATCAGGAGAACTCGGAGGGCTCGGACAAGAACTCGTCTAAGAGGAGAAATGATATCGCGGAGAACGAGGAAGGGGAAGCACGAGCCGAGGCGGCAGACCGCGCGGATGCCAAAGACAAGGCTGCCGCGGAAGACGCACAAGACAGAGCGAAGGCTTCTGAGACCAAGTCTAAGGACGGAGCCCAGGTTAATGGCACGGCTGGAGTAGAGCATAAGACGCAGTCAGAGGAGGACGGGCATCGCCGGCCCAGCGTTGATCGCGCGAGGTCGGCTCAGGTTTAGGAGTTTGGGAGGCTATCGTCCGTACGGCGTTTCGTTTGTTTTCCGAGTGGGTGAGGAGAGAGATTTCCAAATCAGACAGACAGACTAACCCCCAGCGCCCAGGCATGTTCGGCACATGCGTTGTTTGGCTTTGGGACTCCTTTTTAGATACTTTTTCTGACTTATACCCCCACCCCCTTTTTCTTGGTATTCCTGTGTAGGAGTAGCGAGTAGTTTTCTAATCAAACTTGATATCCAAGAAGAGGTTCCGATGCGTTTGTGAGCATGGCTTGTACGTAACCTACGGGTCTTTTGTGTACCAGAAGGCGAAGACGCAAACATGGTCTAGGAGGAGGGCCAATGCATAGAGGATTGGCAACGTGTCGAACCGCGCGATGTTCAGCATACCTATATAGGGTGTTATCCGATGGCCCTATTTTCCCCCGTCGTACCAGATCCTGCTGTCGTTGCTCGGTAAATGCTTAAGACGAGGTAGTGGAGGAATGTGCATTCCTTGTACGATGGACCCCGGAGTCTGAGGTAGGTACGAATTACTTCTTCCCAAGGCGCCTTCCTCATATATGACCCAGGTCCATAGTAACAGGCGTCTGCATCGCGGGGTCATAATACAGGGTTATAATATACCCATACAATATGCCCGTACAATATGCCTTTATAATATATTCTTATAAGGTATTTTTTATTTTGTGATATTTATTTAAATATAATTATTAAAAATTTAGAGGGCTAGTAAATCAGAACGCTATAATTTATGTTACTCTTATAAATATCTTTCTTGAGAATAATTAAGGCAAGATCGACCTTAATAGAATCATGCTTCCTAGTACCTGTTAGCTATATTTATTATACTTAACCGTACTATTATCTCGAACAAGCATCTAATATAGAGTGGGATCTGATGTTGATACACCTTTGTGCCGGCTAGTCCTGGATACGGCCCCTGTTTCTAAACAAGGCGGTTGATAGAGTCCCGTAAAATGTCTCCCTGTGCTTGGAACGGGACGAACTGGGTCTTATTATACTCTCGTGAATTTTCTTATTACGGTACGGCTACTAAACATTCCGTCTATTGCGCAAGCGACTATAATATCTCCTTGCGACTGACTGCCGCTAAGCTAAAGTGCCTCGTAGGTCTTCGAATAGGTCCGGAGAGAAGCGATCACCGCTTAGTACTCAATCTAGCTTAGAAACTTTCCACTACGATCTTTGACGCTAATGGCTATGACGTAGACTCCCGGGTCTGTCGTGCATTAATCATACCAATGTTGCTGATTCTCGTAGTCAAACGCAGCCGTCCTTTATACGTCAAGAGGTGTCGTGGAATAGCCTGGAGCAGCTCCGACGTAATCTAATCTTTATCACAGTCTCTTTGAAGCTGGGGGATCGTGGCAATCGGGGCCCTGGGCATCTTTGCGTCTTCGAGGTCTTTGACTATACCGGGGAATAGTAGTGACACTTCGCGGAAAGAATCCCCTCGCGCCAATGCTTCCAAGAGCCTCGCTTTGGCGCCGCCCATCTGAGGATATTGTAACGAGGGGGTAGGTAGGAAGAAACATGTAGTAGATGTGTAATTGCTAGTCAAGAGGTGACGCTGTCATATAAACATGACCTCCATCCTCGTGGTGGGGCGCCGAGGGGCGGGGTAGGTCGAGGAGCGGTTGACGCTGGACGCAGATCTGCCTGTCGCTTTGCGACTTGGAAATTGATATCCTGACGGCTGCTGCTGGCGTGTCGGGGCAGAGGCGGCGGGCTTCTTGGTGTCTGCCCCGTGACTGCTAGCGAGTCCCGAAGTATTGTTTTGCTTCGAGGCATCCTCCTCTAGAATCTTCGACTCCTTAAAGACCGCGTAGCGACAAGCATATGGCTTGCGGGTGATCTCCGGCATACCCTTCGACTTGGGCCAGATACCAGGAGCACCTACACGAAACCATTAGTTGATTCTCTCAAATGCAAAGGCGCCAAACTTACCAAGACTTCGCCACATCGCTCTCATCGCGAGCCATCTCGAGACCCCGTAGCTCACGTCTTGCTCGTTACTTGCCATTAGGTAGACGAATCCAGCGATGAGACATTCTGTATACATGGTCTCCAGGCCATTCACGTCTAACTCGGGCCTGCACTTGACGACGTGGAAGAGGACCAGCTCCCCTAGGGAGGCGAACTCTTCTTCTTCCTCTTCGCTATCCGAGTCTGCCTAGGCCTTGCTGGGAGTGGCTGAAAACCGTGCAGGGAGGAGGTCCCTCAAGGGGGTCTCACCGTGGCCTGCTGAGAACCAGTCGTCTATCATGCGCTCGAGGTTTCCCACAGGAAACAAGCGCGTGGATGACTGAGTGTTTTGCTCGGCAGCAGGAAGCTTCTCTTCCTCGGGTAACTTCTCAGCCATCTCAGGCTCCTCGGTGGCGGCATCGGCGGCGGCAGTGGAGGGTTTCTCCTCCTCGGGGGTCGCGGCGTCTACCGGTTTCTCATCTCTCTCTTCGCGTGCCTCGGCGGCAGGCGGCGGAAGTTCGGTCAGATTGACCATTGTTGCTTCGTTTTCATATGTGGCGTTCTAAAAAAAAAGTTGTTTGTTTACGAGACAAAGGGCAAGAGGGAGAGGAAACCACAAGATCGATAATGTCACCAGAGAGAGAAGTGCGAGTTGGGCCCAGGGGACCCACTCTGCAATCTACCTTGGCCAACCAGGAGTCGAGGCTCTGGAGCTTCAATTGAATTCATTACAAGGCAGGTGGTTACCTTACTTGAGTGATGCCTACAGTGGGGTGTCAAAAGTTCGTGTACACCCCACCATTGTCCCCAATTACCTAACCTCCTGCATTTTCACCACTATACTTCGACTGGCCGCAGAACTGTTAATTTTTTGATTTGTATGGCGAAAGTATATATAAAAGAAAGCCCTGAGTTCGCTGTTTAGTATCGTGTATACTAACTACGTGCCTAAATTACTGCCGTAAGTTGGCGCAGTAGGGAGTTAATTAGACTCCGAATCTATCGGATTAGAAATCCAATTCAACCACAGCATACGGCCAACTACGCAGGGGCCAATTAAGGACCCTATTTACAATTATTATAACTAGCCTAACCTATAGTTAGAACCTCCTTTTTATACCTATATAAAAATTTATATAATTTAATTAATTTCTTTATTAACTTATAGTTTAAACTAACTATTTTATAATAAAAATACTAATACTAATTAATAATTAAATTCTATTATTATAAATTAGTAAAGTATTTCGCTATATAAAAAAAATAACTTTTTAATACTATATAGGATAAGAAATTCGTATTAATTAATTTTATAAAAATAAATAAAAAAAAAGATAATTTTTAAATATTATACGGAATTAAGTAATTATAGCCCTTTATTACTTATAAAAGGTCGACGTTTATTATATTAAACTACGTTAATTAATAAAACTACTTAAATAACTAGTTTTTTATTATTATTTTAAATAACTTTTTTATTAAATAACTTTTTTATAACTAGCCTATAATTAAAAATTAACTAGTTAAATTAGTAAAAAAAAATACTTATATAATAACTATTTTCCTAATTAATTAATATAACGAACGAGCTTAATAATATAATATAAAAAAGTACTACGTAGTTAAAAAAAAAGATTTCTAAATATAAATATTTTTATTTAATAATAAAAGTAACTTTATAAGAATTATAAAACTAAGAGATTTATAGTATATAAAAAAGTCTATTATTACGAGGATTTTATAAATATAATTATAAACTTATAATCTAAATAACCTTTATATAGTTCCCTTAACTACTCTCTAAGTATTATTTTAAAATATAATATAAGGGACGGTTTTATAAAAGAAGAGGGGATTTAAAAGTCCTAATAATATTAAGTTAAAAGTATTATAAATTTTAAAAATTAATTTAAAAAAAAGGTAATTACCCTAAAATAATCTTACGACCTCTTATTAAAATTATAATTAGCTTAAAAAAAAATTAAAAAAATAAGGATCTAAGAGGAAAAAAAAATCCTTTAAAGGGCTATTAAAAAACTTCTTTTTTATACTAGTTCTTAGTATAAAATTACTAATTTTAAAAAATTAACTAAATAATAAAAGGAATTATTAATAAATAATAATTACCTAATAATAATTAAGCTATAAAAAAAACTACTTAAAAAATATAAAATAAGGTACTAAGAAATAGCTAAAAAAAAATTTTTTAAAGTAATTAACCCTATTTAATATGAGTAACGAAATAGTAAGTATTTTTAATAAATCTTTTAAATCCTCGATTTTATAAAAAAGAGGGCTTAATTTTACTAACTATACCTAACTACTTATTTAGCTCCTAATAGCCTATCCGGCTCTTCTATAAGCTATTTAATATTTATTTCTAACTATTCTTTTAAAATACTACCCTAAAAAAGGTAAGTTAAAAAAAAAAAATTTAAAAATTATAAAAAATACGAGGCTTAAGAAGTTAGAAATATATAAAATAATAAAAATTAATAATTAATAAAAATCCCGAGATTAATTCTTATATTTTCTTATAATAATATAAACGTTTACTACTATTATTAAAAAAAAAAACTATTAAAACTTACTTTTTTATATTAAATAAAAAAGAGGATCTTAGTAAGTATAATAGCTAGTAATTTAAAAAAGTAGTAATAATTATTAGAAATAGTAAAAACGAGAGTAGTAGTGAGGTAGTAAAAAGAAGTAAGAATTATTTAAATTTTAATAAATTCGTTAAGTAATAAAAGTATGAATTTATTATAATTAGTACGTAAATTAGATATATTTTTATTAAAATTAAATATATTAATAATTACTAATATAAGTATAAGCTAGAGTACGACCCTTAGTAAGTTAAGGTAAAGGAGAAAAGAACGAAACTTAATTTTAAATAGAATACTAATCCTTTATAAATAAATAAATATTAACTTAAATTATTAAGGGACGTAGATATATAAGATCGTAAATTAGCCTAATAACGAGTAAATTAATATAATATTAATCTATTTAACTAAGGTTTATAAAAAAAAGGGGCTATAGGGGTAACCCCTATTTTATAAAATTATAAACGACTTTAATTACTAACTAAACGAATAGTTTACGAGCGTAAGCCTAGGAATTATAAAAGTAGTTAATAAATTCCTCTATAAGTAAGAGGTATTACTAACGTAATTATAATTATAAAAACTATATAAAATCTTAATAATAATAATTATAAAAAAGGAATTCGTATTATAGAACTAGGTATAAGTTAATAAAGTATATAATCGCTTTAATAAATTTAAAAAAAAGGTAAATAACTTAGATTTTCTTTTTATAATTACTAATAGTAATTTATTATTATAAAAGGATATATAGAGGTAAAATATAATATTAGAAATATAATAATTAATAATTCTACTTATTTTAATTTATAATTTATTATTATTATTAATATAAAATTTAGTATTCCCCCCGACGGAGTAATTTACTAGGGCCGTACTATATATTACGTATTAGGGAAAACTAAGTATATTTCGCTCTATACCTAATTACTAATTAAAATAGCTCCCGACCTTCCCTTATAATTTTTTAAGTTCTAGCTATTTAGAGAGCGAGCTATACCTACTCTAATATATATAAGACTTCTTAGTACTAGCCCGTATAAGTAGCTAGATCCTATATTATATACTCCTTTTTATTAAGGATTAGGGGGCCCCTTATATATTCCTTTATATTTATAATATAGCCCGTATTAAAGGGATTTTTAGCTCCGTAAAATATAATTTCTAAACTAGTATTAATATACCGGATTTTAACGTCTATATTAGCCTAGCTATTTACGGTATTTATATTATTACTTAGCTAAATTTTATATTACTAAAAAGTATTTTACTACTTTTTAAATATACTTACGTTAATTATAATAGCTATAGTGTCGAGCTAGCTAAAGAGGGTGCCTAGCCCGAGAGGGGTAAACTTATTAACGAGTATTTTTAAGTAAGGTTCTTATTGAGATAGTATTTTAACTAGCTAACTTCTTAACTAGTTATCTAACTAGCTATTTAGATAGTAGTTTATATATTAATAAGTTTATTTAGTAAATTTATTTAGTAAATTTGTTTAGTTTAAATAGAGAGTAGCTTTAGGTAATATTAAAAACGATAAAAATAAAAAGAATTTTTATAAGCTTTAGTATAAATAGTAAATATTAGCCTATTTAGCCCTTTTTTTAAAAACCTTTACGTTATTATTAAAATTTAGAACCTCTATAGTTAAGGGCCGCTTTTAACTATTATGGCTAACTATTATAACTAACTATTACGGCCGACTTCTACCGTTAACTTTTTTAGTTAGTACTATTACTAAAGAGGGTAGCTTACTTATCCCAAATTATATAGCGGTTTTTATATTAAAATTATTATATTACGTTAAGCGCGTGCTTAGGATATATTATGTATATTATATAGTTAAAAAGTATACTATATTATGTAATTTCTTTTAAAAGCGTAATTTTGTTAAGGTCGATCTTTTGCGCTTATAAAACCGGAAAAAAAACCACTATATAAAATCTAGTATTAATTAGTTAATAAAAAAAAAAGTAAACGACTTAAAATTACTAATAATACGTAGTAATATAAAGATCGTATATAAATACTAAAAATATAATAATAAATATAAAGTAATTTATAGATTTTAAAAAAATCTTTTTAAAAAAGAAATTATATTTTAAAAAGAAGTACGAGGTTTTATAAAAAACTTTAATAATATTTTATAACTATTATAAAAAAGTTAGGATTAAAGAATACTAGTATTATTTAATAATTAATATTATACTCGTAAATAAAGCCTCTAATTATTACTACGAAGTAGTATATAATCTTAATTAAAATAACTTTTTTAATATTATTAACGTAATTTAAAGCTACTTTAAGACTTATAATAAGAATCTAGAGCTCCTATTTAAGCTATGAGTAATTTTTTTTTATATTTATAACTAAAATAATAGAGGGTAAATTATAAATAAAAATCCTTAAAAAGCTTATTAATTAAATTAATAAGCTAATAAAAACTTAGCTAAATAAGGGGATTAATAAGTAAAAAATTAAATATTTTTATATTATAATCTAGTATATATTAAAAATAAAAATAACCTTATATTAAGTATTTAAAGACTACGAGACGCTTTACTCGAGGCTAAGATCTAGCTTTAATATTAAAATAAAAATACTATACTAAACCTATTTCTAAGTATATAATAGCCCTTATTAATAGTATTAAGTTAACTAGATATATAAAAAAAACTAAAAAAACTAAGTATAATAATTATTAATAAGGAAGCCTAAATTTGTTAAATAAGTAAAGATTTAACTCGTAAATAGGGTAATAAAAAAATAATATTTTATTTATAAAAAGGATAAATATTAGTTAAGTAATTATTTTAAAGAGGAGTATATTAAATTATATAAATAATATAAAAAGTCGAGGGTAGTAAATAGTAAAACTAGCCCTTGTTAATTTAGCTAATTCCTTATTATATATAAAAATAAATCTAGGGGTATAGAACTTAGTAATAGTAGTTATAATAGCAGCTTAGAGTATTTACTTTTTATAAAAAGTTTAAAAAATAAAAAAGATCTCGCCCCCTATATTAATAAATTAAATTATAATAAAATCGATAATATTAACTACTCTTTTTTTATTTTATTAGTTTTTAAAAAATATACGAAACTAAACGAATAAAAAGTAGTAAAAGCCCTTAATAAGTAAATTTTTATTTATAAATAGTAAGAAAAGGTCCTTTAAATAATAAATTAAGAAATAAATAAAAAGACGAATTTAATAATATAAAATTCTATTTTCTTAATATTTAAAGAAAAGATTTTATTTTTATTAATATTAAAAAAAAAAATAATACTAAGAAATTCTAAGGGTAGCTAGAGGGGTCCTTTTTATACTACTTAGATTACTTAAGTACTAAGCTTATATAAGTATTTTATATAAACGAAAAGTACGGCTTAGATAATTTCTATAGGATTATCCTAAATACTAAAATATTATAATAGTTAATAAGAAGAAAGGGGTAATTCTAAGCGCTATAAAAAATCGTATTAATAATATTTAATCTATTAATAGCGGGTATTATAAAAATTAACTTTAGCCTAAGTAAAGAAATCGTTACCCTAGGTATAGTAAAAATAAAAACGTATTTTAGAATAATAACTTTTTATATTTTACTTATTAATACCTTATTTTTCTTATACTTAAAAAATATAAATCGACTAAGTATTATTTTTAATAATACAAGGAATAAAATCTTTAGTAATAAGTATTTTAAAATAGTTAAATAATAATAGGGGTATACGTTTATAAAGCTTATTAATAATATAAAATTAATTAATTACTTAATAAAAAATAAGCTTAAACGACTATATTAAAGATTTGGGTACTTATTAGTTATAAAGTTATATAGCCTCTTAAAGTAATTAAATAATAATAATATTAAAATAGGGGCGCTAGAGTAGTTAATAAAAGTATACTACTAATACTAAATAAATACGTAGAGCCTATATAAATTTAAATTTAAATTACGTAATAAGCTTAATTTTAATTAAGAAATCGTTATTAATATTTTCTATTTAAATAGTTGACTAGTCTTATATATAATTAACGAAGCTATATTATTTTAAATAAAGTAATTCCTCTAGGATTTATAAATAAAAATAATATAAGTAGCTCTATAAAAAAACTAAATTAATATATACTAAGGACCGCTAAATAGTATTAGAACTAATATTAGTACGAGTTTTAAATTAATAAAATTTAAAGAAAATATAATAACCTATAGTATATAGCTAAAAATCGTACTTATAAAAGCGTATTATAATATTAGAAAAGTAAAAAGGGCACACTAATAACTAAAAAGGGTATTTAAAATTATTAAAAAAGAGAATCCTAATTTTACTAATAATAAATACCTCTAGATAGTACTTAAGTACTATAATAATACTATAGGGCTTAATAGGCTTATACTAACGCTATTAGTATTTAGAGCATATTTAAAAACGACTTTAGCCTCGTTATTATTACTAAATATAAGCTAACGAGCCTAAGTAATTAAAAGAATAATATAAGTACTATATAAAATAAGTATAAAAAAGTAAGTTAATAAGGTAATTACTATATATAATAAGCCTAATATAAGGGCTAATTTAAATATACCCCTAAATTTAGATATATAAGTTTAGTATAAAATTACTTAGTAATAAGCTAGGTTATATAAATTAATTTTTATTAACGAGCGGTTTTATATAGTTATAAAAGATCGTAACTAGTTACTTAAAGTATTAATTATAATAATAAGATTATATTATATAGATCTTATTAAAGTAATTTTTAATTTATAAAAAAAAAAAAAAACTAAGGGAAATAGTATAACCCGTAGTAAAGGCATAGGAAATTATTTTTAATAAAATCGTTATAGTAATATTAATAAATAACGAGGGAGAGGAAATTATTAAAAAGGTACTAATATTATTAGTAAAATATTATAAAAGACTATAATAATAAGCCCTAACGTAGTAATTTATTATTAATAATAAGGTATTTAATACTTTTTATATAGTAAAAAAGAAAGCTAATTTTAAGTTAGTAATTAAACTATATAAAGAAGGTATTATTATAACTACTAAAAAGCTATATAAGGGATTAGATCTTATTAAAGTAAATATTTTATACGATCGAGGGGTCTATTAATTTATTTTCTATAACCCTAAGAAATATAAAAGTTTCTATATATTTAAATTATAAATAGTATATAAAATTAAGGGAAAAAGAATAACTTAATTATATAAAAAATCTAGGTATATAATTTAAGGGTATAATAATATTAAAAAAGTAATACTATTTACCTAATTACTTATAATATAGCGCTATAGTTAATAATTAATAATAGTATTAATAGTATTACTATAAAAAAAGGGATACGAGATTTAGAGCCGTAATATTACTTAGGCCTATACTTAATTAGCTATAGGGCTTATAAAGAAAATCCTAGCCTACTTACTAAAAGAAATAGCTAGTAAATACTTAGAAAATACGATTATTAAAGTACTTAAATTACTATATAAGCTTATAAAATCGGGTACTTATTAGTAAGCTATATACTACGATTTTTATATTAATTAATTATTAATAGTTATATCGACGTACGACCTATATTTATTAATTTTTAAATATAAAAGTAATTAATTTAAAATCGTTAGAATATAAATTAATAATATATTAAGCCTATTTAATATTAACTTTATAAAAAAAGAGGATAAAGAGTTTTAAAAAGCGGGCTTTATAACTAAGCTAAAAGAGGTCTTTATAATAAATAACTTATTAATATTTAATAATAGGATTTTTATAATTAAAGGGGAAACCGTTATTTTTTAATAAAAGGGGTAAAATAAGAAAATTACTCTTATTAATTTAAACGTAATTAATATTAAAAAATAATATAAAGCTAAGCTTATACGAGGGGTATATATTATAAGTATATATTAGCTTAAAGTAATTTTTAATTATACTAAAATAGTATAAGTTATAGAGCTAAATAAATAAAATATTAAAGTACTTAATAAGTAGCTTAAATAGTAATAAATAAATCTTAATCGAGGCCTTATTTACTACCTAATTAACTTTATTATTAATAAGCTCTACGTCTTTATTAATAAGTTATTTATAAATAATAATAACTTTATTTTATAATTAAAGTATATTATTATCCTAGTTAATAAGAGTATAAGTAAGAGCGAATTTATTATATATAATAATATAGTCTATTACTTATTAACTAAAAATAAGTAAATAATAAGAAATATATTAGTATTAAAAGTTTATAATATAGTTAACGGTATTAACCTTACTTATATAATTTTAATAATACTAAAAAAAATTACTAATTAACTTAATCTTTTACTAATCCTAACGGTTATTTATATTAATTCCTACTTATTATATAAATATTTTATTAAATTAAAAATAATAAAAAAAAAGAGGCTTATAATTAATATTATAGCCCTTAGGTAATTATATAAAAAGTATAAGATCCTCGAGATCTGTTAAATTAATAATAATAATAACCTCGCTAATACTTTTATAAAAATAATACTTAATAAGGGGTTAGAGTAATTTATAAATAATAAAAAAGTTAATATATAAATAAAGGGATAGGTTATATAAAAAGAGTAAAAAAAAAGGGAAAAAAGAAACGACTTAATAAACGTACTTAAAGTTAAATTATATTTTTAATTATAATAAGTAAATTAATAAAAAAAAAAGTTAGTATTAAATTAAAAGTTTAATTTAATTATAGTATATAGCTAATTATATAGGAGCTAATTAGGGGCCCTATTTATAATTATTATAGCTAGCTTAACTTATAGTTAGAACCTCCTTTTTATACTTATATAGAAATTTATATAGTTTAATTAATCTCTTCGTTAACTTATAATTTAAACTAACTACCCTATAATAAGGGTATTAATAAAATCTTTTTTAATAATATAGCTTCTTACGCTACCCTTAATTACTACTTAAACTCTTTTATATTTAACTTATTTTTTTTTAAAATAAATACTTTTAGGTATAGTTTACGTAGGTTAGACTTTATTATATACTAGTAATGCTTAATTAGGTTAAGGTCTAGCGAATATAGGGGCTATTCGAAGTAGGAAATCCTATAGGCTATAAGCTACTCTATTATCCGCTTTATAATATAAATAGGGGTATTATTTTATATAAAATGCTATATATTATTTATATATAGTAAATACCCTTTTTCTAAATAATTTATATAGCTATTTATATTATATTCTTACCGTTAGGAGCGGTTGTTATGAGTAAAGAAGACTAATTTAGAGCGACTATCCCTTTATATTATTACTTATATTATAATAAATATATTTACTTTAATATAACTAACGAGGTTAATAAATCTCTTTTTTTAGTAGTTTTTTAGTAACCTAAATACTTATTTAATTAGGGTAGAAGTATTATTTTAATAGGACGATTTATTAGAGAACTAGGACTAAAACTATTAAGAATTAGTAAATAAATCTCTATATAAAGTCTTTATATTAAACTATATACTACTATTAATTCTTTTAGGTTTTAAATTTAGTTTTTTATAAAATCGAGCCTTTTAGCTACTACTTTTAGTATTATAAAAAGTCTTTTTATAGCTCTCTATTTATAATAGCTTATTTTCTTAAGAATATGCTTAATAATACTAAGGCTAGCCTAGCCCTATTACTTAGTAACTAGCTTAAAGTACGGCTATTAATAGTTAATTTAGGTAGATTTAATTATAAAGCGTTTCTCTTTATTAAAAAGATTTTTTAGTTTTTTTTTCCCGGGGTAGGGACTTAAAATCGGTATTTAAATTAAAATAATAAACTATTTTTTATATTATTAAGTATAATAAGTTAAAGAGTACTACGACCTCGTAATAACTCTTCTTAGTTATTATAAATATAATAATCGTTACTTACTAGACTTTTATAAGTTTATAATTAGCCTTATAGCTTCTTATTATTCGAGAGTAAAAAGCTTATAAATTAGCCTCTATTTACTAAAGTTGTGGGATGTAGAAGGAAAAGTAATATTAAGGAGAAAACGTATTGGCACGCGTATTGGTAGGGTGTACACGAACTTTTGACACCCCACTATACCTTACCTTGTTCATCGTAACCCTCAAGGGGTGAACCATTCTCGTTTGCGTCCGAGGTCAAGCACCGTCGTTGAATTTGACTTGGGTTGGCCAAGGCTTTTGGAGGTAGGTACCCTGCTGTAAACCTTAATCTGGCCCGCTGCCGTTGAAGGTGGGTTCTTCAGGGACCATCGCAGCGCCACTCCATCTCCGACCGGTCCGACCCAAATTGATTCTCAAGTCTCGGTACTTTTCTTGTGCCTTTGAACTCTGCAACGAACCAACGTCCTCTGTACGTCGTAAGTGACCTAATTCCTCGGATCTGCCATCTCATGCAACCGCCACCCCCTGCAGCTACATGCCCACCTACACCCCACCTCCGCTTGCCTCTCTACGTTACCTGACACTGACCATCACAACTGTGCAAACGGTACAACCAACGCCATGGAGCCGCAGTCACAAACGTGCAGGTCCTGGCAGCAAGTTCGCGAACCCATGGAGAAACGGCACAACAGCAAGGGACAGAGTCTCTTTGCGTAGATAGAGGCACCTGCAGGGTCCGGAAAGAGCACAATAGGACATGCTTGTCTATTGGTTAGAAAAGTCCTCTGGATCGTACAATGGGAACTTGCTCTCTTGGTGAAGCAGAAACTATCGATGGCCAGGCGAACCCACTTACCAGTCTGTGTCGGCGTACGGGGCTGTGACCAGGGGCTCGATTGGAATTTAGTTGAGAGAGAAAGTTCGAATGCAGCTGTGATCGGTCTGCTTGCTCTCAGTCGGACGGCTATGGCTGGACCGGACAGTTTTGTCATAGCCTCACGTGGAAGCGCGAATATCACAAAGCGCTGTCCGGCACCGGTTCGCAAAGATAGTGAATAAAGGCTGTGGGCGATGCGCTTTCTTTCTCTTTCCCCGGCATCAAAGGACCTTACTTTATCGGTGTCGCTACCCAAGTGGTATTCAGGGGTAATAGTGGCGGGAAGGGCGAGTACAATGCCAATGACGAGGATGAAGATGAGGACGAAGTTGACGCTAAGGGAAGTGACACCGAGGGAAAAGATAGGGGGCAAGGTACCCCATTTACGTGGTGATCTTGATCGTGGTATTTACCTCAGTACACTTACTCAAAGATCATGAGGACTGAGAGGAGCCTACCATCTAGCCTCTCTATTAAAAGCTTACCTCCTTACATACCTCTTCTCAGACGGTCCGTTGCTTCCACCATCGTCTTCTGACTACACCTAGGCATGCATGTCCCCATTAACCTATTCAATTACGTCCGACCTGAGCGACTATGGGCCTCATCCGAGAACAGTACTAGATGGATTGATTAATTACAAAGCTAGGGAACCTGGAAGTACACCGTTTACTGGAGAAGATACCTTTATGAGCTCGCGAGTGATCTCTGCCCACATTTGGGGACTGCTTCAGACACCCTTTCGGCAGCGGCAGGAGCGTGGTTCGGCGATAGATGTTAAGAGACGTATAAGAAAACTCTCCGATCCTAAGAATAACACTACAATTTACTCAAGAGTAAAAGGCTATGCCACACAGTCTCGCCACGATGCTTAATCCACAAGAGGCCTTATGTCATGTCGCTTCTCGACCTTCGTTTGTCACCAAGACGCCTCCCAACATTGATTCCAATACCGTCATCGTTGCGGTCGCGTCTCCAGATCTGGACACAGGCATCCAGAGCCGTGATGGGTGGTTTCTGTCAGACTTTTATGCCTTTAACTACCTGTTCAAAGGCTTGGGGCATTCTCAAACTTGGTTGACAGCAGCAGTAAGTTCTGCTCCACATCCTCTTGACTGCATCCAACGCTAACGCAAAATAGGATCCGGAGCGTCTGCTTGAGACCTATGGAAACTACTTGCATGGGAACCCGTATCAAGAACAAAAGGTGGTTCTCAGCTCTTCGCTACTCCAGAACGGGGAGATCACACCACCCGTGGTCGTTGAGCCTCAAGGCATGATTGACCGTTTCTTGAACGAGGTTGAACGCGCTTCGGTGGAAGCAGCAAAGAACGACCGTCCGTTGCTTATCATGGTCTTCTGTCATGGGCTCGTTGACCATAGGTTCCTTCTGGATGCGTCTGATGACGCGAGAGGGCTCAAAGCAAATCGACTGAGAGAAGCGATTGCAGATGGGTGCCGCGCGACCATCCTGACATCGGCATGCTATGCTGAGGGGTGGATTGTCAAAGACCTGAAGGGCAACAACCAACATCCACCGAGTGCCACGCCAGGGGAACAGTCTGAATCGTGGGTGCTATCTCCCAGCGCCAGTAAGCTCGCTTACGGATCAGTCTTTGCCAGTTCGGTGATTGCGACTCTGAAATCCAAGGGAAGCCCTCTCTTTGCTGCTGAGGATGATGGGGAGGAGAATGAGGAGAAAAAAGCTAGCGATGGGAAAGAAGTCGAGACGTTTCAGCCCGACCGGCCTAACGAGATCCAAAAGGAGACATATAGAAGCTTCCGTCGGTCCGTCCTCGATGCTTGCAAGGGTAAACTACATCGAATGGCGTATGACCAAGGATTCTGTTTTAGTGCCCTGAACGACCAGTGGTCCTGGCCCTGGATCAAGCGCACAGGTACGCCGTTGGCACAGTTCCAGTCACGCTGGGATGCACTCGAAACTGTCAAGTTTTCTGGAGATGAGGCACAGAGGCTGTTTGGTGATCCGGATGACAGCAACGACTGGGCCCCGCCAAGCCAGACTAGTGACACTGAGGTGCAAAAGAGAATGGAGGAACTCTTTTATCAACAACGCGTCCCCCCTCTGGCCAAACTTCTCCTCGAGACTTGTCCTGGAGATTGGAGCAAGGGCTGGGGTAATCGGGACCGCGGTTATCTGGAACAACTCGCCACTGGCGTTGTGATCCCAAGAGAGGAAAGCGCTTATAGCAATGCGGATCCCATGGAATTCATACGCTATCGTTTGGAGACCGCCGCGATGGCAGACCGCATAGTCAGCCTTTTCCAACTCCCCGTGCCGTTTGGCGAATCTTGCAGTATGTGCGACATCGACCGCTTCTATGCAAGGGCGGGGAAAGAGTCGGAGGGTTACTCCAGGCGTTACTCCATAGTCTGGTCATGCCTCGCAAAGGATTTGTTCCCGGTGCCTGGCAACATTCAAGGCCATCAGTTCGCCAGGCCTTTTCGCTATATTGTCGCGGCAGCATCCATGAT
This sequence comes from Colletotrichum tamarilloi, assembly GCF_030869305.1. Taxonomy (NCBI): domain Eukaryota; kingdom Fungi; phylum Ascomycota; class Sordariomycetes; order Glomerellales; family Glomerellaceae; genus Colletotrichum; species Colletotrichum tamarilloi. The sequence goes on from NW_026849387.1 coordinate 415,412, forward strand.
GCCGTTGAGTGACGAAAAAATAGAATCTCTCGCAGATGAGATCCTCGAGTACACTGGTAGGCTCCGCAAAGGTGTGGAAGAAGGCGTCGCCACAAACGAGGAGGTTGTCCGCCAGAGCCGACGTTGGATTGCATCAATCGGTCGAAAGGCCCGTCATTAGTTCTAGCATAGCATTAGTACGTCCGTGTCTAGCTACTCTCTATTCTGGTCTACCTTGAAACTATTCAGTGGTGAATATGAAGGAGATACGGTTGGACTAGCATACGATATAGTTTATTACGTGCCGAGGTCTTCCTGGAGAGGGCTGGCCGGCAGTATCACGCGGTCGATGTTGCTACTGGTAGCGGGGCTCATGATACGCGGCATCCAGGTCTCTCGCTGGGAGGCGTACTTAGTACATGCACCTAGACTCATAATGCCGAGCGAGGAAGATGCGATTGAAATATGGTGGGATTATGGAAGGATGTCTTGTTGCTTTAGAATGACTGCATCGTATCCTGGGGACGTCGGGTTTGTGACGGTAGTTTCGACAAGGCTTGAAAGTGAAACAGACGGACGTTGAAGTGGGCAGGCTATGATAAGTTGTTGTTATGTTAGACTGCTCGATACAATTGAACATGTGCCGTGATCGTAAAACACATTTTAGGAGCGACCTTTAAATCGACGGGAACGACGTTGTGAAACCGATTCGGCAGGCCTGACAATCTGGCTACGTAAGAGCCTTAACACCATTCATTCAACCCTTCCACATTACCGCGAGACTACAAGCCACCTTGTAGCTACTACTAGACTCCTGAGTTGAGGTATGTGGAGGAACCGTGATAACACGATCTCCTGATTCGTAAGCCTCGTGTGGGACGAGTCGACTGAAGCTATCACCGATGACTGTCAACTTGGCAAGCCCTCTGTTTGGCTCACCGGAGTTAAGCATATGTTGATTGAATGGGCTTGATCGATGATGTGTTCTTCTACCTGGTTAGATGGCGGTGATCCATGGGGTTTAGACAGCTTCGTCATCGAGTGGTGATGCAGCGCCAACCGATGAGGTTGTGAAGTGGCGCAAGGATAGACAGGGGGAGCAAATGGGGGTAGGAAGGGGGAGAGGAAGAGGAGGGAGGAAAAGGAGGGAGGAAAAGGAGGGAGGAAGAGGAGGGAGGAAGAGGAGGGAGGAAGAGGAGGGAGGAAGAGGAGGGAAGGAAGAGGGGGCAGGGGGGAGAAGAGAAAGGGTAAGAGAAAGAAGAATAACAGCGCTAAGAGGAGGGGAAAAAAAGAAAGATGAGGATATTTGAACGAACCTGACGGCTTAAAACTTTCAGCGTGCACAGAAAGAGCAAAAATCGGATCGACGAATATTCCCAAAAAGGAGAGGCATTCAATGACCTGGAAAGTGCATTTTTGACGTGGCGGACTGTGGATGGAGGAAAATAAGGCTCTGAGTTATGGAGGTGTGACACAAGACCTCGGCTCATGCGGTACCAGGTGGCCGCCGCTCTAGATTAGTGGTGGATATAGGTAGGTTTCTGCCTGCGGAGGCAGCAGAAGCCAGTGGACGCCTTGCCAGTGGGGTTCAGTAAGGCAACCAGGCGAACGAGTTGCGGCTTCACTGGCTAAGGTCGGGAGGGGCCCAGCCTGCTTCTGAGGAATTTACCGTCCTTTTGCACTGGCGGGGACTCTGAGGTCAGCGTGATGCCTGGGAACACATCACCATCGAGCTTGACTCTCGAAGGGGGACCTGCGACTGTTGACAGATGTCTGGTCTCAATATTCCAAGTAATTTCATACCTAGAAACGAGTATCAAGTTTGAGGAGGTCAACATAATTATAATTGCTAGTGCAGCTCTTGACCATGGAGACGGCGTCATGAATACAATGTCCTTTGCACAGAATGAAAAAGGTCAGCTAAGTCTTTAGATTAGTACGTTGTAGCAAGAAATCGAGAAATTTGGCCAGTGCAAGTCATGCGGGCTGAATGTATCCTCACGTTTGACTATTACGCTCTCACTTCCTTCCAGAAGTTTTTCAGCCATGAGATATAGACGAGAGTCCAACTTGACTGATACCAAGAGGCCAGCCTCTGAGAAGGTTGTTCCTGGCGTCCGTGCGTATGCCTGCGTGCTCGCCTGGCGGCTCCTCTACTACCTACCAATGTTGCACGGCATGCCGCAGCCCCCAACCTCAACCAACCAGCGATCGTGGCCATTCCTGCCGCCACAAGCAGGCTCTTGGTCCTCGACAAAAATGTCCCACCTTGCAAACAGTTCGCATGGTATCCAAATAAGGTACTTCAACGGTTGCTCCAACCTCAATTTGACCTGGGCCCCCACCATTTCAGGAGCATCTTCAAAGCCCCTCTCCTTCTCTTCGACCCGCGTTTTCGCCCTTACCGAGCGTTGCAGGGAGATTCCACTACCCCATAGTACAGACAGGCCATCTTAGGCACCTTTCCAACCTAAGCTTCCGGGGCCTAGACGCCTGACACTGCATCCATGAAGAAATTCAGAGGTGGTGTAAGGGAAGTTTTCCCATGCACAGTGCTTGGCTGCCCTTCAAGGCCGTTCTCAACAAGGGCCAATCGCAAACGGCACACAGTAGCAAAGCACAACCCGCCAGTCAAAATGGCCTGTGACAAGATGCTGCGTCGACATTCGTCCAACATTAAGCGTCACGAAAAGACTTGTTCAATCTGTTCCAAAAAGTCTAGCAGTCCTCGATGGAGCTATGCTGAACCGGAACCCCAGCAGTTGGAGTGGCTTAGAGACGGGTTCGCCCGACTTCCAATGACATCAAACCAAATTCAGGACGAGAATTGGGGGGACTTCCCCCCTACCAGCGTCCTCATCCCAGCTACCAAACATATCTCGCACGGTGAATACTCTCCAAATGGACTGCCTGTTCCATCTCTGGATCCAATGAAAGTCATTGATCACACCGGCTTTGGCAATGTGTGAGTGGCCTTCTTCACAGTGTTTAGATTCTACTTACACTATACCAGGTCGGACACCAGTCACCTTCTCAGCGACATGCCGCCTGAGTTACGTACCTACGCCCCAAGCCCGTTCCAGGATCAGCGGCTGAGACTGCCCTGCGACCTCACTCACGACTGCGGCAAACTAGTTGATAGTAGATGTTGTGATGCATGGACGCATCCCGCTACGGGGTTGGAGATGTTCCCAATCAGCAACTGGTGGTGAGGGAGAGGCTGCCTTTGGACTTTCAAATCTACTTCTGCGATATTCGGGACAATTTATTTGTACGTCTTCAGTACAGTCTGCACACTTTTAATTCAAATCATCTGAAGACTCGACTTTGGCTACCTTAATTCTCTTTGAGCAGTTGAAAGATAGGGTATGATTCTCTGCCAGAACATGCATCAGTCCCTCGATCTTCCCTCAGCGAATAGTCACCCCCACAGTCTGGAAGAGAGCGAGCGCCTCGAGATCTTACAGAATGCGAGGGGCTTCGTTTACCGAGCGACTCGACCTGCTGATACCTCATCAACCGACATGTTGTAGTACCTAAGCCCAGTTCCATCAGGTCATGATTGCTCGTTGGCCTTCAACACCTATTCGATCGCCGAAAGATAGGTGGAGTACTTTTGGGTAAAAAAGACGACCTGTCAGCAGCGTGCATCAAATACATCGGCAGGCTGCGCCCAAATCATACAAACAACTGGTAGCGTTGCCACCGGCACGGAACTAAGTTTTGAGACAGGAAGGCGGGGGTTTCGGGTAGAAATGTGGGGAACCCGGCACCGGGTCGGGATAGAGGATCGGCCGCGATCAACGACTGCCGGTTGAGCTCATTTTGTGGCCGAGCTACATCAATGCCTAGGCAACCGTGAGTACAATCGGCTCTCGTGCTCGGAGAGTCGTGAGGCGCCCGAGAATAGAAGGGCTGAAGCTGATGAAAATAGAAGCCACAAAATGTCGCAACTGTTTTTCACTCACTAGCACCCGATGACCTACCTTAGAGGCTGAGGAGGTCGTAGATACGACACGGAACGAGATATGGATGCTGATTTTAACCCCGGAAGTGGGATGAGTGTCATGTCTTGAGCATGGACGATTCGAGCCAGCACTTGGGGGAGTGGTGTAAATGACCATACGTGAGAGGTCTTGGCCATGAACATGGAACAGCGATGCATCTGAATTCATAGACCTTCAGCTCATTCGAGTGACAGTTTTTTCACAGAACAGTCAATGCATGCATCTACACACTTGTTGATAGGTGGTTTTGCCGGTCTTATCGGAGTTCCACTTCTTCTCTCTGGTGACTTTTCCTCATCACCGCCTTGGCTTCCTCTATATTAGATATTTATAACCTTCGTATCTTCATATTCATCATCATGCAGATGATCTCATATTCTGTATACTTCTTGCTGTTCATTGTTGCCATTTCCTGATTGATTTTCTTTCATCTTCAGTCGCCTCTTTCTCTTGGCTCTCCTCTTCCTCCCGACTTTCCTCTTCCTTCAAGATATCCCTATATTTAGGATTTAGCTCTCCTCAAATCCTATTCATCGCTCTATCATCCTCAAGCTAAGTTCCTCACACTTGTAAGGTTTATTATTTCGTAGCTGCCTTGTTCCTCCTTACATCCTCTACTCTTCAGCACTCTCCTCTCATCATGTCAGTCAATCATTGAGCTCCAGGAATGATATATAAGACGTGTGAGCGGCTTGTGCTCCCAAGAATATCTATCAAACAGCCTCGTTTCTTCTATTATAGATCCAGCATCTCAATAAAGCTACATTCCATAAACACCTCCTCGCGACACCCGGTATGGCGTCCACCAGCAACCCATCTAGCCTTATTCCCTGTCACATTTCAGGCTGTACTACCATGTTCTCGACCCAGGGAAACCTGACAAGGCACCTTTTGGACCAACATGCTGAATTGAAATTCTGGTACAAGATGCCGTGCAACAAAGTGCTGAAATACAACGTATTCAACGGCAAACGCCACATGGGTAAATGCCTCCCATGCCAGAAAGTCCAACCGCCGGCTGCAATAGATTCTCAGCAGACTCTCTTGCTCAGCACCGAAGAGCCGTTTCGGGCCAACGCCGAAGAGACACTTTCGCTCAACACCGAAGAGATGTTCTCGTTCGACATCGAACAGATGCCCTGGCTCAACACCAACGAGGCGCTCTCGTTCAACACCGACGAGCCTCTCCCGATCAACACCAACGAGGCTCTTTCACTCAAAACTGACGCAGCGCTTCCGACCAACACCGAGAAGATGCTTTGGCTCATCATCGATGGGGCTCCATGGAAGCCCAAGGTCTTCGTCGCTCATAGTCAGCTCACAAAGAATGACGTCGAGTATATCTTGAACTGAGAGATCTGCCGCCTTGGAATGCGCTGGACAGCCAATGCCTTGGCTTTTTTACATGTAGGTTGCAATCTAAAGAGCCCCGGGGCTTTGACAAGGGCTGTACCTAAGGACTGACCATTTACATATTCGGATTTTAGATCGATATGGAAGGCTGAATCAGAATGCCAACAAGATCTTTTGTCAGAAAAGTGACCCCGAAGTCAGAGGAATGGAGCATCACGAAGTCCACAGAAGTCGGGTTAGGGTCGTTCAGGGACGTTGCGCTAAGCATATGGGGCAGAATTTTGTTTACACGAGCACGGGAGGATATTGAAAGGACAGTCTGTTAGTACTCAGCTTATCAATTGCATGAAAACACATTTCTTGAAGAATTTTGAGTGCTTGCATTAATGTCCTCGCCTAAACCGCCGATCGTGGGCCACACGGGTCCGAATCCCCGACAAAAGGTGGGGACAGTCGCCGGTTCATTATGGGTCCATGTCGGCTGCCCCATGGGCTCCGGAGCCTCACCTCGGCGGGGAGCACGGATTGAGTCACAAGTCACGCTGCGTCGCTAGCACAACATGAAACTTGGAACTCGGGCGCGGATTGCATGGAAACCGATAATGTATGTCTGAATTCAATGGATCAGGTGGTACATGATTCGGGGGTGGCGGCGCCATGGTTATGGGCGAACGAGCGGATGGGTTCTGAGACCAATCAAGTCCGTGATAGCGTCTTATACAGCGGAACAAGTGCTCGAATTTCTTAATATGTGGTCCAAATAAGCTCAGGTGCTAACTCTGAGCGCCTTCCCTCCCCCCTTCTCCAAAGATCTACCGTTGGAACGTTGAGATAAGAAGCCTTTGTTCGCCGATTTGGAGTGGGTGTTAGGCGTGCATGAGCGGCCGGAAGCAGCCTGAAGCCAGGCTAGATATGCCACTAGTCACAGATGAGATTCAAAGTCATCCTTTACTATAATCATTAGACATGTTTCGTGTCGTTGGATGTCTAGACCATTGAGCCGACTGCATAATCTAGTCGAGTCTGAGGTGAGCTGAAATGATATCAGAAGTTCAAGTGAAGATAAGACAAGCGATTTCTCGATAGGCGAGAGTGCGAGTTTAACGACGGCAAACGACTTCTTCACTGACCCGAAGCAAGTCGTCGCCACGATGGCAATAGTAACATAACCTTTCCCCACATGGGTCTTGAAATTCCACCATAGGAGTGCCGGCCCCCAAAGAGCCATTTTAGTAGTTTATCTTGCGGTTCTTTATCACTGGCAGAACCCCCAGCTATGGGGATGGAGAAGGTCTTGAAAAGGCTTGAAGGGAAGGAGGGGCAAAACGAGCGATGCCATGCAGATTAATTGTCTCACTCGCAATAGCGGTACCCTCGTCAACAAGCTACACCAGCTGTAAACTGCTGCACTCTCCGATTCTACATACAATCGACAGTTGAATTGGCAATGAACATAATTCAACATCCATACTCAGCCAAGTGCTGATCAAATTTTACATGGACGCCTACTGAGCGGGACGTCCCGTGCTGATGCATCGATCAGAGTCAAGAACGAAGCTGAACAGGAACATTCCGTAAACCCCCGAACTAGCAATTGGCATTCCACGTCTTTTTTCTTCCATTCCAATCTAGCAAAAGAGGCAATAACTTCCAGAGGTCCGAGCTGTTGCACCCATATTGCTGTCTCTCAATGGCTGACCAATTATGTATAAATCCAGCAAAGGCTTGAGAAAGAGGCAATCGCTCCCTTGATGATAATCAGAAAAGGAGGTCGAACGACATGAAGAGTAAACTCGGGGCAGGCGATATACCCCCAAACAGAGAGCCCCAGCTTCATCTTTTGAGCCTCGTCCTTGCCAAGTACCCACTTCCTCGGGCAACAGCGTGGATTAAGCCAGATGATGGTCTCTTGGGAAACCGTCATGGTACTCTGCCTGCCTCGAAACAGCCACCTCCTCAGCTGCGGTCCTTCCGGGCGTCGAGTTCTGAGTCTATTCCACTTATGGACTTTCGATTTTTTAGGACAGAGGAACGCTAGTCCAGTGAGGCGTGTGTTTGTAGAGGGGTGTATGCCTTCATCATCCACCCTTGACTCGCGAGCAACCTCAAGATGACCCTGGGGTGTTGGCAATGCTTCTCGCCTCACTTTTGAGCATCCTCAGAACACAACCAAAATGGACAGAACTCCTCCTGTGGCCATGGTATCCGTTTTTCATGTACTCAACGGCCGAGAGAAGATTGGTTAAGCTGTACCGCTTAGTGGGTAGGGTAGTTTCTGACAATTGCATAAGTCGAGCTCATGGGTGAAATTCATATCCAGCGTCGCTTCAGTCATTTCCTCTTCATTCCATTGACCAGATATGCTTATACGATTATTGTCCATTACGGAGAAATATTGTCACACTGTGCGTACCTCAGTTCACCCCTAGCCATCTCAATCCTCTGGTCCGCGTCAGGCTTCCGAAGCTTCCTGCTCTTGATGCCTGACATGGTCATCCAACACTTGATTCCAGCCGCCTGGCTTGGCCTCCGCCATTTACCTCTCGGACGGGCGTACGTTGTTTATCAAGCTAGATACGTAAAGCCGAGATATATTAGATAACAGTACCTCATTGGGACGCCGAGTTCGGAGTAGCTGTCTTCCTCAAAGCCGATGGTTGACTGTAAAAGTCCATTCTTTACCCCTCCTTCGTTTTCACCTTGCCTCTATTCCGCAAGATGACCGCTTGGAGGTGGCATTTCCCTCTCTCGGCCACCGTGTGTTACGGATGATCGATTTGACCATTCTACCGGCTGTTTACTACCTTGACCCCTCATACGGCAGTGTGCCTTAACTATCTCTGAATATATCTTTTGTTTCGCATCTGCTCCTGAGCTTCAGATTTGACTGGGCGCCATCTTATCTTCTGACAGGGTATTCCACCTCTTCGTGACTTGCTCTATCCTCAGTCTAGAAAGCCACGCTTCGACTTGATCCTGTCAGAAGCTGCGAAGCTGTGTCTCTGCGTCATGGCGTCTTCCTTATGCTCGTATCCGCAAAGCTATTGGAAAGCTTTCTCTAGTTGCCTTGTTCTTCTCGTCCGTACTGGAAGGGCTTACCCTCAATCCTGCACACTTTAAATGGTCACAACTCCTTCGATGATTGCCAGAAACGAGTGTAGACATTTATCTTCTTCATTCCAGCTTTTTGAAGACATAGTAGTGACGACGAATATAACTCTACAGACCTGCGTATCATAACCAAAGGCGAGAAGTCGGATCACCATGACTTCTACCAAGACATTCGCATGTTGCAACAAGACATTCGGCACGAGAGGCAATTACAAGAGACATGTCGAGACCGTCCACCCAGCACCCGTCGGAATGCTCTGCGGCAAATTTCTTAAACCAAGGAAAGACAATATCAAGCGCCATCGGATCCTGTGCAAGAAATGCAAATATCCTCGAAGCCGCCAAATCGAAAGCCAGAGGAACCCGGGAATCGAATCGGAAACCGTTTATTTCGAAGATCTCTCTCCAGGATTCAGTGCCCCATGTCTCGTGGAGTCAATCATAGTCGAAGGCAATGACCAACACCGTCTAAACATAGCCTCAACGGCGGGTTCCATATATCCAGTATGGAATTACCTCGTCATTCCTGCTGATGCCGGAACCCAGGCTATCCCAGTCGACGGCACCGTTGGCCCTCAGATGCCGCCATCTTGGTTCAATCCAGCCGTTGGGGACGCTACAATGGAACGAGGCATGACCAACGGTAATGGCAAAGTTGAAGACACTTCCACATACCCTTGCTCGAACATTTTCGCGGAGTCAGCCAGGTCCGCAGAAGGAAACTTCAAGTAAGCTGCTTATCAGATCGTCTTGACATGGGTTCGTGGCTGATCATACGTCTCAGTTACCACGATGCGATGAACGAGCTGTCCACTGGAGGGAATGAGCAATGGACCGAGGATTGTCAAAGTGTGAATGGTTTCTAGATGTTTGGCTCCCCGCAATGGACCGAAGTGCATTCCTTAGCGTGTGAGGTCTTATTTAAAGTTAGGAGGGATATCCTGTTGGGCAGATGGTCTTCAATAGAATTAGTTCAATATCGATCAATTCGAAAGCAGCAAAAGTTGTTGTGCGGATCTCACGGGTGAGCAGAGAGAGGGTAGTCCAGATGGTTGTGGTCTTCTACGGTGAGAAACACATGTTGAAGGGAACGAGTAAGATGAAGCGTGGAGGCCAGGAAGCTGGATCCTTGCTGTTGCTCATCGGCATCTGCGTTTCGGTCTTCCTTCTCAGTCAACGACCCAGAAGCATCCTGGCATTCGGGGTCACTTACCGAGCAGGACTTTCCCAAGCTCTGCATCACTCGCGGTTCTGCTTGTACCGGCGCCTCACACCTGATTCCCCGAGAAGGACAGCCGGGAACACGACTAGCTACCGGTAAGAACATCAGCTTTCCAAGAGTGGGCGCGGCGAGGGCAGGGGGTTGCCATAGAAATCCGGCATGAACTGGGACTGTCCGGAACCTCCAGTGCCCAATTGACTGTTGGTGTTTGTGCCAGTGTTTCCAGTCCCGCATGTGACTTGACGAATGCTGATCAGTCTCGCCTCGCTGGTTCTGAGCTCTGTCTCTCCACGCCAGGGACAGCAGAGGAGGTAGACAAGGCTTGCTTCCCACCCCCTGCCCCCTCTCCGAACCTACGATTATGTATGACGCAACTCCATTCATGGTCCAGGGGCAGGTGGCTTCTGATTTGACCAAGAGAGTCGCCCAATCTGAGGGCAGCAATCCCGCGTAGACTTGCCATTGGTGCCATAGGAGCTGTCTTGATGCCACTTGAGTCAACACCTCCATTTTCCTGTCGTCTGGTCACTTCCAAGAAGGCTGGAGCTGATCCCGCGCCCTCCGTGCGGCTATTAATCTTTGATTCGTTCGTACCTGGCCAGCCGTCTTGGCAAGTTACACGAGCTTTGCAGGGAGAAAAAGATGCATAAATTATACACGTATTGAGTACATACGCTTAAGTAAATATGCAAGCAGCTGGATGTTAAAGGAGTAGTCTTCCATTCAAGCCCTGTACGTCCTGGAGAGTATCGTACCTTGCTATCTTCCAGGGACGCAGCAGGATTTCGCACGAGAATAATGACGGGGAATGATGAGTGCATCGATCGACGTTTGATGGAGGCACATTTTAAATCATCCTTTTGATCTGGACCGTAGTCAGCGCCCTGAACTTCTGATATATAGATATGGATGATTCTGTAGCAACATCTTTTGAAATATGATAGATGCCTCTACAATCCGGACCCGGCGAGATGGGCCGATAAGACGATAAAAGGCCGAGGGCCGTGCGCCGAAGTGGGGCCAATGAAAGAGGGGAGACCGCCGGTGACGGCCGAGGACGCTGCTCGAGGCACTTCAAATGCCTTAGCTCATGTCGAGCCGTGTCTAACAAGACAATTAGAATCTGCCTATCTGGCTGTCACATGACGTAGCATGTTGAAGGTCAAATTCACCCGTCAACTCTATTCGGCCTTGTGGGCCCTGGCTCGGGTTCGTCCGACCAGGGGGGGGAGGAATCATCGAACATGATTCCCCCCCTCCCTTGTTCATAGTTGTGGACCCCCCATCATGCACACCAAACCGTGCCTAGAAAGTGTGCAAGGAGCGAATTTGATGATAGTCACCTTATCAGAGCCTTCTGCTTTGGCCGTAGCCTTCTGCTTGGATGCCCTTGGCGGAATTGCGGAGGCAGCATGTTCATCTTCCCCATAGCCCGCCAAACCGGAGGTTGGATTGTCTGACAACAACGTACACGGCGTAATAATACTAGGGTTGATTTACCTCGCTTCGAGTATTTGACCCTTCTACAGAGAGTAGGGGCCGTTGGGTCACGTTGCCATGGAATCGAGTGAGCCGAATGAGTCGCATCTGAAGCCCCTAATCTGACGAATAGAACCCGTTTTGTTCTGCAATGATCGCGGCTCCTAACTTGATAGAGTCACAGCCGACACTTCGTAGGCCGTTTCGATAGTTATCTTGCTGTGATGGAAGCTCGCTACCCGTAAGGAAGCTCAATAATCTGATATCGAATCGCGTATCGGTATGAGGAAGGAGGAAGAAAGTGGGCGTAGCCCGCGATTCCTCTGTTGGGTGGAAGTAGGTCGAAGAGCCGTATTCACAGCCTACACCACCTTCCAAATTCACGTTGACTGCATTCAAAATCTCGACAGCTTTCCTTTTCATCTTGAACTCGTTGACTGATATGTGGACATTCGAGCATCGATGATGAAGTTGGTTGACGTTCGTGGAATTTCGGGGTTTGTTACGAGAGACGCCATTTGATCTATGACTGGCGCAAGGCGTCAGGGAGTTAGCAACATGTCAGAATAAGACTGATGAGCAAGCCCCTTGTATAATACAATTTATCTTCGTACCTCAGATGGCGAGATAACCATGCCAGACTCAAGATAACGCGAGAGGGCAGACTATAACACAAAGATGTCTCGAAGAAGATAATTAGGAAACAATTAAGGCGGAGCACATGCATATAAGAACACATGTTGATCTGGAAAAATAGGCGTCCGTCAAGGCGGCGGCGGGCGGTCCGTAGCTCCTCGAGGTCAAGACGGAACGCACCTTGCACCGAGCACGGCCAACTTGAGCTGTGGCCTGGGGTAACACTGTGACCCCGAAGATCAATATTGCCCAACTCCCCCCTCTAGTCCGCAAACCATGCGGCTCCGAGGTAAGGCGGCCAGATGGCGACCCAGATTACGGGGGCGGGCCTCGTTGCGGCGAGTCTAGGCTCACCAGGACCAAAGAAAAAACGCGAAAGATGGAGGAGAGGGAACATTGCAGAGCGGGGTGGCTGAGTGGAGTAAGATGATGATGGCAAAATTCCCTCTATGGTATATCTCTTCTGGGCCTATGATCGACTTCCTGGGCTTTTCACCTACAGGGGACAACAGTCGGCGCCGCGGATAAGTAGAGCCAATCAGGAATCGTGAAGACTGTATAACAGCGTCGTTGTGTTATGATATCAAGCATCTCCTTAGGAAAGAGAAGAAGCCCCCTCCGGTGCGCTCCTGGCAAGCTGTAGAGCCTCTGGCTAGAGTTATCACCGGCTTCTGTCAAAAATCTCACCGACAGTGTGGATCTAGTGCATGTGCCATGAGACGCTCACTTCGGGAACGGACTTCAATTCTTGCAGTTGATCGTCAATTTGGCTTCGAAGGAGAATATTCGAGCATGCACAAGTAGAGATGTGAGGTCTCCAGTTGTGGTAGAAGCCCTATCACGACATGGGTGAGTTGTGTTCTGGGGGCTCACTACACGAAATGATGACTTTATTGACACTTGCCCTCTAAATAATTGAATAATCAATATCCAGCCCATCGCGAGCGATGGTTGCTCGCAGTCTGTGACGTCTTCTCAATTTGCAGGTTCCACGGATGGCTCCGAGGCAACTTTCTTTACCGCCATCGTCCGTCATACCTAAGGAGCTGTCAGAGAGGCGAGTTTGCGGGGACCACTTGACAAGGGGGGGAGGACAACATCTAAATGTTGTCCTCCCCCCCTTGTTCACTCCAGTGGGGCCGGCATGGCATACACCAAAACGAGCATAAGACGACGGGCTGAATCACAGCCATGGGTTCAGGGTTGACCACGCCAACCGGGCCCTGCTTCTGGAGTCCTGGCACCTGGTTCTTCTGCGCCTGAGACTGGGCCTCAGGAACTGTTGTCTCTGCTAATTCTCCTGCATCGGTCACGTCTTCACGGTTGGTCATGGGCACGCAGGCTCTTGGTAGCCGCAGATGGTGCTCATCTTCCCTTTGGACAAGGAGAGATACCTTCTTCGTGCCACCGTCCGGGACTAATTTACGTCGATGTGTCGGCAATTTGGGGCCAGGCAATGGTGTGTTCAGCTCGGTGGGGTGATGCCGACACGAAAGATGCGGTCGACGTGCCAACTAATCTCGCAAGAACGTCAATGACCCAGTATTATGAGATTCACGCATAGTACGTCAACCGACCAATGAAGAAAAAGAGAGTTTACAAGTAAATACTTATTAGACACTGTGCTGTGATTTGTTCTCCCATGTCCATATACTGCTTTACGTCTGCCAGCTTGGCGGGTCTGGCTCCTCCTGAACGTTCCTCGAAAGTGCCGTGCAGTCAACTTCGCCAATTGGATTCATATCCTGGGTTGAAAAGGCCGCTACCACGACGTTGTGATAGTCGAGTATTCATAAGAACGCGCGTGATGCACGTGAATGAGGTTCAATTAAGCTCGTTTCGGCTCACGCCAACACTGAGGCTTTTATAAGCAACAGAGAGCGCATTCGGTACCAGCTTGATCGCAGATGTTCGGACTTCGGAGGACTTGTGGCGCGTAGGACAGGGGGGCCCTTTTGAATTGTGAGACGCGAGGCCTTGACCGAACTACGGATATACCGCAGTAAGGATACGTCTGCGCCTATTCGTGCCTTACCGTCTGTGACGGGGAATAGCTTCCGTGTCCCGGGGCTGGGATGAGGACTATCTACCGGTCAATGTATCCCTGTCAGCATGTCCGTCATAATCCTGAGTGTTCGAGCCGCTGTGCGGGCGGGTAAGCTGCCCCAGCAGCATAGTCAGGCGCGACAATCTAACGGTCAGCTGCATACTTTTCCTCCATCTGTAAGACCGAACCACCCATAAGCGAGTCTAAGTATCCTTGCAAACACCTTGGGGCACGTGGAAAGGATCGAATACGCGGGGAAACAGACAGGAATCCGGCCGACGAAACGGCCAGAAGAATGCTATGAAAAGGATACCTAGCTGACCACAGAAACCAATAGAAATTGATTTGAGGGTTGCTTCACCCTCAAATTCAACCGCGACAGACTCCGAGTGCAATCAGCATGCGTTTGAAGATCTCTTCGTTCACTGGCTACAGGTTCACCATCAGCTCTTCTAAGTTGAGGCAAGCTTGGCAGCCTGGAACTGGTGGAGAGTGGTCATTTGCGGCCTGCCCGCCTCAGTAAGCTGCGGCACAGCCGTTTGAAAAGAATTGGAACGAAGTTACATTCAGGGCCCCAGCGTTTTACGGATAGACGCGGTTCTGCCCATTCACACTCAAATTTCCTAAAAAGAAAGGAAACAAGGGTCTGCTGCGAGACTGGCAGCTAGCGACCTGCCACCGCCAACCCCGCCGCCCAAAAGACCATGTCCAGCAAGCTCACCCAAAAACCCTGGTTCGCCGGACAATGTCTGGCGAGCTCACTCAAAAACCCCGGCTCGCCAGACAATGTCCGGCGAGCTCACCCAAAAACCCTGGTTTGCCAGACAATGCCCGGCGAGCTCACCCAAAAACCTAGGTTCGCCAGACAGTGTCCGGCGAGCTCACTCAAAAACCCCGGTTCGCGTGACATTGTCCTCCGTCGCTCAGATGTTCGTTCCAGCAAATGCCAGATGCATCATGCCGGCTGCACTGCACCGGTGCCAGTTGTTGGGCCTCGACTGCAGGTTTTCCGTCGCAGGATCTTCTCTTCAACTGATTTCGATTGGCTCGGAGCCGACGTAGATAGAATGGACGCGTCGAAGGACGCAAGCCTGACACGGTTGTAATAGGCCCCGATGAGTCTTAGTGCAAAGTGCTGATTGGAATTCCCTGGTTACTACATTGCGAACAACTTGGCTAGTCTGAAAAGCCTGGTTCATTGGTGGCACTGTTGCAAGCACGAATATCTCTGATGTAGCTTAGCTCCGGGTTCGGATCTGCATCTCCTGCTTAGATCCAGCCTTCATCTTCGGACCTGGGGGACCTAGTTTTGTTCCAATTGCGCTCGTCATCCTGTCAAGCGGTGTGCTTACGAGTTTCACCGACAACGCTCTTCAGGGACCAGTAAATGACCTCTCGGAGTGAACGTGAATCCCTACCACCTCGGGAGACGGCTTTCTAGGAATTGCGCGGGTACCGGCAGGCTCTTCCCCCACACACTCTACGTTGCCTGCAATCTCCGCATTGATCAAGTAAAGAACCGAGAGGGCGACTAGTTGGACGGGGAAGCAAATGTGTGCCCTAAGCCGTAGCTTAGTGATGCGAAGTAGGCCAAAGTTAATCTTATCATGTACTTCAGGGTTGGGTTTTCATGACAGCTGGATGCCACCTCAAGTCTTCGCTGAGTCTAAGCTAAGTTTACCTAGAGGTATGGAGATTCAAGTATATAAATGAGCAGAGCCCTTCATTTGAGATCAGGTGGAAGTGGCTCATCGACATCCGGCATCTTCACATTCCCCCTTAAAGCCCGCTCTCGAGCTTTCTCAAATTTCTTGACGACTTCCAAGCGCTTTACAAGTCAAATATGGCCCCTCAAGACCTCGATAAATGTCCCGAGCGGAAATGCGGGTTCCAGGCCACCGCAGACTGCACCCTTTTTCAGCATTTCAACAATAATCATGGACCGCCAGTCCTGATGCCATGCGGAGTGTACACAATCTGCACCGACCATCACTTTCGAAACCACAGAACGTCCTGTGAACTTTGCCGACAGCGAATTCCGGTCCCCATTGCGGCAGAGGAGGTCCCCGTACCGTCTATCGAGGGCGATGGAAGTGTCGACTCCGAGGGCACTCCTGAAGGCGAACTTCAAGCCCGACCCGTACATCATGGCGGGATAGTCATCAATGGCACGAACAACGGCAACATCTATCAGACGGTTAGATGCGGCTCTTCGGCCTGCTCCGCTAGTCCCTCGAACTAGATCGGTCATCGGTCTGAAAAACTGTCAAGCACGACGTCCCGAGAAGCGAAGTCACTGGCGAAGATGTACGATACAAGGGAATTTGTAGCTTTGCGTCGGATTTTAGTCCGAAAAGGATACCAGAGTCATCACTCTGGATAGCAATGTAAGATTGTGGAGCTTGGATGATGACGACAGCGATGGAGTTGTAAGAATGGATACACATCTTGGTCTACTTCATTTGGAGGACTTATTTTAGATAGATTAGATAGAATAGCAAAAGTTTTTCACTACACCAGGAACTACCTTATGAAGCTGGCTCTGTTGAGACTCATATCTCAGAGACAACCTACTTGCCGTGCCCAGACATTGAACCTGACCATCCCGACTTGTCCTATCCCCCGGCGAGTAGATGGAGTGGGAATACACTGGCCTTTCCTGGCAGCATGCTCAGATGTGACGTAATAAGATGCTCAAAAGAGCTTCTCAGACTCAACTGGAATAGACAATTGGGCCTTGAGACTCTGCGGTAGTGGATAGGGGTACATTGCCGTTGATGCCGCGGCTTGGGGGCGAGATGAGAACGCGTGAGACAGGGCAAGGACAAGCCAAACAGGCTGAATGTGCAAACTTTGAAACAGTCAATATCACAGCGTTCATAACTCGAGTCGTTCCCGGAGGTAGGTATTGTAACATCCTGTTGTCCAGACCTGGGTCGGCCTCCGGGTAGATCACCCGGT
Organism: Colletotrichum tamarilloi; assembly: GCF_030869305.1. NCBI lineage: Eukaryota > Fungi > Ascomycota > Sordariomycetes > Glomerellales > Glomerellaceae > Colletotrichum > Colletotrichum tamarilloi. Next base: position 432,207 of record NW_026849387.1, read on the forward strand.
CTGGCCCAATTTTCGAACCCACCTACCCCACGGAAGGATGAAGGATGCCGCTCTTCATGATTAAGGCATGAGATAGAGATTATCTAGAATAGTCACGGTTGCCTTTCGTCGCCTTGTTGAACTGCCGGGTTGGAGAAGAATATTCCGCTGCTCATAAGGTGGTGTTGAAGGGGTGTGCCCTCCCAAGACTAATGTTTCGCGCCACCACAAGCATCACCACAGAAACCGAAAAGCGAAATATGACAAACATGTAACGATTTGGAGAGAAGTCTTTAGTTTCTTTTGCGTCCGGAATTGCGATCAATGCCGGAAGTCCAGATGTACACACACAGAGTTGCACTACTTCTGCTGCAACCTCGAGGCTAGAGCGAGGAGTTGACCAGCGGTGAAATCCTTCAGCTGCATGATTTTTTTATTGAAAGAAGCAAATTTCCTGTCCCATTTCCAAACTGACAGATCTGGGCTGGTTCAGTGATGCCGGACGATAGAGATGGACGGTGGAGGGGGCTCCATTATGAACGGTAGACGTGAGTACTATGGCTTGGAACTGGCCCCGATTCTAGGACGCAGCTAGCCAGAGTTGCCACAGTCGACCGGAATACGTCGTAACCATAGCATGCAACTGAAAGGGGCCATCTTTTGTGTGCTTTGCGGGTTCTTCCCTTGCGCCAGCCGAGCTGGCAACGCAGCGGGCGGACGAAAGTGCAGGACACGACCCCCTCCCCCTTTTCTGGGCCCCGCGACCAGCAGAGCATCGCGAAACCAGGTAGAACTCAATCGAATAGAGAAGAAAATCATTCCGTTCGAGAGCTAGTCCGCCTCGTCGAATCGCTTGATGCATGATCGCCGCGTCTGGGAGGCACACCTCGCGAGGGCCTCCTCGAATACCCACCTGGTCAACAACGGGGAGCGCAGGATCAGCATTCCGGCCGCGATGCAAGTGGGAGCTCAACCTCTTCTTCCTCCAAAAGATTTCTGGCCGTCTCGGACACGGTGCCTAGCAGTATACACCTCGCTAAATGGTTCGCACGAGATGAGTCGGGGCTGCAATCGCGCCCCTGTCCTGGTACGAGCGCGGCCGAGCATCCAAGACTCGACCACACCGGCGTCGACCACACCGGCATCAACCACGCCCGGGGCAGAGCTGCAGAGTACTTTTATTGAACCTAACGACTGAACTGGAGCTGGTAGTCAAGTGACTAATTTGGAAACGCTCAAGGGGACTCTTCACACTCAACGTGGCAGGGCACCAGGCCCGGTGGTGGACGTCCATGACGTTCGCGCCAAGTGGAAAAAATTAAGCGCCGTCAACCACTCGATTAGGAAACAGGAGTCTGTAATAATTGGGAGCATCCGGGTCACGACCGCTTCTTGCGTTCGCAGGAACGGTCTCTCGCATGCGGCCGGGTTGACAGTCGGTTGGTTCGAGGTTACATTGGGAGAACTCGCTGTAAACCGAGTCGACCAAAGCAGGATACACAGCCCGATCAATCTGCCTTGCCAAATGATGCCTCTGATGGGATGAAATCTCGTCATGTAGGAAGCTGACGTGCGGCTGGATGCCTGGTTGCCTCACATCGTCTCGACACTGAAATTTTCTCCTGGCAATACACGGCTGCCCTCAAGTTGTCGTTCCTGGTGCTTCCCTTCTTGATGGCACCTGGGTCTCTGCAATTTCGTCAAAACTTTGACGTTTCTATTCAATCATCTCTCGTTTTCAATGTTCTACCGGTCTAACTTTTGATCAAACTTTGCTGTACCTCAAGCCTCAGTTTAGGATCGCGGTAGGCCTACGGAAAATACTTGTCTCGAGCGGGTGCGGAAGGTAGACGTACCGACTTTCGTTCTTGACCTCGATTGACGACAAGTGAAAGACCTGTGCTGACGTTTGCTCATGATTAGACCAAGAGTCCGCGTTTATTACCCTTTCTCGATCGATGAAGCCGATACCGAACTTGAGGTCCCAAAAACACGTATCAACATAGGAAGAAAAGTCGCAATGTCCCACCGAAGGCCGCGAGAAACGATTCTACTTTTGCTCTTATACTCCTCGCATCTTCTTGGAAGAGGTCTCGGCCTAGTCCGGTATTGTTTAGCGAGCTCTCCCCCCCTTTTGAGCAGGCGGCATGTCTACCTACTCCTAATCCTAGTAGCATGTCCTTGCTCCTTCACCTAGACCACGAGATACAATGGTTTTGCTTTGAGACCAGTCCTTCATCTTCAATTCCAAAGCACGAGAGAACACCTTGAGCTCGTCGGCCCGGTTCAGAGACTCGAATTGCAGAAACGAGGATGTGGCGACTGCAGGAGCATGGCGAGGAGAGAGGAGCAGAGATTAACCGCACCTTCCCAACGCTCTAGATGGGCATACATGTTGGCAGTTACCCGTCTCAGGTAAGAAGCTTCCTGCTAGGACGGCATCAGGGGTACGTCTGAATACCTCGTGGTCTGCCGTCTTTTGCGATAAGGAGGGCCTATATCTTGTGAGCCTTCAAGCAAGATATTGCTGCTACGCCAAAAGAAAGGTTCTGGCCAGTGACACGGAATACACATCATATTGGCATTTGACAATGAATAGAATGGCGAAGCCGGATGTCTTGCTGAGCATCTCATGATACTAATCTGATGGCCAGGATCGACGTGACGTGATGCCCTCACGGTGCCACGGCCGGGAGCAACGCGGTGCTGGAGTGATGAATGTTGAGGGAGGTATGAGTAAAATATCATGACATATACTAATTAGAGATTCCCGTTGAAGTACACTGCTACGTGAGGTAGGAAGAAGGGGATCAGCAAGTCGTCATGTCTACGTGCACTGCCTCTCGTACCTCTGATCCCGCAACGTTCTGCACCGACAGTTTCAGTCACGCGTCCAAATGGAGCTCACGATCTGCTTCCATCACACATGCCCATAGACGCGAGAAAACAGACACCGTTGTTCACAGCTTTGTGCTCAGAAGTTTTCCACTAGATGGGAGGTCAATAGGTGCCAGTGCCAAATTCCAAAAGGTTGTGATTAGCAATAGCAGGTTCACCCTACAGCACCTTGAGGAGCGAATAATAAACCATCTCCGGGCCAAGTGAGACCGCATGATGCCATACCGAGCGGCCATGGGAGCGTCATGCAAGCTCTTGTGGTGTTCGAAACGCCCGTAATGCCGTCGACGCTCCTGAACAGCAGCCGGTGAGCACGAAACGGGTGGTCGAACACCACGTGTTCGTCTCTCAACCCTCGAAAATGATGGATTATTTCTCCAAGGCGGAGAGAGATCCGCAACTGGGGTATGTCAGAAGATGGTCCGCTTGGAGAAGCCGGCATGATGGCAAGCCGGAAAGGGCCTTTCCTACGCCCCGAGCGGGCAGATCACCCACCATGCCTGTATGCATGCCGGCAGCTTCAAGGCTTTGAGTCATAGACTGCATACATAGAGTCAGCGCATGATTCTCTCGTAGGGGTTGGAAGCCCGTGGCAACATTCGCAGCTAAGACTACTTAATCCATGCGTTTCCCTCTACCGAGTTACTAAGTAGGCGGATAGCATCGGATTCTGTAATCTCCCTTCGCACACAACCTCAATGCTGCCTTGCTCCAACATGCATGGCAGGATGCAGGTGACAAGGGGGGGAGTTCTCCCCCATGACTGGGGTTTCGATGCTTGGGAGGCCAGAAATGCGGCCGCTCTCACACCGCAGTGGGAATATGTGCAGTAAATCGCTTCCTCGGTCATTAGGGTTCAGATTATAGCAGATTGATTACCGAAAGATTCACCTTCGATCTCGCGTGCTTTACTAGTTGACATGAAGCTATTCCAGCCAGAGTTGGTAGTATTTCGACCCCAATGACACCCATTGCTGGCCGTAGGCGTAGGCAACTGCCCACTATAGGTCGGAGTTTCTGAGGGTCGCAGGGTCTGGCTCATGTTTTTAGGGCCCGAGAAACAACCTGAGCGATAAAAGCTACAAAGCTCTGGAGGAACCGCCGCGGAGAGTCGTCCGAGATGGTCGGCTCTCAAAGAACAGCCCAGCATTCAGCCCCCAGGTTGCATTCTCGTTGAAATCCCTGGCTACCTGCAGACGCTCATCTTGCTCAAGGGAACAAATTTGCCCCCCGGGGATGGTTACCGGCATGACAATTCCCAGTCTGCCTTCGGCCATTCGCCAATCCCTGGATGCCCTGGTTAGCCAAGTACAGCCACCTGGTCTCATGTAACTCCTGTCTATCCGACCCATGACACTGCGTAATGCAATAGTATCCTTCAGAACGCGTGAGGCAACCGCGTCGGTAGAAGTGGTAGCGTTCATGGGTAGATAACGCGCTCATGGAGCGATATCACGTGGCTGATGGACCACCTCGTCGCCCACAGCCCTCTCAAATTGTCGGAATAGTCTTTGAAAAGAGAAAGAGCGGTGTCTAAGATGATCAAGTATAAATAGGAGTATAAGATCCCTCTCACGATCTCTTCATGTCGTCTCTTCGCTGCCATCGATTTTTCTTCTCCCGATTCCTGATCGCGCACTGCTGAGTCCCTTTTCTCTCAACACCAAATTCCTTGGCACCACGAAGCGAAGATGTCTACCACCCAGCAGCCTCCGATTAAGTGTTGCTCTCAATCCGGCTGCTACTGGGATCAGAAGTTAGACACCGATACCCATCGCACGCACATGCAGAAGCATGGTGAAGGGGACTTGGTCGAACACTGCAACATCGTCATGAAGAGTGGGATCGACATCGAGATTCATAAGAAGAACTGTTGCATCTATAAAGCTGCCATGGCTCTTGAGAGACAGAAGAAGGCTACCAAGTCCGCGCCTGTGAAGTCTAAATAGGTGAGATCATACCCTTGAAAGTAAATCAAAACGCAAGGCTCAAGTTGTGTGCAAAGACTTCAAAAGTCTGCCGATAATATGGAGACATGAAAGGGACGGATATGTTCTAAGAGACGAGGAAAGTAGGAGATTTCATCAGAGAGATGTGGGTGAATGTAGCAAGAAATACAACGCAAAATTTTGAACAAACGAAAAGGTTTCAGGAGTTTGATTGCATTCTGGGCATGCCACAAGGCTTGTATCTCGTTCTCAAGGATCCTAGGTAGATACACACAGTACCAATTGATTTTTGGGAGCTCCTCCCAACTCTCTCCTCTGAATGACGTACACAAGATACGACTATTCATAAAGCCGACTGGTTCCATTTGACCTGATAATGTGCTTGAAGTACTTGATCTTCGACGAGTTGAAGGTTCTTTTACGACTACTTACCGCCTTGTTAAACTGCCAGCTCTATTCATCTACGATTGACATATCACGCAGTGACCCGGGAGGGATCAAGACATAATTCACTTGAGAAGCTTTAGGTAAGAAAGAGTCTATTAACCTAGAAGTGATGCCCTCAACTCTCTCGTCTTACAGCGAAACATGCGCAGGCTCTACGTGGGCGAACGATTCAATAGAGAATGTCGTTTCAGGAAGGTCTTGACTACCCACCTATGCTTCGTCAGCTTGATCCGATTCGTCTTCCGACCAGCCTTTCTAATAATCTTCATCGTCCTCCTCAAAATATACCGTAGCAAAGTCCACCAGGTCACAGCCCATTTCGCCAACAGTATCGAACAGAATCTGTTCCGGTATGACCGTCGGAAGCCATGCATAGTACTCCGTTTCATACAAAGCGAATCCAAAGCTGAGTACGTGTAGTGGCGCGTCCTGAGGAAGTCGCAAACCTTGGTCGGGATCTAGCTTGATCGAGGTCCCAGAAAAGATGCTGTCCAGGCCACCTCTGCCGTCGGGGAGAAGGACGTTGTGTGCCCAAGCACGAACCATGCACCTTTGAATTTCTCCCACGTCTTCATGAGAAATTCTGAGCATCGCTTCTGATGCGTTGTCCTGAGCCTCCGGGATCAAGTTGTTCACACGATGGTCGATCCTTCTTGCACGGGAACTGATTTTGCGGCATGTATTGGATGAAAGAGTCAGCGTCCCATCCTCAAATTTGATGAAACCCTTGTCAGTATGCCACTCCTCTTCGTATTGGCGGAAGATAGCCAAAGCCAACCACATGGCGCCACTCTTGATAACATCGCTTGGCACGTCTATGCAATGCCGCTGCAATAGCCCGTTTATGGAATCTTCGTCAGCAAAGTGATCGGGTGAAATGACGAAGAAGGGATTTAAAGCGTGGCACGTGAGCACGATAGCCGCAATGTCGATCATCGCGGACCGGGCCGTGGCGGGCGTGTCCTTTGTTATGCAGCTCAGAAAGCAGGCTACTGACAAGTCGTTTCCCGTGGTTGATAAGAAGTCAAGAGTCCTCCGGGCCTGGGAAATGTTGAGATGTACACTGACTCCATCCATGCCGTAGTAGATGAGCCCCAACATATAAAGCCGACGGATAGCCTCAGCGAATGCCGGCTCCTTGATAACGAAGCAAACACGAAGACGATCGATAGTAATTTCAGGACATTCATCCATCACATAGATGATGAATACCGGAAGGTGAATATCTTCGAATTCCCTTTTAGGTTCCGCGTCGAGGATGTCCTGTAGTGCCACTTGGGCGTGGATGGTTCTATCCGCCTGCTCAACATCCTTATCCAAGGCGCAAGTTATTTGAGTCAGCATCTTGGCCCTCGACATCGCCACCCATTTCTGAACCACATGCGATGTCTCTGTGTCGAATACCTCCTTTATCTCGCTATTGAGAATAATCAAATGGTACGAGTTCTTGGCATCATTCAACGATCTTCCCATCAAACCGGGGGTGATATAGATTGATCTGGTATCTTTCTCGTTAGCGAAGTACTTCCGAGCGGCCGCTAGAAGCGTTCGTCTCAGATGATGCCGCTTCCACTCGGAGTCTCCGTCCCAGAAGGCTATCGTTCTCGTTATCTTGTATTCCGACGGCCCCGGGTCCTGAACCATCGCATACGCTGGAGCAATAGCTTCCATCACAGCGTCTGGGTATTCCCCGTCGCTCGCTTTGTATTGAATCCATCTCAAATTTGACAAATTTGACGAATTGCTCCGCTGTGTCAATCGAAAAGCTGTGACGGGAGTCTCTGATCTGTCGGTTGCAACGGCGAGCATCCTGCCTAAATCTTTGTCAACGGGGGCAGATGACAACCAGACGAAGCGCAAAATAGTCGTCTGTTCGGTCTTCGCGAGAATGCTTAACTTGACTAACGAGATCGCATAGTCGACGCTCTTGGAGTGATCGGCGTCAATGATGATCAGCTTGTATCTGCAATTAAAGTCCGAGACGAATCCGATACCACCGTATCTTGATACCACGGGTCTCATTCCCACGGAATATCCAGCGCTGTCCCATTCGCTTTTTGACACCTCTTCTTTTTGGAGCGAACCAACGAGGTACCTGGACAAGATACCATTATCTCCGCTCGCCCTCATGCCTATGATATGCAAGACCAAGGCCAACCAACTACCGTCGTCGGTCGAGGGAGGTGATTGCACGTGAGCGACCGAATATCTTTCATCGCTCCCATACCATCTCGAGAGCTTGTCGATCTCGTTCTTCCATTCAGCCGGTATTTCAAGGCTCGGCGTCGCCATTTTTTCGTCGTGTTTCGATAGTCTGGCGGTCTGGCGTTCTGGTGTTCTGGTGTTCTGGGATGTACTAATTGAGGCACGTTAATGGAGTGACATGGTAAGCCAGGGATTTGGAGCAAGGTGCCTATCTAACGTGTGGAAGCGAAATGATCCATCCAGTATAACAGATACTTGCCTTTTCCCAAATTGGAAGGAACTCGACGGAAAGCTGAGCACCTAGACCGGCCCATGGAGGTGAGTACCTTCTCTCTGGGCATCTCACTCGATGGAAGGACATGAGGGCCTGGACTCCCTGCTCTGGGCTGGACAGAGGAAGACAACTCAGGTTGACGGAAAGTGTGCGTTGCATGTAAATAGGCACGCAGCGCTAAGTAATTAGCTTTTGCGAGGGACGCAAGTCAGCGCAACGTTGACTGCACTGATGTTCATCGGATCGGCCCGTTCCTCTTGAGCTTATTTCCCAACGGCTGTGCATAACGGAGTACTTGGACCTTGTCAGCATCAAGACATGCTCAGTCTCGTCACATCACGCCACATATGATTCTGTAAAAGCGTGTTGCATTTGACATAATTGTTCTCGATTGCAGTGGTAGCAGGAGGAGTTGACTCGTGTTGACCCCGTATCACAGTCCCGTCACCTTATAATGTAGTGAATCTCAATAGATGGGCCTGTGTTCGGAGGGTTGTCAGTATGTTTGATTGAACGTGGGAGGGATGCTTCCTGATGGAAATGGGCTGCGTGGGGAGGGGCTCTCAGGTAAACCAGATAGGGCATTGTTCTATTCTGCATGCTAGTGAGTCTTCTGTACCTGGCAAGATTGCTCTTCCTATTCCAGGTATTCGAGGTGGTCACCTCGCCTAAATAGTCCTGTTCCCCTCCTAAACAGTCTGCTTCTCTTGGAGAGACTGAATCTTCTCTTGGAGAGCCTCTTCCTCATACTGGAGGGTTCTCTCACTCTCTTGGAGGGCTCTCCTTCTCGCTTGAAGAGCCTCAAGGGCAAGTGTTTTCTCTCGGAGAGCCTCCTTCTTCTGCTTGCGAGCCTTCTCCTCCTTGCGAGCCTTCTCCTGACGAGCCTTCTCCTCCTTGCGAGCCTTCTCCTCCTGACGAGCTTTCTCTTGAATAGTCTGCTGTGATTTCATATGGCTTTCGAATGCCTTTATGTAATCGTCGGAGGCCAACCCCGGGGTGTCGCTGCTCGTTTCGCGCATTGCGCTCAATGCGCTCAATACGCTCTTTGCGCTCTTTGCGATGACCTTGACTTTCCCGGCTCCAGCGTAGTTGATTTCATCCCAGATTTTTCCAATTTGACGCTCAACACCCTGTGCATCCGTCGCCCAGATCTCGAGTGCGAAGCGAGATTCAAACTCACTGCAGGAGGCTTGATGGTCGAACTCGATGGTCCGAGGACGGAAACCACGCCAAGACACGCCGAGTGAACTGCCGTCGTCCTTACTGGCTTGACTATCTTCGTTTCCATCATCCAGTCTCCGCTTCTTCGTCGCTTGGCTGCCTTGGGAGTCCATGACTTCTTCTGAGAGGATGTGTGGATGTGGGTATGCGTGTGCGCGTGTGCTGGTGTGCTGGTGTGCTGGTGTGCTGGTGTGCAGTTGCAGAAGTGAGGAGATGTAAGGTTGTGTGAAAGATTCTGAGGGCAGGCGGATGATTATCGTAGGGGAAGCAGGAGCGTGGGCCGAATCGGCCTGTCTTTCCGAATTTTGTACGCGATTTGAGGCAGTCAGGCAGGCATATCTAACCAGAGTGACTAGGTTCCTTCCCGTCTCTATCACCTTACTGCGCTTGCCTGGAAGAATAATTCCGCCGTCATGCACTTTCCTGGGTCCTTGGCTTGACTTCCCAAAAGATCATGATTCACCTCATTCTCTAGGAAACGAACTCTTCATATTTTCACGGCACCTTCAAGCCGGAATTTTGTGAGCATTTGGCTAACAGCTTGATTTGACCAGGCACTTCGAGACGAACCTGAGACTACACTACAATAACATTCACACGAGCCAAATTCATCACCCTCGCATAAACGGCACCCTGGTCTCCCTGACGATGAGACGTCGCCCTCGCAATAGCGATAAAGTTGCCCGTCGTGTTGTAGACAACCGTGTGCTCAACCGTCACCGTCTGGTTCGGCGTGAATGCGGGCCCTACATCAGTAAAGGTGCCCTCCGAAGTCAGATCCCACTCGACATTGACAACCTTGCCAGTCCCGGAAGGTGTTTCGACAGTTGCTCGTAACGTCACCGACTGGCCGGCTTTCACCGTACAGCTGCATCTTCCATTCGCAAGAAGCTCAACAACCGGTTGGATACCCCGCCGTTCGGTCGCTGTGGGTGGCACCTGGACCGAGTTGTCGTCGGCCGAAACAGTATACGACGTGGAATCTGGCGCAGGCACTCTATCCTCCACCCAAGCTGCCACGTCTCGGAGAGCTTGTTGGTAGATGCCGTTGTACGGCACAATGAGTGCAAGACGGTGTGGAGGCCTTTTCTCGTAAAAGTGCTCCGCATTATCGTTGTACCAAAGGCGATAATTATCCTCGAAGCGATCTCCCAGTTGCCGCTTAACTTGCGAACGATACCAGTCGGCATGCCACGGAAACGCGTCGCTGTCCAGCAGGTTCTGAACGATGATGAGTTTGCATCCGATGGAGCCAGTGTGATTACCGCCAGAGACGGATCTGGCGAGGGACCTGGACGTGTCAGGGGTCCGTTGGGGGTAGTTCGTGCCATTGACGGTCCGGAACTGGTCGAATCCGTAGAATCCTGCTCGTTCCGGGATTTGGTGTCTGTAATATGAGTGCATTGCAACAGAGGACTTGTTGTCGATGTGGACTTTGACTCCCTTTGCAATAAACTTTGTAAGAGTGGCATCGTTGGCGTCGGCAGTGTAGTCGGTGAACAACATGGTGTAGTTGGCCGTAGACAACGTGCCGCTGATGGTTTTTAATTTGAAGTCGTCGGCTCCAAGCAAACCCAGGTCGTACCCGTATACGTCAGCAACAGCTTCCGGGACTGTGTCGAGTCTGATGCTGACCAGCTTCCCATCGTTGTCAAGCTGAACATCCTCTACCGTCGCATTGAAGTCAACTACGGCCTCTCTCATGGCGATTCCGAGCGCACTATCCGCCGTTCCGAGGTAGCCCGGCTTGAACCAGAAATCTTCGACGTATGTAGGGTCCGAAGGCTGGATAATGGTATTCCTCAGAATGTTCAGATGTGAACTGTCAGCGACCTCATCATACTGTTCCCAAGCACGGATGGGGACACCAAGCTTTGTGGCTTCAATCAGCATGCTTCGCTCGAGCTCCGTCATTGATGGTATTGAGAGAGGATTTCCACTACCCCCGGGCTTAAGGGAATCCTGAATCTCGGTCTTCCTGTTCCGTAGAACTAAACCCGCCATTGCCCTGATCGATGGGCTGTTGGGGGCGGAAATCGGCACGGCTTGGACCATCGCCACAGCGCCGTCCCAGACGCCGACTGTATTCTCAATACCCCCAATAACTTGATTAGAGCCACCGCTGCCGCCGTAAACATAGCCATAGATATGCTGAGTGCTTGTGAGACGATAATATCGCGCCGCAACAATCCGGGAATACCTTGCTGCTGCTGCTTCGGCACGGAACCCGTTTGACCCCGTGACTTGGACCGTGTAGGCCTTGCTGTCTAGCCCGAACCCAATGGTTTCCTCAGTGGCATTCGCGGACTGCGTAGGGTAGGCGAGTTGGAAGAAACGACCGCCCCAGGCATCTTTTGGCGGAAAGTAGAAGTTGAAGCGAGTGGACGTGTTAGAAAAGTGCCCCGCAACGTGGTGATGGGGACCTGGGGAGATCTCGTCGGTCTCGCTGTCAATCACCGGCTTGCTGTAGAGAGGATCTATGCTAGCTGGAGAGACCAGAGCAAAGCCATTAGAACCATGAGGAGATTCGCGTGGAGTTGTGGGGTTTGCCGCGATTGCTGAACAGTCAAGTAAAGTCAGTGCGACGAAGGCTGTAAGCGAAGCTTGTAGATGCATCGAGTGGTTCGGCGATGTCTCTCAATCTGTGTTCTACTGGAAGACTTTGGGCATTGGGCTAGGACCTTGCCGTTGAAAGGAGCAGGAGAGTTAATGGAAGTAAAGAGTGTGGGTGAATGCCATATAGTGTCCAGGGCGGGAAGCATCTTTGCGGTGAAGATGCCATTCTTAAGCATCCAGAGAGCAGCATCGCCAAGCCGAGTATCTCCTATGTGACCCCTTAGATCATTTCAATGGGCATCGCCAAGTTTGCGGGCCTCCGTATGGACATCGTTTGCTTGCACAGCGCTTCCCTCAGCTCAGCGGCTCCGATGATTTTTCGTATCTGATACGACAATCATTCCGACGTCGCACTGGATACCTGTGCCTCGTATCCAACCCATAGCACTCTAGCCGACGCCGGTTCTCTGTCCTCGGTGGATTTAGATGTAGGGATATAACGCTGCCATGTTTTGCTGCTGGTTCATGCGGCATGACCTAGAGCCGTTCTGGCGAATGGCCTTCTCATCAAGGCGTGTGTCTGAGGATCCGAATTTCCAGTACCAAGGGGTTGTTGCTCCGCCGTCGACAAGCCAGACAGCTCAGGCGCTCACTTTGTAGACATGATCCATCATAGTCTCGTTGAGACTTTTCAAGAGATCAGCAAGGGCCATTTTACTGGTCTCGACGTCGCCGTTTCCGTAGTTTCAAAAGAGCTGCGTTCACTTTGTGACTTCAGAGTGGAAATTGGCTGAACTTTAAAGACAAGTCATCTCCGCTGCCACGGATATGTCAGCTGCCGGCTGAATGCCCGCCACTACTCTGCGCTTCCAGTTCTTAGACGCCTGCAGACATTCTTCAGGTTACCTTCATACCAACATCGGAATCTTCTTGACATGCTTTCTTCGAGGCATTGTTAGGGTCATATTGAGAAACGACTATTTCGAAAAATTAGGGAACCTCTGCTTGTTCGCCTCGTCGACTGCCTTGCGTACACCCGTAACATTCTGAAGCACCGTGGGATGATCAGAATGCACGCAGATGCTGAATGGCTTTCCCTCAAAGCCAAAGCTAAAGATACCGCCACTGTTATCCTTGCCTTCGTCCTTCAGTGATGCAGACAAAGCCCTCTCGTAGCACAATTCTGGTGTAGCCACCTTGGACTGTGCCACCGGTATGAGCTTGCCCTCTGGAGAGTAATCAATGTCGACGTAGACCTCCCCTTGGAACGGGATGCCCAGCTCCTTGCACATAGCTTCTTGTGTGGCGTTTTGCGATGCGTATACCGGGATGTTGTCTCCAAACGTGGCGCATGCTTCTAGAACAGCCCTCATGATCGTCTCGTCTCTTTGCATGTAGAAGAAGAGCTCCCCATGAGGCTTGATGTGGGATAACTCGACGCCTTCAGAATTGAGTATGGCTTTGAGGGCGCCGACCTGGTACAGCACCATGGCGTACATGTCTTTGGGGTCAATCTCGATCTTCCTCCGACCGAAGCCGAACATGTCTTGCAGTCCCGGGTGCGCTCCGGCCTTGACGCCGTGCTTCTTGCACAGGCGAACTGTCTTGAGCATGATGGAAGGGTCGCCGGCGTGGTATCCGCACGCAATGTTGGCGGCGTCGATGTATGGCATTAATTCCTCATCCGGGCCCATCTTCCAGCGGCCGAAGCCTTCGCCCATGTCGGCGTTGATCTCGTATTTGCGCGCCAGCCCTGAAGCCATTCTGAAGTATGGGGATAACGGGCGATGTTCAGCGAGGTTTGAGCTTCGGAAGGCTGTCTGACGTAACGAAAGAAGATGGAGTAAGCGTGATGGAGGCATCTTGTCTTTGCTGCCTCAACGTCGTCTAATAAGAGCGCTTCAACGATCGAAGTGAGAGGTGGATGATACTCTACTGTTGGGGTAGACGTTTGGGGTCCATTACTCCAAAGGTCCGTCTTGGGGTATGCTGGATCAGGCGGTCCTTATCACTAAACTCCGCCGACAGGGGTTCTTGATAGTAGGGGGTGCCCATTGTGACCCCATCAATTGGTACGATGCGGGGTCGTTACTGCATCTGCCATCCACACACACCCTTTGAGGTACAGACCAACGACGTCAACTGAGCAAAGAGGTCAATCATCTTACCAGAAACCTACCACAGCCTACCGGGACCTCCACCCGACAAACCTTCATGCGCTTCGCCGATGATCCCTTATCTCGACCCGGTACTCCGGCAATGCTACTGGATGCGTTCCCCTCTCCTGGGACTCTAGCTGTTGGGGTAACGACATGAGAGGCATTCAGGGTAGCCACCGGCCTGGTGTGGGCGCGTCTTGCCTTCGAATCACTAATATGCGGACGAACGGAATGGGCTGATTGATATACTGGGGGTCACGAACCCAACTTCGTACGGTCTAACCCTCCATGTGCCCTCTAACCGCGTCCAAAATCGTCGCTGACTTGTTCAAAGCCTCAACAAAGCTATGCATTCCAGGCCACTTCGTAGCATTAAGAAGGTCCTGGTGGCCAATCGTGGCGAAATTGCCGTTCGCTGCATCAAGGCCTGCCGTGAGCTAGATGTCCACAGTATTGCCATCTATACGGCCGCCGACACAACATCACTACATGCGTTGTTAGCTGACGAGGCGATCGCACTGCGGGGTAACGACACCTACACAGATGGGTGAGTGACACCGAGTTGGCCGTAGCATCATGCTTCTCACAATCACATCAGAGACGCCATTCTAGAAATCTGCAAAAGCTGCGGCGCCGACGCTGTGTTCCCCGGATATGGCTTCCTCAGCGAGAACGCCGACTTTGCCGATGCCGTCACGACTGCAGGCAAGATCTTCATGGGTCCTTCATCCGTTTCCATCAAGGCCATGGGTCTGAAGCATGAGGCGAGAGCCATTGCTGAGGCCGTAAAAGTCCCCGTCATCCCCGGTACTTCGTTAATTCCATCAACCCACGAGGCCAAAGAAGGGGCCAAGAAGCTTGGTTTCCCGGTCATGCTCAAAGCCACCGGAGGAGGCGGCGGTATGGGCCTGCAAATATGCTACGACGACGATGATATCCCAAAAGCATTCGCCACAGTCGAGAGTCGCGCGGGCGCTCTATTCAAGAACAGCGGCGTCTTTCTGGAAAAGTATTATCCTCGGTCCCGGCATGTAGAGGTGCAAGTCTTTGGAAACGGCAAGCAAGTTGTTGCATTCGGGGAGAGGGAATGTTCTCTCCAACGACGTCACCAGAAAGTGGTTGAAGAGTGCCCCAGTCCATTCGTTGCGCGAACGCCAGGTCTCCGTGAGAAGATGCTCCAGGCGGCAGTCAACTACGCCTCACAACTCAAGTACAAGAGTGCTGGCACTGTCGAATTCTTGGTCGACGATGAAACGGCCGATTTCTTTTTCCTCGAGATGAACACGCGTCTCCAGGTCGAACACGGCATCACAGAAATGTGCTATGGGGTTGATCTAGTTCACTTGATGCTGCAGCAAGCCGACTACGAGCACGGCGGCCAGCTCGGCATCCCCTCGGACGAGCTACGAAGAATCCCACAAGCACAGCTGAACGGTGCGGCCATCGAGGTCCGAGTGTATGCTGAAGTGCCCTTGCTCGACTTTGCTCCTAGCCCGGGCCTTCTACAGCATGTCGGCTGGCCCAAGGGCGATGGTATCCGGGTGGACACATGGGTGAAGAGCGGCCAGCAAATCACACCCCTCTACGACCCTTTGGTCGCAAAAGTCATGGTACACAGCAATGACGGTCGAGCTGAGGCGCAGAAGATGATGCTCGCCGCTCTTGACCAAACTGTTTTGCAAGGTACACAGACGAACTTGCAGTACCTTTTGCAGGTGCTACGTTCTAATGAGTTCACCAAGGGCGATACGCTCACCTCTTTCCTACCCGTTTTCAAGGCAAAGGTGTGCGCCGTACAAGTACTCAACCCTGGTGTATTCACTACAGTTCAGGATTACCCTGGGAGGCCAACGATCGGGCACGGCGTGCCTCCCGGCGGACCAATGGATGATTTGAGCAGTCGGACAGCAAACATTCTCGTTGGTAACGACGCTCAAGTCGAGGTACTCGAAATAGCAATGTCTGGCCCGGAACTCCTTTTCCATGAATCGGCCGTGGTGGCCGTGTGTGGTGCCCAAGTTCCCGTCAGTGTTGACGGCAGGCACCAACCGATGTGGTCCCGAATCCTCGTGCAACAGGGCCAGACGCTCAAGATTGGCAACGTCACGGGTGACGGTCTTCGGACCTACCTCGCAGTCAAAGGAGGCTTCCCAGACATACCTCTTTATCTCGGCTCCAAATCAACGGCGCCAGAGCTCGCGTTCGGCGGTCTTCAGGGCCGTAAGCTGCAGATCAACGATATTCTCGCCCTTGCCCCTGAAACAGCAAGTTGGGCAGCGGCAGCCACTCCCTTTTCTTTACCACAAAAGGCAATCCCTGATTACGGGCACTCGGAGATATTCTGCCTTAATGGTCCGTATGGCTCGGAAGACATATTGACCCCCGAGGGTATGGCAACAATCACCAACTCCAAATGGACCGTCAGCCACAATAGTAGTCGCAGTGGCATTCGACTAGAGGGTCCACGACTAAAGTGGGCACGCACCACCGGCGGGGGAGGCGGATCTCATCCATCAAACGTCTTCGACTACGGGTATCCCAACGGCGGTGTCAACTGGACCGGGGAGTTTCCCATCATCTTTTCCCGCGACCGCCCGGATCTCGGTGGGTTTGCTTGCGCGGTCACCATCTGCTCAGCCGAGATGTGGAAAGTTGGTCAGCTGAAGTCGGGCGACAGCGTTCAGTTGCGACTGGTTTCCTTTGAGGATGCCATGAGGATCAAACACACAAATGAGGCCTACTTGAGGTCTTTGGGTGCTCTGGTGGATGGTAATGATACAGAAATTGTGCCACTCAAGTTGGAGTTCGGCTCACGGACCACAAGTTCAATATTGCACCTGGCCGAACCGAATGGAGATCATCCTCGCGTCACTTACAGGCAAGGTGGCGACACTTCCATCATAGTAGAATATGGTGAACAAGTTGCGGATCTGCGCAACACGGTCTGCGTTCATATTCTCGAGGGAAAGCTTGCGGCGCGCAACCTTGCGAGCGTGCGTTGTGAGCCGAACCTCGCTACGCTCACAGTGCACTACGACCCGCTCCAGGTCTCCCAATCCGAGCTGTTGCAAAGCCTGATTGAGCAAGACGAGAGTATCGAAGAGATTGTTGGCATCAAAGTGCCCGTTCGCGAAGTCAACCTGCCGCTTTATGTTGACCACCCCACCATCACAGAAGCGACGGAAAGATATATGGAGAGCGTTCGGCCCACTGCTGCCTACCTACCAGACAACGTCGAGTATCTGCGGAAGAATAACTCATTGGAGACTCGCCGCGATGTATTTGACTCGCTGCTCAAGACACCCTGGCTCACAGTTGCAGTCGGCTTCTTCCTCGGAACCCCTGTCATGTTTCCGCTCGACCCCAAGTACGTATTCACGGGGCAGAAATACAACCCTAACCGCGCGTACACTCCGAGCGGCTCAGTCGCACTCGGTGGGTCTCTGCTTGTCGTTTATCCCGTGGCCTCACCGGGCGGCTACCAACTCATGGGCCGTACGTTGGGTACGTGGGATATGATGGGCACTCGAGCCGGCTTTTCCCCGACGCGACCTTGGTTATTCAACAATTTCGATATCGTTAGATTCCACGAGGTCTCCAAGGAAGAATTTGACCAAGTAGAACGAGACTTTGAAGCCGGTAGATATGTTTTCAACATTTCCGATGAGACCATCAGCATGGACGAGTACATTGCCAAGTTTGACGCCGCAGCCCGCGATCCCGCACATCAAGAATGGCGGCAGCGTCAGGACGCCGCTGCCAAGGAAATGGGAGAGCTCGAACAGCGGCTCTTCGGTGAATGGACTGCCGCCAAGGATGCGGCTCTGTTAGAACAGAGTGAAGGGGGCGGGGACGATGCATCAGCAGATGCTGTGGCTATCGAGTCGCCCATGAACGCCAACGTCTGGAAAGTTCTGGTAGAAGTCGGGGACGTCCTTGAGGCGAAGCAGACGGTGGCGATCTTGGAGGCGATGAAGATGGAAATCAAGGTGATTGTTCCAGACTCTCATGTCGGAGCAGTCGTGACGAAGATTCCACGCCCGCCAGGGACTGTCGTCAGTCCTGGGATGCCAATAATAGTGGGCAAGAAGGCCTCTTAGCCTAAGGTAGTATGTATGCTGAGTTGCGACGATCCTGAGCTGCTGAATATTACGCTGTTAATGACCAAACGGAGGCTCCTTTTCTTTATCGTAACTCATGACTGCCGAGTGTAATGTGACTCCATTCACCTTGGCATGGGGTGATGAATTGAGCCAGACCCGACGGCCCGCCGGGGGTTGTAACCCACTTTCTCGGGGCTGACCGACTGCCGCTACCGGACTCTAGGCCCCGCTTGAGGTTGAGCAAATAAGAGAGCATTGTGCAGGTTGAATGAGGAAATTCGTCACCCGTATTTTCCCTTTTCTTCTGCACCGTTGATAAGTGCACCATTTGCGTCGTGGATCCGGGAGCATCCTGGCCACCCCCACCCCCCGGCACAAGCTATCTTCCCATTGGAAGTATGTGTCCGTCAAGCTGTCGGCCCGGCGGGGAAAAATTGGGTTCCGGGTTGGGTTGCACATCTCAGAAGGCTCCGAAACGGCCCTTGCATTTCATCTCGAAGCGGAGAGCATTTGAGTGGCCGGCCGGAAAGGATTCGTCATGCGTCAACCAGGAAGCTGGAAAGTATACCGCCGTGTACGAAATGGTCGGATCTCGATGCTCCCTTGGTTGTGCTCGAGCGATCTAGGTCGATAAAACTATGAGGTGATAGAGAGAAGATGGCGAGAACCCGATGTACTGCCGACCCCAGGCATCCCCAACAGCATCAATGGGTGCAGTTTGAGACACGTCGTGTGACCAGGTAATCTACGTCCAACTTCATTCACGCTGCCGCTTCTGCACATGCTAGTCGACAACTTACAAGGCAAGGTCAATAATGCGGGTCAAGCCGGGAGATCATAACGTCTGATCCATGGGTTGTAGGGCTGAGCCGATGTTGATGGCCGATAGTCACTTGGTGAGGAAGGCCGAGATCCGCACTACACAAGTTACAGCTGCACGGACTGAGGTGGCAGCCACCTGTCGCGGCGTGGTGGCCGACAACCGCCCACCATAGACATTGCCGGCCGTTGAAGAAAGCGCACAGCTGCTCAGGTTTGTATAAGTGGCTTTCAAACTCTCGATCCGGACCACCTTGGAATCCGTGATGGTTTCTGGATTTGCCAGGTATCAATATTCGCCTCTTCTATTGCGTCAAAGGGATACCTTACACTCAAACACGCAGCGACGATCAGCACCTGCACCTTGCGTCTTTGACTCCTGCCTTTTTGTCTCTCCTCCACAGGGCCTCAAGCCAGGGCCCGCTTCCCCGAACTGATTTCGGTCCCGAATTTGGTCTCCACTTGACAAACATTTGACACTTCCATTGCCTTGGAAGGCGAGGCTTACACTTCCATTACGGATACATCAGCCAACCAACCACCAAACACGCGAATAAGGAACCCTTGGTGCAAGCCACCAACGACGACCTCATCCCTACCCGCATTCGTCCCACGACAATCCAACACTAACAAAGACGGCACGTAGCACACAAGTCGACGCCTCAGCCACCGCGGGCAGCTCAAGATTTGGTCCAATTGGCTTTTCAATTGGCTACCTCAACCCCCTGCTTGTGTGGAGGGGTCCAGGGCTCCCAGACAGTCCAGACTCCAGGACGTTCAGGCACCTCTTGACGGGTTCAACCCACCGTATCCGTGCGCCGCAGCTCTTTCCTTGCTGCCTCCCGGTCGATGGTTTGGGGGTGGCCAGAGGTCACAAACATTCTGCTCTCCTGGTCCTCGCTACCAACGGGATACTAATACGCCCTCTGGCACCTTCTTTGTCGCCGACCAAGCGTCTTCTTTCCCTCCTGCAACCACCCATCGACTTCCCACGCTTTGCTAGAGGCCAAAGATTGAGACAGGCACAGAGAGAGAAACAGAATATCGACAGCATTCCACAATCGAGTGATAACGAATCCCGGGGAGCCCACGGCAATCGGCCGCAATTACCAAACCCGAAGAATAGTCTTCGACATGCAATCCTCGCTGTCGCCCGAAGTCCCACCTCCCCCGGGGAGCACACACAGCACACACAGCAACGGGTCCCCGAACCCTCTGGCAATGGTGCCCGACTCCGAGTCACCAGCCGACCGCGACTCGCCAAACGCATCCTCCTCGGCGACCAGTGATTCTCGATCCCAAGCACAACAGCCTCCCGTCGTAGCGGTCCCCGCTGCATGTCTCGCATGCGTAAGTCGCCCCTCCATGTCAGCTCAGGTCCCCCGTCGTCGTCTCTCACTGCTCCCCATTGGCTCCGGTGGAGACGGTGACGGCGAGACGGGCACCACCCTCTTTGGCGTGAGAGTACCATCCCTAGCGAGGCCAAGACTGACCTCAATCTTATTCTGTGACAGCGCAGCAAGCATCTCAAATGCGACGGCCAGAACCCGTGCTCGCGATGCCTGAGCTCCCAGTCCGAGTGCGTTTACGTCGCTTCTCGGCGCGGCTACAAGGGCCCGAGGAGGAATAACACCGCCAATACGAACAAGAGAGCGCGGTCTTCTTCCCCCACTTCCACCGTAGGTGTCGGCGACAATAGCTGTCCAATGCTACTTGGCGCAAACGGCACTTCAGTCCCCACGACGATGCAGAACGGAATGGCATTTAATACCCCGGGCGTCGTCCTTCCAGACACGCCCAGCACCACCTTTGCCGCGACGCCCAACTTTTCAAACCTGCAGCTCTACCGGTCTTTCGGTGCTGCCATCGGCTTCAACTCGACCCAGCTGGCCCTGGGTCAATCTCAGCCCGGTGTACCTGCGCAAGTCCCCGTGCCTACCTTGGCTGAACGATGTCTCGACTCCTTTTATCACCATTTCCATGCCTCGCACCCATTTGCCTTACCCAAGGAATGGCTGCTCCGTATCATGAGAGACACCAACGTGGAGCCTCTCCTGGCTGCCATTCGGTGGGTTGGAGCCCTCTTCCTCGATGTGGGACCTGCGCGGGCTGGCTTTCTGGATGAGGCCTTGCGTCTGGTCCAAGATCCAACGACTCGGAGGGATGGTTTCTTCGTGCAAGCCCTGATCCTCCTAATCGTAGGCCTCGACGGCAGCTGTGAGCAGGAAAAGGCCCGAAATCTACTTGGTGACGCCGAGCGCATCGCTCTCGAACTTGGGCTGAATACCCGTGAATATGCAACACAGTATGGGCGCGGTATCCCTGTGCTGGAGGAGAGCTGGCGCAGGACGTGGTGGGACTTGTTCGTTGTAGACGGCATGGTAGCTGGTGTACACCGCCAGACCAACTTCCTCCTGTTTGATGTCCCCGCCGATGCCGCCCTACCGTGTGAGGAGCACCAGTATTTATCTGGAGTGAGTATTCCTTACTATCCTGGGTGACGGTCAAAGGCTAAGATTCTGAACTAGAGTATTCCGCCGCCCTTGACCCTGACGGACTTGGAAGACCAAGACTTTTCCGGGGACGACAGGCAATTCTCCTCGTTTGCGTATCGCATTCTCGCAGGGCGGAACCTCGGAAAGTTCATGCGCGTGCCACCAATATACGGCCCTGATGATGAGAATCTCTCGCGAATCGAGGCCCTTCTGACCAACTGGAGGCTTCACCTGCCGCTGTCCAAGAAGGACGCCCTGAACCAGAAGCTGCAGTCGGATGAGATGATTTTCCAGGCCAACATGATGACCAATGCGTACGTTTGAACGTCTGTGGTATGTGAGCATTGTTGAACTGACGTGATGTAGGACATCCATCATGCTTCACCAACCCCACTCTCAGCTGGACTCCTCGCCAACACGGTCTGTAACATCCTGCGCACCGCACCGACCGGTTCCGTCTGGAGACTTGTTCAACTCGCACACGAACCACACGATTGCGTCGGCTGCCGAGATCAGCAAAATGATTACCCACCGCGTCCCTCTCCTCTCGCACACGCACTTCTTCACCTGCGTGGTGACGCTATCCTCGATCGTCCACTTGAGCAAGTGGGCGCTCTTCTTCATCCCCCATGACGACGACGACCTGCGACAGCAGATTCGGCTCAACATTGGCGCACTCAACAAGCTCTCGGCGGTGTGGAAGGCGGCGGGCAACGCTTCAGGGCAGGTCAAGGGCGTCGCGCAGGAGATTTACCGGTCCAAGAAGGCGTCGCAGATCAACCCGACGTACTGGCAGGGTTTCACGCAGGACGAGGTGATGAACAGCATTGCGGCGGACGAGACGATTATGAACGATATTGAGACTGGGTTGAGCGGGATACCAATGCCGCCTCTCGACAACCTCCCCAGCTAGAGCCCGGGGAGGTCTTTTGTGCGTACGAAGATAGGATTGGATAGCGTGGCGTGATATGTGGCGATTTGTTGATTTGTTGGCGATATATACCAGCTCGGGAGGCGCGCCGAGCAGTGGAGGGCGTTTGAAAGGAGTTCTCCGTGAGAGACAAATCTGTCTTGTTTATATTGGCCTGAACGGCATATATCTCTGCTCAGAATATACACGCGGCGGCATGGACCGTCGTGGAATTTTGAATATGATTCTAATCTATGACCTGGAAAGCATTGGAGCGCTTTTTGGGCTCCAGGATTAATTCCATGATTTGTGAGCAGGATTTTGTCATATTTCGAGCTTCCTGATAGCTCCTCAGCTCGAAAATTCAATTCCAAAGATCTCTAAGCCCCCAAAAGCCCGTCGGGAAATCTCAAATCGCTAGATCCCACCGTCCCATTGAGATCCGCCACCTCTGAAGATCTAGCCATCGTCAGATTTCAGATCTCGAGTCAGCCAAGACTTGGTTGCCCCCGCTTTGTATGCACACTACTCCAGGCACCAGTTAATATTGTGATAATGCCTGTCCATAATGGAGATGTCGTAGCATTGAAGGATCGTGAAGAGCAAGGGTGGTGGTGTCCTACCCCGTTCTTTAAGCTAATCCCCATTCTTCTTTACGACGACGACACACCACCACCGGAGGATCGCGACGTAGAGTGGCAGACAGCCACACATTCTGACAACCTAAACTCAGCCCTCTGAGGCGGCGTCGAGAAATGAGACTCCTCCCTGAGATTCTCGATGAAACTCGTCCAATTGCCTCACGTGGCTTGGATGCAGCCACTCTATCTGTATTGTCCAGGTAGCCAGCCGGTGCATGCACACCGTCTGCAGAGTAATACCCAAGCAGGTTGTCTCATTTTGTATGTCTGCGCTGTAATCCGAGTGTGTGCTGTCTCAATGCAAACTAGCGGAGCGCCAATCCAGATACCCGTCGCCACCCTTCTCGGCGTCCACTTAATTACCTACTTTACCCACAGGTTTCCCGTCCGAACTCTGCTCCAGCGCATCTTTCATCTCGGGGACCATTCGATGTTTCCCTATCCCCCGTCCTTGCTTGAGTTTTAGTCTTTTGTTTCCCACGCTTTCCCACGCTTTCCCACGCTTTCCCACGCTATTGGAAGGCTAGAGATTGGACCGTTTTGTTTTTGTGTTACCCTTCGGCTGTCGGCAGGAACCTCGTTTTTGTGTGTATGATTATTTGGTGTCGAGGTAGCACGGGAGAGATGCGGGATGGGTGCAAACCGGCTGGCGGCAAGGCGGGAAGGGATGTCGGGGGGACCTACCGGTTGCCACATCTTCAGAGGCTCAGATGAAAGAAGTCCTTGTCCCATTGAAGACGTCTCCCGCCTGCGTGTGAGATGGATACAACATGACATGTCACACCCACTCGGTGCGGCTTGGAGATAACCGGCCCCCACGGCTACCTCCTGCGAGATAGATGAAGTGTCCCCCGTTGTAGGCAGCGTCTAAGGTTCCTTCGGGGATTAATCTCGACGTCATTGCCATGATGTTGCCAAGTGATACCCGCATCGGTCGAGGTTTCCCAAAGGAGCCTTCGTACTTCTGGCGGCGTCGAACCCTTGCCGAACATACCGGTCCACCCTGCCCAGGCAACCTCTTTCGAGATTTCAACGGGGCTCTTGTAAGTGAAATC
Organism: Colletotrichum tamarilloi; assembly: GCF_030869305.1. Lineage (NCBI taxonomy): Eukaryota > Fungi > Ascomycota > Sordariomycetes > Glomerellales > Glomerellaceae > Colletotrichum > Colletotrichum tamarilloi. Next base: position 455,918 of record NW_026849387.1, read on the forward strand.
ACATCCATCTATTGTGTTTTACATGCAGTACAGTAAACAATAAACGTGCCTGGATGTTTGTGTGGGCAAGGTACGGCTGCTGCACCCGTCGTTGCGCTGCATGGCTGTTCCAACCACAAGGTCCCTTATTGTGTAAGGTACCATCAACGCGTGTTGGCGCTGCACCCTTACCTCGGCGCATTCTTTTTTTTTCCCACTCCCCCTTCTTTGGCTTATGGAACAGAGCCGGGGTATCTGTGGGTGTGGCATGGGAGCTAAAAGAGACGTCTTACATGATGGTCGCCGATTACTAGTGCGGCAGGAATGAAGCCTATTGTCTGGTTCAGCCTCAAACGGCCTGGCCGCACCCCGGTCTCCCGTTGCTTACCTACCCACACCCTAGGTATCCGTACGCCATACCTTGCAACATGGAAGCAACACAAGCAGTGGATGCGGCGGCACGGCCGTCCCTGGCGAGCCGAGTAGGCTACATCTCTGGGCGGATGTCGGTTCCCCAGATAAGGATTTTGAAGGAGGAAGGAAGGGGTGGAGGGGAAGGATCGGATCTCATATAACGCTTGCCTTCCTTCCTCCTTGTTTGACCGGTTGTATCATAGTTGTGTTTCATTATTACTCTGATATCTCAAGATTTTCTTACATTGTGGTGAATTGAACATTGGAGTTACACGCACTTCCCCCCTTTAGATTCCCTGTTCGAGCATCGACTTACAACAGTTTCTCGGTGAAACATCACCAAGAAACAAGGACAGAACACCATGACGATTCGAGATAGCGACGCCTCGGGTGCGAAGAAGGAGCACACCAACATGACAAATGGCGACAACAACAGCTTCTTCGAGCACGACGTCGAGATGATGGGATCCGTAGACGCCCATCTGCTCAACACCACTGTCCAGAACATCTCGTGGGAGGGCACCGAGGTCACTGTCAAGGACAGGGTGACGAAGCAGCCCAAGAAGATTGTCGACAATGTCAACGGGATCGTGGAGGCGGGTACGTCTTGCAATTCCTTGTACTCTACTCACATGTCACATACCATACTCACACAACTTTCCAGGCGAGATCTGCGCCCTCATGGGCCCCTCTGGCTGCGGCAAGACAACCCTCCTCAACGTTCTCGCAGGCCGCCCAACAAACGCCTCCTCGGTATCCGGCTCCGTCCTCGTCAACGGCGCGAAGCCCTCGCGCTCTCAGTTCCGCCAGATGAGCTGCTTCGTCGAGCAGGAGGACGCCCTCATCGGCTCCCTTACCGTCCGCGAGACTCTCTTGTTCACCTCGCGCCTCTCCAGCACCTCCTCGCTGCCCGCCAGCGAGCGCCTCGCGCGCATCGACGGCTTGCTTAACGCTTTCGGCCTCAACGAGCAGGCCAACACCATCATTGGCACGCCGATCCGCAAGGGCATCTCGGGCGGGCAGAAGAGGCGTGTTGGCGTGGCGAGCCAGCTTATCACGAGTCCGAAGATTATGTTTCTGGACGAGCCGACGAGCGGGTTGGATTCTGCGGCGAGCTTTGAGGTGATTAGTTACCTCAAGACTGTGGCCAAGCGGAGCAATGTAAGTCGAGTCGTCTGCCTCTAACTTGACTTCTACGGAAACCCTGAATACTAACACACCGACAGCTCATCGTCATCGCCTCCATCCACCAGCCCTCCACCTCAACCTTCAACCTCTTTGACAAGCTCCTCCTCCTCTCCGCCGGCAAGACGCACTACTTTGGCCCCGTCGACAACGTCGTCCCCTACTACGAGTCCCTCGGCATGCCCATCCCCACACAGGTGAACCCGGCCGAGCACGTGCTCGAGATGGTCAACACGGATTTCGTCAAAGACAAGCGCCAGGCGGCGCAGAGGCTCGAGGCGATGCACGAGGGCTGGGAGGAGTCGCGTCCGGCCAAGGAGCTGCGGGCTGCCATCGCCGACGCCGAGAAGAATAGCACCGCTTTCGAGGACGACCAGGCGGAGAAGAAGCCCGGCTTGCCGAGTCTCGCGCTGACGTTGCTGCATCGGAGCTTCATCAAGAGTTATCGGGATGTTGTGGCGTACGGGATCCGGTTTGCCATGTACACTGGTGAGTTGCCATCTAGTTTGTGTGATTGTAAAGGAGGTGTGTTGACTAGATCTAGGTCTGGCTATCATGATGGGTACGGTCTGGCTTCGCCTTTCGACTGACCAAGAGTCCATTATCCCCTTGACCAATGCCATTGTAAGTACACCTATAGTCAATATCAACTCTGATTCCCGGGCTTTACTGACCATCATACTAGTTCTTTGGCGGTGCCTTCATGAGCTTCATGGCAGTCGCCGCAGTCCCAAGCGTACGCAAACTCCTCTGCACTTTCGTATAACAGCAACTAACAAGAGCGGATGACAGTTCCTCGAAGACCGCGACCAATACGTGAAGGAGCACCAAAACGGCCTCTACGGCCCAACAGCCCTCCTCATCTCAAACTTCTTCATCGGCATCCCCTACCTCTTCCTCATCGCCCTCATCTTCTCCGTAATCTCCTACTGGCTCTCCAACTTCCGCCCCTCAGCCACGGCCTTCTTCGTCTGGGTCCTCTGGCTCTTCCTCGACCTGCTCGCCGCCGAGTCCCTCGTCGTCTTCTTCGTCTCCCTCTTCCCCAGCTTCGTCATCAGCCTCGCCCTCGTGGCTTTCGCAAACGGCCTGTGGATGAGCGTAAACGGCTTCATGGTCTCTCCCACCATTCTGAACTCGTTCTACAAATATGTTTTCCACTACTGGGACTACCAAAAGTATGTCTTTGAGGGCATGATGCACAACGAGTTTGGGCACCGCACGTATACCTGCGGGAACGGGTGCCAGTGCATGTACCAGACCCCGCTGGCGAGCGAGTGCAAGATTGCCGGGCAGGGCGTGCTCGATACGTACGGGTACACGGAGAACCACTTTGGCAGGGACGTGGGCATCATGCTCTCCATCGTCATCGGATACCGCATCGCGGCGTGGATCGTGTTGAAGATCAAGAAGAACTGAGAAGGGTGCCCACGCCGCTGGTCGGCTATCTCATGCCTCGTACAAGTGGTGTAAGTTCGGGAAGTGTATAAATGGGGTTCAAGTCTGTCTGTCTTTTCTGCTGGTATAGTTGATCTTACACGGCTTGCAAAAGCCTGGTCCTATAGTGTTTCTCCATGTCGGTCTTTAGATGAAGGGGGGAGCGTAATAATTTGTTTGGAAGGGTCATGGCGTCCATTTGGTTTAGACGGTTTATATCACTTAATTTGCAAGTCTCAATAATTGAAAATAAAATACAAAAAAATCCTTCGGGACAGTGGCAAAGGAGTGAGTCGACTGAGAACGAACACACATACAGTATGGATATCGTGAGGTAAAAACAAATATGATTGGTATCAGACGTCGCAAACGGAAACATTGCCGTCCCTCCATGTACAACTCAACGCCAGGACCCAACATCAAAACACCAACTCGCTTCTTCCCAGTCAATCGAGCTCCCAACTTTTCAAGACCACCAGGTTCTGGTAACATACATAGTCGACAGAGGTTGCCGTCCGGGCATTTACAAACATCGTACAACACCACTTCCTCATCTTACATTATAGCTAGAGCTGGGCCCCGACCGGCCCACGCCCTTCTCCTTCTGCCACGTCGTCCACTTGCTCTTCCCATCGTACCGCGAGAACCTGTTCCCAATCGCGTCCGAGACCGTCATCGTGGGCACGAGCTTCGCGTCCGAATGGTACGGCAACACGCTGCGCTCCTTCTTGGCCTTAGGCGGCTTGGGCGTCATCATCTTCTCCTCCTGCGCCTTGAGCGCCGTCCTCCTGTCCTTGAGCACCTGGCTCAACTCCGTCTCGCTGCTGGCGATCTGCGCCTTGAGGAAAAAGGTGTCGGCCGTCGTCCTGTCCTCGAGCGTGTCCATGACGGGCGTGCGAGGCGTGTACTCGATGCCGTCAAAGTTGGGCGCGTGAGAGGGGTCGGGCACGATGGCGGGGTCGAGACGGGCTTCGGCGCCCTTGGAGAGCAGCGTGGTGATGTCGAGACTCTCGCCGTGGGGGATCGGTGTCTTGTGGCTCGGCGTGATGCAGTCCATGTCGACCTCCTTGCGGAGGACATGGTCAATGTCAATGGCCGAGAAGTACGCCACCGATTGCGGCAGGTCGTTGATGCCTACTTGCTGGGAGAATATGGCCCTGGTCCAGACGTTGGCTACCTGCAGCGCCATCGCCGCGCGGTACTTGTCATGGTTTTTCACGAGGTATCGGATCTCATCGTGGACGGTGATGGCGAGGCGGGCATCGATATTGAACCGCCTAGTGAGATAGTCCATGCTGACGATGAGGAGGTGGAGGTAGTCGACGCCAGATGACTGGACGGCCCAGTTGATGCGCGACGTCAGGTAGCCGTTCTGGTTGATGAATCTGCGCATCAAGGCCTCCGTGATGCCGGCCCCCAGGACGAACGTCCGCGGCCGCTCCTGGGCCGCAAACTCCTCCAGCTTATTGAACAAGAATGACTCAGTCCCGCCACGCCAGAACGGCCGCTTGCTGAGTACTGATCTGTTGGTTTTTGTACCCTTCGTCGTAGCGTACAGTTTTGACGCAGTCGCGTTTGTCTCCTGCTCGGACAGGTTGGGATTGAACTGTCTCAACAGCTGTCCGGCAAACTTGAGGCCCGCACCGTAGATACGGCCATAGTTGAAGACCTTGGCATCGTTCCTCGTGATGCCGAGAATACCTGCTGTCCGCGAGTGGAGATCTGTGCCGGCTGCTTTGGTGCCCTCAAGAGTCATGAACCCAATGGCGTTGCCACCATGCATTTTGAATGTTGCGTCTCCGACCAGACTCGCAATCCACAGCTCTTCCGAGTCAACATCGGCACCGACGAAGCAGTAGCCTGGTGGTGCTTTCACCATCGACTTGAGCTCCGATCCGACTCTGTTCTTCTTCGCGTTACTTGCCGTGAGCCATGTGTTCTCCACGGCTCGTCTCGTAATGGTACCCATAGGTATGATTTGAGGCAAGATGTAGCCCTGGACTTCCTCGGCGCTCTTCTCCTTCTTGGAGCTCGCATTCTCACCGTTGACCGACAGATCGTCTTCGTACACCACCATCTGTGACCTGATGCGATCCCGAGCGCTGATCCAGTACGAACACGACGCATTCATTTCTAGTGCCTCCTTGGCGTATGCATACTCTGACGACAAGGTGCCCTTCTCAAAGTAGGAGAGATAGCTCTTGGCCATCGGGTTGACACATCGTGCCGTGGGCCCGTCCTTGTGGGGGAGCTTGAAAAAGATGCCCTCTTCTTTCAGTAGTGCCGCATCGGCGTCAGAGTCGGAGAAATCGCACTCAATCATTTGTTTCTGCGCGTAAGCCTCTGCTTCGTCAAAGGCCACTCTGAATGTCCAACCATACTTGTCCGACCAGAAAAGCGGGTGGTTATCCCACGATAGCTTGAGTAGGATAGGCGCGATACGTGTGCGTACAGAGATGGCAATGGGGGCATCGTTCTTCGGAAACAAGTCCTTGTACCATTTCGGCATGCCCGGCTTCTTTTGTCTCGCGGCTGGTCGTGGGGGATCATTCTTCTTCTTCCCCTTGACCATCTTGATCTCCTGGCCGGACCAGTCCAGCTGCTTCAACCATGGGTCGTTCCCCCATTTCTCGGGGTCGTCCTTGATTGCTAGAGCCTGCTCAGTAAGCCCGATGAGACGCTCCTGAACGGCATCAGAAAGCTCTCGGTAGGTGGCCTCAGCATTGTTTATGTAAGCGTCCCATGTCTTGTTAATGGGTAGAATGACGGACGAAAGGTGTCGCAGCGCCGCGAAGCTGACGGGATGAGGGCAAGTGTCCAAGAAGTTGGGGAACACAATCTGGTACACCCTATGAGTGATGGCTACGTCTGCAGCGCAGTAGTCGAGGAGGTTGTCTAGCTTGCTCAATACGCCGTCCCGGTCGAGGGAGCCGAACTCGTCGCGAACGGCCTTGTCAATGTTGACGTCAAGGTGGAATTTGGCCACGTCGCGGAGTGAGTTGACCGAGCTTCGTTCCACCCACAACTCCTCCTCTTCTTGCCGTAAGGCACTGTTGCCTAGAAGTTCCGCAAGCTGGACGTCGTCTGTTTCGCTCGCGATTTTATCTCGTAATTCTCTACTCTTTTTGTGCTTCATCCACGTCGGCCTCTGCTGCGAGCACATGCCGTTCACAGCGACGTGAAGTGACATGGTGTCTAGGAACGAGTTGCGAGTCTGCTTCACGTCGTACTCTTCTAGTATCCTCGCCCTGTCGTATCCAACATTGTGTCCTACTATTATACGCTCCTTGTTCGGGTCGCCCAACGGTATCAGGTGTCGATCAGACTCTGATTCGCCCAGGAGCCACGGGGACAACCAGGCGTACCATGCCGTCGGGCTCGAGGCGCAAGCCATGACTGCAAACGAGCTTTCCTTCCACATGACTTCGGTATCAAAACAGAGCATCGACTCGTCGGGCGCATCGACCGCCTCAGTTCGGCCATCGGGATAGTATTTGGTCCAGCCACTCCGGTGAACCCATTCCCGCGGTTTTGGCGGTGCGCTCGCCCTCGCAAATTGTTTGGCAAAAGAGAGGTACGGCTCGGCAGAATCGACGGCCAGCTTGTAGAAGTGCTCGTCCAATGTGCGTCCTTGGAGCTCTGGTAAATCGAAGGCGATGGGGTCGCTATTGTCCGTGTTCTTGCCGAGTAAATCATGCCGGCGCAAATGGTCTTTCGATAGTTCGACAAGTTCTGAAGGTGGCGGGGAGTTTCCATCGGGGAAGAGCTGTTTGTACACATGAGCGCTGAGGTGCTGGACACCGATATCGTTGAAGCGCGCTTGCGACGGGACTGCAGATGTTAGCGAATGACCAGACATACATCTAGGCAGGCGCATGGTCGTACGAGCTAGGCTTTGTTGTGGTTCTGCAATGTCATTTGTCTTGGAGGCATCTGTAGCGATTGCGGATTGCCACCGAACGTGAGAGCGCCATGCTAGGCGACGGGAAGCATGGTGTCGAGCTAGGCGAAGGAAGCTCGCAGTCGAACTCCTCAGTACATGGTTCGCAATCTCAACCATCGCTGGATCGTCCTTGCAGCATGCCGCAGCGATTTTGGGTGCGTATTAGATGCGTATTGTCGATATATGGTTGCGCAGCATGACCTGGATGCGAAGGAGGGGATGCGCGGAAGCTAAGAGGTGCGGCGCTGAATGAGCGACGAACAACGAGCAAGGCGAAAACTCGAAAGTTGCCGTCACCATTTCGATAGGCGTCGCGATAGGGGGCGGAAGAGGGGCGCGTTAGCTTGGGTCCATGTGCTGCTGCAAGGATGGCAGCCAATCGGCATCGTTGGGATTGCCTGCTTTGCTCAGCTCACCTGGTCGCCCCCACCTTGCGAGCATTCAGGGTCTCCCGCCTGCCTGGGCCATGGGAAGCGACCTCAAAAGTGGAATGTTCCAACCTTCGAAGACAGTTGGATTGCGTCTCATATCTCGTCTGTCATCCCGAAGGACACTGTCTTTTCAACCTATCGCACATCTTAATTTACCACTATTCGCACAGTCAATCAGGATTCTTGTGCAGGATCAGCTACAGCACCTGACCTCCATGCGTTGACACATTAAGACGAGTAGCGCAAGAGCAACTGCAACTACACATAATTATATTCAAGTGAATTCTTGAATTTTAACATTATTTCTTGCAACTAGATTGGTGCATTCATCTGCCTACTACGTAAGCACATAAAATAAGGTATGAAGTAGCGAAGTTAGATCATGATATCCATGGTCTACGCCTTGGGCTACCTGGGTATCGAATTGTCGGATTCCGAGGGCAGTCGCCGCCCGTCGTCCCCACTTTGGTCGGCACTGTGGGTCGATTGCCTCCGGCCCGCTCCGGCAGTCATAATCCTCTTAACGGGGGTTTACCTTATCTTGGGCAGGCATGTCTCTAGTCCGTAATGCTACATGGTAGGTAGTAAAATGAACCAGGCACAGTTCGTCCAAGCTGCTTGGAGAAGCATACACTTGGCACCTGTGCCGTGTGTTGCGCCCACCTCGTGTCGGTGGGACAGAATTGGGGTCGGTGATGCCCGGTTCAAATGGCGGCATGGCGGCCACCTGTGTTGTGTCGCGCTTGCCGCACCAGTCTCAGGCCCTCAGCCAGTTTGGAACTGGTATCACTTTGCAGCGACGTATCACACCAATGAATGAGTGAAAACGCTGTGCGTGAGCTGCCCGACACTGGGCGACCGACTGGCTGCATGTAGCCGTGTTGTGCAACGCCGGGACCGGCCTAGATCCCAAAGCAGAGGCAGACACAGATGGAGAGGACCACCTAAATCGTTTCTTTTCTTATTCGAGTCGCGTTTTCTCCTCTGTCCACTGACGACTCGAGCGCTGCGTCTGCCACTTGACGCAATCGGGAATCCCGAGGCAGCTACAGAGGTATCCCTTAGTAGTGTACACATCCTGATCCGAGGACATTATTGGTTTTTTTCCTTTCTCATTTGTTTTCCTCTCAGATTTGACCCTGGCGGATCACAAATACTCATTAGTGCAGGTTGCCCATGAGTAAGTCCGCTGAGAACCTGGAAGAACTCAAGTGTCCCATCCAGTCGCCACCAGTGCACCGGCAAAAGAAGTGCCCTGCTGACCTGATTCACACACGGCCGCAGTTGCCGCTTCAGCTGTCATTCAGAACGTCCAGGTCGCGGAGCAATTGCCCGTCCACAGCAGCCCGCTGCCACTGGTCAGCAACAAATCAATCGCCGAACCGACGCCTAAACCCCGAAACGACCTGACGACACTAGCAAGGACGTCCAACCGTCATCCCGCCTTCTTCGCTCCCCTCCACCACTTTCCCTTCGTCACTTCGACATGGCGAAGAACCCTTTTGTCGACCTCCATTCTCCTTTCAGCGGATACCTGTCAGGTAATTAGCTGCCTTCTTGTTCCCTATGCACATTGTCTATCAATCATTGTCTTTTTGGGATCCCCAAACCTCTTGTCTCTGACCTTGGACATTGTTCCTTTCGCGCTGCAGACGACCGGCGCTTCCTAATTCCTCCCATGCCGGGCCTCATTCCGTTTCTACCCACGCCTCCTCTGCCTCAGCCGACTCGACCTACCTCTGTTCAATCTGTGAATCACCTCCAAGGCCTGGACCGGGGTGCTGCACGAGGCGGTAGTAGTCAGGCACCCATCGAGCTCGACGACGATTCAGAGCCCGCACAGGCTACGACTTCAGGGCCTCTAAACGCCGCCACCGATACTCAGCAACAGCAGCAACAACAGCGGTCTCGTAACCACGCAGTCAACCCTTGGGGCATATTGACACCAGACAACACCCAGCACCTACAAGCTTTACCCTCTTTTTCAGACTTTGCCGCCAACCTGGATTTCTCGCAGTTCGACGCGACAGCGCCTTTCCCTAACGGCGCCCCGCAGACGCCTGGCCACGACCTGAACAGTGACGAGTTCCTTTCGGCACTGGTTGATGGGAACTTTTCCTCGCCGTCCTCGTACCCTCAACAAGCTCAAGCCTATCCAGGCACCCACCAACCGAATCAGTCCTTGAACCTACAAAATCCTCCCCATCGCTGCCCTCCAGAAACGGCGCTGCGACCAAACCGCCTCTTCACCAGAAACAGCAGCAATAACACTCCCGCCGCGCCACCTGTAGGACAAGCACCGACGGGAAATCCTACTATCTTCGAGAGCGAGGTGGAAGAATCGCTTTTCGTCAGCTCAGACGACGAACAAGTACCAGCCACAATGCCTGTACAGACGCGCCGGAGAGCCTCCACAATACTCAGTTCCGACCACGACCTCGAGCCGGAGGAGATCGCGGCACCCACATCGCGAAAGAGAGCTGCGCCCTCCTCTGCACCGTCTCGAGGTTCTGCCGGCCCGAAAAGGCGGCGGACATCACAGCCCCAGGGTACGCGCACTCAGACAGCAACCAATACTCTAGTCATAGACGACGACCCATTTGCCGAGGAAAAGGAAGAATCGAAGAAGGGAAAGGAGAAGGATGAGGACATTATTGATCTGGCAGGCCCTAATGAGGCGTCGGAGGAGGTGAAAGTACCCAAGGAAGACAACAGGGTCAAGCTCTCAGCCTTCCAGTGTGTCATTTGCATGGACGATGTCACTGCGTTGACGGTAACACACTGCGGTATGTGCCAACCTGCGCTATACTGGGAAATCGCACTAATGCTTAGCAGGCCACCTTTTCTGTTCCGAGTGCCTGCACTCTGCACTCAACGTCGACGCCACTAAGAATAAGTGCCCGATCTGCCGACAAAAAGTCGAGACCAAGGACCGAAACGAGTACACAAGCAAGACGAAGGGCTTCTGGCCTCTAGAACTCAAGTTGATGACAGCAAGCCGCAAAGGGAAACAGCGAGCCTGAAGACTTTTTCCTTTTCTTCTACACCATTACTTATTTTAACACACCCCTGGACTGCCTTCTTCGAGTCGCGGGCAGTACATACATCTTTGGCGAACACACACAGCAAGGGAGAGCATAGGGTTGCGTGGTTTTAGCATTTACAGTGCGTTTGGGGGAAATCGGGAGGGCCTGGTCATTGATTTCTTGTGATACCCGTTCAACCAGCATTGCGCTCACGGAGGGCGAGCGGAGGAGCCCTTAGACCTGTTTAGGGACAGCAAAAGCGAAATGACAGCCCATTTCAGCCATTTTCCTGACTACTCTCGAGTCTTGAGCACTATGAAACTACTTGAAGAAAACTACAGAGGGTCAGGACAGACCACGAGCGGCCAAAAAATTCATGTGCAAACAGATCTACACTCGTCACGACTCTGTATTCAAATATGCTTTCCTCGGGGAATATGTTTCCCGACGAGACTAGGTATGACCTCCGGCCAAACGTGTCCCATTTCCTGTCCGACCCTTTGGACCTTCTCCCGAACGCCTGGTTCTATGCACAGATGACATCCACGCTGATGTTCAAGTCTTTTTCCCCCCCCCTTTTTGATTCTTCTCAAATTCTTCCACTGATTACGCCTCGTACACGGCCCCTTGCGCGGCTCGACCCCGGTTATTCTTAGGTGAATAAAACAGGGCCCTGCTTCTTTGGCTCCGGCATCACGTCATTTTCAAACTGTCAACAAGTCAGCAAACTGTGTCATGAAATCTCGACGAGGTGTAAGCAACATCCTTACCTCCAGGAAGCCGGTCGCGGCAATCAAGACCATGAAGCCCTCAGCCAACTCCTCGATATTCTCCTCCAACGCACCCTGTCCCTCAACGGTGCCGATACCAGCGCTGCGCTTAAGGGTGTGTGTCACCAACATGCGATGCTCCGTCAGGAACCTACGACCCTGGAGAACGTTGCTCGAGCCGCGGCTGACAATGGCGGCGCCGACGACCTGCGTGACCTTTGCGAGCAGCTCGTAGTGCTTCTCCAGTGCCTTGGGGTTTGTCGGATCAATCTGGAGCTCCGGGTCCGCGGCGAACAGGCCCGACGCCTCGATGGATCGGAACAGGTTTGCGTGCAAGATGTACTTGGCACCGGACTTTGTCTGGGCGAGTTGCAAGAGCAACGCAAACTTTGCGGCAACGTACGTCTCTTGCGCCGTGTTGCCGGTTTGAATGATCTCGTTCCAGTCCTGCAGAATGGTCCGCAGGGAGTCAACGAGAATTCCAATAAAGTTGAGTCGGTTGAGTGTTTCCACAATGTGCTGGTCATCTTCCTGTCGTCCGAGGTTGACCAACGCGTTGAGCAGGATGAAGGCAGCCGTTTGACATGCCGCGTCGCTGCCATACGCATCGTCGCAAATGACGTTGATAAGCCTCTCTCCGTACATCTGAATAGTCTTGTTCGTCTTCTGGCGGCCGGCAACGAGAAGTCCCTGGTCTACCATGCCCGTCAAGTACCGGTAGCATATGCTGTAGTACACTGCTCTGAGATCCGATGAACCGGTCCACTTGCCAATAGCCTGCAGGCAAATTTGGAACAGCTGGTAAAGCTTGTCGCTTACCAGGCTGCCAATCGCCTGGCTCTCGCGGTCAAGGGAAGGCTTCGCGGTCAAGTCAAGTCTGAAAAGGAGCACCCTGGCCAACTTAGCAAGCTCCATGGCCTCCTCTGGCCGCTCAAACGCAGAGGCCTCCAAGCCAGGCAGGATGGCCTGAAGCGCTTGTAGGTAGAAAGACGCTTCGGTGGTGCCCTTGAACTCGTTCGATGCAACCATGACGAGGAGCAGGCTTGTCCAGGTCTTGAGGACACCCAGACCCTGCGACGCTATACGCTTTTGCCGGTTGGAGAAGATGAGATATTCAATGATTGTCGCCTCTTCCCGTTCCAGATTCGCAAAATCTTGTGCCGTGAGCACGACACCGTCGTGTCTTCGTTCACTGCGCTTGAGTTGCAGAATTTCCTTTGCCCGTTCTACGTTGTATATGGGATTTCCGTGGTCGTCTTCTTCGAGGCATGAGCTGAGATCCAGATCCTTGTAAAACTGTAGTGAAGGGAGTGTCTCGTCCCAAATGCCGTCTGGTAGTGAGAAGTCGTACAAATCAAAGATTGTGGGAATAGGCATGGGTTCGTTGTTCTCGCCCACAATCTGGCCATTGAGAGCCTCAAAGATGCGTCGCTTGAGGGATGGCATTCGGCTCTGCGAAATGCTGCATAGCTCCATCGATATGTACTCCAAGCTCATGCTGCGCAACGTAAGGAAGTCGATAAACGTCGGCGCTCCTTCCGTTAGTGGGAACTGGGGCATGCTAATTTCGTGCTCTTCCAACAGGAGTTGAGGTTGGATGACTACCTCGCGCAGCAGGAAGTGGAACAAGATATCGTTATCCCGCAATTCGTCAATGATGAAGGGAGCTGACAGCGGCGACGTCCACAATACGCGCAAAATACGCATGCATCTGCTCTTCAGTGAAATGAGCCAGTGACGCATGCAAGTGGCATCACCGTGAGGGCTCTCGAGAAGGAGCCTCAACATGCTGTGAAAGAGCGAATCTCTTGCGGCAAAGGTGCCATCTGGCGCTATCGAGAGCGTGTCAACGCCGCAGGTGAACCCGAGGAGAAGGTGAGCAATGGTAGGCTTATTAGGACTTGCGGCCAAGCAGCTCGACAAGAACTCGAGTATGTAAGTCTTGGTGAGGTAGTTGGGTGACTCGGCTTGTCCGGCGAGGTCGAGCGGCGTGATCAGCTCCGCGGCGAGAGCCCGGGCAATGGCCTCGTGCTCTCCGTTCGCCTCCAACGCGACGATGGCCTTGTTGCGGTGGCTCTTGCGGCCTGGCGTGGACGACCACGCAGAAGTAATCTTGAAAGATGCAGTCATCTTTTGCAGCAATCGCAGGCAAGACAGGGTCAACTCGGGATGGCCGAGGCCACAGTAGTTCCCGAGGTCGACAACCAAGCTCAGATGACCAACCAAACCGTCCTCGAAGGACGCGTATGCGGCGTTGGCCACAGGAGCCCGTCGGTGATTTGACTGCATTTTGATGATTGGGCGCACAAGATCAAGGAATGTTGCTTGAAGATCCAACACTTTGGAAATGACTTCCACCGCTCTGAGAATGCCCAGAATAACTGGTGATGTAGGCGCGGCATTGCCGACGTCTACTGCGTCTTGATGGATGGTTTGGGCCAGTGCAGCAATGACCTTGTCGTTGAACATCCACTCCATGACTCTAGCAAAGGGGTGCAGCTTGACGTAGGTCGCCAGATCCGTTGCGGCCATTGCCGAGTCAATGGGAATGTTTGTCTCATTGGCGATGATGATGAGGTTTTCGTTGAATGTCGCCAAGCAGGTTGCTGCAAACTCGAGGCAGCTCAAGCGAAGCATCCTCAGTTGATTTACATCGTTGACTTCGTTGGCCTTGTTTGCAAAAACCTTGCCCATGACAGTGTCGACGTAGACTTCGATGCCCGGCATGCGATTCGCCGAGCCGAGGTTCTCAGGGAATGGCAAGCCATCATTTAGAGGGCTACTGTCTTCCGGAGGCGAAATGAGCGCGATCAGCAGCTGAATGAAGGCGTGGGGCTCGTCGAAGCCGTGGCAAATGTCGTCGCTGACGGTGTCCATGGATACAATGGGAGAGCTCTGGGGCGATCGGTGCTGGCTTGGCGTCACAATGTAGGCACCGTTCATCCAGGCCTCCAGACACTGCCACATAATGTTGGCCTCTTCTTGGGTTTTCCGTGAGATAAGAGCGCGCAAGGCCATGAATGTGCCGGCCCGCAAATCCGCAGGGATCGGACTGCTTGCAAGCTGGAAGAGCATCTCGACAAGGTTGAAGCTGGGCTCCTTGAGGAGGAATTGCCTCGGGGCTTCGCTCTCGGACGCGAGCTTGGTAATGAGCCGCAGGTATGACTGCAACATCATGGTAGATTCAGGCTCTGCCTCGGCCTGGTCGCTGGTCGGTCTGCCAGGCCGGTATGTTGATGGCGCTTGGGGGGTCTGGGCCTTTTCTCTAATCTTGTTTGAGAAGAAGACAAGCTCTCTGAATATCTGGTGCCACGTGAGGGACTGCGACCGCCTCATCTTGCCAGAAGCATGGTGGCCTTCGTCCAAAAGGAATTCATGCGCGGCCGTGGCGCAATCCTCGTTGCTTGAAATGGCCTGCAGCATCTCGCAGAACGAGCTGACTAGCGGCGTCGAGGCTCTCCGTGATGCCCAGTGCATGAAGCCAGCCAAATTGCTATCGGGGTCTGACCAGAAATTCATTGCGGCATCGGGACGGCCCTCGTACGCGTAGGCAATGATCACCAGGAAGCGCTCCAGGTCGAGGTCCTGTTCGTGTGTCTGGCTAAGCTGACGCTGCTCGTCCTCCTCCACGCGAAGCTTCCGCAGGACGTCAGGAAGGTTAGAAATGAAGGCATCAACAAAGACCTCCAACTGAAGCATCAAGGACGACTGAAACTCGTCTGAGAAGGTGATGGAGTCTGAGATGAGCGGAGGCGCCTTTCGTTGGAGCCAGTTGCGCATCGTTATTCTTGACGGGTCGACCCACTCTGGCGTCTTGACATCTGCGGCAATGGAGAGGATGAAGTCGAAAGCACCATCTTTCAGAGCCTCCAAGAATTGCTTGGATCTCTGTCTGTCCTCCTTGTCCAAATCAACACCTTCCAGGCCACCAAGGAGCGAGTCGTCAAGGTACCACCCGCTGTACTCTGATAGCCACCAAGCCTTGACAGCTGCTTGAAGATACACCAAGCGCCAAGGGGTCGTCTCATCGGCCTGTGGGCAGATGATCGGATTGAGTTGTCTCGCCATGTTCAGGTTCGAAACTCCTTCGGTCGAGCCATATAGTGTGATGTACGCACCCAATGCGGGGAACAAATGCGCTTCAGCCCATGTCAGCGGATGTAGTTCGTTCGCAGAAGTCGTCGTACTTACCAAGAAGAATGTCATACTTGTCCACGTTGCTCAATAGCTGCAGGAACGCCTTGAAGTCGCCAACTTCAGCATCCCTCTTTTCGATTGCGCGGCACAGGATCATTGAAAGAAGCTCGTGCTGCTGGTAAAGGCTGACGCGGGAGAACTCAATCGTCTCCATCTCCTCGGGTACCTGACCACCTCTGCCATTGATCAGTACGGCTGCAGCCGTCAGTTTGTCGGCAATCTTCTGGAGCCATGTCCTAACATCCTGGATCGCCGACATGCACTTTGGAATCAGCCTCTTTTGCGAAGAAGCCGTCTCGCCTGGCAGGCTTTGAAAGACGGTCGCGGACAGATACATCTGCACACCATTGAGAATCTCGGGATCAACCTCGTCGTCGTCCAGCGCATCAATCTCAAACATGAGCCGAATACTGTCGAGGGTGTATCTTCGTTGTTGGTGAACCCTGATCAAAGCGCATTCGAGCAGTGGGCGAGCGATGGCGATGGGATCATCCTCGGAATCCAATAGGCATCGCATGGCATCGATTTCGTTTATTTCGGCTTCGTCGGCGAGGCTGAGGACCAATTGCTGAAACTCGTCGTTGACGGCATATTCCTCCTCGTCAATCACAACCTTGCCTGGCGCATGGAGCTGTGTCAGTGTACACGTTTAAACAGGGAAGCTACAGAGCTTCAAACCAACCTGACTTGACAGCCTGACGGCTCTTCTCATCTCTTGCAGGCCGTTGCCATGTTTTTTCGAGCTCCCTTTCGAATATGGCTTGGATAACGGGGTTGTCCAAGGAGTCAACGCCTTCGGGACGACCATCGCGAATGGCAGCCAAGTCGCGGTGGAAAGCCTGCAAAGCTTCGAGGGTATTCGGTTCGGCCATTTTGAGGTGCTGGGCGCGCTATTGCATGGCCTCAAAAAGCTGTTGATGTCATGAGATGAGGGGAGGCCGCGAAGCTGTCGCGTTGGCGAAAGGCGACCGGATCTGCTCGTTTGTCCGGTCGTGAGTGGTCTGCGCGGGCGACGCTTTTCGAGATGCCGGGAAATTTAGTGTGGAGCTCAGCAGCGACGAGAGGTGCTTGTCCTTCAACCTTGGAAGTATGGCTTGCCGCAGGCGCGTGAACGGCCGGTGCTGTCAGTGTCCATGGTGGTGGGTGCCTGGACTTCCAGTGTCCAATTGGGTGCATTGGCGGCTGCTGTGTCGAGAAAAATTCGCGGCCCCTCCAGATGTTCCGCGCCGAAGTCAACAAGAGACGTACCTAAGCTATCCGCCTCGGGTAGGTGGTGAAACTTTCTGCCGTAATTTGCTTGCAGTTGGGCAGGGACCAGGGAAAGTCGCAAGCTGAAGGAAGGAAGGTACCTGAGGTGGCGCAAGGAGCTCTCCAGGTGCTGTAGGAATCTATCTGTGAAGGAGCTTCGTTGCAGGCTATGAAGTGCTGCGTCTCACCGAATGATCTTCTGGAAGCTCATCAAGTGTCATACCTGAGCTTTGCGCGACACATTGACCCTTTTTGATAAGTCAGCCACATGCCAGCAAATGATCACCTCGTGGTATCATTGAGACTTGTGAGCTGCTACTGCTGCACTTGAAGCTCCGTCGCGACTACTTGATACCACAATCACCACGCTTACGCCTGCCTCAACAGCACGCTCATGACATTCAACATTAAAAGGTGCACTCAAACCTTTTTTTCAGCAGGCAGGAAGGTACATTCACTGCAACCTTGCTTTTCATCCTCGCGCTCTACCCTCGTTTAATCTTGTGTCCGAGCCTATCAACTCTGTTTACATTCGTTTGGGAATAGTTGTTCACTGACGAGGCCATAGGACGATGGCATACAACAACAATGGCGCCTCCAAAGATCAAGACGGGGGACGTTACTGTTAATGATGCGCTGGGTTAGTAACACTGCTGCCATGCAATTTCACAACTGACAGCGCAGCAGATTTAATCGAGGGGGGCAACCTCAGAGAGCGTTCTTCTGGTTTGGATGGTGAGTCTCTCCTTGATGACAACAGTGGACTGCTCAGGACCAGAGATGTTGAACATATGGCAGACCTGATTTATCTTCTGGACAAAAAGGGCAAATCGGCCAGTTTGTAAGGAATTCCCCCTATCACTGATCCATTCTTGGCCTTGGTTGACGAATGTTGTAGATCCACCCTTCGCGACAAGCACTACCATCGCATACTTGAGATCCTCTTCAAATGTGCCATCAGTGAGAAGAAGACCTACACCGGGGGTAAGCGGACGACGGCTGCAGGAGCGGGAGGCAGATTGGGCAAATGCGCCGAGGCCCTTCGGCTTGCTGTTGGCCACGGAGCTTCTGCCAGCAAGCTCAAGAGAAAGACGATGCTTGCTCTCATCGACCACGTCACCCAGGCTCTACCCTGCCCACCTGGATCCGGGGACGGACCGTACGTGGAGCCACTGTTGAAAGACTATGTCAAATCCATCCTCGCCCTGCTCTCCCATCAGGCGAATGTCGAGCAGCTTGCTACACTGGATGCGGCCGGATGGAAGAACTGTGTCGACTTCTGCGTCGATGCCGTGCGGGTATATCTCGATCATGCTGACAGAGACTCCGGCTCACGGGGATCTCCAGCACCGGGCACGGCATCTTTGGGCTTCTCTACTGGAAGAAGCACCAATGCTAGCCAGAGGATGCCGGGTCAAATCCATCGCGGTACCGTACAGGACCTCATTCATTGCATCCACCTCCTCGTCCGCCCGCCAAATGCGCCGCTTCACGAAAGATCTATTGATCTATCCGAGACGATCATCCAGGTACTACAGCTACGCCACCTTGGGTTGAGCCAAGTGATTCAGCTGAGCTTTGCTTCAATCAACAAAGTCTTTGTCGAGATTCAAGCAAACGACATCTCTCGGGCTGCCAGCTTGGCCAGAGACCTTGTGCCACTGATAAGTCATTGGTGGCAGGCGCGAACAGCATCTCAAGACGGGATGCTCAATTCGATCCGGGACGAGATGCTGAAAACCATGTTGATCATCCACCTCCATCTTGAGCGTCTTGTATGCCTCGAGGGTGACGATACAGCCCGCAAAGAGATAATAGGACTCGCCGATTCCCTATGGCTGGAATACTCGCGGCGAACCAAACATTCCCAGCTTCAACTCGATGATCTCACATTCGTCCCCCAGAGGTTGCCCGAGGACTATTTCACACTAGAGGTCTTCGGCCTTCGTATACACAACCGGGAGGGAGAGCGAGGATGGGCTTTGTGTCAGAACCTCGCCATCTTGGAGCGAATCATTTGGAAGAGCCGCAACAAGGATATATCACAGTCGTCAGAGGAGCAACCGCGAAAAAAGCGCAAGACTCACGCTGCAGCGACGCGTTTGCAGGAAAAACTGCAGTCACCCAACTCGGCAGCACGGATACTCGCCTTGCAGCTCGTGCCTTTCCTTCTTCAATTAAACACTTTCTCTGTGGCTGAAGTGTCGGATCTTGTTATTGATCTCGCCGGCCTTGCTGGCGATAAGGACTCCACGGTAGTATCTTGGGCTATGCTCGCTTGCTCCAGGTAAGGCGCCTCTAAACTGTGTACAACTAAGATCGCTAAAGCTAAGGACGCAAAGCTCCGCAATATCACAGGTCAAGTCGGCCGATAATTCAGACTCATGGAGACAGCTATGGCAAGTAGCTTCTCGAGCAGTCGGTCTTCCTAGTACCAGTCGTGCTGCCAGCGTACTCTTGCACACTGTCCTTGAAAGAAACCTTGTACTTTACCACGATGTTTCCGATGGCATCAACAGCATTGTCACGACTGCCGACGCCAACGGCCCAGCCCTCTTGGTGGACTCTTCCATTACCCTCATGTTTCATTTACGGTCCCTCAGAAACGTCAAGCTGCCCAACGCAAGCCAGTCAACAAATCATCACGTTATTCGATGGATATTCCAGAGATGGAATCCAGGTACGTCGTTCTACAAGCTGGAGCTATTCACCAATCTAACCTTTCTCAAGCCGACTGGAGCTATGCTCGCGACTGCTCTATCCACGCTCCGATTAATGAACTTGCCAACCTGATCCGGGCTTGCTGTGGCGCACGAGTTTTGACACCGACACCTTTGACAGTGACCGGAGGGTCCATTTGCGAGGTGTGGAAGGCACAGTACCACACAGCAGTCCTAACACGATACCTCCTGCTGCTGGACGCACCACCAGCATCGAAGCCACGCACCCTCCTGAGCTGTCGTTCGAGCACTTCCGAATCAGTCCAGGCCAACGATGCCTCTTTTCATGCCGCAAAGAGACTAGTATTGGAGCTCCTGTTCCCAAAGGTCGAGGAGTTGCAGGACCTCTGTGACTCGTGGGCGAGAAAGGGGTCAGAGGGAGGCGCTCCCATGTCTTCAGACCGACTTTACAGTCTCTTCTCTGCAAATATCATAGGCATCCTCCTTGCCAGCCAGCTTGTCGACTTGAACTCGGGTCAGTCACGAGATATCGAAAGTCTCCTGGCCAAGCTTTCCGAGGCCAGCATAAGTGCTGCTTCGAACTCGAGTGACAACACAAGTTTCGAGCTTCTGTTGAGAACAATACGACCGGTGCTTCCGTCACTTAACACAACGGGCATCAACAGCCTCGAAGAACATGCTCCACTGTTGAGGCTGATCTCGACACTGACAGCAACCGTGGAAGAGAGATCCTTGCGGCAATCCTCGGGACAGGACCAAGATCTTATGGATGTGGACGATGATTTCGACTCACAGGAGAGCAGAGTCAGCGTTACGCTATCCGAAGTCCCCCGCTCGAACATCTCATTGAGCCTGGATGGAGAAGCATTCATACATGAAACTATACAACGTCTATACCATTTTGCATCGATGCATAAAGACAACGGGAAGGTGTTCATGGAACAGCTTCTGTCGCTCCCTGACAAGGAGTTCATGTTGTGTAGCACCTTCACCTCAGAGCTCTTCGAGTCTGACTTGCCGATCAGTGAAGAAGATGCGATCGGTGTCGTTGAAAGAACAGGCGACATCATGGGTGAGCCCGAATACTCCTGTTGCGAAGTAGCTCACTCGACCAGCTTGAGGATTCTGCAAAGCCTCATGCCGGTCTATAAGGACGACCAACAGCCCGTGGCCAAGATGTTCGGCGACTTGTACCATCACTTTGTCAGCAAATATTTGCCCAATAACCTCCTTTCCCCACTGTCGCAGATGTCTCTCTCGAGCTTGCTGCTTGCGCTTTTGAGGACCAACCCACAGTATGGGAGCAATCTTGGCCTAGACTCTTGTCGAACGACTTTATTGTCAATCATGCAAAGCGGCACGCTGCCCGTCAAGTTCTTCATCGGGTCCGCTTTGCCGGACGTATTCAGCTCCTACGTACTTAAGATGCATGACGATATCTTTCTTGACGTTCTGAACAGTCTTCCTACCAACTCCCAAGACCTCGAAGGCATCGCGTTCCGCCTCTTTGTGCTGTCTCAGCTCGCATGCCGCTGGCCAACCCTGCTCAGGAGATGCACGTATCACATCTTCGAGACGCCGGGGAATATCATGCAGTCCAGTCAGTATGCCAAACGGTGCCTGGAAACGGTTTCGCAAGCCCTTTGTCTGTCCTCTTCTCAAGAGTTATTCAGAATATTTAGCCCCCAGCTGCTATACACATGGCTTGCGCCCCCCGCAAACGACGAAAACGGCCCAGCCATCAACAAAATCGAGGACATACCATATGAGATTTTTGGCTTTCCGACTCTTAATGGCCTTCTACAGGAAGCGCAGACCGAGACGACAGCGTTGCAGATAATGCGCCATCGCTACAAAGACGTCGAGTCTCTTTCCAAGCGCCTGGGTACCTCCCTGGTCGACATGGTGACGCAAGGATTCACAAAGATCATGGCATACGCTATCGCACATGAGCTCAGCACGCCTATTTCTAAAGGCGAAAAAGTCGAAACCGGCGAGACGTGGGTTCGGACGCTTTTGGGTAACGAACCATTCCTCGATCAAATTTATTTGAACTTTGCCGACATTGTTGCCTTGTTGCTGGATCTTTTCGACCAAGAAGACCCCATCGAGAAGCATCTCTCTAGAGACAAGAGCTTTGAATACGCCTGTGAGGCACTGGACGAGATGAAGCAGTTATCTCAGTCGACAACCGCCCTACCGCCTAATCAACAACCCATGTTCAGGGCCAAATACCTCACCAGAGAGCTGTTCCATGTGTGTCGCCTCACGGAGTACGAGCTACAAGAGCTCTGGACACCGGCTTTGGTTGTCTCGGTCGCCCGGAGAATTTTCAATACTGTCCACCCTGCCTTGGGCTCGTTTCACGCCTGCTCCGTGCTGCGCAAGGTCAGAGTTTTGATTTCTCTTGCCGGCCCTGTCGCGTTGGAATCTTATCCTCTGGAAATGCTACTTTCGTCCGTCCGGCCGTTCATTGTGGACTCGGAATGTGCCGACGATGCACTTGGTGTGAGTCGGTATCTCATCACGAAAGGGGCTTACCATCTCGAGCAAACCCCATCCTTTCTCGCTGGTTACGCCTTGTCTACTCTAGCATCTCTCAGAGTTTTCCTCGAGTCCAGTCAGTCAAGTACAACCCAAGAAAGTCAATTCAAGGCGACCATGAGCAAAGCCCAGACTTTCCACTCATGGTTCAGTTCCTATCTCACTGGCTACGACTCGAATAACTTTGGCGATGAGCAGCAACGGGAGGCATTCCGACTGATTACCCAGTCTGCATCCAAAATTCGATCTTCAGGAAACGCCGAGAAGGGCACGCACGAGAGCACTCTGCTGATGGAGATCCTCAGGGATGGCGAACGCGAGTCGAAGCTTCTGAACGAGGCAGCTCGTAATCTAGCACTCGGTTTATTGTGTGGAGATTTCGCTGTGCCCACCACAGGTCGTCAAGATGTAATTTCCGACGATGAGGAGGCCCTACGGCACACCGGACTTGTGTGGAAGAGCTGCAATGCGTTAGCTCTCAGTGACGAGTATCTCGCCTGGGCAGGCCGCGTTATGGGCAGGTCTTTCGCCGCTTCAGGAGAAATTCAAGCTGAACTTCTGGAAGAGTCCGAGCTATCACAGTACAGCAGGATTGCACCAGGAGCTAATGACTCCGAGAAGGGACTGCTGAGTCTACTGCAACAACTTACACAGAGCAAAGAATCTGCCATCGGAGGCTTGGCCGAATCGGCTTTGAGGGCAGTCGTATCAGAAGCAGCAGCGCAGGAGGACGGTGCGTTAATCTCTGCCGCCCAGCAGATCTTGACAGAATCCTTGTGCTTGGCCTCCGCTTGGGCTCAATATCGCACGCCTCCTTCCGACTTTGTCCTGTCCCCGATTGTTCCTGATTCGCAGGTCTTCTTCCGGGATCACGTGGAGAGTTCTGATTGGGTTCAGCAGCTCGCTGTTTACCTTGCGCAGTCGGTTTCCGAGTACATTGTCCTAAGCGCGCTGGTGCCAATTCTCAAGAACGTCAAAGGTTTTGCCCAAGATGCATTTCCATTCATCGTCCACCTGGCCTTATACAGTCAACTGGATAAGCAACCCCACATCAAGCGCAACTTGTCGGAAGCCGCCAAAGAGTGGCTCAAGATCGAGGATGATGCTGCGCGGACGAACCAGAAGCAGCTGATCAACACAATACTATACCTCAGAACACAGTCCATTCCTCAGGAGACATCCATCGCGGACCGGGCATTGTGGCTCGATGTCGACTTCGCTGCCGCTGCCGCTGCCGCCTCGCGTTGCGGTATGTATAAGACCGCCTTGCTGTTCACGGAGGTTGCCGCCTCTCAGACAGTTCGCTCGTCTAGGCGATCATCTGCGATCCGTGAGGACGATTCTACTGAAGTCCTTCTTTCGATTTTTGAGAACATTGACGATCCTGATGCGTACTATGGCCTCCCACAGTCCGCCGATTTTTCAAGTTTCCTGGCTCGATTGGACTACGAGAAGGACGGCTCCAAGAACTTGGTCTTCCGAGGAGCCCAGTACGACAAACACATTCGGACAAGGAACCCCGCATCACAGGTGGATAGCCAGTGTCTTGTCAGAGCTCTCGGTACTTTGGGTCTGGTGGGTCTCTCTCATTCCTTGTTACAGACGCAACAGAGCCACGACGGAGATGAAGCATCCTTGGAGGACACTTTCCAGACAGCACGCCGACTGGAGCTATGGAATCTCCCTGTCCCATCAACCGCCGACAATTGTGCCGTAACCATTTACAAGGCGTATCAGAATGTCCAACAAGCCACTGACACGCTTTCTGTGCGCAATGCCATCTATGCCGGCTTCAGCCAGACCATGCGCAGTCTTGTCAACCGTGGCCTGAATGCAGCCAGCCTTCGCAAGCATCTCGGCGCTCTCGCAGTTTTGACAGAGCTTGATGATATTGCCAACGTGGCTGACTTTTCCGAGCTGGAGGGCATGCTTGGCAAGTTCGAACGACATGGCCAGTGGATGAGGCGCGGAAGGTATGTGAAACCTTGGGGTCCCCCCTGTTTTTCTTCATCCTGCTACATTGCCTTTATCATTGCCTTTATCATTGCCTTTATCATTGCCTTTATCATTGCCTTTATCATTGCCTTTATCATTGCCTTTATCATTGCTTTTACCATTCCACTTTCTGCTCGGGTGTCCGATCTCCCGCTGCCGCTACTCATTGAATATCCCTGCGCGAATCCGATCAAACTGACAAACCATAGGTACGAAGATGTCAGCCACCTACTTTCTTGTAGAGGGACATCATTGAGCTTGATCAGACAGAAGCCCAAGCTTCGCGCCCAGGCCTTGTCAACAGTCGAGGCCAGACAAATCGAGATCCGGTCCATGCTGATGTCATCGGGGATATATCGCTTCCATCAAGCAACGCAAGAGTGTGTGAATCTCTCCACGTTACTTGTCGGCTTGATCGGTACATGCGACGAGCTCGGCGTTAAGGTGGATGCCGCCATCAAGATTGAGACAGCCAACTCAATGTGGGACTATGGGGAAATGATCCCTTCCATTCGCATGTTACAAAGTATCGATAGCGACTCGTCCCTCAAGAAGCAGACAATTCCAGTGAGCCGCTCAGATCTCCTGTCGAAAATTGGCTACCAGGTGTCGGTAGCCAAATTGGAGAACCCTCATGACATCCAGAAAAATTACCTCGAACCCGCTCTCAAAGATCTTAAAGGGAATAGCCAGGGACAGCAAGCTGGGCATGTCTACCATCAATTCGCCATGTTCTGTGACGAGCAATTGCAAGACCAAGACAGTTTGCAGGATCTTGCCAGGCTGCAGACTTTGCGGAAGGGCAAGAGTGACGAAGTCTCTCAACTTCAGGACCTCATATCGAGCACCCGCGATCCCCATCTCAAACAAAGATACCAGGGTCACCTGAATCGCGCTCGGCTATGGCTAGGACTGGACGAGCAAAAGCTCCGTCGCATGGAGCAGACGAGAGGCGAATTTGTGCGGCTCAGCCTGGAAAACTATCTCCTTTCACTTACCGCCTCTGATGAGCATAATAATGATGCCTTACGTTTCACGGCTCTCTGGCTGGAGCGCTCCGAGGAGCCAGAGACCAATGAGGCCGTCAAGAAACACCTCGACAAGACGCCCACGAGAAAGTTTGCAACGCTGATGAATCAGTTGTCTTCTAGACTACAGGATCAACCGAGCTCGCCTTTCCAGAAGCTCCTGATTCAGCTCGTCTACAAAATTTGTCTGCAGCATCCATACCATGGGATGTACCAGATCTGGTCAGGCACAAAGGTGAAGACTCGCAAAGAGGATCAAGTGGCAGTCCTAAGACTCAAAGCCACGGAGAAGGTGGCATCGCTGCTGCAGTCTGCCAAGTCTGTCGCGGCAATATGGCAAGCGATCGATAGGACGAGCTCTTACTACCATCGCCTGGCTGTCGACCGAGATTCTAATAAGTTCAAGGCTGGACAAAAGATGGCGCTCAAGGACGTTCACTCGGCCCAATCGCTTCAAAATGCGCTGGCCAAGTACAAGATCCCGCCCCCGACCATGCAGCTCGAGGTGTCAGCGACCATGGACTACTCGAATGTCCCCATCATCTCAAAGTTAGACCCGCAGATGTCGATTGCGTCTGGAGTCAGCGCGCCAAAGATCATTACGGCAGTCGGGAGTGATGGCAAGAAATACCGACAACTTGTCAAGGGCGGCAACGACGATCTCCGTCAAGACGCCATCATGGAGCAGGTCTTTGCGGCCGTGTCGGATCTTCTTAAACTGCATCGCTCGGCACAGCAGAGAAACCTTGGGATCCGCACGTACAAGGTCCTTCCTCTGACATCGGCATCTGGGCTGATCGAGTTTGTCCCCAATACCATTCCATTGCACGATTTTCTTATGCCAGCCCACGAGAGATACTTTCCCAAGGACCTCAAAGGCTCTCAATGCAGAAAAGACATTTCTAATGCGCAAGGCAAGACTGTCGAGCATCGGATTACCGCTTATAGGAAAGTCATAGACAAGTTTCATCCCGTGATGAAATACTTCTTCATGGAGAATTTTGTCGATCCTGACGAGTGGTTTGCCAAGCGCCTCGCATACACGCGTACGACTGCAGCTATTTCAATGCTTGGCCATGTGCTCGGTCTCGGCGACAGGCACGGCCACAACATTCTGCTAGATAGCAAGACGGGTGAGGTCGTGCATATCGACCTGGGTGTCGCGTTCGAGATGGGTCGCATCCTCCCCGTGCCAGAACTCGTCCCGTTCCGGCTGACACGAGACATTGTGGACGGAATGGGCATCACTGGGACTGAGGGCGTCTTCCGGCGCTGCTGCGAGTTCACACTACACGCCTTGCGTGAGGAGACCTACTCGATCATGACGATACTCGACGTCCTGCGTTACGATCCTTTGTACTCATGGTCCATTTCTCCCGTCCGCCTGGCAAAACTACAGAGAGAAGTACAAGGAGACGAATACAACAGGGACGACGACGAAGGTGATGAAGACGGTGGGAAGGGTAAAAAGGGGCAGCAGGTCAATGAGCCGTCGGAGGCTAACCGGGCTTTGGAGGTGGTACGGGGGAAGTTGTCAACGACGTTGAGCGTAACAGCAACGGTCAACGACCTGATCAACCAAGCGACCGACATAAGTAATCTTGCCGTCCTCTACTCGGGATGGGCAGCGTATGCATAGATAATCAAAGATTTATTCCGAAGATTTTGCAATGCATTCAGTGATCAGTTTTGAAGGGGCGATCACGCCTGCGCCTCTATATCTCTATGCCTGTACAAGGGCAAGAAGAGGGGTGCATAAAGACTGACACAATTAGGTATCTGAAAAGTACGCTATCGCGACGTCTACTAAATGTTATATTAGAAAGGCGACTCTATAGTAATCTTCTTTTAATACGGTACCTTACCCAAGCAAGTGGGCGTTAATCCGATTGCCGCTCTATCGGTACCCTCCTAGGCTATTTTTCTATAATCTATGTGCCTATTATCCCTATCCCTATTCATTCTTTAAAGAGTATTCCCTAATGAATATATAGAGGATAACAACAATAGCAGAAATGGTAGAACAAATAAAAAGAATAAGAATGTTAGGCATATTAAGCAGGTAAGTAGGCGTTACAATCTTGTTAACTAGTACAGACTTGAGTGAAGCATATTGTGGAGTGCCCGGGGACAATGGGATCGGGTGTTTACTGTGGTGGGACCGTTTGACGTGACGACGAGAAGTGAGGTGTGGTGGGGTCCATGTCTTATCTAATCCCTGTCACTGACGATAAGGGGACGTGCTAAATGGATGATGCTAACGACCGTGGTGGTGGTGATTTGTTAATGGCGTCCATAGCTCCGCGTTTAACTCCGCGACAACTCTCCCGCAATCACGACTTTTGTACTCCCCAACCTCTCTGTGACAAGCTTCTCTGCAAACACCCGACAATTCACTCAAAAGAAGATTGCCTTCTACGATTTCACCCCGGCCACCCCGCCCTGCCCACACCATCCCATCTCCACGAGAGCGCATAGTACGTCTGTAACAGCTTGGACAAAAGTTGTTGCAGGGCCACACGGTCCATGCCGTCGAATTCACCCCCCGCAGTCGAGGGAGTTTTGCCATCACGGGCGACGGGAAGGACAGGCGGCGTAGCGCCGGTCAACGACAACCATAACCCTCTACGCCGAAGACCCCGCCAAGATTCCGACGTCTCGCGCTCCGGTTCCGTCGCCCCGCACCAGCAGCAGTTCAACAGACCGAGCCCGAAGCGCTTCAAGTTTGGCGCCGACGACCCTTCCTCTCACAATACCATGTCTACCAAGATGAAGGGCAAGCTACCCGAGGTCATTGACCTGACGCAATCCAACTCGTACCGGCCATATACGGGCGCGAAGAAGCTGATCATCAAGAACTTTCGACATTCGGCGACCAACGAGAAGCTGGAAAAGTACTACGAACGGACCGAGCAGGAATTGGTCGATGCTTTGCACGAGATCTTCAGCGGGCGCAAGCCAAAGCTACCGTTGGAGAGGCTATCTCGGGCCGTGGAAGATATATGCAGGCGCGGCCAAGACAGCGACTTGCAGCTGTACGAGACCTTGCGGCGAAAGTGCGAGGAGCACCTCACCCAAGATGTACTACGGTCAATCAAGTCCCGAGCTGGCAGCACAGATGTAGCCATGCTTAAGAGCGTCCTCGAGCACTGGAGGGTGTGGAATGGCCAGATTGTGAGTCTACGAGGTGATTTCTACGCCCTGGCTTGGCATTAACGCGCGACACAGATGACGATCCGGTCCACGTTCACTTACCTTGATCGTACCTACCTCCTAAAGAATAAGAATTACCTTTCCATCAACGACTTGACCATTTCACAGTTCAGGAGGATGGCGTTCCCGGCTCGCGACGACCCAGATGGTCAGACGCCCGGTGGCAGGGCGTTACGGGGCATGTACGACCTGATCTCGTACGACCGAACAGGGGACGAGCGGTTCGAAGCGGCATTGCTCAAGGACTCGGTCATGATGCTACACGTGTTCAACATTTACACCAAATACTTCGAGCCCCGGTTCATCGAGTTATCAGAGACATTCTTTGAGGACTTCGCAGAGGAGAGGAGCGCGTCAAGCCTGAAGGAGTATATCTCGGCGTGTGAAAGGCTGCTGAAGAAGGAGGACTACCGCTGCAACGAGTACAACCTTGACTCTACAACCAAGAAGCAGCTGCTCGACGCCGCGCACGGTATCCTTGTGAACAAGTATTCCGACAAGCTTCTCAACAGTGAGAGTCTTTCCAAGCTCCTTTCCGACCATGAGGTAGACTCCATGAAGGCCCTGTACGATTTGTTGCGACTGTCCGATATACAGAAGAAGCTCAAGCAGCCCTGGAGCACATATATCAAGAAGACGGGCGCTGCCATAGTTGCTGACAAGGAGCGCGGCGACGACATGGTCCAGAGGCTTCTTGAACTTAAGAGGTCACTAAGCCTCATTGTGCGCGACGCCTATGGCGGCGACCAAGACTTTGTCAACGAGCTCAGGAACGCTTTTGGAGACTTTATGAACGATCGCAGCATTGCAACGACGTGGAGCTCCGGAACATCCAAGGTTGGCGAGATGATCGCAAAGTATGTCGACATGCTGCTTCGCGGTGGAATCAAGGCTTTGCCGAAAACACTTCTGTCAGATAACATCGACCGAGCTGCGGCAGAGCAGAGCGGTATAGCCAGCGCCGGCGACGAAGACGCTGAGCTCGACCGGCAATTGGACCAGGCCCTGGAGCTCTTCCGTTTCATTGAAGGCAAGGACGCGTTCGAAGCGTTCTACAAGAAAGACTTGGCTCGCCGTCTGCTCATGGGTAGAAGCGCTAGTCAGGATGCCGAGCGTAACATGCTGCGGAAGCTCCGCGAGGAGTGTGGTATGAACTTTACTCACAACCTCGAGCAGATGTTCAAGGACGTCGAGGTGGCCAAGGAGGAAATGGAAGCCTACAAGCAGTGGTCGGAAGGCACCGGCGTGGATAGAGCCCCTGTCGATCTGTCGGTAATGATCCTGTCACAGGCGGCCTGGCCAACATATCCCGACGTCAAGGTGCACTTGCCAGACGATGTTGCCAAGCAGATTGAGCGATTCGACCAGTACTACAAGAACAAGCACACGGGCCGGCTGCTCAACTGGAAGCACGCACTAGCGCACTGCACGGTCAAGGCAAAATTCCCCAAGGGTACAAAGGAGCTTCTCGTCAGCGCGTACCAAGCCATCATTCTCGTTCTCTTCAATGAGGTCGGCATCGAGGGCTTCCTCGGCTACGAACAGATTGCTCGCTCGACAAACCTGCAAGGAGAAGAACTGAACCGAACATTGCAATCTCTCGCCTGCGGCCAGGTTCGCGTGCTTACAAAGAGTCCCAAGGGGAGGGACGTCAACCCGACGGACACGTTCACGATTAACAAGGCATTCATACACCCAAAGATCCGAGTTAAGATCAACCAGATTCAGCTCAAGGAGACCAAGGAAGAGAACAAGGCGACACACGAGCGTATCGCCCAGGACAGACGGTTCGAAACACAGGCAGCCATTGTGCGCATCATGAAGAGTCGCAAGGAGATGAGCCACGGCGAGCTGGTTGCGGAGGTGATCAACTTGACCAAGAACCGAGGTGCAGTTGATGCGGCGCAAATCAAGAAGGAAATAGAAAAGTAAGTGACTTCCGTGTCGTTGGCGGAACGAAGCGTTGCTAACACCTCATAGCCTGATTGACAAGGATTACTTGGAACGCGAGGGCAACACTTACACGTACCTGGCGTAGAGAGGTAGTTGGCATTGCGGGACTCGTTCGTACCCAGGGCGTAAAATCACCCTGGTGAGTCAAGTAGATGGCATGGTTGATCTGTCCATATACATAAATGAACTGAATGAAAGAGACGCTGGATGGTTAGGAAACCGGCGTTTTCATGGAACAATGCAATTTGAGTTGGCTCTACTACACTGCCTTCACCGGTGCACTGACCACTCCACCTACACTCGGTGAGCTCGGTGACTGTTGATGACCCCTGTCGGGACCCTGCGGATAATCGTTCCACCTAGCGCATTGCGGGGTTCAGAAAAAAAGTTGCGGCGGCGGTGGTCCCTCCTGCACCTGGGCGCCAAAATTTTGGGAAATTTTGTGCCAAAGGCGGTCGGCCAGAAATATTTCCCATTGTACGGTGCACCGCGAAACCTCGACGACTTGACTTGCGCCGATTCCCACCAACCACCCTCCCGGATTCGACGAAGTACCTCGCCGAGCCGTCCTGCAACTATCAAGGAAAGCCGAATAAGGGGATATTTGCCAATTGTTTAATTTAAGTCGACAACCCAGCACAATCCGCCAAGATGCCCAAGTCAAAGCGCAACAGAGTGGTCAACCTGACCCAGGTGAACAAGAAGACGCGCGAGCAAAAGGACAAGCTCTTTTCCAACATTCGCGAGTCGGTGCCGCAGTACCAGCACTGCTTCGTCTTTGGCGTCAACAACATGCGCAACAACTACCTCAAGGAGGTCCGTCACGAGCTCAACGACTGCAGGTCCGTTCTTTTTACAGCTTCTCTCCAAGTCTACTCAACCCGTGATACCACACCTATGGTGGTGCACCATGGCAGAATACACTGGCTCATACATGAGCCGCCCCTATCTAAACCCACCAAACTAACCTGCCCTGCCACTTAATAGACTCTTCTTCGGCAAGACAAAACTCATGGCCAAGGCCCTAGGCCAAGACCCCTCCTCCGCCGTCGCAGACGGCATCGAGCGCCTCACCCCCTTCCTCGCCGGCACCGTCGGCCTCATCTTCACCAACCGCGACCCGGCCTCCATCCTCGAGTACTTTGACGGCGTCTCCCCCGTCGACTTCGCGCGCGCGGGAACCGTCGCCACCCGCGACTTCGTCATCCCCGCCGGCGTGGTCTACGCCACGGGCGGTGAGGTGCCCGCCGAGCACGACGTGCCCATGGAGCACAGCATCGAGCCCGAGCTCCGACGCCTGGGTATGCCCACGCGCATGGTCAAGGGCCGCGTCTGCCTCGGCGGCGACGACTCTGGCGAGGGCGAGGGATACACCGTCTGCAAGGAGGGCGATGTGCTCGACAGTCGGCAGACGAGGCTGTTGAAGCTGTTTGGGATCTGCTTGAGCGAGTTCAAGGTCAAGGTTCTTGCGTAAGTTTCTTGTTCCCTTTTTGTTCCCCCGCCTTCCTTTCGAGGCCGGCTCCCCGAGAATTGCGAGTACTGACATGTGTACGTAGATACTGGAGCTCTGCTTCAGGCGAGGTAACCGAAGTGAACCCCAACGCCATGGACGGCGTCGAGGTCGAGAGCGACTAAGAGCCAAATATTATGAACAAACGTAAAAAAGATAAAAAAGCTTTTAGACTTTTGATGATTGCTTTCCTCATGTAGGCTTGATACCATCATGGATTGCGAAAGGGCGGGACCAACAAAAACAATTTTCACGGCGTTTAACGGAAGGGGGTTTCTACTAGATTATTATTCCTTGAAAACAATTCATGCGTCAAAGCATCAATCTCTTCCACTAAAAACAGGCTTTCCCTTCTGTCATCCTTGACGGAGGTGAAATGACATGGAAGCAAAAAAGTTGTGGATGGACGTCGAACCTTGATAGGGAGCAAAAGTGCAGAGCTTCCCCAACGAGCATTATCCGTTGTAGTCGATAGCCGAACGGTTTGACTGTTCCTTTCCATTCAGATTGGCTAGGAGCAGGCCGGGCTGGCTCTGAAAAATGCCGTGGGTAGTTCGTTTTTTTGGGCATCTTTCATCATATAAAGTTTGGTGCCTGCCAAATTGCCATGACACGCTCGCGCGCAGAGGTACCTATTTAACGGATGGAATACTCTCAGAATTCGAGAGGTCCCCAGTTCGAGACAACCTTTCGTTAGGCCGGCCCTTTTTCCCTTTCCCGTGTATTGAGGAAGCAGCCTCTTTTAAACACATAGGAATTCTGGGACGATGATATGCACTCTCGGCAACGACTGGATACAACTCGAGCAGCCGGATGATAGGAAGCTGAAGTACGGATACGACGTCTGATCTGTCTGCGTAAGAAACTAAAAGTCCTCACCTATTGGTACAAGTAATTATAACGTGGTACATGTGGATTTGCCCCATCCTTTTTGATTGTTTCCCTGTACGAATCCTCCTTCACTAAGCTCCAGGTCAGTAGGCACAGAGTCCCTTACCTCTGACCTTACCTGCAGCATCGAGCTATTGTCGGAGTTCCTTGTTACGGCAGTCGTGGCCTGGGCAGGTTGTGTATGCACGTGGCGAGGTTTACCTTCAACAAGATGCTGAATCAGTTCTTTGGAAGTTGGTGGTTCGTGTGATGATTTGTTGTGAACACTGCCGGCCTGCCTGGTAATTGCGTATACTTGCTTCAAGCTTGCTTCCGAGCTTTGTCCGAGTTCTCTTTGGTCCGAATATGGAGGTACTCGAAATTCGCGCTTGAAACCTTCTGCTTACCCTCGAGAGAGAAGGGGAAGAAGAAAAGAGACGGAAAGAAGAGACGAGCTAGTCGTCACCCACCGCAAGACACTAGGTGTCTCGTCAGTAACGACGCAACTTGCGAGGATCCTCGTAGCCACCGCCCTCGTAGCCGCGTTTTCTACTGTCGTCATCACGAGGTCGGTCGTAATCTCTGTCTCTGTCTCGGCCGCGGTCCCGGTCCTCTCTGTCGCCTCGGTCTCCGCGGTCACCACGGTCGCGATACCCACCTTCCCCTCTAGGCCTGATGGGTTCCATGTTGCTTCCAGTCCGTCGGCCACCGTCACGGTCCCGGTCACCAAAGCGGCCTCCATCGCGGTAGCCGCCGCCGCCGCCACCGCCACCGGATCTGTCGTCATATGAGCGGCCACCACCACGGTCATACCCACCACCGGAGAAGCTGCGGTCGCCTCGGTCACCACGATCGCCTCCGAAGCCGCGACCAGGTCCTGAAGGGGCGTCTCTGGGTGCGCCGTATCCGTTCGGTCCGCGGTCACCACCCCTGGAGCCGAAGTCGCCGCCGCCACGGAAGCCACCACGACCACCGAAACCTCCACCGCCTCCCCTGAAGCCTCCACGTCCGCGACCTCCCTCGAAGCCGCCACGGAAACCGCCCCGGAAGCCACCGCCAAAGTTGCCACCAGGTCCGCCACCCATGGGACGGGCAGGAAGAGCCTTGGTGTAACCTCTGCCACCGAGGCCACCGCCAAATCGGCGGGGCACCCAGCCCTTGACGGTGCGGCCCCGCTCGACGTCTACCTTGATACGTCGGTCTTTGATTCGAATACCATCGCAGGCATCTAGAGCAGCTACTCACCAGTGCGCCAAGGCGCGTGTGTCAGTAAAACCTTGACGATATCATACCTTTGCATCGTGACTGGGTAAAAAGAAGGAAAAACAAGATTTGAGACGGGCAAGCTTGAGGGCCACAGATCTCGGTGTGAAGTGCAGAACGCGGGCAAGCTTGAGGGCCGCACGTCTGAAGGGGAACGACTGGCAGACAAGCCGAGTCTTGTCGGAGGGGGTGGGTTCGGCGGTATTACCTCTCATGTCTTTCTCTCGTTCAAATACTACAAAAGCGTATCCTCGGTGGGGCTTCTTCTTCTTCTTGGGTCTCTCATGGGCATGCGTGTCAGTGATGATGCGAATCTGTACAAACATTAGCTCGATTCGAAGTGTGGAAAGGTATTCGGGAGTACATACGCGCTCAATTGGGCCGAATCGACCAAACTCTCTCTCGAGGTCTTGCTCATTTGCCTCGTACGAGAGTCGCGCAACAATGAGTGTCTTGAAAGCGTCGCCACGAATGTTGGGATCCTCGTGCGGCTTAACTAGATCGCGAAAACATCAGCATAGACTCTCGATGGATGAATACTGGCAGAACTAACAGTCCTTCGGCCCCTCGGTTTTGAGCTTCTCAACAGCTGCCTGCTTCTCAAGCTTCTTGCGGTCGCGCATCTGAAGCCAACTTTCTGTCGGCTTGTAGTCGTCCTCCTCCTTGTATTGCTGGAGCGCGGGAAGGAACTCGGCGAGTCCAGAGACGGGGAGGGTTCGTCGGGCCTCCGGCGCATGGTCGGGCGGCGCAACCCATCGCAGAGGAGGGCGCGGCGCGAAGAGCGCCAACAGGTTAGGAGGGAGCTTATCCGTCATCGCTGTAGTTGCTCTTCATCAAATTCCCGATTCAAGAAATGTTTGTCGACTCGGATGGGATGCGTCGCGCCGTAGCTAATGATGCATCGACGGAGCTTGGTGGGATGTCGGGATTTGGAAAGGGAGCAGGCGCGTCGTCAGAGTAAAGTAGATGGATGAAATTGACACGAGCATGGGAAAGTTTGTAGTGCAGCCTGCCTTTGGCCAATCGCCGCGGTTCAGCCGAGCCATCCTGGTCACAGACGGGAGCTTCGAGTGCAGGCAGGTACGTACCTCTGGAAGCTGTCACCTCAGGCTGCATCCTACATTTTCGCGCTAAGAAATTTCCCCGTCCCTGGAAAGGAGCCTCTCGTGATCCAGACTGCGAACCGGATTCTGTGCGCCAAGCAGGATACCATGACGATCAGAGCATTGAAGACGGTGTCTACCGGCCGTGTAAGTTCCTCGGAAGACGAATACACTGTGAACCCATTGCTGACGTCCTTACAGAACGGCCTGGGCTCTTTTATCCTCCAGTGCAAGAAGCTGGACTTTCACTACTGCGACTGGGCCGGCAGCTCCAAGGGAATGAAGTACGCCAATCCGCCCTCAGAAGGAGACTATCGAGAACATTGCTAACGGTCACCCAGCGGCTTCATCAAGTCTCAGCTTCCAAAGTTCGCCGCCGCAAACCCCCAAGTCGAGTTCACCGTATCGCCCCGTCCGTCGAAACACCCCATCATTGTCGGCCACTACATCAACGGCCGCGAGAAGGCCATTTGCGTTCGGAATATGGAGCCAATCGAGATCTTGAAAAAGGCTGAGCTTCTGCGCGACGCCAACGGAGAGAAATTGAAGAGGGTCAACAAGCCGGTCAACAGTATCAACCCCAGTGTCAGAGGTGTCTGGAGTCCTTACCACGGAAATGGCATGGCTGTATAAATATGAGAGGCACGAGCGTATCGATTTGGAAAAACGTGTAAAATTACGAAAGGAACTAGGCGTGTACAGGACGAAAGCGGGAGCTTCTTTGCCGCGTGTACCATACATTGACCCGTCAGGGAGGGCAAAGAGTACCCCTTTAAGAACTCGAAATTCAAGAGTCACAAACATTTCACCAGGTCTAACCACCTTCAGAAGATTGGGGGGGGGGGGGGGGGGGGTATAATTCTTTTATTCAAGTCTACGGCCCTAGGAGTTGGCGACTACGAATGGTCACTTGGGGGTCATCCTAGGTCTATCCCGGCCCATCACGGCCTGATTTTAGGTCATCATCATCAAGTTTGTAATCTGGCTTGTTTACTGCTTGGCGTTGACAATGTCGACGACTGTGCCATGTTAGCTGTCCGTCCATGATGATGGTGCACCGAAAATACTCACAGCCAGGCTTCAGGGAGGCACCGCCGACCAAGAAACCGTCAATATCCTTCTCCTTGGCGAGGTCCTTGCAGTTCTTCTCGTTGACACTGCCGCCGTAGAGGATGCGGGTCTCGTCGGCAACCTTGTCGCTGACCTCCTTCTTGAGCCAGGCGCGGATGGCGGCGTGAACCTCCTGGGCCTGGTCGTTGGTGGCGACCTTGCCAGTGCCGATGGCCCAGATGGGCTCGTAGGCAATGACAACCTTGGACCAGTCGGAGATGGCGGCCTTGAGGGCAGCAAGCTGCTTGCTGACGACCTCGACAGTGGTGCCGGCCTCGCGCTCCTCGAGGCTCTCACCGCAGCACCAGATGGCGCCGACGCCGTTCTCAGTGGCGTACTTGGTCTTGGAGGCAACGACCTCGTCGGACTCGCGGAGGATGGTGCGGCGCTCAGAGTGGCCGAGGATGGCCCAGTTGATGTTGCTGTCCTTGAGCTGGGAGACGCTGATCTCGCCGGTGAAGGCACCGTTGGGCTTGTCGAAGACGTTCTGGGCGGCCACCTCGACGTCCTTGCGGAGCTGGTCGCGGACGAGCTGGAGGTAGATGGCAGGAGGGGAGACGACGACCTCTGCAGACTGTCAGAGAAGCTCAACGGCGGGACAGGACTGCAAAGACATGGCACGTACCGGTGTTGGAGTCGAGGGTAGCGTTATTCAGGTTCTGGACAATCTCCTTGATGGCGGAAACAGATCCGTTCCTACAAGGTTGATGGTCATTAGTCTCACGATGTTTTGGCTGAAGCCGCAGCTTCCAGGCTGCCCCTCTCCGGTAGGGTGGTGCAGAGATCGTCGACCCCGCCAATGGGACGAAACTTACATCTTGAAGTTGCCGCCGACGAAGAACTTGCGAGCCATGTTGGGCAATTGGTGGTGATTTGGTGATACGTGGGAGGTTTGGTAGGATTGGATACGTCTGAGTTTCCGTCAGGAGTGAAAGATCAGATCAAGGACTTGGGTGTAAATGACGCAGGATAGATTCGGAGAGCTTCGTAGTCATGGAAAAGACCTCAGGGTTGGGTCACGTCAAAAGCTCCAGTGCAAGGTGGGCTGCGCTTGTCTCATGGAGGGGCAGAGGGGCTGCGCAGGAGGGGCAACTGGTACCACAGCTGCCCACCTCGAGAGTGCCGCCAGAGTGCCGCCGCTGGCAGGCCGAGCCCATGGCAGCAACAGCAGCAGGCTGACGGCACACAATCAGCAGTTCTGGTGGGGTCCTCAGCGGCCCCCGGTCTGACCCGGAGCCTGCAGCTGCCCCGCACTCAACCTCACTGCAGCATCCAAAGTTGCCCAAGTGACCTGAGCGTCCGTCTACCGTGGGCTGAGACCATCCTCCAACATCGACCGCCCCTCAACAGTTTTCGTGCCCAGTCGGACCGTTCTCTTCCTTTCATCCCCAGGATCGCCGAGTCTCTCATTTGATAAGCCAATCGGATGCCCGCTATCTCCCAGGTGAATAACAGCAGAGAACGACGGCTACCTTGACCGCGTAAGTCAGCAAAGATAGTGAGTAGTTTAGTATGTACAACCCGTCATTGTATAGTAAGAACCAGCCAAAGATGTTTCTTCATGAACGACTTGAGATTGACGACCCCGGACCTATCCTGCTTCGGTGAACTTGCATTGATACAGGCTGTCGATTGAGGCGTCAATGTTGCACCAAAAGAGCCAACGATGCATCCGCCAGATTTCTGTGAGGTAAAGACCTCGGCCAACCTGTTCACGAACCCTGTTTCTTCCGAATCGACGGCTACTTGAGCTCCGTCTCTTATTAGCCCCGGCAAAGCAAAGTGGCAGACATCTCGATTGGACGCAATGTCGGCTCGTCAACGAAAATAATTCACAATCGCTCCGGTTCACGATGTGCCCGGGCAACAAGCTTGCTTGCTCTGTTTTGTTTGGTGAGAAACACATCGTATGGCAAGTTTAGACTGAAGTAGACTGAAGTCTGAGAACGCATGCCCTGTATAATGTCTCAATAGTCATATCTCCTTAATCTCGGCACTCACCATCCCTTCGTCTAATCAAGTCTACGATGGTTTAGCTTCTCACCAAAAAACGAATAATAATTACCAGTTCCACACGTAAGTCCTTGCTGTTAAAGCACCCCAATCTGTTCGCTGTCCCGAGACCGCGAGTCTGGCGTCTCTGATCCGGGGCATCAAAAGCAAAGCTACGCGACGCCGTCTCAGATATTTCACAATCACGATTCAACAGGATCCAAGGCTACTGGGCCGGGAGATGTGATAAGTCCTACTCAGTTTCTCGTCTAATGCCAAATTCGTGATCTGTACCCGCAGCCCCAGTGAAGGTCGCCAATCGACAAATCTGCAAATTTGATTGTCTTGTCCATGCAGCATCCCGTGCAGAGCACGGATCGCCTTGGTCGACTTGCCCTGACTTATGATCTTCGTTTCCGGATGGCATCCTGACATGAGAGGGGAGAAAACTTGGCAAGGGAGCATGATCCGGTCTGTGAAGTTGGCCGTGCTCAACTTCCTTGCGTCGCGCTCATTGAGAATCCCTTCATCTAGCCAGAACCACTTCAGCTCGGACCTTCCCAGATCCTGGCAACGTCGTGGTGTCTTCGCGGAGTGATGATTAATTCGTCTCTGTTGTAAGACATTGTCGCATTCGATTGCGCCGTACCAAAAAGGAACTCCATGAGAAGGAAGTCTTTCACTACTTGTTAGACCAACCTAGCCCTCTTTCACCGTCTTTTCTGACGTCTACGCAAGTAAGCGGTCAATGCTGCTAGTAATGCAGCGTTCATATTCATTGGAACAGCATCGAAGCAGGATTGACGTGGAGTTTGCAGATGGAAGAGACGATTTCCAGATCTAAAGCTGTGTAAGCCGATCACCGAGCTCCGTAATGGATTCATACGCCTCCGTATCAGGCTCTTCAGACAGGAGCCTTCTCTCTCAGCTTTCGTCTAGTGCTAGCTTCGGCATATGCCCCCGCCTCATCTATCTATTGCTATGCCGGCGCCCCCTTCGGGCTGTTCTGTGCAATCATGAGCTAAACATCGAACTCTTCGAGTACGGTGAAACCATCTTCAACTCGAATAGATGCAGCGAGGCGCAAAAGAACCGATATCACGCGGTTGAAGAGATAGATAGTTTCTATGAATTAGACGAGTCTATACCGGACTGGTGGCCTCTGACATGGAAGACGGATGGCACTTTGGTGGCACATAGTAAGGTGCAAGAATGAGCGAGCCATATCATAGAGCGCACTGTACTTGAGATGTGATGGTCTTGCCAAGAGTCATCCTCTCCAGCATGCTTCCGACGTTTCACGAACACGCGCTAGGCGGCATGAATATCGCGAGTCCCCGTCAGAAACACAATGTCTTCTCACAATCTGTCATACGAGACGCCTGGGCATTCTAGAAGTCCAGTGCCGTCTAGAACCCGTCATCTACCCGTTTTCGCGCACAATAGGTGAGCACTCCAGGCGGTATAATGAACCCATGTCAAGTGTCGTTATGATTGAGTCGGTCACGTAAGGGGTAGCCCCCGGGAGGCGCAGCTGATGGCAGGCCGGACACACGTGGGGTTGACAGCCCCGGCCTGATCTCAGGGCCCAATCGCATCTTCACCAGCCATGATCCAGACCGGGGAACTTGGCTTCACGGAGGGTTGCTCTCGACGGGCGGGAGGGAGTGAGGGCTGAAGACTTTTTTCTCCGTTGCCCGCTAATGACAGGAACACCGGGACCGAGCTGTGCGCTCGCGACATCATTCGCTGCCGACCTTCCAGGGCCCCAATCATCGTGTGCCGGTTGAAACAGCAGCGTACGAGGGGTGGTTCGGAAACGGCTCAGAAATAGCAATCTGGCCACCCAGCTATTGCGCGTGGTGGCTGCAAGAAGAAGCAATACGACATCCAGATAACAGTACTGGTTCGTTTCATTGATTGTGGCGAGATTTACGAACCCAGAGGCAATGGATAGTAGAGTTATTGAAATCGGCCTTGTGATACGAGTTGCTGAGTGTGACTTGAGAGGTGTCGTCTGGCTGATGACTAAGATCATTCGTGGTGTGGGGCAGCATGTCATGGCTCAAGAACCGAATGGAAGCCGCATCTTCCAACTAACACCTGCTGTCAACTCCTTGCCAGCTAACGACTTCACGTCAAAGTACGCCATCCTATTCCATCCTCTTGCATATGAAGCCGCCTCTTCGCTTGATGACATGCGTACCCTGGCATCCGCTGTTCGTTAGACAAGGTAGCATTGGGGCGCCACCAGTCATGGGAACGCCCAGATCCGATGTGATAGGGACCGGAACCTGACAGGCCAAGACTACCATATCAGAGAGCGGCCGCATCACGGGGGCCTTGCAGCATAGCCTCTGGGAACACGATGACCTGCCTCTAGCCGTATTAAGAGGCCTGTCCAGGATGTCGAGGTCGAACAGGCGAGAATCGAATTGGGGCCTATGGCGTCCAACACCCTCTGACACGTACGGTTTTATCATGCCCTCGCCCGGTCGTCAATGCGCCATAACGAACCCAAAACCCGTGCGTCCTGCCAAGCTCCAAACAGTTCTCTACCACAGTAACCAAAGAGAAACGAGAAGGCGGCGCGGCTTCGAAGACAACTCGCCAATCCACATCCTGGATGCAAACATTTCTGATCCTCATCCAGGAACACATTGTCTTCCCCACCTTCAGCCTGCTTTCCGCTACGTCCACCGGCCGCCCACCTCCACCATCATGATGATATTCAGACCAGGGCCGGTTTCTGAGTTTGAATGCTCTCACCAACAAGCACCTTACCGCTCGAATGAAGCTGTCAGCGGCCAACCCGTTCTGTCAAATAACCTGACAGCTTCCCTTGACACGTCATGCTCATGATCGCAGGCCTGGCGCATGACGCTGACGATCATGAAAGGATTCTGACACTGTTGACACCTAGAAGTGAAAGCTGTCTCGGTAGCTTCAAACTGGTTCCGCTGCGTTAGCGGCAAATGACCCCGGTCTCTGAGCCTGGGTCTGCCGCGTCAAACGGCCTAGTCTGCTGTTGAGCCTCCTTAGCCGGAGAAACGGGCTTGTCACCCCAGCTGCAAAACCAACAATAGGGCTGGGAGACGTTCTCTCCCATAACGGCTCTAGAGAAGCGATGCGACGGTGCCGCAGAAGATGACTTACGCAAAGAAGCAAGGCGCCGAAGTCTACTGCCTTCCCGGCTTCTTTCACACAGACTTGCAACCGGCCAAGATGCCGTGGGATCAACGGAGTAGCATCCATCGTTCCCTTTTCAGCACCGCCCCGTGGATATCCAATGGACACTGAGAGAGACAACACGACACGACACCACCAGTTCCTCATGAGAACCCCGGTTCAAGCCGTCAGTGCGGCCTTGAGAATGTCTCGCCAACACTCACTCCTCGCACCACTCCCCCCCCCCCCCCTCCCCGCAGTGCCGTGCCAGGGATGGGATGGCCACCATCGAGACCGAAAGGATATATTGGCCGGGGCTCGCATCACCATCTTGATGTCACAAGCAGAGTTATGCTTTGCCATTGCCTTCATCCGTTGATTAGGCTCAAGCACGGTCACCACCGCTGAAAAAAACGTCTTTTTGCCCATCCATTCGATTTGCCCATCCCCCCTCGTCCAGTGTCCTCTTCGTCCCCGCGTGTACTCGGACCACCTTGGACGCCGCATAGGGAAGGAATAAGGAGGAGATACTCCCCAAACCTCTCCTACACCTCCGCTTCTTAGCAATAGTCGTGGCCAACTCCCCGTTCTCCATGATGTTCACGCCATCTACGATATGAGAATCCCGCCTGTAGAAGTCATTCTCAGTTGGCCGACCCCGAACTTCGTCAATCCAGTAACGAGAGGCCCGGCCAACGAGATCGTTGCCATCATCCTACTGGCCATCGCCACTGTCATCCTCTCCATCCGGATCTATACACGACGATGTATCACTAATGGGTTCGGCTGGGACGACATTCTCGTCGTGCTGGCCTTTATTCCAGCCACGGGCTTCGTGGTGCTTGGAGTCATAGCTACGAACAGCTATGGCTGGGGGCGGCATGTCTGGGATGTGCCTACCGAAACTATTACGGGATCACTTCAAATCGGCCTCGCCAGCCAGATCCTGTTCGACTTGGCAACAAGCTTCACCAAGTTATCCATGTTGGCTCTGATGTACAGAATCGCGTGTGCAGCATCGAATAAGTTGAGAGTGCTCGTCGTAGCACTACAGGTGCTAATCTCCGTCAACTGCATCGTCTTTATGTTGGTAGCTATGTTACAGTGCCGGTAAGTTCTCCGTCGATGGTGAAAGACGCGCAGTACTGACGTATCCAAGGCCTCTCAAGCTCTATTGGACTCTCTCGTTGGAGCCGCAGAACTGCATCAACGAATCCACCCATCTTCTCGTTGCCGGAACCATCAATACCGTCACGGACTTCCTGGTGGTTCTCTTACCCCTCGCCCTCGTACGTATTGTATACGCCGACAAGCTCACCTCAAGACAACTCACCATTGTCAACCTCTTATTTGGTGCCGGATTCCTCGCATGCTTTGCCGGTGTTGCTCGCACATACTTCACCTGGATCATGACTACGGAGCCCGACGCCACATGGAACGCCTGGATCAACTGGCTTGTATCTTGCCTTGAGCTATTTCTCGGCATCATTTGCACCAGTATTCCCTCTACAAAGCCATTCTTCAACAAATACCTTCCCAAGTTCCTCGGCACCAACGCACGCAAAACTCGCGCGACAACGGAGCCAGTACCTACCGACAAGGCCACCACCGGTTCGGCAAGAACCAGTCAGATGTCAAACGAGCCTACAGTGAAGGAGCTCGACGTAATTCCCTCAAAGTCCCCCGCAACCAAAAGGTTTAGTGAAGGGACGCTCAACAAGCCGTTACCGGCAGTGATGAAGAATCAATCAGTCTACACTATCAACATCCAACTGGACGAAGCCAGTCTAGGCCCCGCGGATAGGTCTCCCGACAGGAGAAGGGCTCCGAGGGGTCGAACGACGGAAAAGTCGGAAATGGCCCGGCGCCAAGCCGTCAATAATTTCAGCCGTCCAAAGGTTCAACACATGAGGAGCAACTCAGAGCCCTCAAGTCAGCACCGGCCCAGCTTCAGTGCTGAAGACGGCCGGCCTGACAGCCACCTTACCAATGCGTCGGGCGAAAGCAGTCGTCATAGTCAGATCCTTTACGAAGTTGACGACGTTGTCTATCGTGAGAGCATCCGCCAGAGCATCGACGACCTGGAGGCAGGGATTCGCTATGGCACATACGACCGCAGCAGTTACACCGCCGTACCCGCGCCTCTGCGGAAACACGCGAAATCGGGATCTGTCGG
This sequence comes from Colletotrichum tamarilloi, assembly GCF_030869305.1. NCBI lineage: Eukaryota > Fungi > Ascomycota > Sordariomycetes > Glomerellales > Glomerellaceae > Colletotrichum > Colletotrichum tamarilloi. The sequence continues at coordinate 499,151 of NW_026849387.1, forward strand.
TACATTCGGGGGCTAATTGACGGGCCCAAAAAGCTTGTACATTGTGTATAAACCTTGCAGACGGGAATATCCATTGTTGTTTCTTTTGAGGTAAAAGACCAGGGAGGGGCGGCTAAAGAATGCTTGCTCAAAGAGTTTTACGATACACCCTCAGGACATCAGTTCCTGCATTTCACTTCCCTTTACGGCCATGTTTATACTTAGTCTATAGGGGTAAGTTTAATCCCCTAGCTCGGTACCGATCTATAGATAAGGGTCAACGCACTAGTTAGATCGTTAGCGCTAAATAGCTAATATAATCGATAATTATTAAATCTTAATTAATTTTTATAGCTAAATTAGTATTTAATATATATTTTGTTAGTATTAATTATTACTTAGTAACGCGCGGGTATTATATTTAATAATAAGTATAAGAAGTCCTTTAAAAGGGTATCCTAAGCCTCCTTAACTTATTATTATAATACGTTATATAAGGGGTTTTTTTATATACTTATAAGCTCTTATATATAATCCTTTATTTAATTTTAATACGTTTTAATAAGGTTAAAGTTAAGTAAAAAAAGTAGTTAAAATATTAAATAAACGCTATAGTTATTAAGTTCTTACTAAGTTAATTTTATATTATATACTAAAGCGCCGTTTTATATTAAAATAAGGTTATTATTATATATTTATTAATAAAAGCGAATCTAACTATTAATAATTAGTATAGTATATTTTTAATAAGTATTAATACGTATACTACCCTAATTTTTTTTTAAAAAATACTTAGTCCTTTTTAATCCCTAGAGAAATATTTTTAAAATATTTAACCCCGCTTATATTAATACTTTTTAATAATATACGTTAGGTCTTATTCTTTATTATAATAGCAGGTAATATAGAGCTTATAATAGTAACTACTTATAACCTATATTTCGTCTATTTATAAGACCTTTTACTAATTTTTAATAGTTTAGTAAAAGTATTCTTAAGCTTAAATAAAACGCTTAATTTAGTTAGCTTTAGATATAAAGGGCTTATAATAAATAATATAATAATAAAACCTAAGCTAATATAGGGCTATTTATATTATATAAGTACTAAATTAAAAAAAAAAGAGTATAATTAAAAATAATAAAAAAGAGGCCCGGTAGCCGTTTTTAAAAAAAGTAACGTACTTAATAAGGGCCTCTTCTTATTATAAAATTATAACCCGTAGGTAGTTAAAACGTAGCATAATTATTATTAATAAGGCCCTTATAGCTATACGGACCTAGTTTTTTATAAATCTAGTTAATTTAATTATTTAAGCTTACGTAAATTTTATATTAATATATAATATACGAATTTACTAATAATCGGCCTTAATAAGGTGCTTTATTATACTACTTATTAGCCGTATTATATTTATAATAATTTATTAAAAATAAAGTAAGTAGGTAAGTAAGTAGTATATAGGAGGAAGAATTCGTAATTAATAAAAAAGTTAGGCTAGGCTAATTAGTAGGCCTGTGCTAAAATAGTGGCTTCTGATTGGTCGAATTGCCCATGGAAGGTAGGCACGGGCCATCCCCACCGGTACCTGACAAGGGGGTTAAACTTTGGCCTGATACCGTAGTAGTTTCTTACCTATTTAAGCTTCTCGGGAGCCAGACCCGAGCTTTAGTCAACGAGGTCAATGACTAGTAATTCAGACTTCTTCCCTGTTTTCCTTCGCCGTGCCAACAACACCGCCATCTGCCCATTTGCCTCCCATCTCATTTTTTTGTACAAAACTCTCAGTCAGCTCTCGCCCATCCCTTTTGTTGAACAAGGTGAACTTTCGTCCCGGCTTGGTCCAGACGGCCACCGGGAATGGGATTCTGATTGGCCCAAGCATCGTCCATTTACTTTCCGTTTCTTACAGAACAGAAGCGTCTCACTTCCGCCCTCCTCCTCCTCGGCACCGTTCCCGAAGGCGGCGGCCGAAGCGTAAAGGGCACAAACTCTCGCTGCCGTCTTGTCCGCTGACCATATCATCAGCTCATCACTTGCGTCTATCGAGGCTGCCGCTGATCATCATGCGGTCCTGCCCTTCTCTCACTCTCATTACTCCGACTTTTGTTCCTGGGCAAGCATGATTTTCTTGGCCGTCCTCACCCCCAATGGTAAGTTGTCCTTCCCGCGACGGCCGCCTCGATAGAGACCCCTCACGTGCATACATTCCCGTTCAAATTCAAAATGGTGCTTTTCGTCGGCGATGACCGTCCCGCCCCTCGCCATTGACCTGGACATGCCACTTACAGATAAGCTGTGCCATACAGGAAGGGACAAAGAATACCTGCATACTATCGCAGCATCGCTCATAGAATGCCCGTCAACGTCCCACTGCAAAGTGCGACCTTGAAAATTCCCACATCCTCCATCAGTCCACCTCCACGTGGCAGGCTGCACAAGCCTTCGACGCCGTGGTCGCTTTCGTCCCTCCCTTACGTGAAAGTCTATCCTCCTTCCTTTTTCTTGTTCTTACCAGCCGCGTAATTCTGTCGCGCACGGCCTAGGAGAGCAGAAGGAGAAGGAAGAACGAGGTGACGATCTCTAGAGATGGTGGAAAAGTGAATCTCTAAATCAAACGCTAGTCATCGCAAAAGGAAGGGGGGTATTCGTGTTCGACCGAAGGCGATCTAGTTGATAGTCGCGTCCTTTTTTGAATGGGCGAGCAACAATCCTGTAAGCTCCTTTACCCCTTTACAGTAAGTCTGTACCGACTTCACTTACACTTTCACCCTTTTCCAAAGCTGTGGCTTACACTCTCGCTCTCTCATACACGTAGCCAAACACCATGCGCGCAAGGCCGATCAAACGGAGTCTAGGTAGACTCAAGACCAGAAGTAGGCTATGGTAAGCTGGTCAAAAGGCTATAATGGCATATCATTAAGTAAAAGGGGGGACGAAGGCAGTGACCACATTGAAAATTCATCTGGTGATCAGACTGATGATCGTCGCCTGTTGCGAGAAGTCTCTTCCGCGCGCTTGAACCCTGGACTCGCCTCTTCGGCCTTTTTCTTCCTGAATATCTGGAACTCTGAGGTCTATTGTGTTGCGCAACATTTAGCAATCACGAGAAACACACACCCCTCAGAAAGCCTTTTGTTCGTCCTCATCCATCCTCGTCCGCCCTCGTCCCTTCTTTATGCGCGGGCATGCTCTTCCCGCTCCTGTGTGCTTTTCTCTCCCTGTGTCTCTTTGTCGCCACAACATCAGACTCGTTTCCCGTACACACATCATCCTACCCGCCCACACGTGTGCCTAGATTCCCCTCTCAATTTCGACTTGATAGTCCGATCATCATCCAATTCTTGTCTAATGTTCACGATCCCCTGTAAATGATGTGGCGTTCACGTCCAGATCGGCTTCAGGGGCTCACTGCGCAGTCGGTGTTCTTGCAAGCCATTTAGCATGCTCAGTTTGGGTTACTCGAGCAACTTTTCTGGCTATTTTCCATCGTATCGTCACAGTCTGGGAGTTTCCTGTGTTAGGGAATCTTGTACATGTCAAAGCAGGGATTCCCAGACTGGATACATCATGTGCCCATCATATCTAAGAGAGCTACGACGATCGTAACATACCCATTATTGCAAAGAAGCTCTCGTGTTAGCCGAGCCCTACAGTCGGAATCTATACTCACATCACCAACCTTGCTACAAACTAAATCTCCTTAGTCCTCATCCCATCACGGCGAAGTATTCAATAGCCGACATACTCCTTCGTTCCCAAGAGACTATCACGACCCCTACCTACGCGCCAGCTATTGTCGGCTAGCTAGAAAAAAAATTGAAAAATTCCATCTTTTGCTCTTACCGCGAGGTTATGTGTATAGACCGTCTCCATGCAAAATCACGATCACGTCTCCAGAGCGGGAGACCACCACGCCTCCACCAGATCCAGAGAGTAAATGTAGAGAAAAAGGTTATTTAACCCTTCCCCTGGAAGAAACCCCGTCAACAACGCAGGATGCGTATAGACCTTGTTAATCCCAGCTCTCCTCCTCCATGCCAACTCTCCCTCGTTGTCCCATCCCTTTGCAAGGTTACTTGCCCCTGACCATATCCCATCGAGGGGTCATAAGCGGGGACAGCTCACATCTGTCATCAACTCTTCTATCACTGTTGAGCAAAGAAGTTTTCCAATTCCATTCGGGAGATCTCATGTCGACCCTAGATGTCATCCGCTCCATAAAGAATCTCGATTCCATCAACACGCCGGTGATATACCCCCGATAAGCCCCTCTTCATCAACACTATCCACCAATCCCTTCCAAGCAAATCGTGATCACACCCCAAAGCCAGAAGATCGCACCCTCGAGCCATGATCTCGGGAACCATGTGCAAGACGTGGGTAAACGTTATGATACCTCACAGGGAAAAGTAGACTTCGTTGATTCCAGCCCATCGACCGCGCGTCGCATCTTTCCAGGCCTTGGTCGTGGGTACTGAAGAAGGGTTCGACACATCATCAGTCTACGCTTCGGACCCCCCAAAGATATGAAGCAGTTATACAGAGAGAGAGGAGAGAAGGGGAAAAGGATGGGTTGAAGAGGGGAAATCGTAAAAAAGGCAACGAGGCATAGATCTAAACGTACCAGATGGGCTTGCCAAGACCGGAGTTCGCTAAACTCAACTTGTGTACTGATCCTTTTAACCATTTTGTGTGACAGGTGAACACTTGGTCACGCTGTAGTCACGGTATTAAGATGCACATTCAGTCGATCTGGACTGGCCGCCCTTAGATACTAGGGACACCATAAGGATGCTTCCGTATTTCGCAGCTGGAAATGTGTGCTGTCGACCGTCCCTAGACAAGTCTTAGTACGCACTCTGCTGTGAACGACAACCCCAGTGCACTTCAATCATATTCAGTCGACGTGAGACTAGGGAACCACAGAGTTTCAGCACCATTTTCCTATTTTTTAACTAATTTCCTTCTTCGTCACCTATCTACTCAAATAATCTAATTCCAGTTGCTGTTGGTCCATTTCGATCGAGTCTGTAACTTGCCACAGTTGTGGCGGAGCCTCGCGCTGTGAGGGTCTTCTCCAAAATCCAGTTCCAAAAACAAATACAAGTTCTGTTGTGTGTCGAGCGTGAGCTCTTACATGTACCCTCTTCTAATAATTCCATCGTGCGTAAATCAAAACAGTGCGCCTTCCCTTGCATCGCAATCGCACTTCCTCCATCTGACCGCGGCGCGGGGGCGGCGTGGCCTTTCGCTAGAGCGCATTTTGTTGGCTCTTTGGGTACTCCTTGCGGTGTCCGTTTACTTCAATCCTAGGTATCCATCGCCGGGCGGCATACGATGTGTATCCATCCAGAGGTGTGGATTTATCCAGTGTGAGAGAAGCTCATTACGACACGAAGTCCCCGTGATAGCGTGATGGTTTCCCGGCAACATACAACGTCCACAATTTAGAGGATCGAGTTGTAGTCGAAGGTACCTGATGCGCTTGCATTCAGGGCTGGTAGCATTCTGTGACTGGTGTAGTCAAGTTCTGCAAGCAATGACTAGTCAGTGGGAAGTCTTTTTTATCGATGGTGTAAAGCGGGCTTTTACGGACCAAAAGTAGGTATTCATCCGGCGTGGGCGTAGTTTCCGTGGAAGGGGACCTTGGCGTCCATGGGTTGAGCGGTAAGGTTGTGTCCGATCTTGCCCATGGCGGACAGGAGGTTGTGGGCATCCTTGATGAGCTGCGAGTTCTTCATGTCCTCGGGCTGGTTGAGGTCACGAATGATGTTCTCAAGAGCCTGGCGGTGGGCCATCCACTCCTCGATAAGGGGCTTGGAGGAAGGCTCCTCCTTCACAGCAGCCTCCACGACGGCCGCCTTGGCGGTGACCTTGCGGGAGGGTGGTGCGGGTCCGACGGTGGCGGCCTTGGGCGCATCCTTGCGCTTACGGCCCTTGGAGCTCTGCTGGCCGTTGCTGACGCTGGTAGGGGATCCGGGAACGCCGTTGTCATTGTGAACACGGCGCATGTGGTCCTTCAGGTTCCACTGGCGCGGGAATCCATTGCCGGGCATGGCACGGTCGCATCCCTCATAGGAGCACAGGAAGGGCTTGTCGCCGTGGCCGTGCATGGCATGAGCCTCACGCTCATGGCGGAGCAGGCAGGCAGTGGAGGAGAAACGGGCATTCTCGCAAGAGTCAATCTTGCAGCGGTAGGGCTTCAAGTGGGAGTCCACGAACTTGCTGCACAAGAAGGGGGTGGTTAGTCTCGGGGGACGGGACGGGTATGGAGACGAGGACAAAGGCCGACTTACTCATAGTTGCACTTGAGCTTCTCGGGCTTGTGGTTGCAGCTGGTTTCTCCTTCCCATGGGCAGTGGAACAAGCCATCGGCTTGCGGGGTCGCGTTCTTGTACAAAGGGTGGTCCCGGGCGGTGTCACCCTCGTTGGTAGGCCGGCGGCTGGGGAAAGCAGGGGGCAGTGCGGCATCGCCGACGATGGTAAGGACGCTTCCAGCGAGCTCGTCGCTCATGAACTTCCCGTTGGCGCTGTACAAGAGTGTCTCGTCAGAGGCTGACTCTAGGCTAGAGCAGCTGATCTGAGGAACATACCTTGGAGACTGGCTTTGAATAATGGGGGAGACGTGCTCCGAGTGTGACGGCGAAGACATGAGAGGGGCGGACAGCCATGAGTCCTCAGTGCTTCCAGCCGGCGAAGACAGGTGCGACTCTGTAGGGCTGAAGGAGTTCCAGGAGGCAGAAGGAGAGTGAGCACCCAAGCTCGAGTCCGGGTCAAGCTGCATCTGAGCAGGCACAACGTGCATGTTCAGCTCGCCTGAGGGCAGGCCATCGGGCATCATGCCGAGCTCCATCGAGTTAAACCATTGGGACGAGACGGCGCTCGTATCCGTGTCCAGGAAGTAGGGGTTCACGTCCATCATTTGGGCGCTGGGCTGAGGTCCGTAGACCGTGGCATTACCTGTGATGTCCATGGAGGACAGCTGAGCAGATACTTGAGCTGACGCAGCAGCAGTCATTCTGGTAGGTCGTGCCTTGGGAGATGTGACCTTGGAAATCCGGTGCTTGCGGCTTCCGGCTGAGCTGCGCGAAGTTCCTCTCCGCATGGGCTCGCTACCAACAGTTGCGGGAGCAGTCCACTTGCTCTGCAAATCCTCGGTAGTTTGACCCTGTCCTCTGGGCGTGATGTGGCCATCAACTTGGAATGAGTAGTCCTCGGAGTCTCCCGGGTGGGCAGATCCGTTGTCTGAGAAGTCTTGAAAGTTCTGTGCACCTTCTCCTGTCGTTTCCCACGAACCACTCAAGGGGTCCGATGGTCCTGTTTGAGAAGAAAAGGAAAACATTCCTGAGGGCACCATTTGTGCGTGGAAGAAGCTGTAGTCGCTGAAAGGGGGGGTTAGTGTGCTGTTTCTCCACTAATCATGTGTGCAATGCAAAGCAAGTAAACAAGAAAACATCTCAGCATGGTACAACTTTGTTCCTGTAGTACAAGCATGTTAGCAGACTGGTCTTGTGCCTCATAGGTTCGGAGTTATGAGTTGACAGACCAAGCGAGCGCAGATCAACATGATCATGCCAGAATACAGTCCGAGGAAAGATGGCGAAGATGGTCCAGTGTGAATCCGCGGATCAGACATGTGAAGTTCCAGGTATGTAACAGAGATGGGTCGGAGATCCTCAGGGTCAAGAGTCGTGAAGATAGAAGTCCTTGGTAGTATGCGGTATCGGCGTTGCAGTCTTCAGGATGAAATCAAGTTTCCTCGGTGCGATGATGTTGTCCCCATGTCGGCTCACAAGGCGTGAGCAGTCGTGCAAGACCTCAAGATGATGAATGATGCCGGTTGTGTTGAAGAGTGATATTCCAGAAAACAGCGTAGTAGCAAGTCCCGTCCGTCAGGATGTGCTGCTGTGGAGGTAGACCAGGTAATGTCAAGTCGAAGCAGATGGTCAAAGCGAAAATCCATGAACAGAGAGAACAGAAGCCGACGCGTGCTGGAGCACCGTGATAGTCCAGGGTCTATTTGCCGAAATGTGCCATTGTCAAGCCTGAAGTAAGGCAGTAACAAAGCGGTAGAACCGGCATATCCACTGTCGTTGGGTGAAGGTATCCAGGGAAGTCCATCCAAATGCGAAGCTGGGCAGCCTCTATAGCCTCGGGTGAGACGTCCATGGGTCCCAGTAGGTCATATCCATGAATATCCATTGGGGAAAAGGTTTCCAGGTATTGTCCAGGTTTGTTTGGTGCGAAATATTCCAGTGGAGTCCAATTTGCTGATTGTCTCGGGTTTGCTCTTGTCGGGCAGTACTCACCGGTAGAATAGTATCAAATAATGTTGGTGACCGCGTCTGGCACGACAGGCAAGAGGCTAGGCCTCTGCACTACGGTCTCCTGTAGTCCAGCGGAATGAAAGTATGTCCCGGGCAATGATCCTTCGGAAAGTGTCCAGGCAGAAAATAGTCCAGAGTCCATGGGTCGATATATCCTTTTGAGTTTGAATGCCTCCGCGGCGGGAAAGATCTGGTTGGTAGAGACGCGAAGAAACTGTACATGAAGCTTGCAATACATGACTTAAAAAGACGACGGACCACCCTGGGAACAAAATAAGAAAAGACAATACCTAGAAGGTGTGTGGACGTCGTCCAAATCAAGAGAATTGTAGCCAGGCATATCCGGGCGCGGAACAACAAGAGCAGTCATTGATTCCTCGGGTCGCGTAGTCATGCAAATCCAGGGCAATGTGAATCAACTCGGCTGAGTTGTGTCGTGTGAAGATACCAAAGAAAAGAGCAAACACAGCGGGTCACTTGTTTGCGACGTTCCTTTGGAATGCTTTGGTCGAGATGGTGTCGAGTGTGGTAATCCTTGGGTGGCAAGATGCGGAAGATCTTTTTTGATCTTTCTTAGCTCAGGTTGACCGTTTGTTTGAGGGCTGAAGGGATGTAGGCGGGTAGAAGAAGACAATATTGGCGCTTGTTGGGTTGCCAGAGATCAGCGATGCAGAATGCAGAAGAAGTTGGGTAGGAATGAGGTTGCGGGTTGGGCTGAAAGGATAAGAAGAGAAACAGACGTCGGGCAGGGACAGAGGGGGTCAGCGGGTTTTAATGTTGCGGGACGAAGCCATGTCTCTGCTGGCATTTGCACAAACGAGCGAACGAGATGAGGTCTGTGAGGGGGGCATCCAAGGGGCTGCGGGCATGGCAGACTCGGGAGGGGAGGATTGGGGGTGGAGCTGTCTACCACGTCGACATGCGTGGCCCCCCTTGCCCATGTTCTGCTGGCCAGAGACAACCCCTGTTCCGAAGCATTGGCGCCCTTGGTTTCTGCAGATGGATGCTAGGCCGAGGCAATAGCAATCACATCTTGGAATATCTTGTCCACCACTCATTTCCAAGCCCATCCAGTCTCATCTCTCTGTCTTGCGTCGTGGGCAGCTGCTGGCCAGAGTGTCTAGACTCCTGGCGGCAGCAGCAGCAGCAGCAGCAGCAGCAGCAGCAGCAGCATCATCATCTTCTCAGCTTCTGCTGGCTGCCTTGGAAACAGACAGATATGCGGCCAGCGTCCACCGCCGAATCGCCGACCTCGTCGTATCCAATATGTGCCTTGGTGTTGGCCGTCACAGAAAGACCGCAGGTCAAACTCGAGCTAACACACGGCGCTAGCCAGCTGGCCTCATTCTGTCTGCGTCTGTCATAGGCCCGTTCCGAGCGAGGATGGCGGTGACTGGTCTTGCTTCCTTGATTTTCCTGACTTGAACTTGGGTCCCGGGTGGAGACTGGTCACGTCCCTGGCCTATCGCGCTGCCAGTATTTCGTCCGTCTCGGCAGCGTGGAGGGATCATGGCTGCAGTACCAACACATCCGTGCAGAAACCTCAAGCGTCCCGGCGGTAGAAGAGTAGGCCAGAAGACGCAGAGAAAAGAAACAAGGCTGCGCAGCTCGTCGACTCGCACCAGGAGCGGAACTTGCTCATCCTAACCATCCATATGTGTTGCTCTTGTTCCGACTGTTCCTTGACTTTCCCCCTTTCCCTCCTCGCACAGACGTGATAGCCTCCCGTAACCCGTTTCCAGTAGCCGTCTCGAGCATCAAAGTCATGGCGCCATCTTGAACCAATGTTTTGACGCGCATCAATCGACGCTTGCCGAGGTGGCATCGACACCGCCGGCCGCTAGAAGAAGCCAGGCGACAGACGGCGGCGGAGCAACAGAGCGAGAGGGTGAAAAAAGACGCACACGACACTAACAACAGACGAGTGTAGCACCACAGTCGAGCGGGAACTGCGGAAGGCCGGACTGTCAGCCCGTTTGTCCGTCAACCTCGTGTTACTCTTCCTCCTGGTCGTTGGCTGCTTCATTGGTGTAGGCACGCCGCCGGCTCACGCGTCGACGAAGCAGTGGCCGTGGTTGGCGGGCCGCAAATGGCTGACACACACCGGCCGACAGTCTCCGTCTCAACTTGCACAATCTGCCAGCAGCTATTTTGGCGTGTTCGATGCTCACTGGCTCGGGTCGCAGTCAGTCGGCCACACACCACAAGCAACAACGCAGTGCATCACGCCCGCAAGACACATAAACGCGCTTCGCGATGCGGTCTTTCGGTGTCTACCAGCTGGCCTGCTTCCGGCGGAAGCGGTCCTTACCAACCATTTGCGACTCCTTTGATGATGCTGCATTACGATGCATGAGTAACGTGCAGCGTGTGGTCTTGTGATGGCTTGATAACATGGTGCAACTTGTCATGTTCGATCGTATCATGGAGCGCAGCGGTAACGGTAGCGGCACCGGCAACGACAGCGGCATCTTGAGTAGTTTGATGCGATCCACGAGCATTCGACTCGATCACCAGCAATCGCTCCACGTCGTCTCTGACTTCGTTCTCCGGATTCCCGTCGAGTTTGCATTGAACAGCTCCATCTTCTTGGCCCCCCACCTCGGTCTTCTCTGACGCCGATGAGCTGGAAATCGACGAAGCCGGTGCTCTTGACTCTTGTTGACTTTGAGGCCAGCATGAGCTTGAGACGCGGGGAACCACTGGCGTGTGGCAGTTCAACGCAGTTTAATGCGGAATGGCTAATGAGCTGACGTTGACAAGGAATACGGGACGAGGGGTCAGCGAGAGACGTGAGACGGAGGCGCCCGTCGTCGAGAGGAGAGCATTGACGATGGGATGGAGAAAAGACCTTGGCGATGGACGCAGACGACGAGGCGTTGACATTTGAAGTCGAGATCGAGAGAGTGTGTGCAAGGTTCTTGCCTTCTGTCCCAGACTCTCAGATGTAGTTTCTTATGTAAGGTGGTAAGGTCAAGTGTAAGAGCAAAGACTAAGACACATGGCATTGGGGAAGCCACGATGCGCCATGCGATAGCGCTGTCCGTTTTCCGTTTTCAGAGTCGTCTACCTACAACGTCCCGTCAGTATGGATAAAACAAACAAACGGCACTTAGCTTGACGCAAGCCACCCGCAGCCCCAGACCAGCGCCATAGCTTGCCGCCTTTCTACCCATCTTACCTTAGGTAATTGTCTAATCACCGGTACTTGCAATCAGTAGATACCTCGTGTCGGGACAATAAGGTAGGTAGGTGTACGATGAAACCACCTTCCTTCCTTTCTTCACCTTTGACCCTCCAGCATTTTACTACCATTTTGCATCAAAGGCTTCACAACTCTTGGACGCAACTTTTGCACGTGATTGTCCTTGATATTCAAGCATAATGATCAGTACATGAGTATCCACTGCTGACCCATCCGTACCGGCAGAGTTACAACCTCCCGTTCGGCAGCTTCCCTTTCCACACTTCCCCATCGAGCCCGGTCGCAGGTGGACTACCTTTTACTCAGCTCATCCTAGTCGTCTCTCCACACCATTGAACTCTGTCACGCTCGTCCCTCGGTAGATGCTGCCGAGTCGAAATCCCCCTTTAACACAACGTGAGGCAATTGGCAATCATGGCGATCTTGCCCTTGCGCCTCGCCGCCGTCGCCGACACGAACCGGAGATCAAAAGATGCCAGTCGGTGGATCTTTCTTCAGCTGCTAGCTTTTTCACTGTGAGAAGGAAGGAAAACAAGTTTCGGATATGAAGCCGCCCGTCTGCGCTACGACAAATTGGGTGTTGCTGCGCATCATCCCCTACCTAAAACGCCGATCTAAATCTCGGTGTACGGGCTTTCTGACTCAAGCCAAGGTCGCCAGCCTCCAGGTCACCGAAAACTTGATACCGGATCTCGACAAAACGTTGCTCCGGCATGCAGTCGGCGATGTCATGTACGGAGATATGCACAGACGTATCTCTTTCTGTCGAAATGGTGCTAGAGGGCAATGAGCATGCCGATTCGGAAGCTGGAAGATCTTCTAGCCGTGTTATTCTTAACTTTCAGCCACTCACGTCGTCACGTCCACTTCATGGACGCAATGTGCAGAGCCCGTACGACGCAAGACGGCTGCTTCCCATATGTCTTGTAACCTCCCCTCAGCATCTGAGCCTTCAGTCCAGGCAACTTCCGCCAGGACTGCCTTCGCGTCGTGCCAGCTGTCGAGCTGCAGCACGTGGCTGGCCAAGCTCAATTTCGCAGCGTACAACTCTCTCCACCTCGCGAGTTGCTCTCTGCCTGTTGCGGTAATTGGTCTGCCCGTGTAAGCCACAGCAGCTCCGAACAGGACGCTCCATAACCAAAGGCTGCGACTGAATGTCCCGGCAATCATTTCCTCCTCCTTGTCGCAAACATCGTCAATGAGCTGTTCCAGCAGCCACACGGTAAGGACGCAATCCATTTCGCTGTCATTGACCGCCATGACGAGGTAGAAGAAGGTGGCAATGTAGCTCGCCCTGCTGCTCTTTGCGTCGCTGTTGAGCATCGTCGCTATATTGCGCTCTGGATCGAATCCACGGGAAAGCTCCCAATTTAGGTTTTTGGTATAGTCCTGCCAGAGCCTGTCCGTGGGCGTCTCGTCGCCTTCCCACCATCCGTATCTCGGTGCTTGCCGCGGCGGGAGACTTTCCATATCCCACAGTGAAGTGAACAGCAAGGCGATGATACTGGGCTGGAAATCAGCACTAATGGCATCGTGGATCACATTTACTTCCCCTAGACGTAGGCGATCGCCAGCCCTGTCGAAGTAATTGTTAATCGATCAATGCTACACATTATCCGCAAGGGGCCACTCACATCTGCAGCATCTGTTGCGCTAGGTTTGATCTCATCAAGTTGTAGCCGTTCTTCCTGAGAGTCAGCCTGTGAAGACCGCGCAGGTGCTTCGAAGAAGCATCCAAGTCCCCAACCGCTCCCTGCGCATGCCATGAGCATACAAAATTCTATCATAAGGACGTCATGGTTCTTTACCTCAGTGAGTGCCAGGCTGGCTATAGCAAAGATGGCTGTGTCGCTGACGGTTTCCTCAGACTCGGAGAGTTGCTGCTTCGCAAACTCATAGGCGGCTGTCTTGTGATAGAGAAACGGCACCTTGACGTGTTCAAGGGATCCAGTGACCCATGCCCATTGGCAAGCCGCAACCACAAGGCAGCCATGAAGCAGGCCCGGATGCAGAAGTGTCCTTTGTACGCTTGCTCATGTTAGCCCGGATGATGTCGTGGGATAGGAGACGAAACCATACCTGCATAGATTCTGTCCCCTTTCTACCGGAGTCTGACCTCTGACGTAAAAGGCAGTGACTGGGCATGGCGTTAGTCAAGTGATCTCGGAGGTACAGAAGGCGGCTTACATTGGTGCCAGAGCCATTGCGACATTGCCGACATCTGGTAGTCGCATGAGAAGCCGGCAAATGGCTGGTTTGACACGACATTGGTTATGATGGAGGCTTCTTCAGCCGGGACAACGGTGAGTTCGGACCCAGATCGGGACTCTGAAAGAGAACCTGATCGAGACTCCTCGTCAGGTTCGACGTCTGGATATACACAGTCCTTGCCGTTCTGCAGACAGTTTGTGCTAAATCCGATGTTAGGTAGTCATTCAACGGGAGGAGTGTCTTGTGCATTGGTCCTCCACGGGCAGGACGTGGGATAAGGGGCAGTTGAGGGGCACGAGTATTGTCAAGGGGACGTGGGCATGGCAGATGAGAAAGAGGTGCATACCACAAAGGCTTGCGCTCGTCACATCGTACATGACGCTGCTTGCACGTCGAGCAACCGTTCTTGCTGCGACGGTGGAATTTGCGTATTCGGTTCTTAGGCGGTGCCATATCAACGCAACACACCTCGTCATCAATGATTCTCCACACAGTCCTGGGGCTTGAAGCGGCGCCGATTGATCATGCTTGGTGGGAACTGCGGCTATGCGGACCAGAGCGAGATTGATCTTGCGGCTGCATGAGATCCTTGGGAAAGCTCTGGGCAAGAAGGGGACAGCATAGAAGTGGTAGCTGGGAGATTGGAATTGAGCGAAGAGATACACGTAGTTTGCGACTTGGAAGTCTCTGCCTTCCATCCCTCATGTTTAATCAGCCTCCTGAACTTGACGAAAACGTTGCTGATGTTGATGATGATTGGCGTAAGCGGTCAGGTGGAAGTTGCTACACGAGAGGTGCATAAGAGTTCGACCAATAGGAGATGAAGGGTGTCAGTTGGTGGGTCAGGGAAACACCCGATCCAGCCCCGCCAAGCCCCTACAGGTCGGTTCCAAGTACATCCTGCCGTTGTTTTTCCGGTCATTGGAGTTGTACCTACCTTAGGTAATGGATGGTGCGTGTTCAAGAGCCTGGCGAGAGAGGGCCGGACCTGCAGGACCTGAACTTGAATGGAAAAAAGTGAATATTCAAATGGGAAAGCGGCGCCCTGCCTCATAGGTTACTACTCCATACACCATCAGGCAACACATCTTCACTTCGGATTGACAGTACCGTACAACCACACTTCCTCCCGCCCAGCATCCCAGCCGAGGATTCAAACAGACGAACAGAATATTCCAGAATTCAACCTGCCTGCGCTAATAAGCAAGGCATAAACCAATCTTCCATACCAAAGTGTCCTCTTCAGCGTCGAGCATCAACCCTGTCATCCATTGAATCATCCTCACAACCTAGACTACCAAGCCGGTGTTGTTCCCAACGTCAACACCGAAGATTCGAAAATGCTTCTATGGCCGGATCCTTCCATAGGTGCGACCGTGGCAATCGTGGCAGAATTGGGCCGATCAGGAACCCGCGACGGGCCTCTCGATTGAACTCGATCTCGAGCCGTTATCCCGGAAAACGGAATAGAAGCATCGACCCGACGAAGCAAAGACGCATTGACAGCTCGGTGGAAGTGGCCGGTCATACCCTTCCGAATCGCCAGATTTAAAGTGGGACACACCGGTTGTGATTTCGGCCATGTCATGCGCATTTCGCTCCGCCATGCGCAACATCCCGGCCTTCTCAATGCCCGGAGACATGGGGAGCCCAAGAATCTTTGCTCCTTTGTTTCGGCCAACATTCAACGGTCTACTCCGCTCCAGAAAGACGTCGTCTCAATGGGGCATACGAAACAACACAACAAACTCCCCACCCACCCTGTATCAATGCGCTGCTGGAACGACTGGTGTCGCCGTCCACAGACCGACGAACGACGGCTTTCCCCCAAAATCTTGCAGCGCATACACATGGCACGAGATGTATCTGTAGTCGTTGTCGCCATTACACCAAAATAACTGTCAAATGTGACAGCAGCTCGATACGTTTGTGACGAAATTGGCAACAAAAACAACTAACGTCATCCATCTCATTTTATCTCTTTGGCGATTTGATCGTCCCGCAATCCCCGCAATCCACGAGGCGCCGCCTGACAGCTCATCAATAGACGAAATAGCCATCCTGCTCCCCTCCTCCACTCGGCAATCGTTGGCTCGTTTCGACTGCTTCTGACTGTTACTGCACCCCGAGATCGATTAACCTATCTAGGGCATATTATGCACAGAGATTGCGGCGATCGTCCGACCACCACTGTTCGCCCTTGGATTCGGAACAGTCGAGTTCGAATCGTTGAGGTTATCGAGAACCTACCCAGGCACGCCAGGATACTGGGGTTAACCGAGGCGCACGTCATCCCGCTTGATTGGCGATGGAAGTCGATGGCGATGGGCTAGTCACCCGCAGCCAGCCGAACGACCAGCTTGAAGCCTCCGGGGTGCACACCATTGGCCCTGGCGGGGGGGCCCAGACGCTTCCGCCCAAATCTTGACCCACCCCAGCAATATCTTCTTGGATCCATAAGCTTTCCCTTGCCTCAATATCGCCGTGGCTAGCTTCACGTTCGCTACGTTCAGATCACACATACCATTTGTCGGGTCCGCGAATCATTGAGGCTCCAAAGGTCACCGACCCGGTACTGCTAAAGCAGCAGAAGCCACCCGGGATTCAGCGGAGCAAGACGCCCACGATTTTGACAACGATGAACGTCTGCTAAAGCGCTGCATGATTGGTTGACTGGTAAATAGTCAGTCGACCCCTTCCGAGCAATGCCACTGTCGGGGTATTCGATGGAGGGTTCCTGATTCAATGATGCACAAAAGCAACTTCGACTTACCAGGTGGGCATCAAGGCATGGTTGGGCACGCATATTTCGCACGTAGCGCGCGTCCCCTCATCGTATCGGCCGTCGGTGTTTGCTTGTCCAATTTGTGCCCAACCCGGCCTGTTGTCACCGCTTCTTCTCCCGCTAGGTACAACCCTGCACAAATCATCCCATCCGGTACCGAAAAGCTACTCCGACCTTTCGGGCAACAATCCTCCAGCCCAGCAAAGGAAAAGTTTCTGTCACAGCCCAATCGGTGCCCTACTCGACACAACTGGCTCCGTCCTCCGTCAGGAGTTGGCACGTCCAATGGCTTCCACGCGTGAGCCTACACAGGCCGGCCATAAGATTTGTCGTCCTTCTGGGGTCTTCCTTGACTGAGGGGCCAACTGTCAAAAATTCGACCTGGCATCGCGCGAAAAATAGAGGGGGACACGAAGAGCACCAGCAATCAAAGGGCACGCTGATCTCCCTCGTCACTCGCGTGTCGTGCCCACGATCCACGCTCGACAAGCTAGGGATGGATGCCAACTTGTCCTGGGGCTCCCACCGTCGACCAATCTATTCCAGGACGCCCGACAGATGAACCTTCTGGACTACAGCGCTTGGCAGTCACGTATCCTCCAGCCCATGCGGCAGCCGTCCCGCTTGAAACCAGAGACGTCTCCATGAGTCCATGGTGTTGGTCATTGGGGCGAATGCAAATCTTTACTCGAGTCTCGCCGGCCTGCGTCTGTCCTGGTCCCTGTCCTCCCTTCGCCTCGACTTCCCAACGGACCACATCTTTTTGCTGTCTTGACCAGGATCAACCATTGTCGCCGCTCCAGTACAACGCCCCACGAGGAAGGACATCGCAAGCAGACATAAATGCCTCCATTCCGAACTTAATCATCCACTGTCAGGATCCTGCCCGCTCCCCCATCCTCGTCCGTCCCAGGAGCTTGTTGGTTTCTTCTTTCCCATTTTGCGCCAGCAAGATCAGACATCTCCCACTAACCCCCTAGTGTCTTTCACGTCAAGCCATTCCCGATCATCTTATAAGTCATTTAAGGTGTCTTCGTGGAGACTGGTCGTTTCTTGGACCGATCACCTGCTTGCCCCCCATCACGCACACCGCCCTTGCAACGACCCGGAGTTCTTCAAGGGTCCCATCCTGGAACAAGACCATTTTTGTTATCGTGGATTCCCTTGTGTTTGAGGAGACAACCTGCCGCATTTTCCCAGGAATACTTGGCCGAAGATCACAGCCCAAAGGACTCTTTTTTGGACACCCAGGGCTGACCTGCCCGCCCAAGGACTATTCATATTTCACGTGGCTTCCATCTCAGGACATTTTGGACATTTCCAAACATTTTGCTGCCTGATTTCTTTTCTCTTTACCGTTATGCCCCCGGAAGATATGGCCCAGCCGGATTTTGCCTACAGACCATCAGCCATGTCCAACGGACCGTGGAACTCGACGCGGAGGTACGGACCGCTCTCCTAATTTCCAAACAATGCCCGAGGAGGGGTGACTGACCGTTGAGAAAAGTTCAATGTACAACGATACATTCCCGCCTGCCGGAGGATTTGATACCAACTACTACCGTTCATCGAGGTAAGAACCAGACGTCATTGTTTATGATGTATTCCCACAAAGGAGCAAACGAGTAACACCGTCCCTTTCAAGCGTGTCCACGTACTCGCCAGGAGCTAGTAACTACAATTTGCCGATCGGAACCAATCCTCATGCTGTTGCCGCTGCCGCTGCCCCGGCGTACGGATCGCGCCCAGCTTCTGGCACATACGGCACCAGTGGTGCCGCCGGCTACGGGTCGTACAAGAGTACGAACTCTCAATCATGGGATCACCAGGAAAGATACTCACCGACGGACTCGGTCGACGACATTATTGCGTCCCCGAACCTTTCTGATTATTCACTCGAGAACGGGGCTGGCACCACTCCCCCGAGTAAGAGCAAGGTGAATGGCAAGGGTCGGCCACAACGTCGACCTTCTAACCGCGACGAATTCGACGGCCCGCATCAGTTTCTCGCTCGCCCGCCGCCAGAATACATTGCCATGCAAGAACGCGAACTGCCCCATCTCCCTACCAACCTCCACGTTCAAGAGCAGGACTTGGTGCTCACCCAAGTCAACGACAGGCTCTCTCAGTGCGCGTACGACTTCGTGGCCAAATATCAGTTCCCCATTCCTTTGACACAGGACATGCGACCTGTCGAGCGACCTCAGGACCGAGAATGGACAGAATGGGTTTACCTCCTGAAGCGCCTGGCTACGAAGCGCCGCATCCCGGCGCGGGTACTCTACAACGGCCAGATTAAGCAGTTTGTCACGATTCTCGAGAATTCATTGGAAATGCGACATGCGGCCAAGCACCAGAGTCGCCCATTAAAGGACGACCGCAACATTTTACAGCTCATTTCGGCGGGCATCCAGGTAGCCAAGATCCTCAAGGACGCGAGCGCCATGGACTACCTCGACCGACTATACGTTTCTACGGAGAAGCAAATTCAAGATCGCGCTGCACAGCGGTTCAGAAGCTAGTGTGCTTCCATGCTACCTCCTACCATATACTCGCCCAGGCCGAAGTTGACAACCTCGCCGTGCGCAGCAAACCACGGCGAGTGTCTCGACGCTGGCGGCCAACGTGGCACTTTGTTTACGACATTTTACGGACCTTACGAACTGAAAGTTATTGCAGAAGGGCGGAATCCACCTCATTCTTTAGAAGAAGAGAAGAAGAGTGTAAATGATTCCACGATACGGAACCGGGACGTCATCAGGACGACAGCGCCCTCCAAAGGCACGACGCAGGAGAACACACCTACAGGCTCTAGCTTAGCTCAACACTCCACCTCTCGGCAAAGCGAGTTGCGTCTTGTTTGTTGTTTTTGAATCTGATTTTTGTACGAGAAATGGTAATGGCGCTCCATTGTGGGCAGAAAAACCTCGCTTTACTTCTGCGGCCTCCAGGGACTCTCGACTGAACTGCCTCTTTACACACGCACACGACACACACACTTACATACATACCTTTACTTGACCCTTTACGGTTTGGTTTCGCAAGCAAAAAAGGGCATGAGCATGCTACAGGGAAAGCGGTGGGCGCTACAGGTTCATCAGGAAAGGGCGGAAACCTCTTTGTACATTGGCCCTGTTATTTTGGTGGCTTGCTACTCGTTTCTGCACTGCCACGGCGTGGTTTGGGGGCCTGGAGTTGTTTCAATGGGTCATATCTTTTTTTTTTGACAGACACCCTTCACTTATACTGGGCTACCGGATGGCTGTTTTGACAACGTTTGTTTTGCGCTTGTGCGTATTGTTTGTCTCTGTTTGTGCGGTTCACGAGAGAGAGAGAGCAATTTGGACATATCCCTACTATACTAGTGCTGTTTTCTTCTCTACTCACTTGATTTGGGCGGCTTAGATGAGCCTTTGGCAGTTTGATATCCTATAGCCCGTGGCTGGGCGCGCTCTCTCAGCGCCAGAAATCTACGCATTGTCCTTCAAATGTGCCGGTATCCAGTTTGTAAACGTCATGACTTGATGCGCTCTGTTCGTCGCACGGCTCCTGACTCCTGCCATCAAGTAGGGGACGGGGGGTGCTCACGCGTCTTCCCTGTGCGAGTTCCAGGAGCCAAAGTTACGCCATCTGGCTTGTTAACCCGGCATGATGGCAGGACAGGTGTGGCAGGAACCCAAGTATCCGTCGCCTCTGCCCCTGTCCTATCGGTGCGACTTTGGTAACAACCCCCCCCCCCCCCCCCACCACACCCGGCGGCGCTTGGGTTGGGCTGAAATGAACGGTGATCATCAGCCGATGGGGTTCCTGCTTGCGTGCCTGACGGAGTGACTTGAGCGGGAAGGACCACCAAGGGCCATCAGCGGCGATCGATGGATGTATCTTACACTATCACCTGGCCAAGAACGGGGAACGCAAACTGTAAAACGATCAAGGGAGCTCTGTAAGTCGATGGGGAGACCGTTGTGTCGCATCCCGCCTGATGGGTCCCCCGGGGAAGAAGGGTCAGGGCCGGGGAGGCGAAGCAATGAAACCGGGGGGTAAGCAAGCTGTTGGAAAAGTGAATTGAAGATGGATGGGAAAGAAGGGGTGCGATCTGCGTGCCGCATAGAATCCCGTCGGACTGCGCCGCGTGCCCCCCTTGACAACTCATGTCAAAGGCGAGGCAAAGAGCCGGTGAATAGTGCGATGTAGACTTACAGTATCCGGTGATTGGTAGGGTTACATAGACAAGTATGCGATGAGGTTGCTGGTGGGACTGGCGAGGTCGTGTTGAAGAATGACAAGCAAACCGGGGCACATGGCAGACAGGCCAAAAGGCCCCATCTTGGCTTGTGCTCTGTTTTGCGATTTTCTCCAGTTCTATCGCCCACATAGCGGCGTCCGATTGATTCATTGTCGCCAGAAATGGAGTTCCTTATGCTTTGCTATCAGTACGGGTAAGGCAAACTCCAGGGCGCGACCAGACAGGCCGGTGCTGGGAATAAAGCCCATGAGCACAGGGAAGCAAGGATGCGAAAAGAGCGGAATTCTGGAAGAACGTTAGAGTCCGGTAGAAGGTGGTTTCGAATCTTGGCTGACTAGAGAGTGAATAAGCAGAGCTGTGTGGCAGAACAAGGTTTGCAATGCCCACGGTTGCGGTGGTTTGGATGTTCTATCTTGGGGACATTATCCCACTGTATCGACTTGAAGTGGTGGGATCCCAAGCAGATTGGAGGACGCAGTGGAAGAAGGGGGCTCGTCCCGGCACGCGACTCACTGGGTTTACCCGGGCAGAATTGGAACGTGCTTCTGTCTGTGACGAGGGCGCCGTGCCAACTTCGGACTCGGGATCCTGAATCATTGTTTCGAGGTGTGAGAGCTAGTTTCGTGTCGGGGTGGATCGTGAACAGGATGACCAACGATGCTATAGCCGGCCTGTCGTAGTTGGATATTCTGCCTTCAATTTCGCTAGTTATCAACGGGGTCGCGAAAGAAACCACCGGCCCTTGTGTAGTGTCGGCCAAGATGCCTAGAGGAGGAATGGAGCAGGCTAGGACTGACGGCAGGATGCCGACGGAAGCGGCATATAATCCAGCAAAACCAGCCGTTTCCTCTTTTTCTCACCCTGAGGCGAGTGGCAATATGTGACCCTGGACACCGGCGTCGGCGGGGAGGCCGTGCCGGGCGGCATGGACCCGTTTAGCTTCCGCGCCGAACGGGGTTTGTGGTCTGAGCTGTGCCAACTTGGAGTCTTGGACTTGCAAACAGACGGACAGATGTATCCTTACGTTGTGCGTGTAAGTGCTAGTCAAGCGCCGCGCGCGCTAAACCTTATCTTGGCGGGGGATGCTGGGTGTTGTTCTAGTCACACGAGAGAGGAGGCGTGATGATCAGCTTGCCAGACTCGACATTATAATCGTGGTAGAGAAACGAGGTTGGCGTTGGTGTTTCTACGGTGGTGTCGTGAGGACAAAGGTCGAATGCCGGCGGGTTGGGAGCTTATCCACTCTGGTAGATCCGGGGAGCGATTGTCCTCTGAATCATGCATGCAGCTAGATGCTTGGAGGCGGTTCGTAATGCGAAGAACGACAGGACGCGGAGTGGCGGAGTGTGGGAGGTCGGTTTGAGTCAAGGTGCACTCGAGGCTTGATGTTATGACTGCTGGGGGTTTTGTTATCGACGGGGAGCGGGATGCAATCCTGAGGGATGTTGGATGACGGTCAATCATCAAGGGTCTTGGGGCTCGGGCCGGTTCGCTGGTATGAGCTTTACTGTCGATCTCTGAGGCAATTATAAGAACGGAATAAGAAATCAGTCTTTTCGTACGTTAAAGGTTCGTGGTGATAATAAGTTCGACGTCGGGTTGGCTTTGCATTGATAAAGCGCCTCTCAGGTGATGGAGGTCAAACGGAGGAAACAACGTTGGTTTGATTGGGAGAAGGGAAGAGGACAGTGCCGATTGCTAGAAACGCAACGCTGATGTATAATTGGCAAGGTAGGTAAGGGTAGGTATCTTGTGCCTTGAAGTTTCCTGAAATTCAACCTTTCTCGCCACGGAACGGAGCCGCGGCATCAAGTGCGTTCCCCGATGGCAAGAGCCGGGATCAGCTTCGGTCACCACGGTCACCGGTGCGGCAGTAGGGTCCTCCCGCAGCTCCGGGCCCCGGTGAGCTGCCGGTGATGGATCGGGTTAGAGCACCCTCATTCGTGGAGCAGTGGATCCACCTTCGGTCCCAGAAAGGGCCTAGTGGTTCAGCTGAGCCGAAGGAGCGGAGACCAGGACCAGCTCATCCAGCAGCACAGCGTGCCCACAAGAAAGTACCTTACAGGTTGACGGGTCTGCGCGGGATGGCTGCGGCGCCGCTGCTTACTGGTCCCTCCGCTCATCTGCTGTCATGGGGGTTGAGTGTGTGACAGCGCTGTTCTCCCCCCTCGTATTAATCTTGTTGGCTGCCCTTTTCGCACCGTCTCTCCTTCGTTCCCGCTCTTTTGCATGACTTTCCCGAGCGGTAAAGAACGGTGAGAAAAGGGTAACTCGTGAGATTGAGCAACATCTATTCGAGTCCGGCCGACGACAATTCGAATCGCGACTCCGATGAGTGTTGAAGGGAGAAGAGACGAGACAAGGCCTAGCATTTTTTTCGCTTGTCCGGAGAGTGACCCCCGCGCCAGTTGCAGAATTGGAAGTAAGCAGACACAGCCCCCCCGGATTACTGGCCATTCGACTTTGTGAGGAAACAAGGACCTGTTGTTCTGTTTTCTCAACAGAACCACAAGGGGCTACGGAATCATCGAATCGAACTCACCGAGCGGATTGAAAGCGCCGGGCGACTCAACGGTTCGCCACTTATAGGTCCTGCCTACTCACAGAAACTACAATGGCTTCTGTTTCCTCAAGGGGCCCGACGCCTCATTCGCCTTACGATCAGCAGTCCGCGGCCGACACCGAAGAATCATGGCAGTATCTCGACTACGCCTCGTATCCGGCCTCAGTCGGCTTCCTACCTAGCCCGGCCAGCGGCAGTCTCAACGGCTTTGCAGTCGTCGGCCACCATGCCGGCTCGGACCCGGCGGGCCTATCCCCGCTAAACCTCGACCTCGACCAGCCCGCCTTCTCCGCCTCGAGCTTCCCCGACCAAGCGGAGGCGTTTGCTGCCCCGGCGCCGTCTGTTGATAGCCAGTTCGTTCCCAGTGGCCAGGAATCCAATTTTTTGACACCACAGGGCTTCCTCTTTGCAGAGGAGCAGCTGAACCTGAATGGTGAGTCCTCATTCCGCCCGTGGCCGACTTTCAAGTATACGTGAGCTAACTGTCTTTGTTCTCAGAACTGACATCTTTCGTCAACTCATTCCAATCGAACAATGCCTCCCTGACCGGCTTAGACACATTCCCGCAACAACAGCACGATGGCGATATCGACCTGTCACAGACCTTTTCTCATAGCATCAACCCGGGCCCATGGAACCCCACGAACCTCAAGGTCGACAATGGCAGCTCAACGTTCTTGATGGAGGACTTTTCCGCAACCTCGTCTCAGAGCTCCACATCCACAAGCCCCTCCCAGTCCAACTCCAGCTCCCCGGACCTCAAACATGAGGGAGACAGGGCAGCATCAGCCAGCCAGATCCGCAAGGTTATCACCGGCAAGGTCGAGAAGAAGAAGGCTACCGAACCCGCAAACAAATTCGTTATCGTGACGCCCAACTCCATCAACGCCTCATCGGGTCGCCCCAACCCGTGGGAGTGCTTCGAAGCCATGAAAATTCAAACGCGTGGCCGCAAGGGGCCTCTGGCAAATGCGACAAAGGAGAGCGCATTGCAAGTTCGCCGTCTGGGTGCCTGCTTTTGCTGCCACAGCCGCAAAGTCAAGTGCGACTCGCAAAGGCCGTGCAAGAGCTGTAAAAAGCTTGCCGGCCAGGTGCCGCAGGTCGTCTGCTGGCAATTCTCCGACTTTTTGACCGTGTTGTTCCCCGACTTCATGCGCAGCCACTTCCGCAAGGATCAAATGTCGAAATTCATGGAGGAGAATGTCGACCTTGACGCGGTGCAACTAGCGCCTCGGGAGGTAGAGCTCTTTTCCGGTCTCTCGGCGTCGCTCAAGGTTCGAGCGAGGTTCTTCAAGCCTCGAACGGAGGAAGTACAGCAGCACTACCATCTGCATGTGCAAAAAGACCGGATAGACCTGCAAGCCAGAGGCTCGGCACCTATGGTGTTGGAGTTGGATTCGGCAGCTCAAAGGGAGGCCTTGAGGAAGAAGGTGAAGGAGTACCTCGCTGCTATCGCAGCCGAACCGAGGTTCGCAAAATCAGTGACAGAGTCAATACGGCACACCGAGTTGCCAAAGAAGGTCTTGGACGTTGTGCAGATATACGCCAATAAGTCTGATGTAAGTTGCCATGCTACTGACTGTCTTGCGTAAGAGCATTGGTTGACCCGACCCAGTCGTCAATGGTGAAGAAGGCATTGGCGATCTACGGCGCCCACTTCGTCATGACCCGCCACCTCTGCATCACACGGCAGAGTGTCGTGGGCCTCCAGGATTCTGGTCTCGTCCCTCAGGAAGTACCATGGGTGACCCCACGCGTCGTCAACAGGCAGATCAAGGCGGTAATTGACGAGCTCCTGATGAGGGACATGCAGCATCTCTTTGAGTCCTTCTCAAAGTTGCTCAAGCCTAAGTCAAAACAGGAGTGGGCGCCGTGTATGGCCTCGTTCCTGGTACTGTGCCTCTTTATGGAATCGGTCGAGACATCCGCAGATAACTTTGTGGTGGCTCTCAACGAGATTAGCCTGCGTAACCACACGCCACCGGAATACAAACGGCAGGACGCCCTGAATATTAACGCAGCGGTCGAAAACATGCCGTTCAAGCAGTTCGCGTACCAGTTCCACCAGATCTACCAGACCCACAGCCGGGATACGGCGAACAAGCCCTTCAATCCCATGCTCGACAACTCATGGGCCCAGCAAGGCGACTTGGACGGACCAGCCATAGAGATGGTCTTGGGCCTGAGGAATTTGATCCATCAGAACGGTAGGCTGACCCGACAATCCAATGATTAAGCCGTCAATGCTGACTTGTGGTGTATAGGCAAGGAACTCGAAGGATTGGCGGATGACCCAATCCTATCGACCGACCACGAGCAGCACCCGTTCCCGCGAGATGTAGCGGCCAACTATACGGGTCGCCTGGTGTCCAAGTTCTTGTTGTCTTTCATGGACGAGAAGCACATCTTTGGCGAGCACTGGATTTGACAGAAGTTTAATGACTCGAGGGATGGAGTGGAATTGCAATTCTTGCGCAGAGGATGTCGGAATACCCTTCATATATATCTGATGGCAGGTACAACTCGGTGACATGGGATTGGGAATAATGACTCTCTACTATAATGACACCAATCAAGGTAAATTTAGAACGCACCACGTGCAACTCGTGCGAGATGCCTTGTGGTATGTTCGTCCGATTTTAGTCCTGAAGCCGCACTATCTCGACGGTATCAGGGTGGAGCGGACCGGTTGTCTAGACCGTTGGTTTTGTTCTCCCACTCGAACGAATAAAAAAGTAGTTGACACTCTTGCGCAGTAAGATCGCGAGGTGTAGGCATATCGTGGGGTTGGTCCAAAGACCTTATGTGCTGTGAGCACACATCAAAACGAGCTCGCGGGCTTGTCCGTGTCGGTTGGCTTCAGCGCTTGCTCAAAGCCATGGACGACGGTTTGGTTCAATACCGAGACGCAGTCTGCCGTGCGATATCACACGGCAGTCTAACGCCATCCTGGGATCTGAAAAGGACCATGCATAAGATCCGTAGCCCAAGCTGGGATGGGTGACCCGCGAACTGTTGTTGATACTGGTGAGGGACGTAAGAGAGGAGAGGGAAGGGAAAC
Source organism: Colletotrichum tamarilloi (assembly GCF_030869305.1). Taxonomy (NCBI): domain Eukaryota; kingdom Fungi; phylum Ascomycota; class Sordariomycetes; order Glomerellales; family Glomerellaceae; genus Colletotrichum; species Colletotrichum tamarilloi. The sequence continues at coordinate 525,531 of NW_026849387.1, forward strand.
GCGTGAAAATATACTTTGCGAGAAAAACCAGGTCGACAAATTGTGGGGACGCCGTCTTTCTCCTAGGTCACGAGGTTTGACGACGTGCTAGCCCTGATTGGCTCAAGCTTAGGCAGCACATGTCATTAGCTAAGCAGGGCAGCCTGTAGGCAACGACACCTCTTTATTTGTCTGGCGGACCACAATTCCCCCCTCTCTCGAACCCTTTTTCCTCTTTACACACTTTGCACCAAAATAATCAACCGATCTCGACGTAACTTCTTCCACTTGTGGTTCGGTCAGTTTGAGTGCTAGAGGGAAACTGGGCTGTGCCTCCTATCCCATGTTTCTTGGGTTTCCGGTTCCGTCAATCAAAACGGAGCCCGTCACCGAGAAATGTAATGGGGGAGTGATTCCCGACATACTCCGAGTTTTTGTAAAAATGACTGTTCCGCCGCCTCTCCGTACCCGTCCCGCAAGCCTCACCGGCACCATGTTCCAGTCAGCCTTGAGGCCTTCGACTCACCACCGGAGCAAGTAATGCCTGTCGAGAGTTGCCCAGTTTGTCCGAGATCAGTCACACGGGCAGTGACAGCATTGCATTGCCCCGACGTGCCTCTATTTTGTCATTGTTGTTCCGTTTTCCAACCTTTTTTCCCTGCCCCTCGCGCGCAAGGGCGCAAACGCGCCCTTGCCGTTTTACACCGAAGCGCAAAGCCACACCCGCTAACAATGAGCAACTTGGTGCCTTGTCAGTCATACGCAACGGCGCACACATATCCGTTGCTCGTGACGAGACCTGGCACTCCGTTGGCGTTGGATTAGTTTTCCCTTTCTCCTGTCTCCTTGTCGCCGAAAAGCACTGCATTTCCAGGGCGCGGACTCCCCTCGTGCCTGGAAAAATGGGGGTTGCTGCCTCAGACCGTCTAGGACCCCCATGTCATCTCCGTCACCAAACACGTCTTAACCCAGGCAACCAAGTCGTCTCCCAACCCCTCCATTCTGCAAACGTCGATGCGTTTCTGAGGCCGCGGTCATGTTCTCATCAATTCATCCATTCCGGGAAGGAGGGGTCTGCAGTTGCACCGATCTGACTCACTGGGTTCTTGTCTTTGATCTGCCTTGCACTGCGGCTAGCTCTACAATCTGTAGGGGTCCATTACCTGATACACATCGTTAAGGCACCCAGGCTTAGATGTTGACAACCTATACCGTAGACGAATCAGACTTCGCGAATCCCTGGGTTTTTAGGAATTACATTGCTACCGAACCAGGATCGCCATACCGAATATGCGCAATCGCGTGCAAAGATATGGTATTCCCATTCACATTGTCGTAACAAGTTACCGTGCACTGCCATGTCGAACCTCAAGTCAACGTTGACTAGGGGGCACTAAGTCGTTGAACCTCTCAGATTGTCTTGTCTGCCTCCCCAGGCACACTCTTCTGCCTGAGGGTGACTCAATCCAAGGTCGATTCAATATGAAGCTCGATTGTTGGTCCGTTGGAGGTTCGTTGGAGGTCCGTTGGATATAAATGCTCTGTGATTTCTTGATGCCTTGAATCTCTTTTGTTTCCAACAGACCCATCACACTACACTTCACACCAACAGTCATACACTACTTCATCACAAGACTACCACTGCCTCATCCTACTTCGACTCATACCCAATCCTCAATCCTCTTACGACCAATCGCCACCATGAACACTACTGCCCACGCTACCCCCATGATGCTCCAGAAGAAAAGCTCAGATGAGACAAGTTTCCCCGTTGACCCTCGTGAGTTCTTCGAATCTAAACGTAACGCTTCCTGTACTAACTCTACGAAAGTCCCGGGAAAATAAGCCAAGTCGATTTCAGCTACAATTAAGCAAACACATCTCTATCGACGGCGTTTACGGGAATACACACAACATGAAAGAGGCGGCACCACACAACCGGAGCATGTCGTCTGCCTCACGGCGCTCCATTGGCTCGAACACACAAACTGTACTTTTACTAGATTGGGGGACACGGGTTGGATAGTTCTTTATTTCAGAATGGCACGATGTCGGGCATAGGGCTGCAGGGCACAGCATGCGCACCTTATCTACGCAGCCCTAAATACCGCCGCGGGATCTTGCATACAGAGGGGCGTTTTGGGACATTTCTACGACGATATCATTGGAGGACGACGATGATTCCGATATGAGGGGAGGGGTACACACCACGCTCACAGTTACGATACGAGAAGGGAAGGCTACGGCATCTCTGTTGGGCATCTATAGGCTGAAATTGACCTATATACACACACACTTACACCCTTACACACACACGCCCTTCATGCGGCTATGGGGCTTCTCTTGTGGCTACCCCTTCTCCGGCGAGTGAATGACCCTCTCAACCAATGCCATGCGTCCTTCATCCGCTTTAGGCAATCGTGACATGTCGTCCGGGTGGATGTACGCCCTTTGCGGAGGGGGCTAAGCGGAGGTGGGAGTGGGAGCGGTGGGATGTTGGGCCACCTGTTGTCGTCTGGCGGGTCCCTAATAACGAGGCTCGGAGGTCGGTTGAGTGTAGACCCTGACTGCATCTTCTGATGGACTGAGGCACCTGTAAGATCAATTGAAGCGTGGGATAGCTCGTAGACAGGGGTGCATACCTTAAGTGCTGTTCGCTTCTGTAGTGTTGTTGCTACTGCAGTCAACGTTTCTTAACATCACTTTACACAATTCTTCATAGCGATGCAGTCATGTCTAATTTATACAAACTTCTCTACGCGGCATTGCATTTCTTTTCGTTGATCATGTGTCTTGGTTTGAGAATCTCAGAGGACCATGGCGATCCTTAGATATGAGGCTCGGCTTTGCCGGGTTGAATGTGATCAACCCCAAGCACTGTGAGGCGGGTCACATGGTACTCAGAGTTATCCTCAGATGGCGCTACAGAAAGCAGATTCTTTTCAAAAGCTTGTGTACGTGGTGCTGAGGTGACGAAGGGTGATGGAAAACGCTGGAAGACTCTGGTGCATGGGCTGCTGAGGGGTAGGCATCCCGTGGCGAAGTAACACCACCACCTGATGGGAAAAGATATGGCAACAAGGACTCACCGGCCTGCCTTTTTGATAGCTTTCATACTTCATTCTATCAAGTCTAGTCTCATATTGGATTGATGTCCACCATTTCAGTTGCCACTGGCCTCGCCTTTGCTAAGATGAGAGACAAAAGCCCTAAATTTATGAATGTCTTGAGAATTATAGATTTACATAGTCATTGGCCTACGTGCCAGGATTGGACTCGGATTCATGTATGTATGGTGACACAGGGATAAAGAAGTAGCTACACTAAAGAGATTTGTCTATTTATAGAAAGACATCTGCGTTGAAAGGACTTTTGAAGCATAATGGCTTTGTGGCGACGAAGAAGTAATGGCCATGTCTCTATTCTCTCTTCCAGAACTTTTGAAAGGCTGAGGCTCACTGAGTTCGTGAATTTAATCGATCTTTACCTCGATCGATAGCCTGAGACTCAAGATTGATCTCCAAGTGTAATTCTCCTCTTGAAGATAGCCTCCGCCATGGGATATTCATGTGCCGTGGAGGACAAATAAGGTACGTAGCTCCCTTGAGGCAGGATGAACCGTGTTGCATACTGGCCGAGACCCCTTACTATCAAGTGAGACTTCAGAGTTGAGCTTTTTTGATATGCTACCTAAGTACCTCAAGTGAGCCTAAATCTGAACAACAGGGCTGTGCCTAACATCTTCCCGTCAGGCAGTCGGCCTCCCGCATACGACCAACAGATGTATGAGTACCCAATCATGTACTCATCTACATTCAAACAAAATTTAAATCTGCTCCTACCCTGCCTTATTAATTCTTCTTCTTTTTCTTCTTCTTACCTCTTCTTCTTCTTCATGCCTCACCCAACGCACTCACCTCGAAGAACGAATCTGCGAATTTAGCTACGATAACCAGGATCAATCAACACCGACGCGTTACATCACCTTTCAATCGCCATGGACGTCAGGGACGTTTCTAATGTCGGCGACTTTGCCTCCTTAATGGAACGGCTCCAAGCTGCCGCGGAACGAGGTGGCCGCAGAAAAGGATACGTTCCTCATGATCATCCTCCCCCCGATGTGTTGGTGATGCAGTTCATGCTGGCAAGATCAATGCGCATATCACGCCCGGCAACTTCTAGTGGAGGGTCGAATATTGCAACTACTCAGGTTCCACCGGCATATCTGCCCTGTATCCAGCCTGTCAACGAGCTAAAGCCTCTGCCAATCTCCAAGATGAGGTTGGAAGAGCACCACCGAGGCAAGCTCGTCATCGTACGGACAATGACGCCCACGGATCAGATCAACGCAATCATGGCCATTGCTGAGGACAAGGCCGGCACCGCCGTCTTACTCCAACTTTACAACCAGCCGGATCATAGGGTTATGCAACCTGACGACATATTCCCGGAAGGCAGCATCTGCCTCATCAAGGACCCGTTCTTCAAGGCGACTACCGATGGCAAATACAGTTTACGAGTGGACCACGTTGACGACATCATCCTACTACCCGAGGGCGACGAACGCATCCCGTCGCAGTGGAAGACGTGGACTCCTAGTGCCAATTCCGAGAAGATCCGGCAGCAAGGAAACAATGCTGTAGCACAGCAAGATTGGGGAAAAGCAGAAATCTTGTGAGCAGCAGATATGATGACTATTGATATCGAGGAGGGTTTTACTGAATGCGGTTTAGATATTCAAGGCATTCGACTCTGCTGCCACGCCTGAACATAAGCGTGCAGCGCTCCTTAACCGTTCCTTGGCAAACCTCAAGCTTCATCGCCCGGAGAAGGCACTGAGCGATGCCATTGAGAGCCGACAGGACAATGACCCAACCGAGAAAGGACTGTTCAGAGAAGCCAAGGCCCACTACGCGCTGGAACAGTTCTCGCTCTGCGCCGAGAAGCTACGTCAAGTTGTTATCCTGAACCCCGAAAACCGTGACGCAGGGAAGGAACTGGAGCGGACTATGTGCCGTATTCGTGAGCAAGATCAGGGGATCTACCAGTGGAAGCACATGCACGACCAGGCCAAGGCCACCCCCCCTACAATCGACTGTGCGACCTACACTGGTCCTGTCGAGGTGCGCCAATCCCCTGGACGTGGACGAGGGCTCTTCACAACCAAGCCCGTGAAGGCTGGTGAACTTCTTCTCTGCGAGAAAGCCTTTGCATACAGCTATGCTGGCGACGACGATACTGTCAGTCGCCAGAACATCAAGATACTTATGAGCTGGGACACAAAGAGGATGACGATGGGTGGGCAGGCAGATCTTCTTTCCGGCCTTGTACAGAAGCTCCATCACAATCCCCAGACTGCCTCCCGCTTCTTTGACTTGTATCGCGGAAAGTATCGACTAGACGAGACTGCAGAGCAGATTGGAACCGTGGTAGATACGTTAGTATCTCATGGGAATACGCGAAGGTCTCAGCACTAACTCTATCACAGGTTCCTTGTCGCGAAGATCATAGGTCTTAATTGCTTCGGTGCACCGCGAGCATCCGTCCTCCACTTGACTGATACGGGAGTTCAACAAGGAAGCTATACCACCTGCGGCATTTGGACTCAAGCGTCCCACATCAATCACTCATGTGTCGGCAACTGTCGCCGCTCGTTCATTGGAGACGTGATGGTGGTGCGAGCTTCGAGAGACATGGACGCCGACACGGAGTTGCTGATCAGCTACCGGCCGCCTGATGAATGTGCGAGCTATGATGAAACTCAGAAGCATCTAAAAAATTGGGGGTTCACTTGCCGATGTGAGCTGTGCGAAGAGAAGAAGTCGATCTCGAAGCAGACTTTCCAAAAACGCCAAGGGCTTTTCCGAGAGTTGAAGAGCACCATGAAAGCTTGCAGGACTCTAGCTCAAGAGTCCAAGGCACAACAGCTAATTGGCCAGCTCGAGGAGACTCACGCCGCCGGAAAAGGATCTTACCGTCTGGAACTATGGGACTCGTACCTTGCGCTCGCCCAGAAGCGACTGGACAGGGGAAAACACTTAGAGGCTCTCGAGTTGTCCATCAAGAGTCTCGAGGCTCGTGGCTTCATTCTCGAGGCTAGCCGGGCTGTAAAAGCATCAGGCAAGCGCAATCTAAGGATCATCAAATGGGGTCCACCTGGCGAGCATATCGTAACGGCCTTCCTCGTCATGTTCCATGTGTACAAGATTGTGGCCCCTGAGCTATGCGCACCGGCGAGGCAATATGCTAGGACGGCTTACGCAATCTGCTACGGAGAGAATGACAGTATTGGGAAGGTATTTGAGGAGCTTGTGTGATGTTTGCTCACACATATAGCTCCTTTGACAAGCAGGTCATACTAGGAGGGGTGGCATTCTCACTCTCATGTATCATACTGACTACTGGGGCTGACACCACGATGAGCCACTCACTGCACAGAGTATAGCATTGATGACATACAATAAATAGTTTACAGGGGACCAAGAGAAAACACCAACGACCTTATCGTGTTTGAATTGTGCACGCTGCTGTAGACTTCCCGAAACACCCAGCCTGTAATTGAAGTTATCGATAATCAGGTAGGTCTCAATGAGCGGTGAACAATTTCAATGCTATTTTCCGCGCAAGCCTAAATTACTACTGCTCCAGTTCTTGAAAGAACGGAAAGGCCAGGTCCTTCAACTGTGCCTTCAACTGTGTTGAGTACCTCACCTCTCGGAAGTGGTCGGTGGCTCATATGAAGCCTCGCCTATGTGAGTCACTGAAGTTCAGCTCTACCAGCTCGACCTGCCCGTCCTTCAAGCTATACACTCAGCAAAATCAGATTTAAGGTTCAGTTCCAGGTTATGGTTTATCTCATTGCGTCATGAAGCCGCAATTATGTGGACGCTTCTCAAAATTTAGGATGCTTCTTAGCTATGCTGTTTAGCACTCAGCAGGTGCACCAGCGATGGATGTGAAGCTGTGAACAGCTGCTGCCAGATGAGTTGGGGGTCCCTCTGCCGGAAGGGCCTTATGTAATTTAAGGTTCTGGACTGACCAGGGACCCTGTAGGCCCCTGCCCAACCCGACTTTAATTGACGATAGTGGGACATTTCCAACCGCGTCTCCAGACGCGTCAAACCCCATGCAGCTCGTGATGGAGCTCTCTTCGTCCTTGACGGATTTATCTGCCGTATCATCGCCAGAATCATTCAGGACGGCCTTTCAATCGCCGGATGCCAACTCCGAAAAACCGACTCCCACAGATCCTGCATCACCCCAACGCATGTACTCATCCGCGACCCTGCTCCCCCGTGAGCTGAAGGAACATTGCCAGATCTACCTGGAAGAGCACCTCTGTACGTTAGCAAGCTGCCCACCCTCCTCGCGACATGCGCTGACTATTCTAGACAATGGCGCACTCGGCCTGTACAATAGCCTCCTCACTGCCGGGTTCTCGCGAAAGATCAACACCAACCCGAAGCGCGTCCCTGTCCCTCCGTTAACCCACCTTGCCCTCCTCAACACCCTGACCATCCACCCGAGCCATACGACTCGAGCCCCCGGCGCCGACCGTCTCGAGGTCTGCTCTCAGACGCTGGAATACCTGCGTAACCTCCTCGCCATTGTTGGACCCATCAACGCCGGCTTCAGGAGTGCGTTCCAGTTCCATGGGGTCCAGTACGGCCGCCGGAACCGATACCACGACGAGGAGGACGAGGATCTCGACGGTGATCAGATTGGCAACAACAAGTTGGCCAACGAAGATAGCATATGGCAGCGCGCGCAGGACTTCTGGGCTGTTCTCGGCTGGGCCTTCAACTGCAGCAGACTACATCCTCACCGTTGGCGCTTCTGGAAGACCTGGCTGAAATTCATGATTGACGTTCTCGAGGCTGACATCTACGAACGGAAACGCCTTGATGAGGAGTCTTTGGCCTCATCACAGCAACCTCAGAACTGGACACGCATGCGAGAGTCAATCCTTGTCATGTACATCAAGCAGAAGACTGACTCCGGGCGAGGTGCTCTGAGGATGATCCTTCAAGCCGTCTTCGCTGACGGCTGCACCTCATCCTTGGCGAAATTTCCTGAGGTGTTCAACAAGGAGATAAAGGGGCTACCGAGCGAGGACAAGAAACGCAAACGAATGGCTACGCTTGATATCGAGAACGACCAATTTGGCGACTATTTCAACGAAGAGTTGACGGACGACGAACCCTCCGAGGCGGGTACACCGGGCACGCCTCGTACACCACGCACACCAGCCAGGAAAGCTGGAGATTTTGTCGCTGCCCCACTGGCAGATTCGATTCCCCTTCGTCTGAGACTGATGGAGCTCCTTTCCGAGGTTGCCTACAATATGCCCGAGGAGTTCATGGACCACAATGAATACACGCTGGACTTGTGCAGGTTACTCAAGCAGCAACCCCTTTCGTTCTTTCACCAATTCATCACCGACATGAGTTCGTACATCCAGCGATACGGAGCTGCCTTCAAGATCGACTTTCTGGCCGTTCAGCTCGATCAACTGCTGCCCTCCGGATATGAAGACCCGAAGAAGGTCATCAAGGGGGAGGACAGCGGGATCATCATAAACGCAGACGTCCTCGAGTTGTGCTACCTGGGTCACCATGCTAATACCATTGACCCAGAAGACAACGCCAGGGTAGCGCTGATCCTTGAGAGCCTGCTCTACACGATACCGGCGGAAGAGACCAAGGAAGCCAGAGACAGGCTCCGAAAAGCCGCGCTCAAGGGAATCGAGGCACGGAAGGCCAAGGCCAGGGGTACGAACCGGAGGAGCGCGACGACCCCGAGCCGTCGGGGCCGCGGAAAAAAAGGCCCCAGTCCGCGTGACATCTACGCCAAGGAGATGATGGATCTGGCGGGAGAGCGCATGCTTTTCTATATTGACATCGTGGGCGCTCAGGAACCTGAAGGCGACGTTGACGAGGACGAGAATATGGATGACTGAGGAGAGTTTTCATTTGCGAGGGACAGCGGCGGATTGCACGTAGAAGGGGATTTAGGCGTTTTTCAGAGTCAGAGACCTCATGATACCCATACTCGAAAGTATCGAGATTCATACATTACTTGTTACGCGTATGATTCTCTGTAATTACTCATGAAATCATGTGAAGATGGCTACATTATAGGCAAGCTGCGCCAATGACTTGAGTCCCGATTTGGTAGGTGGGGTAGCTGATCGCAGATGCAAAAAATCCCCAGAAACCCCGCCAAAGTCTGTCACTCACGTTCAACGACAACCCCTCCCAACTCACGAACCGCCAGTATGCCGGTGAGTCTTGCCATTCCTGGGCTCTTGGGAGAAAGAAGTTAACTCTGTGACAGTTGATCGTAGTATCGGGTCTCCCGACCTCGGGTAAGACGACCCGCGCAAAACAGCTGCAAGCCCACCTGGCAGCACGCATCGCCGCCGCCGCCGCTGACGGCAGCAGCAAACAATCACCACCGTACCGACTCCATTACATCTCCGACTCGACGCTCTCGATATCGCGCGATGTGTACGACCTCGACCCGAACAAGGTGCGCGCGCACACGCGCTCCGCCAACGCCTCGGAAAAGGACGCCAGGGCGGCTGTCTACGGCGCCGTGAAGCGCGTGCTGTCGGACCGGGATATTGTTATTTTGGACGGGATGAATTACATCAAGGGGTGGCGGTACCAGTTGCACTGCGAGGCTAAAGCTATGAGGACGCCGAGCGTCGTGCTTCAGATTGGGTGTGGAGTTGAGAGGGCTAGGGGGATAAATGAGGAGAGGTTGAGGAGGCGAGGGGCGGCTGCATCGACGACGACGACGACGACGACGACGACGACCGCGACAGAGGAAGCACAAATGGATAGCAGTCAGATCCCGGAGGACGCAAAGGAGGCAAACACAGAAGGCGAGACGAAGCAAGACGACACCGACGAAGAGCAGCAGCCCTACGACACGGACAACTGGGACAACCTCGTCTTCCGCTACGAGGAGCCAAACCCGATGACGCGCTGGGACAGTCCGCTCTTCACCCTCATCTGGGACGACGACGCGGCGCAGACGGCAAAAGTGTGCGACGACATCTGGGACGCCGTCGCGGGTACGGGGCGGAAGGTCATCAAGCCCAACCAGGCGACGGTCCAGCGCAGCCGTGACACGAGCGGGGATTACCTGTACGTGCTGGACCGCGAGACGCAGGATGTTGTGAAGAGGATTTTGGAGGCGCAGGCTGAAGGGGAGGAGGGCGGGGAGGTCAAGGTCTCCAGGGGGGATGATGGGGCGGGAGGGGAGAAGAAGGAGCTTGTTGTGCAGCTCCCTGGTCGCAAGGTCGGTCTGCCGCAGCTTCAGAGGCTGAGGAGGGCGTTTGTGGGTTTGAACCGTGGCGGGATCGGGCTCGAGGGCGTGGGCAACTTTAGCGCGGAGAGGATGAGGGAGAGCTTTGTTGGGTATCTGAACGATACGTTTGAGCAGGAGGGTTGAGTTCACTCTGCTCCTGAGGAGAGGAAAGGGGAAAGGGGGGGGTGAAGTGCTAGGTGTGGAGAGAGACAAAAAGGCGTTTGCGATAGAGGTTGTATAATTGATACCCCTGAGATGGTGTTCTCGACGAATTGGGAATATTCTGTGAGGGTTTGCTTGTGACGTGGGTGAGGCGACATAGAGTTACGGTAGCGCATCGCTCTCGTTATCGAGAAGTGTTTACCCTCAACACACACTGCCAAGCACTTTTTACTTTGGTCCATCTGGCCTACCGCAGAGGCAGCTGGTTTGTGAAATCTCCTCCGGCGGAATGTACCCATCATGCCTCACTGTGGTCTCTGAAGAATTGACATTCTTGGGTCCTCAAATACTCGGTGTTGGCAGAGAATGAAAGAGACAGACTCTTGCGTCACTGTCTGTCCTTGATTGGTACAGCTCACGGAATCCGAGGGGTCGATTGCACACCATCAGGAATGCTGCGGAGGTCTCAAGATGACCCAGCGAGGCCTAAATGAGAGCCGCCACGCTGCCAAGACTGTTTAGACACTTGAGCAAAGTCTAGATCATGCTGGCGTACAGATTCTGTGTGATTCTATCTTAGCCATGGTGTTGGTGGTGTTGCCTATTTTGGAGAAATGCAACTCGCCGAGGGACCTTCCAACTCTACACAGCAGTAAGGCAGATCGCCAAGATCCGCGTTACTGAGTCCCAGTCAGACCATTTTCTCCTTTCCAAGACGGCTTGGCATCTCCTTGGGAGAAGGTGGTCGACAGCAGAAGCTAGCCGGATTCCGGATACCGAAAGACGAGAAAAACAAAGTCTCCGTTCCAGGTCTCCCGATCGGGGGCAGATTCAGCAGCTTTACAAAGTAGCCGCCGGGTTCATCGTGAAGATTGTAGAAAGCATCCACATCATCCATGGACTCACCTGGCATACCGCTTCGGGACCTAGACTCCCTTACTTGGCCCACGAAGAGAGCAGACACATCAGGTAGACAACCTCAGAGGTGCGACGGACTACGACGGACACACCCGACTTGGCGATAAATCATAGATCTCAGGTGATGAGTTTCACCACGCCCTGAATGCGAGTTACGAATATTAGGATAGGAGTCTCGATACAGGGTAAAGGCTTGCCGTAGGCCAAGAGAGGAGGGAACTGTGGTCGCGGCGAGTAGCGCCTCGGATGTTAACCTAAAAGGTTCGGGACGGGGAATGCAAAAGAAGCGGCAAAGTCTAGGAGACACTGGTGAATGCTCAACCGCATTGGAAGCGACGTGAACGGCGTCGTGTCTTGACTAGCCGACGCCGGCTCTATAGAAGACTGTGTGACTGGGATATGTGGTTTTGTTGCACTTTACAAGGTACGCAGTCCAGACTGAGACGACTTCACTCATGCCAGCTGGTGTGTTTGGCGAGGCGATTTGGCACTGGCTTGATAGCCCTCGTCGGAGCCTGATTGTCTGATTTGAAGCTTTCGACCGCTTCCAGCCCCAACTTTGAGATGCTCTTGACTTGTCTGAATCTCAGTATTAATCAGTCCTCATTATGATCAAAGCGCATCGGTCACTTGAGATCTTGAACTCAGCTGTGTTGTCTACAGCGCTGTTCCTGGTGGGAATAATGCGTCGTATGGTTTCCATTCCGAGTTAGATCTCAATCAATCAGACTCTCTGGTCAAAATGTCTACGGATACACAAATAGATCGACGAGCTTGAGGCGAGGTAGATGGTCGTTTACTGGCCAATGCAGAGAGTGTGTCGCGTGTCGTGTCAGCCGGCGGGGTTTGGGTGTGAAAGTCGAGACTCGGCCGCTTGCCTCACTTTAATTCGGCCGGCCTTGCAAGCAAGTCGCGTACTCCTTAGCTCAGACTGAAGCTGGGTGATGCGGGTCCACGATCAGGAACACTAAAAAAAACAAAAAAAATAAAATAAAACGCACAAGCTGGATTGAGCCGTACGACTGTGTCTGTGTTGAGTAGGAGCAGGTTGTGAACCGTGACACTAATGCTGCGACAGTGTCATGAGGGTAAAGTAGCCGTGTGGGCTGATTATTTTCGCTGGAGCTGCGTGTCAGAGTGTGCGCGCCGTGCTATGGATGCGGTTCGTCTGGAGAGGGCAACAGCAAAGGGAAAATAAAACAAAATTGAGAGACATCCGTCAGATTCAGAGACGGGCAGGACGGCAGCACGGGCAGGCGCAAGCAACGGCAGCGGCAACGGCAACGACATAACGGCAGGCTGCCCCCGCCTTGAGCCAGTCAGAAGCAACCTGACGGTGTGTGCAGGTGGGTTGGACGGGAAAGGAAGGGACGATGAAAGACGGATGAGAGGAAAATCCAATCGCCAAGATCGCTGGCCAGCCACGAGTGATAAGCTTTGCCAAGAGGAACAGAGCCAAGACGGGCAGGTGTGGAAAAGACGGGGTGTCGGGTTGGGGAAGTTTAGGAAGGAAGCACGAAGAACGGGGGAAAGAAAGAAAGCACAAGCCACCTCATCTGCTTACCTTCCCACGCTTTCCTTACGGATACCTACGGATCGCATACCACCTACCTATCTGATGTTGCAGGCTGTAGCCCGGTGGCAATCGCGACACATTCGTACCTAAGAACACAACACTCACTTATTGCACCACCGAAGCCTGCCAATTCGTCCGGCTGCAAGCTCCCAAAGGTCCAAGAATAGGTAACTTAGCAAGCGCCCTCCCGTGCCTGCCTCCCATGATTCCATCTGTACCTACAGACCAAGGTACGCACGATTATCTGCGGGGTCGAATGGGGGCAACACCATCTGGTACTGGCCACTGGACTGGACAGTACCTAGAGCCAACAACAGGTTTTGGCCCGGCTGCCACCTGCCGTTCTGCTGATTGTCTGCCACTCCTCGTCTGCAGCAACGTAGGCCAAGTCGATATGCTTTGCCGGACACCGACATCACCTCACTCTCCTTCAACACATGTATAATGTATTTATTACACCATTCGTACCAATACTTGCGCATCAAGCATCCTTCCAAACAAGCAACACCCAGAAAACTTTTTAGAACCCCTGTGTCGATGAGGATTTGCCGTTGGCCTGAGCTCTTGATCCCCTTTTTGCGGACTCGGGAACGATGCAAATGGCCGAGAAGGGACGGACGGGAAGCTTGTTCCAAAGCAAAAGAAAAATCAATCCCAGCGCCTCATATCCGTCACAAAAGACAGGGCTACGCCGCCAAAGGACCTGCTTAGTGGTGGCCTGTCAGTGGTGGTTTTTTTTTTTGCACAAGTTTCCCCTGCTCATTTCTAACACAGGTACGTACTCGGTCAGTCACCCATTTGGACGTTGGCCCGCGTCCATGGGTTGCGGATGACCCGCAGTTCTCGCCCAAAGACTCTGCTCATTGGACGCCCCTTGACCGGATGGATGAGCCCGGGGCAAGGGGCGTGGTTGCAAGAGGGAACGCCGTGCCCGGGGACCCTGGCACAGTGTGGGATCCTTCCGCAGCGCTGGCCTTTCATCATTTCCTCATCCAGCTCAGTGGCCGCCGAAGCAGGCCAGCCCTGGAAGACTGTCAGCACTGGGGCTCCTTCCGTTCTCCTCTCCGTCTTGGTAGCACAAACCGTCCGTCCGTTCAATTCTTCCCGTCTCCGTATTAAATCGACAGCGATCACAAGCATAAACTACGGATACGCTCTCACCTCTATTTTATTTAGAGTTGGCAGAGCCACGATAGGCGACGATGAGACCGAATTTCCTGATGTCACCGCTCCCCCTCAAGCTTTCATCAAGTTCAGAAGAAAAAAGTACAAAGGTAACGAGTGATGAATCGACAGGGTGAGAGTCGAGTACCAGTCGAGGGGTTACACTCTTAGTTAGCCCTTTTACCCTTTTTCCGTGTTTCATGAGCCAAGACAAAACGCTCCGAGCTCAGTACTCAAGAGACAACTGGCCGGCCATCTGAATTCTGTACTTGATCAGCGCGGCTGCCCTTCTCCGTGTCAGGGTGCTCCCCTCGAGACGAGGAGGCTTAGACACCCACCGTACCACCGCACCGTTCTCGTTCCCAGCTTCAGCCAACCCTCGCGGACACGCTCTTTCTTCACTTCAACGGTGGGCACGGCGATGCAGCCTGCTATTGACTAGCGCTGGGCGTACAGTGTCGTACTCCCCAGAGTACGTACTCTTTCTGTATTAGATAATGTCTACCACTTATTTTTGTAGGTAGGGACACCCACGATGCAGGTGGCTGACGGGACTGGCGGCGTCCACTTGTCTGGCTCACCTGGCACGCTGGTCTAGGTATTGCAGAACAGTACCGAGTTGACTTCTCCCATTGTCGCCGGATATCGAGCAGCACCGCTTTCTGCTTGCCGAATCCGTTAGATGGTGGCGCGCCTGAGTGATTCTTCCTTATTGCCCAACGATAATTCAATAGTCGAATGCCAGCCTCAATTAGACGACGACGGACTCTCCACTGCTAGGACTCGTGACAGCCCGCGAAGAAGCTTTTTTGAACGAGCCTTCTGTCATACCACGCGATGCAGGACGTGAACGACAGCCGACAGGCTGATTTGTTCTCTAACACCAACTTTCCCCTCCCGTCTGATCTCGATGGCAGCGCTCGTCCTGAGTGCTCACAGTGCAAAGCTGACGAAGAAGGGGCATAGGCGGGGTCTTTGCACGCCTTCTCGCTGCAATTTCAATGCGACGGTATTGAATCTCATACTTGGTGCCTCTTTGGAAGCAAGTCAATCAATTATTCGCAGCCATACCCTGGTGTCGGATAGCACGTGTCGTACCTACTGTACTGTGGTAGGTACGCAATACTGCGTATTTTGTCTCCCATCTGACAATCCCACGAAGCCGGAGCCAGCGTCCTCACGGATCGACGATGGATTGCGGAATGGCGTCCGGCAATGCCATGCAGAGTCGGAAGCTTCTTCACACGCCTTCTTGCCAAACGGCGAAGGACCCTTTTCTTGGTGTCTGTAGATCGCCCCGAATCTCGTCGGGTCTGCCAAGCTGTCACTACACGATCGCGCAGTGCTTCGCGACAACTCTTGAGGGAGCCGGTCCCTCTGACTCAGGAATTCACAGTACAGCGACTGTGCGCTGGAGATGAGGGCTACATGAGCCCCACTCCTCATGCCACGGCATCCACGTACAATCACCATGGTCCGAGTCGTATCCGATAGCATTGAGCACAGTTAGCGGAAACGCAGAGACGGAGAGGGTGTGTAGATAATCCCAGTCCCACGGCTTACAGTGTGCTTCGCCTTCCTCGCACCAAAACCACGTACCGCCCCGGCACCCCCCTCGAGAATCAGAATGACACTGGGAGAGTCCCTGCTCCCCCCCAATTCTATCCCATATCCATCCGCGTCCCCCCGACTTGCTATTCCAAAACACTTTCGAGACGGTCTACGACTCCACCAGACGAGCAAGAACAGCCAGATCTGGCCAGCACCAATCTAACAAAGCGCAACACCGTACACACCATTCAGCACGCCGCCTTCCCCTCTACGGCGACTCAGCAGCCCCCCCGGAAGTAGCTTTTACACTCTCCTTCCCCCCCGGCCTCCTTCTTTTGCCCTCTCTCTCTCCCCCGTATTCTCTTGTCCTCCCAAAATCTCTCGGCGCCCAGCCTGCGATCCCTCCCACATCCCCCACACGCAAGCCTTCTTGGAACGCTTTCTACCGACAACCTCAACCTCGACCCGGTTTATTAACAATTCGATTGTGACCTTTGGCTATTTTGGTCTTCGCCTGGGAGAACTTGGAACATTGACGATTACTTCGAACTAACTACTCAACCCTTCGACGACTCTGTGCGCGACTTCAGAACGCCTGGACTCGTATCCTCGACGCTCGCCGCACCCATCCGCCCGACCGAGTCCCGGAACTCGCGTCGCTCGACGACAACAACTCGACGCCTACGCCAATCAACACTGCGAATCCACCGACGACTGCGAAGCTTATTCGATGGCGAGTGTTCGCGAGTAGGACGAAGCCTCTTTCGATCCTCGCCTGCGGCTGGCCGCTCTGTTCTTCATCGACAAGCATCCGACGAGTCGGCGCCGCCATCATGGTAGATCTCGCCGCAGCCGCGAGTCCCTTGCCCTCTCTGGGCGCCGCTGGGGCAGCAGCCGCGAAAATCGCGACCGCCGCGCCTATTATTATTGCGAACAATGGCATCAACTATGAAGAAACCACGACCGGAGGCGCGGTACAATACAACGACCTGCGTGACCCCTTCTTCGCCTCCATCTTCCCCGTCTGCTACGCCCTCGCCGCGACGACAGTAACAGCATACATGCTTGTGATCATGCTTTTCATTACTCCCCGATCATTTCTTGACGGTGGAGTGGTATATCTGGGCCGACGCGGGTTTACGAGTGGTGGAACATCGAATGGAATCAGCATCGGAGGTCGACCATGGCTGCAGAAGGTGGCCGCCGTCACCGTTGCAATTTCTCTCACCATAGCAAGCGCCGATACGTTTAAAGTTGCCGAGCAGCAGTACCAGTGGTCAATTCAAGACGCCAAAAAGATGCAGTCGGAGGTTATGGACGGAACCGAACTGAAAGTCATTCGCCTCATTTCAGACACCTTTTTGTGGCTTGCACAAGCCCAAACTCTCATCCGACTCTTCCCACGTCAGCGGGAAAAGGTTATTATCAAGTGGACTGCCTTTGCGCTGATTACGTTGAACCTCATCTTCAGCGCCTTGAACAGCTTCCAGTATCCCACCAGCGGAAGCAATGGCAACGCCCGTCCACGAAGCTTCGTGGACGCCGTTCCCGCTCTCAGCTACCTATTTCAACTGTCCCTCGGCCTGTTATACGCCGCATGGGTCATTTACTATTCACTTATGAAGAAGCGATACGCCTTCTACCATCCCTTGATGAAGAACATGATTCTGGTCTCTACACTATCACTCTTCGCCATCCTTGTCCCAGTCGTTTTCTTCGTACTGGATATGGCACAGCCAGAATTCGCTGTCTGGGGAGACTACGTTCGCTGGGTCGGTGCTGCAGGCGCCAGTGTCGTGGTTTGGGAATGGGTAGAGAGGATTGAGGCATTGGAAAGAGAAGAGAAGAAGGACGGTATTTTAGGACGCGAGATTTTCGACGGCGATGAAATGCTGGAAGTCTCGGCGTCTGAGTTCCCATGGCTTAGGAGGAGAAAGAACAGAAACGGTGGTAGGGACGGTGACGGTGGCGAAGACGGACCTCAGGGTGGTTCTGGCGCTCAAGGTCCTCCCTCGGCCGAGCGAGGCAACCTTTGGCCAGGCATGACACAAATCGCCTCCAGATATCGCTCTAACCACGCCCACACCAACTCGGGAACAAACAATCAAGGCGGCCAGAGATCAAAGGGCGGTCTGTTGCGTCCGCCCATGTGGCCCTCTCGGCCCGCACCCGCGGTGACGCCCGTCAGCCGTACAGACACAGCCAGCGCAGCGAGCACCGTATATGCCGTAAGATATCAGCTGCCTTCAGAGACAACTTCACGGACACCCGAGGCAGTCATCCGAGCTGCGAACCAAAGAAACGCTGCAGCTGCCGTGTCGAGGAGTAACTCGACATCATCTAGGAGCGAATCGACAACGAGTGACGACGAGCTCTCAATGGCAGCGCCCGTGCCAAGACAAGCAACGCACAAGACCGTTGAAATCGACACAGAGGCCCAGGAGGACATGACAGAGAAGAACCGCAATGGATGGAGATCCTTAGTGGCCAATCCACTCTTCCGCCGCAATGCCCGCGATCCACCAGCGGAGGTGATGGCCCACACCGAGTCAAAGCCCGAGGTGCGTGGAGGTCACGATGATGCGGGTAGATGGGATCTCCGGGCTCGTTTGGAGGACTTTGCTGCGACGCAGGCCGAGAAGATCAGAGAGAAGATGCGACCAACTCCCGAGACAGATAGCCTTCCGGTGACTGTCATTCCTGCGCCACCAAGACAGGGAGCGGCACTGGCCCAACTATTGGAAGAGGAGCAAGACCATGAGCAACCGGGTCTCAGCAGAACCATTAGCGACGCCTCTGCACTCTCGCCTCAAGCTGCGGCTGGTCTGGGAAGGACGCAAAGCAATTTCTCTCGTCGGTCCCCTGCCGCAGGTCAAAGTCAAGAGCCTGCCACTCTTCAGCTCAGCAGACCACCTCTCTGGCCTGGAGTAAGAACTCAACATCAGGACTTTGAGCCGCATTCACCAAATGCGCCGCCTACGCCCTGATGATGAGTTTTACGCGGTTTACGAGTTTCTTTGTCGTTTATTCAAAAGCGTGGCGCCGTGGCTTTCTGACTCTTTTGCATCGCGAGCAAGCATAACAGCGCATTACTACGGGAGAACGGACGACTCTGGCACGAGTCTCGATTGGTTGTTCAAATTCAAAGTGTATATTGCAGATGGAGTATATGGGACTGGGGAAAACGCCCTCACGAGGAAGCGGAAACCAAAAATCTTTTGCGAATAATGAGGAGGGGACCCAATTGTGGATTCATGTACATGTTTGGGGAATACGGAACGAAAGCCTACAGTTGGGCGGATGCAGCGTATAGAAACGCGGCGTTTGGCGGCTTTGTATGTACTTCAGCCTGGCCAACAGGTGATCCCTCCCTCTCAGAGCAGGAGATGGTGATCAAGTCGCGCGCGCTGTATGAAATGGGGCCTCATGTTGTGGAGAGATATCTGCGAGCCGTAGTCAAACTGTGGTGAGGTGGTTGAAGCGCGCAGTACCAGGGGCCGTTTGGGGGATGGACATGAGGTGGTGAGAGGCAGATTTCGCGATAGCCGCAATGGTTTCAATACGTTCAATGGAAACTTTTCCAAATTACTTGTTTACGGAGTACACTTGCTTGACGTGAATTGTATGACGGTCTTTTTTGGATTACCAAGTCAGAATGATGTGTGCTCGAAGAATCGTAGTTGACATCCATAGTTGTAAATCACGAACGTCAATAGCTGCACAGTAGTCAACAGTTGAGACCACGTTTGCCGTTCACCGAGGTGACAGAATCTATCTTTCTATCTCTCGTATACTTTGTATCCTTGGCCTAGCCTATGCCACTTGGCAAGGCCGAGCCGTAGACCTTATTTCATCTGCTTGACTGGTACTCGGGGCAGACATGACACGGAGGTCGCGTAGTCAGGAGCTCCAGGAGCGTGTTGTATCGCCACCACCACTACTACCACCAGAGATCGCCGGGGTGTTCCACCGGCAAACGGCGAAGTGAATGTGAGAGACAGCAAAAGTGCGGCCAGATAGCACCCCCGTGAGAACTCTTCGTTTCCAATATGACGGGAAAATCTTTCACTGTATTGGATCTTGGCACTTGGCAACTGCAAGAGAGGCTGTGATAAACTCTCATTTGAAGGTTCAAGGGGGGTCCGCCTGAGAGTCCATGGGGCTTGAAGGCTGGACTTGGCAGACGAGCGGCCTGAAATACTGGATACCCTCGGGCATTGCTGGTGAGCATGGGCGAAATTTGGGGCGTCCTTTGTCGAGGGCGAGAACGACGGGGCCAAGAGATCTGCGAATGCAGCCGTTTGACAGTGGATGACTGGAACCGTCTCGGTGGCGTGAAAGAAGCATTCCACCTTGGCGCTCAGGGGAGTGTCTCTCTCTCCCCCGGATACCTCCAGCAAATTGCTGAAGATGACAGAGGACGTACAACAGGGCGCAGAGGGCTTCGCCAAGTTTTGCCCCGTCGTGGCTGATGGCTACGATGCGTCAGCAGCATGATTTCAGCGGCCCTCCACCGTTATGTTACAATCTCGACTACGGCGGATGGCGAAGGACATTCGTTCGTTCTTGACGGTGACTCTTCAAAGGCAAATATCGACAGAGCGTTGTAAGTGCACAAGGCTGTACCTTTATTAGCCCCCGACGACAGCGGCGGAAGATGGACTTGACTGCAGGACGATAGCAAAACTCCGAAGGCTGTGCAAGTGGTGTTATCCCGACTGTGTCCGTTCTCCGAGATCTTCAGGAAAGCTGTGCTATGCCACCTACGCAGGCCATTGGGCACCAGAGCAGCGAGCCGAGGCGGATTGAGATTCTGCCATGAAGACTACGGAAACTTTGAGAGAGATTTAGATGACGATTTTCCCAAGGTATACCAGGCGTGCCAGGCCATCGGGTTAAGGTACGAATAGGCTGTATCCGTACTCCGTACTCCGTAGTCATACTTCGTAGCGGGGGCGGGAATGCATACATTCCTCAGTGTGTGGCATGTGAGAGAGGGTCGGCGGGGCCAGCATCCTGGCGTGTCATTTGGCGGGGTTGAAAGTCTGAGATGGTGTCCAACTGGACATACTGAGTGGAATGACGTTTCTGAAGACTACAACTCGTCTACCTCAACAAAAAACGACCTGCAGATTAATTCTCTATTCAAGTAGCACGAATCTATAGAACGCAACGCATAGGCTCCGTGGATTGGCCCCGGTAGATATGGTTCGATCCAAGGCGAAGGCAGTATAGGTAGCTGTGAGGCCGACAATAATATAGCTGCACTAATCAATAGCAGCGGGCTAGCCTAGTCGATGCTCGTCATCGCAAGTCTTTGAAAATAGCAGAAGAAGTCGATATATGCGCCACGACGATTGTCCAAAGTTTGTTATATATAACAATTATTGATTAGCGAGAGAAGACAGTCTAGAAGAATCTAGCGTACGCCACTCTGGGGAATCTGTCAGGCATGAACAAGTATGAAGCTTCCGGGCGAGGCTTGCTAGAGGCTGTAGCTATGCAGCCTTGCCTATCATTACCCCCTGAAGGAGGAATCGCGCTCATGCCACAGCTCTATGCCCTGGAGCATCATCGTCGCCGTCGACTTGGGCCATAACAATTTGTCGGTTACGGGGTATGGTATTCTGAATCCGATCTCGATCGCAGAACTAGCTTGACTCGTTTGCATGGCTGCCAGCTCAACATTGTGCCATTGTCTGGCCGGGTCAGATTCCAAGGCACTCGGTTTTGAGCTTTATGAAACCTAGGTGCGAGCCGGGGACATCTCTGTTCGTAGGTGACCTGGCTGGGGGAAAACGGGGAAGAGTGTTTTTCAACTATGCCATGTTGTCCGATCCAGAGGGATGGCCCTGGTTACGTTGTCCACGTCGCTGTTGCGTTTGCATGTGTAGCTGGAAATGTGGAGGCATTGTGAAGCGTGGGCGGGCATATGACTGCAAAGGCGGAAAGACGATGCAACAGCACGGCGCTGTAAGAGAAGGGAAGAGAAGAGAAGGGGGTGGTGCTGGCTGCATCAGGTTGCGATCGAGCTGAGTTACAACAAGTTACAAGTTACACAACAACGGCGTGGCCAAGCACCCAAGATGCAAGAACCAACAGTCGCATCTCTCCTACAGTGGGTACGCCAAATGCAAGCCCGATAGATCGTCCCGGAAAGGAGGTACCTTAACTCAGGTAAGTATGTATTCCAGGTCCCTCTACGACCCTTACCACCCATAAGGTACTTCGTACTTCAGCATGCATTTCAGGTCTCCCGATTCCCGAGCAGGGGGCCACCGCGGGTAAGATGGGGCACGCACCGGTACCCCAAGCAGGAACCGGCAGATTAACGACGCCTCCGGCCAGGCGTGTGCAACCATTTGCTACGAGGTGCAGCTTTGCCATCGAGACACCTGTAGCACCTTACTGCAATTGTATAGCTTGCTGAAGTTGGTGTAAGCTCGTTGGCTGTCGTCAGTAGCTCCCGTCTCCATGCGGTTGGTCAAATTACCATCAACTCCTAAACGGTTCTTGGCGAATTTCTTGGATCCTTACTTGATCTTAATTTTTTTCCCTTCCTATTTTTCCATCTCCGTGGCCCTTACCCGGTTTGATCATTTGAACGAATCCTTCTTTTTTCCTAACATGCCACCATGCGCTTGATCTCATCAACGGCACCTGCACTTGTTTGCTCTGACGAAAAACCAGCGTCTGACCCCCCCCCCCCCCTTGGGATTGACTGAACATCCTTCTCACCCAGCCAGTCCTTCTATCACCTCGCTGTTCCAGCTCCTGCTCTTTGACCGCATTGCGGTGGTAAATGGAAAACAGACGACTGGCCCCTCGGTCAGACGAATTCACACGACGAAACACAGAAGGCTCAAGGAACAACCTTGAGTCCGACCTCGAGTTTCCCCCCCGTCGCACTTGTTCTTCAACAGCTCCACTGACCCGCCGACCACGTTCGCCCTGTCTTTCCTTGACCAAACTTCCATGATCGACAGCGGGCCCCCCTGACCTTCTTGACGTCTAATAAATCAGAACCTGGGAGCTCCTTTCCAACCCACGATTAACTGGCCCGGATTTCCTGCTCCGCACCCGCCGACAGCTTCCCAAACTCAAACTCGCTGGCTTTCTCCCCTCTCTTACTTCATTGCGACTTCATCCCGCCGTCCTGCCCTCCGAATCCACCGTCCGACTGCTTTAAATCACCCGAGACGCTGTCAGAAGCGTCCCTCTTTCACCATGGCCGACTCCGAACCCTTCCCTCTCCTCAATACCTCTGTCGACCAACTGCATTCTGCTATCGACCACGCCCCCAGCTCGTCACGAACAACACGACGACGAAAGTCAAGCGCACTCGGCCAAGACATCCGCGCTGGCGATACAGGCCCGGCACTTGCAACGGCCCGAGACAACACCTCCGTCATACCTGTAATTAAACACCCCCCCCCCCCCCCCGGGGATCCCATCTTTGCTAGTCGCCCCGGGCCTTGTTCCTAGATACTGGACTGTGTCCAACATTCAACTAACCTCTACCCTACTATAGACTGTTCCTACAAAACGTCCCTCGAAGCGCCGGCGAGCTCGTGGCGGCTTCGCTCGAGTTCGACAAGCCATGACCAAACACACGTACCTCGTGCCCGCCCTCATTATTGGCCTTACTCTGGCCCTTTATATTGTTCAGCCAAACGATTCGAACCCGCTTCATCGCTTTATTTTTCTCTCATACCGCTTACCATCCGACCCGGTCAATCCTGATGCCCCTGCTCAATATGGCAAGGGGCTATGGGACATCGCCTTTGTGGCATTTTGGACCGTCGTCTTGACTTTTACTCGGGAATTCATCATGCAAGAACTTTTGCGGCCACTTGCTCGCGCCGCCGGAATCCGCTCGCGTGGCAAGCAAGCTCGTTTTATGGAGCAGATGTACACTGCCATTTATTTTGGCTGTCTTGGACCTGCCGGTCTGTACGTCATGAGCAAGACGCCCGTCTGGTACTACAGTACCCGAGGCATGTACGAGGACTTCCCGCATATGACACACGAGGCTGGTTTCAAGTTCTATTATCTTTTCCAGGCTGCCTACTGGGCTCAACAAGCAATCGTCTTGCTGTTGGGTATGGAGAAACCCCGGAAAGACTTTAAGGAGCTGGTTGGCCATCACATTGTCAGTCTTTCTTTGATTGCTCTTAGCTACCGCTTCCACTTCACCTATATGGGACTGGCAGTGTACTCCACTCACGACATCAGTGACTTCTTTCTTGCTGTAAGTAGACGCTATTCCATGTGAGGCCACAAAGCCAGAAGAGGCTGGTCGGGGAGCTATAGGCAGTGCTAACTCATTCAACAGACATCCAAGGTACTGAATTACATCGATTCTCCAATCGTCGGTCCTTACTTCTTCCTCTTCATGTGCGTTTGGATTTACTTGCGCCACTTCATCAACTTGAAGATCATTCTATCTCTGTTCACAGAGTACACTACTGTCGGGCCATTCGAATTGAACTGGGCCACTCAACAATATAAGTGTACGCTGTCGCAGTACATCACTCTTGGACTTTTGTCATCACTGCAGGCCCTGAATCTTTTCTGGCTCTTCTACATCTTCCGCATTGCCTATCGATTCCTTCGCTACGACATCGCTGAGGACGACCGCAGTGATGCAGAAGTCACTGATGTCGACGACGAGGCCGAGAAGAAGAAGGCTCTTTCCGAGAAGACCAATGGCCACGCTACCGGGGTCAACGGCACTGCGCCTGAGGCCAGGCTTGTCAATGGCCGCGCATGATAGAAACCCTCGACAAAGAATAGAGCAAGGAGAGGATGCAAACTGAAGCACCGTAGGTGTTGTCGGTTGCCATCGAATCTTTCGCCTACGACTAATGTTACAACCGGCGGATATACCCAATTGCTGCGAAGAGACGGAGGGAGACACCAGGACATGTCGAGCACCCATTCATCGCTATCCGAAGTCGCGATAGTTTATCGATTTGGAACAAGAAAAGTGGCTCAGCAGTTGCCGAAACGTGGGGTGCAGAGCGTTCGAATCGCGACACGTGCTGGGATCGCGCCTCCTTACCGCATTGACTTGCACACATTCTTACGAACTGTGCGTGATAGGTGTAATCAACGGTCATGCGCTGAGGGTATAATACGTGCCCGATGAGTCCCAGGGAGACACTAAATGGAGACAGTCATTGTCAGACCGGTTTTAGGCAAGGAACCGATACCTAGACATTGGAAAGCATACGACCTCGGGTGTCGGTCATCGCTGATCGGTTAGCACCGGGAATACTTTGCAAACAATCGGCATCTCTGAGGCTTAGCGACTATGAGCCGAGGTCAAGGCGTTTGTGGCCTTGGTGATGGTGGTGGTAGTGGCGGTCCCGAGAGGGGTGCGAGTGCGGAGGCAGACGAAGTGAGACAGATGTGCGTCTGTGGACGATGACGGCGCCTCCTCCTGCGCAACCAGGCAGCTTGACGGCATCCTCCCCCACACCGCCTGAATACGGTCTCACACCCACTGGGCTCTCGTACTCCTTGTGCTCACGACATCCGAATCCACATCTCACTCATTCCCTCCCGCCCTCGTGATTTCATACCGCTTTAGTACCTCTGGGAACGAACACAAGACGGGAGATGACTCTTACCAGACTGAGACATTTCCCGGCCTATGGCTGTAGGTTCAGCGACAAGATCTGGAGAGACTCATGATGGGTTGGGAGGAAGTATCGCGAACGAGTAGACTAGAAAACTCTGCTATACGTGTGTCAAGGAAGGCGGGGAGGTAGAGAGGTGTGTTGTTATGTATGTTGTCTTACACTGGAGAAGAATGTCTTGATGTCTTCGGAGTCTCCAGTGTTTGTTCCTGTTATAGTCAATACTGTCTAGACACCCATACCAACGATTTCAGAACAGTAGCTACTGGTTCAATCCAGTTGTATGCTCCATTTCCGGTGTAGTCTTCACGTCAGATGCGTACAGTTGGACACGCAGGACTTTTTTGAACCTATTTTGAGCATTGAGCAATATTGGATCGCTCCCGGCGCAAGGCCACCTTGCGCGGGGATCGCTACCGTCTATGGACCTCGACCTTTGGGTTGCCGCGAAGCTACCGAGTGTAGTAGCTACAGTCTTCCATAAAAAAGCAAGAAGAGAGGATTGGCCTGAATAGCCGCCCGCCGTCTCTCTTTCCTCATCCACCCTGTCCGGTCTTTGATACTGTGACTAGGAAAAAATGCAAAGTAGACTTGCTGATGGTTCCTCCACAATTAAGGGAAGATCCATCGTCCATCTACACCCACTGCGACCGCGTGGGATTTGGAAAAAAATGATAATGATGCTGGTCTGCCGCCGCTGTCCGAGGCCGTTTTCATCCGGCCCACGACCTTCGAGATCCAACCCCTTTTGGCCACCCAACTTAACCTGGGACAAGAAAAAAAAAAGGTAGGCCTCGTCGAATGTAAAGAATCTGGTATCTGCGATGCAATGTCGAACACGCTGCCCATGGTAGCAGGTGGCGATTTGTAGTCGAAAAACAAAATCTTATTGCTGGGAACCCATGATTAGTGTAGAAGCCGTCTCTCCTGTATAATGATGCTGATGATACCGAAAATGCCCTGTCCAATCCAGAGAGAAGAGACAAGTCGCTTGTCGCTGCTGTGAGGACACATGGTGTGTTGTCAACGCTGGATGGGTGTGTCGCAGCCGTGTGTCCGTAAAGAGCGTTTCTGGTAGCGAGAAATCGAGAAAAAGAACCCCCCACCCCCTGAAGAGTAACCGACCGAGCCTGACCGAGAGACCGTTTCTCAGGGTCAATGTTTTTTGTTCTACTCGTGAAAGTCCTTTTTTGTGTTTTCGGGATCCTGATGATGAAGGGGTAAAGAAATGTGTGAACTCCAAACTCCGAGTCGCCGGTTTGATGCAATCTTAAGCCGTTAATCCGTTAAAACCTGAGTCATAAAAGGCCCAAGCCTTGTTGTGTTCGTGAAGGGAAATGTGCGGTACAGTTTGAAGGTCCGCAGATTAGGGATTAGTGAGAAATGGTGACGATGGGTGGTGTGTGTTGATGTGGCTGATGAGAAGTAGCTTTCGCCAGCAATGAAGCATAGGTAGCCAAATTCATGCCTTTGTCACACTTGTAGAGATTCTGGCTGGAAGAATCAGTGTCGTCGAGAATGGTGCGAGTCATCAGAATGATGTGAGTGATCAGAGTGATGCGATCGGTCAGAATGATGTGAGCGATCCGAATGGTGTGAGTGATCCGAGTGATCAGAGTGATCCGAATCGTGGTGAGCACTGTGTACAGACTCGACATCAGAGCTGTTAGAGCTGGACGAGTCCTCACCCGTAGTGCCGGCCTTGGAGTTGTTCCCTGAGCTGCCTGGAAGGATAGTCGAGGAGTCAAGGCTAGTGTATCCATCCGAATGTCCATCTGTCTGCTTCTTGAGGCCACCAATATTCGCCTTTCTAAGGAGCTTCTGTGCCTTCCTACTAGCAGCACGAGCTTTCTCAGCGGCACGTTCTGCCTGCACTTGTCGCTCCCACATCGAGGCGTAACGTCCGTTGGCGTTGACGAGTTCTTCGTGAGTGCCCTTCTCAGCGATGGTGCCGTTGTTGAGAACAATGATTTGATCAGCATGCGTAATGGTCGACAAGCGGTGTCTGCGAGCTATGTTAGAAAAAAAAAAAACCAACTGTGAGGCGGAAAAGGTGAAACTTACGCAATGACCAAAAGTGTCCTGCCCTGACCAAGGTGGCCAAGCCGATCTTGAATTTGTTGCTCTGTGTGGGCGTCGAGGGCTGACGTTGCTTCATCCAGCATGATGATCTTGGGGTTCTTGAGAATTGTCCGTGCTATTGCGACTCGCTGTCTCTCGCCACCACTGAGTTTAAGACCACGCTCTCCGACCTTTGTGTTGTACTTCTCTGGGAATGACATAATCCGGTCGTGGATGCTGGCAGCCCGGCATGCTTCAAACACCTCCTCATCAGTGGCTGACTGGTTAGCGTATCTGAGATTGTACATTAGGGTGTCGTTGAACATTGTGGTATCCTGGGGGACGACTCCGATGTAACGTCTGACCGAATCAATAGTAAGGTTCTTGACGTCTTGACCGTCAATCTCGATGCTTCCAGAGGATGTGTTGTAGTACCGGAACATGAGGCGGAAAACCGTCGATTTTCCACCGCCAGATTCGCCGACAAACGCCGTGGTGGTGCCAGGCTTACACTCGAAGTCGAGATCCTTCAGGGCCTTATTCTTTGGATCGTAGTTGAACGCTACCTTGTTCCATCGGATGTTGCCGTTGCATTCAAGCAAGGGTTTGGCATCGGCGTCGTCAACCACGGTGGGCTTGACTTTGAATAGCTCCAGAAGACGCTCGCCCGAGATCATTGACTGTTGAATGGTCCTGTAGAAGGATCCGAATATGTTCAGAGGTGCCTGCAGCTGGTTGAGGAAGGTCATGAGGGTCAGGAATCTGCCGACATCCATTCCTCCATGGGTGACCTGGTAAGCTCCAAAGACCATGACCACAGTGAATCCAGCCATGAAAACAAAGGCTTGAATGACGTTCATCTTGTTGACGCCCCACGTTACCTGCTTTTCAGCGTCCTGGTATGCCTCGATAGCGTTGCGGTATCGTTGAAACTCCCACTGCTCGGCATTGAAATATTTGACCGTCTCGTAGCTGGTAATGGAATCGTTCTTGACGGCCTCTTCTTCTCTATCGGCGTTGGACATGAGCCTTCGCTGGTCTGCCCTAGTCTGTGCCATCCTAATAGTGAGGAACAGGTACCAGAAAGTTAGGCAGCTCACTATCGCGCCATAGGTCGCGTCAAAGTACCAGCAGAAGAACACAACGGCCAAGAGCAGATCGAGAATCATGGGTGCCACCGAGAACGTCACTTGCTCGAGAAAGGAGTTGATAGACGCGCCTTTGTTGAGTGCGGACAAAACCTCGCCGGTTCGCTTGCCGAGGTGGAAATCCAGGCTGAGAGAATGGACGTGCTCGAAGGCTGCTGTCGTCAAAGCCCTGTACGAGTTTTGTGAGATTGGTACCCATAAGATGGCTCGTGTCGCATCCAGAAGCATGCCTCCTCCTTGCAAAACCCGTAGGAAGATGAGCAGGCCCAACATATACCACGGAGCCTCTGCGAGGGTTAACTTCTTCGTGAGCCATCCAACAACGATTGGTACAGCTACGTTGATGGCACGCTGTGCCACCAAGAGGAGGACGCAGAGTGCATAGAGAAACTGCAGGTAAAGAGAGTTCTTGGGCCACTGGTAATCGAAGAACATCGTGTAGCTTCGCAGGTAACCCCACCATGTCGTTTGCGGCGCTTTGTCAGGTCGATAGAAGCCCGGCTCCTTATAGTCCTTGGTGATGTTACCACCTTCAGCCGCACCATTAGTGTTGCCGACAGTACTTCCATTCCTAGAGCTTCGTACTGATCGACCATTCAAATCTCGGCCGTTTTGGCTGCTGTATGACGTCCGATGACCGTTAAGCAAAGGCGTCGTTTCCTCGGCGCCTTGAGACGAGTTTTGCAGCTCAGTCTTGTCTGCCTCCTGTTTGGGCGTGTGGAGCCAAGCAGCCCAGTAGATGCTGAGCATACACATTGTGAGTGCGATGCGGATGATGTAGAGAACGACGTCAGTCAAATCCCACTTAGATATATGCAGCGTTCTAGTCTCGAGTTGGGTTGTTTCGTCGCTTGCAAATCTCGGGTCCGCGGCCTTAAGCAAAGTGCATATGCAAATGACCAATTCGCCAATTAGAGAGAGAATCCAGGTGAGGAAGTGAGCTATCGTTGGACTTTCGTTCCATTCGAATAGTGTCGTGATGAGGTATAGGTAGAGGTTCGGCGATCCAATGAGGTACACCTGTTCCAAATTAGCCTGCGGGTTGGAGTATACATGGGGGATAACTTACAGTCATGGATTGGGACTCCTTATGTCCCTTGATGACGCCCTCGAGTTCTCCCATAACGTAGCTGAAGTGAGCGACGGCATTGGCGACGAACGTCAAAAATACGACGACGGAGATCCAGGTGAGCCATGATCGGGATGTTGGTGACAGTATCGGACCGTATTGTTTGCGTTTGGGTTCTTCTCCATCGCGGCGCTTCTTCTTCTTCGACACGGGTAGTCGCTTACCGCCTGGGCCCAAAGGTTCTTCGTCCACGTCGTCTTTCGGTGTCGTCAATATGCTGTGTGTCGCGGCAGAGATGACGAAGACCAGCAACAACAACAATGGGTAGTATAGTAATGTCGCCTGGAGCAGGAAACAGTAGAACGGGTCATCCTCTCGGCAGACCTCGTTCATTCTTGCCTCGTTTGCGGTCCGCATTGGCAGGGGCGGCTTCTCAACACCAACCATGGTGTGGACTATTCAGAGGAGGGAAAGTCAGATGTCAGGAATAATGATACAAGGGAAAGTAAACCCCCCCTGCGCGGGTGAGAAAGGGAGAAAGAGAAAGGAAAGAGCAAAGGAAAGAGAAAAGGAAACAATAGAAACTTACAATTCATGATCCGGGAAAAAGGGTTAATGATTTCATACCTTTGCCAGATATGCCACTTGCACGTCGTAGCTGGGACGCAGTTGGCGTCGTTCCCGTGGCAAGTTGGAGGCCCGGTACGGTGCGGTACCTCGATGTGTACGTCGCAAGGAAAGTGGGAGTCCACAAGAGAGATGCAGCCAGAGACACGAGATCTCGTTTCGGGACCAAGATGTTGGAGCGAGACACCAGTGACTGGAGACGCGAGTGGTCTGGCAGGCGATTACCCGCCCGTCTAAAAGGTTCTGGGTCTCGCTGGATGCAGGTGGCACCGGGGGGAGGTAGGGGTCTCGAGCGCTGAGACCGGGGGGTGTCGTGCAAAGCGTGCGTTCCCAAAGGCTCGTGGTGCCGGGGTTGCAGGTCGAACCCACAGGACCACAGGGCGGTACAGACGGGCCCTGTTGAGTTGGAGTCGTGGTGGGGTCGGCTGACTTGCTCAGTGGCGAAAAGCCACTCCGAAGTCCCTGGTAGCCGAGTCAAGGAAGAGTCAAGGACTTGTAGGATACTCGGCGGCCGAGGGCTGGTGGGGCGGGGGTTTTTCTGGCGAGTAGTGGGCTTGACTGCAAAGCAGAGGCAGGCTGTGCCACGATCTGAGAGGCAAGACAGGCGCGGCCCTGGGTGAGGTGAGGTGGTAGAAGCTGGATGACAGAGTGGATTTCGCCTTGGGTTCGCCGCCACAAGTGAGACCTTGGACGGAGGGAACCAAGGAAGTGAAGGCTTGTGACCTGGGTGGATATCCGTAAAAGTTGAAGAAAGAGAGGAATATCGAGAGGCCTCGGATTCGGAGACGGAGCGTGACGTTGAGAAGGTATCCGTTAGGTACAAGTATTTGTGTTGACGAGACAGCGGACAAGCTATCTAGCTGCCGAGAGCCGGGGTTAGTACCAAGATTTACCCTCTTTGATTTTTCTTCCCCCTCTCTCTCTCTCTCTCTCTCTTCCGCCGGGTTGAAGAAGGTGTTGACGGAAGTTCTCAACCGGGTTTTCTAGTCGAGAAGAGGAGGGCAAGTAAAAATGCAAGTCCCGGGGAGGAGGTTGCGGGACTGGGAGGGCGTAAGGAAACAAGAAGGGCGTAAAAGAAATGGGATATGGAGAAGAAGAAATTGAAGAAATCGAGAGGAATTAGAAGACCAAAGCGAATGAAAACATGTGGTGGAAGGTTGGGATGGTGACGATGGCGATTATTGGAGGGAAAGAAGAAGGGTGGGAAGGGATTATGGCAGGAGACCGCCTGAAAGCAGGTACCAAGTACAGAGTACAGCGCCCACCTGCCACACATCGATTTCGAGGCAGCCCAAAGTAGTAAGTGCGATCCAGGCCTAATGCCACATCCAGTTGTACCTTCCTAGCTGCAGTGAACGGAAGGTTGTACCTCCCACAGCAGACGTAGGTAGGTACCTGCCCACAGTACCTTAGGTAAGGTGAGGAAGGTGTGTACTCCGTAGCGCAGGATGAAGCCCAGCTGCCCAGTACGCCGAAAAGTACGGACACCCAAGCCTCAATCAAGGCCATGTAGGTTAGGAGGGAGGAAGTGAGGCAATAGAGCTGGGCCCGTACTCCGTAGTTTGTGTAAGGCAAGGCAATGGAAGGAGGAGAGAAGGTTGGTAAGGCGAGGTGGAATGGGGACACTCAAATTAAGGTAATGAATGGGACTTACAAGTTACCCCAAAAGGTACCTCGACATATCTGTAATATCGGATTGGCAGAGAGCGAGCGAGGTGTGCCGTGTTGGTGCTTGGTCTGCCAGGTTGTTGTCACAGGCTCAATTCCTCCGTTGGTAGGAGATGTGAAGCCTACGATGGCAGCAGCCACCAGACAGAGCACAGAGGGTATCGCGCCTGTAGCGCAGTTGTGGTTGGCAGTAGTGGATCGACGGTGTGTCGGTGTGGTGCTTGTTAGCGACCAGCAGCGCAGCAGCGAGGCAATGGGTGGCTGGTGAGGTAGACTTGGACTATCGCTCGTCGGGCTAAATGGTTCGTGAAAATGGATATCGATGTGAATGTATGTGAGAGAGAGAGGTGCTGGCACTGACAACTGGCACCTCGATGGGCAATGGGCAGTTGTAACTTGTGAGTGAGATGAAGTGGGCAGTGGCCGGATAGTTCAGGTGAGAAGGAGGCAGCGAGAGGAAACAAACGAGAGTCTGGAATCCACACACGGCGCGTCTATGTGGGGACCTGTCCCGGCTGGTTTGCGTGAGAAGTGGAGTACGAAGTAGTGGCCGGGGCTGATGCTGGTGTTCTGCCGGCGTTGTGGTTGTTGTCAATGGCGATGATGAGATCCAGTGCTATGAAGACCGGGACGGCTGCCCTGTCGTATGGACCCAAGGTACCTTATGCACGTCGTGGAAAGGTAAGGTAAGGTAGGTCCCGGAGATGGAGTGAGTATCCCAATGGTGGGTGGACGAAGGAATGGATGATTGGACGGCTGGGTGTGAGATGCTCAAGGTATGGTAGGTAAGGTACGGGCACGTAGGCAGTACGTAGAGTAGACAGGTGGATGATACGGAATGCGAGGTGTAAGTCGATGTAAACGGAAGCCAGACAGCTGTGAGTTGCGAGGTGCAGCACCAACTGCAGCAGCTTCTGGGCCGGATGCCAACGAGGGCCTGGACTCGGTTGATGGATGGAAACAGGAAATCGCCAAGGGTCCTGTTGTGCGCCCTGGTTAGTGCCGGGGCTACTCATGCATATGATATTGCTCGTAGGGGCTTTTTGGGGCCGTAGGGAGAGCACGGAACATGGAGAGATGGAGATGGAGCTTAAGATGGAGGAGGGGACGCGAACGGGGGATGGAGATGAATTGGGCCCCCAAACAGGAACCGACGGCCAGGGGAAGGCAAGAAAAAGTAACACATCCGGATGCTACGCATGCAACGCGAAGAGGAGGTTAAATGTGGAGGGGGGGAAGGATGGGATTCTACGGATACATGCTCTAAAAAAAACAACCACGCGATATAGACTTGGACAGATTTGGTGGGAGAGAAAGCAGTATCCGGACAAATTATCCATCTGGAGACAAAAGACAACGACACAGCCGAGGACCCAGTGACGATTACAATATAAAAAGATTGGGGGGGTGTTCATTGAAGAATAAAGTGGAGGGATATCCGCAGTAACTTGTAACGATGGACGGATGATCAACGTCGGTCTGGATTCTCTTTTTCTTGTCTGCTCTACTGTATTTGTCTCTCGCCCGCCTTAGATACCTAGATCATAGAAGTACCTCATCAGGACAGACAGTCCAAGCAGAGTTGGATAAGGTAGGTAGGTAGTCAAGGTGTGACATGGCAATCCGACATGCTCGTGTTGAGAATACTCCGTACACACTCTTGTATCATCAATTGTCAATGCAAATGACAGCAAGAGGCTGTGCCAACGTGCCGGAAAGCCGTCAGGTGCTTCCCAGAGTCTCGAGATCCCATGGTCTTTGACCGTTCTGTCAGTGGTGACCAACAGCCGTAGCCGTGTACGGTGGACCATAGTTCCAGTGACCCAGAATAGCGCATCTCATCTCCTTCTTACCTTTCTGTCACAGGCAAAGCGGAGCGGGGCGGGAGAACAGGTTGGGATGAGGGATCTGAGTCCCGAGACCACACACACCTTGGCTTAGCTCTTGCGATCAAGGGCGCTAGAGCCTATCTTTGCAGGCAACTCGACAAGTAGATAGAGCAGTTCGAGAGCACGGAGCGAACACCCGACCACCACTGCGATCATCAAGGAGGTGTTCCCGGGACGCCTCGAAGCGGAATGTTCTACGGTGTACACAGGACGGGTTTAAGACGGTGCGAGACAATGTTGCAGCTGACGGGGGGACGAGGGGGAGCTAGTTGGAACGACCGAGGTCATCCAGTCATCTGTTTTGTATGGGTAGTTCATCCTTGATCTAAGGTAGCTACCCGGCATTGCTTAGTACCGCTCTTCCCTAGGCTGGCGGTACATACAAAAGTAACAAAAGTTTATGAGAGATATCGGTAATAAGACACGAGGGGACGGGAAGCTTGGAAGGGGAAAAACGGAAACACGGGAACGGGAACGTCCAGAAGAATGACGGCACGCCGCACGGTAGTAAGAAAGAAAAAAAAGCAAGACGAAGAAATACGTAACGATGGTGAGGGATGTTGAGAAACACAAAGTTACAAAGTCATCTTGACGGATGCCCCCCCCCCCCCCCACCTGAGCTGAGAAGATCCGGGAGGAGGAGACTACGAGAGAGGAAGGGGGAGAATCGAATCAAAGATTGTAGCATCCAATGTCCCTCATCGACCCTTGTTGCTTGCAAGTTCTGAATAGAGGCAAGTGCGAATGTACCCAAAGGTTAGGTCCTGCCAGTCAGCTAGTGAGGGGTCCTGCAGTCTATGAAGCATCTTACCAATGGGCTATCAACAAAGTTCTTTTTTTTTTCTCTCTCTCTCTCTCTCTCTATGTTTTTATTCACTCAGTCATTGCTTCCATGTCGTAGGTTTTTTTTTTCTTTTTCCCTCCTTCTCACTCGTGTTGTCCTTCCTTCGTCTTACCGACAAAATACTCTTGGCCCCCTCCATCTTGAAGATCCTGCTTCGAATGGGAATTGATCCAGAGTTCCGTTCATGGCACCAACGGAACGAGCTAAGTAATAAATTGGCCGTCATTGCATGGGACTTGCTGCATCTGCATTCGACTGCACGCGCTTGCTGCTGCTGCTGCTGGAATTCCTGCCCAGTCCCGGCCTCGGGCCTCGTCGTGTTGTTTCCGGAGAGCTTCCGATGCGTTCCTGCCATGCCTGCCGTGGTGGTGCTGATTGGGCGTTTGGTCGTTTGGTGTAAGACTGTGAGTGAGGTGAGGTGAGGTGCGGTTGTCGCCGTCCGAGGTAAGAAGGTAGGGAGGTACTCAGTACTGAGTGAGGTACGAATACTTACCACTGCTGACGGAGTAATAGCTTACCTTACCTTCCTTACTTGCATTGCCAGCTTCCAAGTTGCAAGCCCTTTCCCTTCCAGACCCATCGCTGGTTCCATTTGGAAAGGGCCTCAGCTGCGGAATGGAAGGATAAACGGGAAGGGGAAACACCAAACCCTTGACCGATCCTTGCCTGCCTTGGACCTCCCCTCCTTCACGCCTCCTCGCCGTCTCCTTCTATTGACTTGCGCAGTATCCGTATGCCTCGAATTCCTCTCTTTTGCTGACCATTCTCGGATCGAGAACTCGGATCGAGCTGGAGTACCTACCTATTCAGTCCATCGCCAGTTCAGCAATTATTCTCTGGTTTCATTCACAACCGATTCCTACCTTACGATGATCATCCTTGAAAACAATTTAGCCGGGCCACTTTGACCCGTCCAGTCACCAGTGTGGTATGGCATGGCTGGGTCAAAGGCTGGCTTACGCCTCTGGCTAACCAACTGACGGACTGTCACTTCGCCTCAACTAACTCGCAGGCTAGCACACTTTCTCGACGCCAGGTCTACCTATCTCTCGATTCTATGAGTCCTCTGACTGCCATGTCAACATCCTCCCTTCTTTGTATCTATACGCAACACGCGTGGAATGTTTCTTGCTTCCTCGACCCCACTATGCTCGAATTGCCCGATGCCTCCGTTCGAGATGCCGAATCACTCACTGTAAATACGAAGGAAAACCAAACAAGGTTTTCGGGCTTGCGCACCCAAAACGCCAAGCAAGAACCTATTTCTCTAGATTCTAGACGTTGTACTGCCACGACAACGGGCAACGGGCATGTATGGTACAGGAGTAGTCCTCGGCCGAGATGCGCACCGACACCTAGACGCAAAAACAACCGCTTGTCAGCCACGACAACCTACAATATCAGCTTTCGCCTAGCCGACGCAGCCTTTCCGATCCGCCGCCGCCGCCGCTCTATGACTGGGTACAATCTCCTTCGTCGGGTTCTCTTTCTTTCTGCCCCGGCCTCGGTTTCCCAGCCCGTATCCGGTGTCAGCATCCGTCAAGGATGTTGCAAAAATGAAAGACCATCGAGCAATCATCAACCTTGTCACTCACGGCTTCCAGAACCCCTGGAACCGCCTGCACCGCTGCCGTCACTGCTTGCGATGCTGTCGTGGTTTGATATCAGCCCGCGCTTTTGGGTGGTCAGAATCCCAACCAAACGGCTTGCATCCAGGCCCTTCTCACCGCTTGAACTCCACCATCAGCTGCGTTAGCAGACGAGGGCACAGTGACTGCAGCCGCAGCGTGCATTTACGCATGCATATACCGGACCAGCGAGTGAGCCTATGTGCCTACCCACCTGTGACCTAGACACGTTCAGGAGCACAAGCAGGTCCAGGTCCGGCACCCACCATCTCAAAGACAGGCCGGACTACCCCTGCAACTCGGCGGCTTGGATCGTTCTCGGGGTGGTGAGTTGCTGTTGCTCTTTGGCTGAACCGTCCGACGCTTTGCGGCACTAGATGGTCTCTGGGATTGGTCGGGCGCCCAACAGACTCTGGAATCTACCTACCAAAAGTATCCGCCCGTGGATAGGCGGATTTCGCGAGCACATCTCGCCCCCAACGAGAACTAATTCGAACCCTCCTATTAGTCGTAATCGCCATAGGATGGCCCAGAAGCTGCGGAGAAATGTCAAGGATTCCAAGACACAGGATCCCTTTTCGTCACTTTTTGTTCCTCCCGTTGCTTTACACGACCTGGACGCGGTCGATAAATCCGTCGGTCAACCGATGGCTCGATTCCCGTGTCACATACGGTAAGTTTTCGTGCTTAGCCGCCTGTTCAGTTGCGCTGAAGGCTTCCGATTCCATGGCTGCTAAGAGTGAGTGATCTACGCTGTTGCGTTTTGTCCGGTCACTGGAGCCAGATCTGAGCGATCACACACGGTCAGCCTTTTGCAAGAGATGCGAAAACTAAAGCCTAGGGTTGCACACTAGAGGAGCATGAGTTGTGTTTCCGAACCCAAGTAAGCTTCTCAGCTCGTCCTGTTTACACGAGTGTAGACTTAACCACTGCAAGGAAGAGGTCAGTGACGGATCTGCAACGCCAGCCTCGAGTCACGTCGCCGCTGTAAGTTGCGGCTGTTGCAGACCGTTCGGGAGGGAAGTCGCCGAGGCTTTTAATAGCTGTTTCACCTAGACCGTCCGACACTTATAACAGTCCGATGTGTGTAGGACGCGCAATGAAATGTCGGATGAGACAAGCTGCGCCATTGCTCCAACAACCTTCCAACTATTCACGTTGACCTGGCGCGTCTCACACATCGCTTGCAATTACAAGAAAGCCCTCGATTGGGAACCGATGGAGCATTATCAGCTACCTCATGCAGATGGTCGGTGAGCGTGTGTGTGAGCGTGTGTGTGTGTGTGTGTGTGTGTGTGTGTGTGTGTGTGTGTGTGTGTGTGTGTGTGTGCCTCCCGAGCGGCCTACAGCCCGGTGTAGTCCCGTCAACAGCTGAAGGTCGCTGGCGGCCTGTGAAGATTTGGCCTTCCTTTCGCTTGCGGTTTCCTCTCACGATCTCCGTCTCACGCAAATGCTTTTCACGCGATACAAAATGATCGAGCGTTGGCCTTTGCTTAGGCTAAACAAAGCTTCTCGGTTTCGAGGTATAATTCACCTGCGCAGCCATCGTGGTTCAATACTGGACAGTAAACGTATCGCCTGCATCGAAATTCCCCGTTCGATTTACGTGTCTCAGCTGGGCAGTGAGCTTAGCCGCACTGCAGGCCGATGCATTTGCCCCTACCATAAAGACGAAGCCATCTCCGGCGGGCGTTGCCATCAAACATGCGGAGATCAGCCCGCCGTTGTCCGTCAACGTTGGAGGACCGATTTGGGTACGGATGCAGCTGGTCCTCTCACCGGGTTGCTATGACCATGCTCAACCGCGAAACGGGAAGGCCGTCCGAATCACCGCCGGCATCTTCTGCAGGTGTCTAGACCACACCTTGACACCTCCGACAAGGGTGTCTACGGTAGATCCCCGAGAGTGATGACGGCCACCGACACATTCTCAGCTTCCAGCTTTCAATGTGTGTTTGTCCGTCCCACAGGGCTCCTCCACGTGGTCGAAGTTCCCGTCGCCGACAAGGCCTGGATTTCCTTCTACATTGCATATCGAGGACAGATGTGCCGCGCTGCAGGCTCATGACGTTGAAATGGAGCAAGTAATGATCTGGTGTCACAAGGCTGAGACGTCATTCATTCGACACAACATATGCACCCCGTATGCAAACTTACCTTGATTGGGGTTTGGGGGAACATGGCTCGTGGGGGATGGAAGGGGAATTCTCGGAAGTGGGACTGCACAGCACACCAACAGTGCCCGTTGGTCCCCCACATCGTGACATTGACTTCTTGAGCCTCACTGGACGTCGTTGGCCATCAACGATTTGCAGCGATGAGGTCCTTGCCCAACCCGGGGCCGACCAAGAACACGCAGCCACAGTATTTACAAAGACTGAGAGCGTCGGTGACTCTGGTCAAGTTGACATATGTCTCCGTTACTTCCAGCTGCGTCGGTCACACTGCCAGACATCATACTACATGGTACGGGCTGCCTTTGTTACAACATGCTGGGTTTGATGCAGTAACCGAACAACATTGGTGAGATCGTCGCAGATCGGACAATCTTGCGGTCTAGACCTTTGCGATCGTCAGCAGGCCGTCCGTCCTACGTGCTAGTCAGCCACACACCGTGACACCCAGTGGCACGGGGCGACCCTCTTGGCTATCACTTGCTGCTGCTATCAAAGGCTGAGTTTCGATATATTGATGTCGGGCTTCTGGGAGGGCAAGGATTGACCACGATATTTTTTCCCCCGCTAAGCTGGCCCGCAAAGGTTCAGAGTACCAGTTTCGTCTGTTTCAGCGGCTTGGAGTTTCCGTGTGCTGATTTACACTTTTCGTATCGAAACATCCTTTCAGTATTTGTGTTTTGTTGTCGTCACTGACTAAGTAGGGTCGTACCGATAATCGGGGGAGTGATAAACTCAAGTTTCTAGCGAGCCTGCCCCCCTGTTCTCCTACCGGCTGCCCTTCCGACCACAACCGACGACGAGATGGCAGTTTCACCTCCGGGAAGGTCGGCTTCAGGGTCCAATGTTCCAACTTCGATTATGGGTACCCGTTTCGAGATGGATGCGCGAGCATGGGATGAACTTGAATGGGGCGTTGACGCCAAAGACCTCCAGTGGCTTTACTTTGAGGCATGAAAAGCACGAGTTGAGTCTGATGACGTTCTGACTCAGAGAAAAGCTGCGAGACCGTCTTGAATTTTTTTTTCCCCTTTTGCTTTTCTGCAACTAAACTCGCCTTCCACCGCCGTTGGTGGCTGCCGCTGCTGTGCGTCAATAGCCAAGGCGGGTGGGCGGATTGGGGTGTTGGGAAAGATGTCACAGCATTTGAGGTGACACGAATCGGTCGCAAAGTGATTTCCTCGGATAATACCCAGACACCTAGGTTACTAGGTAGATACGTGCAGACGGTGCCCGCGTACCACGTTGTACGAGTTACCAAGCACCAGCTTTTTGCCAGGAAGAAGAAAGCTCTTGGTAGGGAGACAAAGGGCGGTGATGCCCAGCCGGCGGCACAATCTGAGACAATGTTCATGGATTTCTATTCTTTTTTTTTTCCTTTTTTTTTTGTGCTTGCACCGTACTTTATCTTTCCTTGCTCTAATGGCCCCAGTCCATATGTGAGATGTTCTGCATCGAGAGAGAAGGCGGTAGAGCGCCGGACCGAGGAAGCGATCTTGACAGCCAGCCACCCCTTTCTGCCGAGGTAGGAGAGCGGAAACGGATAGCTTCGATGTCACCTTCTCGTCACATGTTTTATTTTATTTTTCTTCTCTTTTCTGGAGCCAAGATACTGGTAGAAACAGGTAAGAATCTGAGAAAACTTATGAAGAGCAGGGTACAGTACCGGCGGTAAGGGGCCTTGCACGACACATCAGGCCTAGGTTCATGTCAATTCTCCTGAGTTTCGATCTGATTCAGCAAGTTACAAAGTTACTGTACTCCGTAGCTACTTACACTACAATGCCCAGGGGGGTTGGTTGGTCGTTCAGAGTCGGAGCTTCTCCGCTTGTTCCAACTTCCATTACGCAGATCTTTTTGGGGGATGTAAGCCGAAGGAGCAAGGGTCTCAAAGTACCGTACTCCGTAGACCTAGGGGGGTGGCAGCGGCGGAGGGGAGGGTGCGAGAAAGAGCATATCGCAACGACTTGTCATCAGATTGGACTAACTTGCCATCTAGCCCAAGGCCCTCTTCCAAGTACCTCCCGACTCCCGTGTATTGCCAATGGCAGTATGGAGTATACAGCCCCGGTTACGAGTCTTCTGTTGACTGACTATTGATAGATCGTGGAGATCGTTCTCCAACGGTGGCTTGTCAGCATATATAATGCGCCAATGGACGCCGAGGAGCAGCTGCCTGCCGTTGGAGAGCGAGAGAGAGAGAGAGAGATACTTAGAGACTGAGAAATGTCTAGAAGAACCGCGGCTGTAACGATGAAGGTTCGAAGACACGCCCCCCGGCCGAGCTGAACCGGATGGGCAATGTAGCAGACCGCCATCCATTAGCTTGAAAAAAACCCAATAAGTCAGGTCTTCGCAGTAAGGTGAGATTTTGAAAACGCTCTTTTCCGCGGGCCAATAGGTTCTTCCGGAACTTCTAGAGGGGGTGAGGGGCGGCACGCGAGCAATGACCTCGAACGGTCGATTTGAGATGAGTGATGATTCAAGACAAACCGTTCATGGCTTCTTCGAATCTGCGCCAAGTCAAAGCTTGCAGCCTCCCGGAGGATGCATACCTAGATACATATAAACTCCATCATAAAACCATCAAATCGAGATGCTTGATAACATCCCAGGTCCCCCTCCCGACGCACGATATCACGAGGTAAACAACGTAGACGCGAGGCTCCCTGGTCACGTTCACACGGGAACACGTTCGATGGAGGGAAGCCCGCTGTCACACAGCAGAGCCAAGAGTTCCAAAAACGCAACGTAAAACAGCAAAGGCTTACACGCATACAGACGAGAAGGTCAGACCTACATCTTTCACGTCGAACGAGAACTTGCCTGCCGAAACGAGCCGTCATAGACGAGGACCCAAAAACCCACATTCACGGTTCCGGGACCTCGGTCGTATCTCACTCTCACACTCCCGCTAGACTGGTAGACGGGATTTCTCTCGCTGCTCTGTCCAACATGTCACGGGCCCACAGCCTGCTTCCAAAAAGTTCACTTGTAAGACGGCAATAAAGGTGCGGCCAAGCAAGACGTTGGACAAGTCAGGGGTCGCGATTGGATCTTTGGCTAGCAACACGAACAGCATCCAGTCGCGTCGCCGAAACACAAGAGACCCTGCAGCATGCGGTGCTTATAGGCTCTGCCAGCTTTTTTTTTCTTCCTCAAGGTGGAAGAACGGCTGATTGGGATACCTATCGTGCCTATGAAGCAAAGCATTGGACAAGAAATGGAGGTAAGGAAAGAAAGGTTGTAAGAACTAAAAGAAGGAGATACGTGTGATACGACGAAAACCAGAAACGGCATCCCGTGGAAATGGGTTGCAGACTGCAGTCCTTGGTAGCTTGTACATACATACGGGAGGCCCACTGGGAAGTTGGCTCCGTGGCAGCCCTCACATTTCGTCGTTACCCTCCTCCCTTCCCAAGAATCCCGCCTGCATTCGGCTAGCTGCGCCGAGATGGGGGAAAGTAGACTTTCAAAGTGGACTCTCGCGGCACGGTAACCTAGTACCGTGCCGGGGTTGTCGTTCGTGGGCTCGGCTCTTGGAGCTGGGGGGGTTTTATCAACCTGCATAGCGGGATAGTAGCGGTGAAGGGGGTCGGTGTACTACATGCCTGTCTGGGGTGGTTCAAGAAAACGGGTCCCAACTTGCTTCTCTTATCGTTAAATGGCCCTCCAAGTTGCGAGAAGGAAAAAAAAAAAGAATGAGGGCATTAGAACGAAGAGAGAAAGCAATCCAACCCCCGGCCGGGAGGTGAGATATCTTGCCCCAGGAAACCTTCTCTACAAATGGAAGCATGGCAATGAATCGCTGCGCGCATCTATGATGCGACCAAAATACAATATAGATGGGACGCGACAGCGAGAACGCCATCCGGAGAAGTATTGGCTGAGAGTCCTGTGACTTATATCCAGGCATGTCTCGAAGGCTGTACTCCCGCGATCCGGCCGAATGGGAATACACCACATGGATGCCGCTTGAGATACTCGCCCACTTCCATCACGCCCTCGGTGTAGAGGTTGTCATGCAAGGTCGGGATGGTATAGGTTCTAGATAGGGCTTTGCTTCTTTGCGCAGGCGCCAGCGCCAACGACAGCGGGCCAGCGAACCCGAGAAATCGCAGTGCAACCGGAAGCAGGTTCGGGAATCCCCTTGCTTCTCGAATCGGTGAGCCGGGTCGAAGTCTTGACCGACAGTGTGGACTTCCACATGGGGAGTCTCCGACGCAGCGAGCGGACGCAACTTTACGACTCGCCTTGCAGTAACGTCGTCCAGCCTCCGGAAACCATACCCGGGAGACAAGAAGAAAGAAAAACGACGTCCCGCAGAGATGCAAGTCCCAGACCCCCGGTCCCCGGCAAGCGTTTTGGTTCGCGTAGGCGGTCCAACGTGACCGTTGGTGATCTGCTCGCCTCGCATGGCTCGGTGATACAGCGCCTGGCTCGGCTACGCACACTAAGCAGTCGTGAAAGGAGCATCTTCTCATCGTCCAATACGCAAAGAACGTCTTCTCGTCTTCTCTGCGGGCCAAGGCCTAGATTAAGGGGGGCGGAAGAGACGGGGGCCCTGCCACACTTTCTCGGGAAGCGATTATCGCTGCGGGAAGGCCCGGTTCGTGAGAGTAGTATGTCGATGCGTATGTAGTGGATGCCAGGCCGTAGGTTTGGACCTAGTTCCATGCGCGGTGCGGTCATACTTTTCGGGGACGGGCCGGAGGAAGTCGGCCGTCAGTGTGGTCCTCATGGGGAGACTGTGACATCGCCGCCCGCCCGCCCCGCCGCGGCGAGGGCGGGGCGAGCTCGCCTTAGAACTTCCTAGCAGCTACCAGACTTTCTGGACGCATGTTGGAGACGGTGTACAAGCGAGATACTTCCCGTGCGCCTGCCATTGGTATTACTGGGGGTTAGATCCTCTCGAAAGTGTATGCAGTGCGCGGAAAGACAAAGTCTATGTGACTTGTTGGAAGATCAAGCAAGGACCTTCACCGACAAGCGGTCGAGATATGAGCTGTCATCGGGCTCTTGGCCACCAACTTCGATGGCGGTACCATGGCTCGGTGTTCGGAAAAAGCTGTTAAAAGGGAGTGTGAAATGAGTGAAAATGCGCGGAAAAAGACTGTAGTTATCAGGCAAATTGGCTTGACAGTTTGAGACGAAGTGTGAGTTTGATGAGAGTTGAAATTCTTCATGGTGCTCCGTTTACGACATTGGTTATCCCCATTCCACGTTGCTGTGTTGCCTTATAAGTCGTCTGGCGTATCATCCATCTCACACGAGACTACCGGAAGAGGAGTGGATCTCGATGGTTCGGATAAATGCGAGTTGAAGTTTGATGGTCGTTCAATCATGACTATGAAAGTAAAGTACAGATAGTCTGGCGGATAAAATGGAAGCTTGGGGAAGACGGGTCCCTCATTTTCTGACAGAAGGAAAGTGGGGTCGGCAGCTTTTGGTGTGGAGGGGCGCTCCTGCTCCATGGGAAACTGAGGTGGAGTGGCCCTCCAGCGGCAGGTGGCAGTCTCCTCCAGGTTTTAGGCGGCTCGTCGTCGCAAAATCCAGGCCGGCCCCACGTGCCCGCCGCCTGCCAAAACCAGAAAACCCCTGCATGATTTCAGCCTTGCGCACCAGTGAGCACCGCCAGCTGCTGAGAACCTGAAGCTTCCCCGGAGGCGGCTCCAAAAAAAAGTCAGCCTTGCCACCAAAGATCACCACTTTCTGCGACCGCGAATGCTCAATTAACCACAGACACTGCGCTTTTTGACATCGATACCCAAGAATTTGCTTACACGTCTTCTAATCAGTATGTCTCTGGATGCTAAGCAGATATTGTACCTGCTAACAACGGATTCCAGGCTCCCACTCCACCGCGTGCGCGACACCTGCCTTACGTAGCAGCTCCATCATCAATCGACCACGGTAAACAATACAGCCCTGCGCTGCCAGAATTACCACCAGCGACACTACTTCATATCACAAATCCCTTACGGATACCAATACGAAGCCTCTCCAGGCGCATTTTTACCTCGAAACCCTACACATACACCTAGCAGATCAGCAAAGATGAGCCAGACACCGTCAACCCCAGTGAAGGTGCCACCTTCGGCCGCAAACCACTCAGCAGCCACTCTAGACCCAGAGCTGAGATCACAAATTAACACATTACTGCTTAAGGACGGTCATGTCACAAAGTAAGCCCTCCCTCATCCTCCATCGAACCCCACATGGCGCTGGTTGGGAAGAGAACATCGCGAAAGCTAACCATCTCTAACCTCTCCTTTCCAGAATCCAGGAACAGCTCCTCCATTCCCTCCACGCAAACCAAGCAAACTGGCCCACGCTGATCCAGAACCACGCCCTCAACCTCCTCCGCACAGGCGAAGTCTCAACCTTCCCAGACCTCCTC
Organism: Colletotrichum tamarilloi; assembly: GCF_030869305.1. Classification (NCBI taxonomy): domain Eukaryota; kingdom Fungi; phylum Ascomycota; class Sordariomycetes; order Glomerellales; family Glomerellaceae; genus Colletotrichum; species Colletotrichum tamarilloi. Next base: position 570,350 of record NW_026849387.1, read on the forward strand.
CGCCGCGTCCTCGACGACGTCCGCCAGGACACCCTCGACCCCTCAGCCCCCTCCAACGCATCCCCCTCAACAGCAAAAACAAACGGCGCAGCATCGGAGAAGGATAAGGACAAGGACAAGAAGACCAACGGCACCGCCTCCTCTACGCCGGCGCCCGGTGGCGCAGACTCGAGTGCCCAGCCGAACCTGGCCATCCCTTCCGCTGTTATTAACGAGGCCATCAAAGTCACACAAGAAAGCCTGGAGGCTGTCTGCGAGATTGATAGTACCAGCTGAAGATGAGGTGTGAGCTTGGGAGATGGAGCTGGGCAGAGATGACGGTGTTACCACGGTAATGACGACGGATTGGGAAGAAGGCTATAGCAGCAGGCCTTTGGGAGAAGATGATCACAAAAGGTGGCCAATGATGAGCACTGCCTAAGGTTGGGAGGCGACGCCTCTGCGATGTTCACAAGATGGTTTACTCAGCTTTGAGATGCTTATGGAGCATCTCTTTGCTGGCTGGTTTGAGCAAAGTGCTATTGTTGATGATAAAAGATATTGATGTCAGATAAAGACGATGCCGAGACGGGCATCGTGTGTACACATAAATCAGATTCTTGGGATAGTTCGTTCTGCAGAAGGGACGAGCACACACGAGATTCAACTTCTTTACGTAGCCGACTATGATTAGGGGGGCAAAAATGAATAGGTTGACCAATATGCTTCATCCTCAGCATCTCTGTACCGTTCAATCCCATTCTGTCACGAGTGATTCCCCGTGCGCATCCTACCATTCTTGCAGACTTGGAGCTCCACCTCGCAATAACGACTAAGTGGATTAAGCCAAATAGTCTTGTGAAGACATGGTCTCGCGCAATATCACACATCGATCTGGGAATTAGGCTTGATATGGTCAACTTATCATGGAAACTACCTGTCTACCAACTCCGTCCGCCCCCAGATTTCCGTCGATAGGCTCGAATTTCTGTGACTCGGCCCATCATCTGTACGCGTGACGACGCAGATGCATCGGAGAGCAAGGAAAAACTAGAATACAACGAGGGCGTGCTTGCATTAAGTGGCACTCTAACCCACCCATCCCTTAGTCGTAAAGATCATCATCGTTGCCTGCGTCGCCGAAGCTGTTGGCAGCCTCATTTGCGGCACCCTCGCCTTCGGGGAACTTGAAGTACGCGCCAGGACCAGCGTTCTTCATTTGCTGGGCAAAGGCCTCGTACCGGCGAATCTCCACGTCGCTGACGGAACGGCGAGCCATTTGCATGGCCTCCTCGAAATGGCGCTTGGTCAGCTCAGGGACGGGGTCCTCCTCATCCTCATCCATCGCCTCCTCGCCCGCGGCCTCACGAGCCTTGGTCTTCTGGATATCGGCGGTGATGGCCTCCTTGATGGCAAGCTTGACAGCACGCTGAGTGATGAAGCCAAGATCGGCACCGGAGAAGCCGTGGGTCTTGGAGGCGATGAAGTCGATGTCGACATCACCAGCAACGGGGGTCTTGCGGAGCTGAGCCTTAAGGATACCAGCACGGGCGGGCTGGTCGGGCAAAGGCACGTAGATGAGAGAGTCCAGACGTCCAGGACGGCACAGAGCAGGGTCAAGCTGCTCAGGTCTGTTGGTCGCGCCAATGACGAAGACGTTCTTCTTCGAGGTCATACCATCCATCTCTGCAACGGAATTAGCTCATGTTCGTCTCATTCTAGTCTTGAATGCGGGAAAGACTAGAATGCGGGAAACTTACCAGTGAGAAGCTGGTTGACAACACGGTCAGAAGCACCACCAGCATCGCCCATTGATCCACCACGAGCCTTGGCAATGGAATCCAACTCATCGAGGAACACGATACAAGGGGCAGCGGCGCGGGCCTTGTCGAAGATGTCACGGATGTTGCTCTCAGACTCACCGAACCACATGCTGAGAAGTTCGGGGCCCTTGACGGAGATGAAGTTGGCAGCGCACTCATTGGCGACGGCCTTGGCCAACATCGTCTTACCGGTACCGGGGGGTCCGTAGAATAGGACACCTCTCGACGGGGAAAGACCGAACTTGAGGAACTTCTCGGGGTGGTCGACGGGGTACTGAACGGACTCCTGCAGCTCGGCCTTGACGGTCTCGAGACCACCAATATCCTCCCAGCGAACGTTGGGCACCTCGACAACGGCGACCTCGCGAAGGGCGGAGGGGTTGGAGACACCGAGAGCGAAGCGGAAGTTCTCCATGGTAACACCAAGGGAGTCGAGGACCTCAGCGTCAATGGTATCCTCGTCGAGATCAATAAGGTCCATCTTCTCACGAATCTGCTGCATGGCGGCCTCGGAGCAGAGGGCAGCGATATCGGAACCGACGTAACCGTGGGTCTCAGAAGCGATCTGCTCCAGGTCGACATCATCACCAAGCTTCATGTTCTTGGTGTGAATCTGGAGAACCTCGAGACGTCCGGTGGGGTCGGGGATACCAATGTCGACCTCACGGTCGAAACGACCGAAACGACGAAGGGCAGGGTCGATGGAGTTGGGTCTGTTGGTGGCAGCCATGACGACGACGTTTGAGCGAGCCTTCATGCCGTCCATGAGGGTGAGAAGCTGAGAGACGACACGGCGCTCGACCTCACCGTTGGTCTTGTCACGCTTGGGCGCAATAGAGTCGATCTCGTCGATGAAGATGATGGCGGGGGAGTTCTTCTCGGCCTCCTCGAAGGCCTTGCGCAGGTTTGACTCTGATTCACCAGCCATCTTTGACATGATCTCAGGACCGTTGATGAGGAAGAAGAAAGCACCAGTCTCGTTGGCGACAGCTCTTGCCATCAACGTCTTACCGGTACCGGGGGGACCGTAAAGAAGAACACCACGGGGAGGCTTGATACCAATCGACTTGAAGAGCTGAGGATGACGGAGAGGAAGCTCGACCATCTCGCGGATCTGGGCCATCTGCTTTCTGCAGCCACCAATGTCGTCGTAACCGACCTCGTTGAGGTTGCCCTCCTCCTCGTCACGCTGGATAGGCTCGCCCTCGCAGTGGATGACAGTATCTTGTGCGACAATGCCGTATTCGGGGGGGTCGACCTCGACAACCTTGAACTCTACTTGTCTCATACCACCGCGCACGATGAAGAGGTCGCCCTGGCGGACAGGTCTGTAGGCCTCACGGAAGTAGGGAGCGAGGAAAACGTCGAAGAGGGAGCCGGTAATACCCTCAACGGTATCGGCGATGGGAAGAACAGCAATGCGCTTGGCCTGTGATGGGGGTCAGTAACTTGTCCTCAGAGAAGCCGTGTCCTGTTGGCACATACATATTTGATATCCGGGCAGGGGTGGATGGTGATCATGTCACCGTGCTTCACCCGCAGGTTGTGGCGAACGACTCTGTTGATGCGAGCGCTGCCATCGTCCAGCTCATCGTCGGCGAGGACGATCAGGACGGTGTCCTTTCTCTTCTTGCCACGTACGAGCACGGTGTCACCACGGAAAAGCTGAAGAGCCTCCATGGTGTTCTCGGAGAGGGCAATGATGGAGTTGTCATCGTTGACGGCATCGGTAACCCTGCGTCAGTTAGCGTCATGAAGCTTGCCCCACGCTTTCCAAAGCTCACGTACATCAGCTGGTTGGGCTTCTTCTTCTTCTTGAGGATAGCGGTCGCGGTGTCATCTTGCTGTTTGCTCAGTCAGTATCAAAATAATTATCACGATATCCGGTTGCGTCGATCGAGACTCGGGGAAACAAACATCCTTGACCTCAGCACCCGAGGCATCCCTGGTAGTAGGTATCGTCAGCATAGTTCCTCCCTTTTGCGAGCCACATTATGGAGTAGGAACGATAGATGTCTACTCACATAAGGTTGACCTTCTTCTTGTGCTCGGCAGGCTGTTCCGACGGAGGCGCCATCTTGATCGACTGTTTCTGATGATTCGGGAATCCGTATGCAGTCGTAGTGTGAAGATGAAGGCGGGATCCTCAGCTGGGTGGGGTAGCTGTCAATGGTAGAAATTCCTCTTCGGCAGGAAAGCAGAAAGGAAAGACGATTTGTGTTGGATTTATATCCCTTCCTACGGTGTGAAGGAGAGAATTCGTGGTTGGGGCGGAGATAGGGTGGGAGGTTTGCAGATGGGAAGCTTTGTTTCGGAGACAGGCAGGTGCAGCAATGGAGGTAGTAAAGGCCAGCCAGCAAGAGCAGGAAGGTGTGAGGTGGTGACGGGAGGCGGCGGCAATCCCTGGGTCTGGTCCCCAGACAACCAATGAAATCATAGAGTGGGGCGGATTAAGTGCACTCCGGTGCATTCGGTAGCTTAAGTAAGGCACCGCTCCAGGGGTCGAATCTGGCCCAAGCTCTGCGATTCAGGTGGTGACGGTGTCGTCAGGGCAGTGGAAAGTGTTGGAAGCTTCCACTCTTGCTGACCTTGAGGGTCCGACGGTCTCCAGACAGGCAGGCAGGCAGCCTTTGGGCCACGCACTCTCTCAGCGACTCGGTGTCGCACGCACGGCCTCCACCTAATCCACTATGCTATTGGAATCCACCAGTAAATCCGTACTAAGTCTTATCGCCTTTCTGCATTAGTGAGCTTTTATCGATATGGCAATTGCACACCTTGGAGTTCACCGAGACCACATCACATCACCATAATATGGGTCTTGTCATTAACTGCCTTGTCGCCTCAGACTTGCTTGAGATGGACTTTGCGATTCTGGCAGAAGGATACGTAAGGATGTGCCTACCTTATTTTCCTTACCAAAAATTCTCGCGTGGCGGGCAGAGACAGACGGAAGGAGCGAGCGACTTCTTTGTTATTTCTGCTACAAATCGTCCAAAGGAGCGGCGAACCCGGACCACCAGCTGAGCTTCTGTGAATCCAAAACGTTTGTTCATTTCCTCCGAAATTCGCCATCCGGGCAGCCCCATACCCAAGACTCAAGAGTAAGACTGGGCGCTCGATGCATCCGGAGGCAAACGAATGACGGCTGGCTGGAATGCCAGCACACTGCAAACAAACAGAGACACCTTTCCCCCCTCCATCATCCACTTCTCCGATTCTGCTTCTCTACAAGCATCCCTGAAGAACGAGTCATCCGGCGACGGCCTCCCGCGCCATCATCCACTCCCCAAGTCCGCACACCCATCCCCCAATCAAACGGCAAAGGTGCGATTATTCATCGCCTCCTGCTGGGAAAGCGGCCACGTCGCCACCTTCTGCCGCCATCCAAGGTATCTGGCGCCGCCGACCGCCGCATGGTCAAACATTGGTACCGCGTCGGCGTGCCGCATAGTCGGGAGCAGGTTGATGTGGTGCTCCAACAGCCCGAGCCCGAGGATGCCGACTCCGGAGCGCGGGCTGCCGACGGCGATCCTCGCGGAACGGTCCTGCGTCTGCAGGAACGCCTCGGTCAACCAAGACAGCGCAGGGTAATTGTTCATACGGCGCCCGATGCTATGGTCGTGGCTTGAGAGGTCGGTCCGCCTACGCAAATTGATTAGTTCTATGTACACTTTCACAGCTTTCCACTTCAAAACCTGGAGCGGACTTGCTTACTCCTCGGGCGGAGTCCTGGCAACGGAGCCAGTCTCCACCATAACGGACCTGAAGCTCATCTGAAGTGGGGTTTCGGCGGTCTCGTGATGTAACGGGACGGACCGAGCTGTCTATAACGCTGAGGAAATTTGGCTTTTCGTCGTTCGTCTGGATTTGTCTTTGTTCTGAATTTGGAGTATGTCGATCTGTTGAAGGTCGCAACTCTCTTGTTGTCTGTGTCGGCCCAATGGTGAGGAACCAATACCACATCCCACGCTGGAACCTTTCCAGCAAAGCCGCAGGCCAACAAAGTGTTCTTATATCGGTACTGTACGACTGTCCATCCGCCCTACGGAATCTAGATGATCGATCACAGCTCGGCGTCCTCCCGCTCTCGTTGGCCTCCCATTTCTTCATTGCCAGGGGTTATAGTGAGGCAGGCTGCCGCTGCAAGATGGTCTGCAGCCCCTCTAGGCTACCTTACCTTGCTTGCAGATTTGGGGGCCATATGGCTGTATAAGCCCCCCCCCGTGTCACAATCCCATCACACGACACCGCATCGCTAGCCTGACGCTTCTAAACACGCTTGTCCACCATGCCTCTTTGTTCTCATACTCTCTTTTTCGATAGACTCCTTTCCATTCCTGCACAACCGTCACTAGTACTACATAGACGTCGCATCGATGAAATAGTCGCTGTCAACTACATCGAGTTCCCAAGAAGTAGGTAACCAAAACATGATGCAATGGAACCGCATGAGCCTCCAAGCTCGATAATTGCGACCCGATCTGGCCAGGGTAACAGCACAATGACGAGACAGGCATATCCCACTAGGAGGCTGGCGGTTCCTCAGCCTCAGCCATGGCGTGACTTCCTCCCCTCCCCTCCCCTCTCCGCCGCAAGACAGAGTTGGGAACATTCTGTCGGGATGGCGCATAGCTGCTAGTGCGTTAAACAACTTGATATTGGCTGCCTGTAGCAAACATCGTCTCTACACAGCCCCTTCTGGTCGGTCTTCTGGAAGACCCAAAATTTCCCTTGTCATCCATCTGCGGGTTCGTTCTCCATAGTCCTCTCAAGCCCAACCTGACCCCGCCGGAACCTCCAAGTCCACCTGGGTAGCAACACACGACCTCTTGGCCCGTGGTTCTCGCTCCCAAATCTCGAGGCATATCTAAAGCCCCCAAATCTGACACTGTCGTGCAACTACATGCTGTTCTTTTGATGGACAGCCTTACAGCAAAACCTCGTATTCGAGCGCCATGCCCACGATTTCAATCGTGGTACCTAGGAAGGGCTGAGACTGTTGAGGTCTCCCAGGATGCCCCATACGTGTACTCCATCGCTCATGAGGTCACCCATCAAGCCCAGAGTCAACGTTTCTACAAATCATATCCCTAAATCATATTCAAGACCATAATTATGACCAGTCTCTCATCGCAGCCTCATTGTCTTTCAAGTTGCACTTCTTCTTCTTCTCCCCGTCCCCCCACATCCACATTTTGGTTGCTGTCCCGTCCGTCAGCACTAATACCACATCTATTGATGCAAGCGCTGCACCTCCCGGCCCCCAACGCAACCTTCACCTGCCACCCCGATCTTTTGTCTTGCCCCGAGTATCCACACGGGGATCCGGCCGGTTGCCTCTTCCCACGTCCAGCGATTGCAGGGCTCATGATGAGACCTACATGGATCTACCACACATTTGGTCTTGGTTTGCGCTTTTGATGCTTCGCAGCTTACAAGACAACACTGAGAGCAAAATAGCAGCATGCAATTGATAAGAGAACACCGGGCCATGCTCGGTGATAGCTGCTGCTAGTGGAATATCATACAAGATCATGTCCACCATCCCCCCCGATGCGGATATAATAGCAGGCAGGCTGTGCGCAAACTCCTCTTCCCGTATGCTGTCCCTCCTCCGTCGTGCGATAAAGAAAATGCCTGAACAATGCAGTTAAAAAGACTCGCTTTTATGACCCCTTCCCCATGAATAACTCCGTTGTGAATCACCCTTTTCCTCGTCAGGGCAGAAATCACTGCTCTTGAGAAAGCGCTGGCTGGTACCGCATTTGAAGAACCCACTTGTTGTCAAAGTCAATGCCTCTCCGAATCTTGGTACCCGCCTTCTTCCAGACTGTCGCGCCGAGACCCATGTCGGCAATGAATAGCTTCCAGTCTTCATCTTCAGCCACAGCACCATGACCGTCAGCCGCTCCGGCACCGTGAACACTCGAGGGGTCCGTTTCGGAGACAGGTGCCATGGCCTCGAGTAATCCCTTTTTCGGCGCGCCCATCGCCACCACATACCGAGGCTTGACATACAAGCGCCCACCGTCGATGATGCTGACCTTTCCAGTGGATGGGTCGATGCCCGTTGGTACATCCACCGCAAGAACAAAGGCCTCGTTTCGGTTGGCCCATTCTATCAATTCATATACAGTGGCTTGGTCGCCAGTTCGAAGCTCCTCAAACGAGATCGCCAAGCCTAGAAGAGCATCGATGATGAGTGTTACCGATGTTGCTGGGGTGGAAGCTGTCTTGCGAAGCTGTTCGAACAGCTCGATCTTGTTGTGCACGCGACCTCCAAAGTTTCTGTATATTCTCACTTGCTGTCGCATGTCTTCGAGCAGATCTCGCTCACGCTCGATGCCAACGACACAGACTAGTAAGTTGAGACCCTTATTGCGTAGGTGCCGGGCAGCCGCAATGGCTCTTATTCCGGATTTGTTGTTGCCGGCGAGAATGACGACGGTCGCAGAAGCCGACAAACTGTTGCTTTGAGCATTTGCGCCACCGGTTCCGAAGCGGACTTGAATCGCGGGGTCCTCCAGAGCTCGCAATGTCACCTCAGCGATTCCTCGGCCTGCATTCTCAGCCATCATGTCTTCCGTGAGCCCGACCTCGTTGGCTGCGATGTTTTCCAGGTTCAGCATTTGAAGAGCTGAGACGGTCTCTAGCCGTCGATTTGACGGTTCGAGATAAAATCCGGACTGTGAAACGTGCTGTAGGTGGTTAGTACCATGAAGACTTTTGGGGCTGTCTTGAGAACGAAGCAACGCTTGGGACTGTCTGTTCAGACGTACGTTGGAGTTGACGCGATTGAGGGGCTGACTGGTAAGTTGCGCGCTCGCTTTCCGCGATTGCGACCTCCTCGCAGCCCCTGATTTGCTATCCGTCCTGCGGCTACTCTGAGCACTCCGGACATCACGGCCGCTTAGTCGATCAACTCCATTAGCGGCATCGTCAGCCTCGCTGTTCCAAAAGTCCTGACTCGTCTTTGCCGATGCGGCTGGCAGGTCGAGTACATTCTCAGAATAGTGGAGGTTCTTCCCTCCAGCTGTTCCTGGCTTGGGCAGGCGGTTGTGCGAAACCAGCCGGTCTGCCTCGTCAACCAAGTCCTCCTTTCGCATTTGGTCGAAGATGGTACGCTTATCAAACTTTGCCAGGTTGTTTTCGAAATCGAACTCGACCATATCTTCAGTAACGTCTTCCGAAGCCCATCCGTTTTCGGGTAGGTCTTTCTTGCCCTTAAGGCCCCGTTTCAGTGAGTTGAAGGGTTGGAAGGAAGGCGAGCTTTGCAGCATCGGGGTTTGCCTCCAGCCTTTCCCACGGTTAGTCGCGTTACCGCGGATCGGGGTGATTTCTGGTATCGTTTCCTCCGTTGCGCCGTTTCGAGCCTTTTGCTTTGCTCGCCGCCTACTGCTCTTCTTTTGTGTTTGGCCCTGTACTTCGCCAGCATCCTGCGACACTGCGCTGTTTTCCGCGGCAAATCGTTGTGCGTTGGGCGTCGAGTCGTCCACCTCCAGCTCCTGCAAAGTCTCGCTCAGGCTGACAATGTCGTCCCTCAGACCTCCGGTTAGGTGGACGCCGGACAAAACTCCTGGCTGCCCCGGCCGAAGGTCCATCGGTGCGCCTGCAGCCTGTTGGGGTACAGCTTCCGGGAGTATCTGGCTTTCGCTCCCACTCACGATACCGGAGTCGGGCCTCTTTCCCATACTGAGGATGGCCGGGTCCGCAAAGGCGGGTTGCGCAGGTTGATTGACGACGGGAGCAGGAACAGGACTGACGCCCGGCGCTGTAAAGGTATTGGGCGCAGCATCCTCCTTGAATTCGGAAAGCTCGAGGACGTTGGCGGCATCGATGATGACCCTCGGGAGCCAGTGGTTTGTCCCGTGAGTGAAGACTATGTGGGCGCTTGTTAGTGGGACCGGGCATCTAGTGACGTTGATGGAAACATGAACGTACCGTTACTCAGCGTGAGGCTGATGCCGGGCTCTATAGCACTGACAGTGCCCTTCAGCATCGTACCGTGAGGCTGCCTCAATGTCACCAGCATTTGCAAGCCGATGAACTCCATGGTGACGGATGCGTCGCAGCGTCTGCGTGCTGAGTCGTTGACTGTGTCAGGATGCACCAGAGCAGCGTTGGGTTGGGGCTTCGTCGCAAACACAACTTGCGCGAATTGACCGAAACTTGAGCTTTGGAGATATCGCAAGTGGCCAAGAAAGATCGCAAGATGGAAGCGGCGGCAGTAAGGTGCTGTTGGAGTGCAGAAATGAGGTTGACGTTAGCAGTGAATATGTGTGTTGACCTTGGATCTCGACGAATGACCAGACCAGAGAGCTTGCTTCCCCCAATTCCCCCCTCGGGCACATTTACCTGCTGGGTTCAGGTTCCCTTAACTTTTTCCCAATGCTTATCGATAAGGCAAGCGCAGGGGACTTAAGCGCAGGGCAGGCGCAGGTCCCAGGTGCAAGGTCACGCGGATTTCTGCTGGTGGCGGGCAGCTACAGGCTACAGCATGCCCTGCCCAGGAAGAAGGGACGAACGTCATGGACACAAGCTTCCGGGCCCATCTGGGGTACGAAGTTACCAGCCCGAGGTACCTCAAACTAAGGTACTTGAAGCCTACAAGGTAAGTACCTCAAAAGGTCGGTTGACTCGCTAATTAAGGGAACATACTGTGATCATAGTTTCTATCAAGTGCGCAGCACCTCCCAATCAATCAGGAAGGTAAATACGCCGGATTAACTACGTTTCAACGCACATAGTAGGCGTCGCATTCAAGGAACCTAGGTTGTTATGACTCTTGGTTGTTCTCCATCCATTTGTTGAAGAAGGTGACAGTATATGCAGAGCGGGCAACGATTCTGCTCTTGGCGTTCCTCAAGGTTGCAAGTGGATGTTACGACTATCTTAACTTACCTTACCTTACTTGCCACTACGACAATGAATCAAGTCGCCAAAGACAAATGTCTTCTAATATTGTTTTCTCTTATTCATTCGTTACAAGAGCAGAGGTATTTCCGTCCCACCAAGACGTGCGTTCCGAAGCGAAACCAGAGCTTGCGAGTCCAACGCTATCCATGTCCAGACAATCATGAAGACTAAATGAACCCCTTCCAACCATGCATAGACCGGCCACTCGAGTAGAGCCTTTGATCACGAGGTGCCTCTAGAACGCCGTATTATGTTACTGCCAACACCCTTCCTGGGTCCCATCTTAAAACCCGCCGTAGCTCGCCATTGCCTCCTCCTCCTCGTCCAAGTCGATCACCTCAACGCCTTTCCTCACAAACGATTGAGACCGCGCGCTCGCTCCAGAAGTACTCCTGACGGGTTTCGTGTCCTTTTTCTTGTGCAGGAAATCAGCCATACTCGGCGGTTTTTTTGCAATGGCTACGTCGGCACTGTAGAGCTTGTTGTAGAACCCTACGACCCGAGGGTGAGCCATCACTTTGTCCTTCCGGAAATTCAGGACCTGTAGGCCTTGTTGACAGGTCGCTCGACTGAGCGCGACATAGGCCTGACCCTTTTCGAATACTTTGCCCAGATCGACCTTGACTCGTTCCAACGTCTGACCTTGTGCCTTGTGAATCGATAGTGCCCATGCAAGGATCAGAGGCAACTGGCTTCGACTAGCCTGCACCTCGCCATTAGGCAACTCAACCTTCCAATCTTCTGGAACGCAAAGGATGGTACGGGTACATCCATCCACCGCCGCGAATTCCACGACAGGATACTCGGCTTTGCCCCTAGTAGCCTGCTCTACTTCTCTGCTGAAAGCTTTGATCTTGCGCCTGGCCCTTGCTTCTCCATCCTCGTCAATGTCCTCGACACTCTGCATCATGAGTGCTGGATTCCAGTGTTCAAAGTCGTCCTCGCTCATGAAATTGACCACTTTTCCAAGGGAACCGTTGACAAGTGTGTCGTCCATGTTTTTGATGAGCATGACTTGAGCACCAACCTTGAGCTCAATCATTTTGGGTGCCATCATATTTTGGAGTAACTTGTCGCGTATTTGGGGGTCTCCGCTATCTCCTGCGTCGTACCGTTTGGGTATTCCGGGCAATCTGCGCAGTCGACTTTGGTTGGCGTTCTCAACCTCATATCGTGTAGGGAACAGCTCTGTGACCTCCAGGCCATCTGTGGCGGGAATCGCCCTAGCTAGGCTTCTAAATGTTTGCACGGTCTCGTCGGTAATTCTGCCAAGACGCATTTCGTTCAACATATTGGCAAAGACTGAAATTGGTTAGCTACTGCGCCGGTCTACAATGTCCAGACTCGTGTTTCATTTCGTCATACCTGGATCCCTTTGACGGAACACCTGCGTCAAACCAATCGTGTGGTCAATCGTAGTGTTCCAAGTTGCCGCTTCGAAGGCGAATTTAGAATCCCTGCCTTTATCACCATCAGGTACCGGGGGCAGCTGGAAGAAATCCCCCGTAACTACAAGCTGGATTCCGCCCCAGGGCTTGCCGTTGTTTCTGATGGTTCTGCCGATTTGTGAAAGCTTGTCAAACAGGTCGCCGTCCACCATTGAGACCTCATCAAGGACGAGGATCTTGGTACGAAGCCAGCGGTTCTTCGCTTTGGGGTTTCGCCGGATCTTCTTGACCAATGCCTGGACGTCTTCCTTGCCAAGGCCAATCCCAGAAAAGCTATGCAGTGTTTGACCTCCGATATTGCAGGCTGCGAGGCCTGTCGACGCTGTGACAGCTAGCCTTTCCGGATCTCTGGCCCATTTCTTCGTGAGCTCTGCGATGATCGATCTCATCAGGACCGACTTTCCAGTTCCGGCCGGACCTGTAAAGAAGACACTCTGGCCTTTGTTGACAACGAGGTCTTGGACGTGCTTTTGCTCTTGAGTGAGAGCAATTACCGATGCCTTGGCTTTGGGCTGGTTGCTTTTCGTCACCTCTGCTCGAATCTGGTCCATAGACCACTCTTCCTCATTGGCGGTTTTCTTGGATTGTGTTTTCAGCTGTTTCTTCTGCTCCTTGAGGGCGCTGGCAGTCATATTCCAGGTCTCTTTCTTCTTCTTGGGAGCAGGCGTGACACCACCATCCGCCCATCGAGAGACCTCCGGCTCGTCTTGTGGCACTGGGATGAAGTCCTCCTCAACTTTCCATTTTGTTGGCAACTTGCGCTTCTTGGGCTGCGGCGCCACTTGAGACTCGAAGTTCTCTGGGGACTCACGCTTCAGTGAGCTTTCGGCAGATGTGGTGCGTGATAGTTGAGGGTGGACGAAATGTGATGCGGGAGACGAGGACCACGGTAAAACTTGTGTCGAAGGTTCCTCGGGCGGCGGGTTGCTAGCCTTCTTTGCTACAACAGGGGGCTTGGGGAGTGATGGTAGAGCCGACGGGGCTTCGAAGTCCAGGTCAAGCTGGTCGTCGTCGCTGAAGTCATCTTCGGCAAAATACACAGCGGGTTTCGAGTTGGCCTGCCCACTTTGGGTGGAGATATTATCCGGTTCGTCTCGAAAAGAGTCAGACCTGGTATAGAGAGAGGCGAAAGATTTGCCGTTAGGCGCGGATATAGAATCCAGAGCAGACCGATTGCTGCTTGCGAAGTGCGTTACACTTGCAGTCCTGCCCGGCGGGGGTCGTATCGAGTTCGTCGTCGCGGGTGGCGCCGTGGTCGTCGGGTTCGTCTTTTTGAACTGGTCTATGATATTTCCATTCTGAGTGGCGCTGGGGCTGCTCGAGGGAAACAGTTGCTTGGCCAATTCATTCTTCTGGGGCGGCGGAGCGCTGGCCTCGTAGGCCTTCTTCGCTCTGGCTAACATCGAATCGGTATGCGGACCTAGATCCGGATGGGAGGCAGAGGTGTGGACATGAGCGACACGAATTGCTGCTCGGTGGGTGAGTTGGCGGAGTACTGGAGGATATCGAATGGGAAAGAGGCTGGTGATTCCAGCCGTCATCCGAGGGGCTGTCTTGTTGACATTTGTTGTGTGGCTCTGTACGTGAGAGGCTTTGCTGTATCGCACGCTGACCGAGGAAGGAAAGAATTCGATCTGCGTCTATCCTGGAAGGGCAATCCCGATTGTGGTCGGGACGCGCCTGGACGCGTTAAGCCCCTCCTGAATCTCAGCGCGAAAGTTGCTCCAGGTCAACTTGGCTTAGTCATCCAATTAATCACCACTACCCAATCTCCTCACATTGCCACATTCAACCTCACTCTTCCATGCAGCGCGTCAAAGGGTCGTAGCCGTGAAATATGCCACCTGTTTGTACGACTTATCCCCGATGATCATTGGCCGTTTGTCTACCTTTTCTACGATTGGAATACGCACATACACACTAAAGACATATCCCACTTTCTTTGGAACAACTGATGGACTGCTGGCTACCTAAACGGACTATTCAAACTGTCCAATAGCATGTTACTCAATCACCGTCATTGGCTGCGGACCGTCCACGTTCACCACGTAGCTCCTCTCTTTTGCAGAAAGAGCCTGCGCCTCGATGCAATGTCGTCGAAGGAGAAGCTGTTCGTTCGCCTCATGTTGGGCGTGGGGGATTGACTATCTGCAGTCGACCCCAATAGCAACCTTTTAGGCACAAAGGTTGGGTAGAGCTCCTCCAGCCGGACCTGGCACTACTTATTCAAGCTCTCGCCTTCCATGTTTGTGCTGTGCTACCTCGGCGTCTCTGCAACCTGCAAGCTGCATTGCCAGATTTTATTTTCACTGGGACGAGGAAGATCCTCACTTTATCAAACTGATTGTTCAGATCTTCCATTGGTCAATTTCACTATGCTGCCCTCCGGAAAGACACTGCCTGTCCGACTTTTGTTTCGACTAAAGCATTAACACAAAATAGTTTCATTCTTGCCGATCAACGAGGCGTATAGCTATCGACGACATCCTCAAGCGTGGAAGAAACCCCGGAAAGGACTGCAAACATGGGCTACCCTAGTTATGATACCTCGCCCCTGATCGCCCTAGCGGTTCAAACGGATTGTCATGGTGCCGGCTCATGTACTGTTTTGCTTGTCGCGCTCTCTCTTCGTACGTTTCCTCGTCTCGAAACAAGGCGTCTCTTTCTAGAGAAGACCGACGGAATCGAGTTTCCAGTCGTCGCCTCCGTGTGTCGGCAGCCAGCTCCTCCTCGCCCACACGTCGATCTTCAAATCTCACTTCATCACGGATCGTCATTTTCCTCACATTATCCAAATCATCTTCGTGTCTTGCACGAACAACCTCTTCCGAATCAACAATGCGGAAGCTGGGCCGCCTGTGGATGACACGGGGCGGGAGCACAACTGTTCGACGGCGGCCGAGTCTGTTCAATAGCTCAATGTCTTCCAGGTCGCTGTTATAGGCCGTATCTGCTAGCCGCCGGGGCCGAAATGCTTCATGCTCGAAGCGGTCGACTCCGCCAGGCATTATCAGTGGTGGGGGTGGAGGTGAACTAGGCATACGACCGCGAGGAACATCGTAATCAAAGAGGCGATAGTCCTGTTTCGTATGGTATCGACGGTGGCTACGGCTACGGCTACGGCTTCGACTGCGACCGCGACTTGGATGACGGCCGCGGCGGTGATTATGCCTGCCGGAATCGGAGGACCCAGTGACGGATGTACTCGGCGTCCGGTCCGACTCGCTCCAACTATCGTCTGAACGCGAGCTTCTAGAGCTTCCTGAGCTTCTAGAAGGGATGTCATAGACCTTGGTTTTGCCCTTCTCTGTCTTGATGACTTTGACGTCGGCTTTCTCTTTGCCAGGCTTCGTCAACGGGAACGGAGGGCGAGGCGGTACAACCACTGGTTGCGGGTGAAGTCGCTGAAATTCTTCGTGTTGCTGTCGCATCGCCAACTCATGGCCTTGCTGCCGTGCCAATAACTGATGATCAAGATGGTACTGCCGCTGTTGCTCACGCAGGCGTTGTTGATATTCAATCTCCCGTTCTCTCTCCTTGAGAATGGCCTTTGCATCCTCGCCGAAGCGCGGCTCTCGTTTGAAATACACCGTCATCGAGATCGTCTCCAGGAGGTTCTTCTTCGACTTCCTTTCTTTAACCTTGGTTACCACGACCTTCTTAGCCTCTTTCCCAGCCATGTACTGGCGGTACTCGATAGAGTCCTTGCTAAGCTTCCTGATCTTGGTGCTGATCTGCTGCAGAGTGTAATAGAACCGTCTGTCAAGGTTATGTGCGTCGAGATTGTTTTGCGCCTTTTCGATCTGACGCTGCTGCGTCCCTGTGAGGTCGAGCTTCTTCTGCATTGCTGTCTTGCCCTCGGCATCAAGTTGACGGATGGTTCGAGTTATGGCCGGCTTGGGGAGGTCCTGGACCTCTGTGCGGATGACATTCTCCCAGGTCGATTTGACGGGGTTTCCTTCGTCGTCAATCTCGTTCGGGTCATGAACCTTTTCGAACCGGTATACGACATACTCGGACAAGGCTTCGCGTGCATCGGCATCGGTCATGCGTTCGTTGCGAAGATCTGATCGCTCAACAAGACGCTTACGCCGTAGCTCAGGTGGAATCACATCGTTGGGAGGCTGAACCGGCATGGGCCGAGGCATCATCATTGGGGCTACCATCGGGGCTGCTGGACGTTGAACGACATGATGAGCCGGCGGTCCGTGGACGGGAGGCTTGGGGACCGGTGGTGGAGGCGGTGGATGCGGTCCGCCTTTCGCCCCTTGAGGGTGTTTCGGCGGGCCGGAAGTGAGTTTGATAACACCGGGTGGAAGGGGAGCCATGATGGTGACGAGAATTGTAAGGATGCTAGGACTCGGAGGCTATCCTCGAGGGGGGTTGGAAACAGGTAAGGCACGTCTTATATGATGATTCCGTAACCGACGTCTCATGAAACTAACATTCAATGAAGTAGGAGGGAGATACTTATGCAGAGTGGAATGTCGTACCAGAAGAAGTCGAGAGGGTTGTGGCTGTCTCGACTCGGAGACTGTGCTAGACAAAGTGAGGCGAGCGCAGTCCTTTGTGGAAGGGTGTATGAGACAAAATGAGCGACGGGAGGGTGTGTTGGTACTTATGCTGTTGGTCTGTCTTGATCTGTGTTCCTGACTGTAGGATGCAGGTCTGGGCTCGGCGACAAGAACGGAATGGCCACCATCAACAACTTTGGCCGCAGCAGCACGTATCTCAACTGCTTTCTTTCCGATGATACGAGCCTTGTCCTTGGAGTGTCCAGTTCAGCTATCCGGCCTCTTTCGTCTGTTGAGGGGAAGAAAGAAGATGGGAGAGAAGGGTGGGAAATAGTGGCCTTGAGAAGAGGGGGCGGGCGTTGCGAGCTTTCAGGAAGCCAGGAAGCTGACTTTCACCGCCAGGAATATGCAACTGTCTACCATACGCGCAACCTATCACTCAACCCAGCAAGCCACCTACTCATAAAATACTTCGTCGCTCTCGAGGCATCCATTTGCACCATCCCTGTCGCTTCGGTGAAGTGGTGGGCACCGCCCAGTCGAGCGCCACGTTCCTCGCCTTTGGATTGGCAGCCTGGTCATCAAACGGCAATTACTTCAACTGCGATACTTGAGACGCCTGTCTCCCTCGCCTGAGCCAGAGAGTTTGACCTGGTCGATGGATGAACTCGACAAAACGAAACAAAGTCTGAAATGCTACTCGGAGTCCAACGGGCCTCGGCGACTGTGCATTATACGTACCGAATATGCCTGAGTCGTCTGTATTAGAACTGCACTTGGAATCAGAAGCTGTCACCATGTCTTGGCAAACACGGGCCTCTACACTACACACCGAGAGCTGCTCGTTTACCGTCTCTGCCGGTGCTCATTACCCCGCAAGAGACTGACTTTGTCTTGCACGGGCACGGGCGGATTTGACGGGCGGGAGGGAGGGTCGACCCGGAAGGCGAATTTTGCGGACAGTGGAAATGGTCCGCGCCGCACGAAACAAGGCAACCATCCGGCTGAATATCTGTCAACCTCGATTCCTTCACCGAAGACGTGCCGCTTTTTCTTGAGGTGTGTGGAGGACGCGCATTAAAGAGTGTGTCCAGCTGTATGGCTTGATCGGCAAATCCATGCAGGCTCGCGGTCAACACTGTCCAGGGCCGGCTCAATCGGATATAGGATTCTTACACTTCTGGGTGCCATCATCGACCCCAATCAACGACCACGACTCCCCCTCAAAGACGACTCCAATTGGTGAGGGGTGCATCAAATGACTCCGATAAGGAACATCCAGCAACGACCTGCAGAAATAATGTTACACGGCAGAAGCCCTAGGTGCTTGGCCAATCAAGCTGACACGACACGAAGGAATGGGCAAGAATACAAGATTCTTGTCGGTCATAGGATGCGAATTCGAGATGCCAGCGATCGAGACATGCGTACGTCTTTATGCAGGACGTGAGAGAGACTATTCTGAGTCCGTAACAACCGAGACATTAAGGCTGTTCGTCGACGAGGGTGGTGCAGTCGGTACCGCCCTCGGCTTCGTATCAAAGATAGGATTCGAAGTGCGCCTCTCATCCAGGTTGTGGTCTGGACCGTGCGAATTCTACCTCGATCTTTGGAGCTGGCCTGTTCGGTGGTCCATCTGACACTTCGACAAGACCATTCTGAATGGAGCATCTTACGTGGCCGGTCTTCTGATACGAGTCCAATCCAAACGCCAATTTTTTCGCAGGCGCCTATTTCCTCCCATGTCCACGTCGTTCTCATGGCCTCACAACATTTTAGAGTGCTCGAATGATGTGTAGTGGCGGAGAAGAATGAGACAATAATGCCAACTGGTCTCAGTTGCCATTGCAGAGCCGCACCTTAACTGACGTGACTGACAACTGCTCTGATCGGTTTCCTGCTTCCTTTACAAGCACCATCCATGCAATAATGAAGGATCTTTACTACCTCGCGAAGCCTCTTCAACTCCTTCGATCTTCAAGAGACAGGGGAGGCCTGTCCACACCGTCTGCCAGTTAAGCTTGATGATATTCAGACGCCGCGGCTGATCAGCAGAAGCCTAGACCAAGGCTGTCTGCTGTGTCGGTACACAACATCCACGGAGCTGGCACGAACTCGCATTTCCTGACGACACAGAATTCTAAGACCTCGGCGACTTCGATGCGTGTAGTCCCAACGTTGTACTCATCGGCACTGCACGTCGAGAAGCCTGGGTCCCACAGCAACTGAAGTCGTCTTTGTGCAGGGCCTTTGCGCGACGTTGGACACGCATATTCTCACATCAGAGGTGATACAAGAAAAATCTCCTCACGTACCCTGGGATCTGTCTTCGTCGTAGCCATTGCAGAGATGCCTAATGCCACAGGGACTTCCCTGCTCACCTCATGTACAACGCGTACAATCGAGCGATCTGGCGGCTTTCCGTCAAACTGCGGGTCTTTTCTTTGTCCTTCAGAAGCCGAAAAGCTGTACTCCATGTCACAAACGAGAGGCCTGGCTCCTGGGTCTCACCGTCTACAAGGCCGCCGCCATCTGTATATATGCCCAACGGTCGAGGGAGGACAAGAGCTGTCACTCTCGCCGTCTCCATTGAATTCTCAACTGATCGTCATGTCAGTACATTCAAGAAGTTTCGGCAAAGTGGCACTATCCTCGAACGTTGAGTGTTTGGTGTAACATCTACAAAGCACCTGGCTTGAAGAGGAATCAGTCAGTATGCTGATAATCCCTGCAAGCAGAAGAGCCCTTGGCTTCTACACAACAAGACACCACCCCTCATTCACATGTACCAGCCTGCGCCCGGTTGCAACACCAAGGGTGTAGATGGGTGCAGAATTCCCAGCTTCTCCCAAAAAAAAGTTTTGCCCATTCTCAACGAGGCTAGCGAAAGTGCGGTTGCCTCGTCTCTTTTGGCTGACGCGACTGACTTGTTTTCTGCACATTGTAGAGCCCTTTGGCTGGTCATCTACGGCGTTCGGCCTTCCTTTTCCGACTCCCTCGCAATCCATCTATTGCCCACTAATTGTAGTCGGAGATGGTTGGCTCATCTGTAACACGGCGTCAAGTCGATGCCTCTTTAAAGAATTAATCAGCAAGGCAGCAGTAAGGTGATGATGTGCCCAGATACATACTCGGTATGACGCCAGACGTTGAACACGCAAAAGGCGTTGCCTCGGCGGATAGAGCCTTTTGAGACAGCGGCTCGACCCGAGGACACCATCACACATGTCTCAACTTGCGCCACTTATCCGACCGGATAAGTCCGAGGTCAAGAGATCAGTGCCTTTCCGAGAGAGTGTGTGCTTACGGCTTGGATGCCTGGCTCAGCCTGCGGTGCGAGATGCTGGCCCCTTTTCGTCCTCTGCGGGGGAACACACAGGTTGTGCCACTACTCAGCTGGCACTTTTCCAGATTCGAGATAAGGACAGCGCTTGCAGAGACAATACTAGTATACCTGAAAGGGGTGGTATTCTTCGTCTTGAATCTGTTGCCCAGTCGCATCGATGTTCTAAGGAAGAGAACTTCGTCAACATGATGACTTCCAGTCACGGTATGTCTGAAAAGAGGAATCGTTCAACGAAATAAAGCCACAAACATGAGGTAGAGGGTTTAGAATAGTATGTAGCGTAGTCGTATATCGTACACATCGCCCCAAGTCGTCAGAGGTAAGTAAGTCAGATAGGAAGATCTCCCATGCGTAACCACAACTAAATTTACAGGAATAGGATTGGGAATTTTTTACCAAATTCTAAGAGGGCTTGTTTCAATCAGCCCGGTTATGAAGGTTTTGATGAAGGGAATCAACCTAGGTAGGTCGTTGCATTGATCGTATTGAAGCTACACAACACACGATACCTCACCCCTTATTGAAGTTATCTCACTTACCAGCTATGTTGAGACACATTTCCTCGTCGTGAATATCTCAGAAACATACTCAATTGTCCATGGTGCAACAATAGAAGCCATTTGCAAACAAACTTTCCACGGCTTGTTTTTGTTTGCTTCTGCTCAATGGGCTGGAGGCACCTTCCCCCCCAATCCACTACTGCCCCCTTTTCATTTAAGACCGTGATGGTATTCACCATCAAAAATCGCACACCGCCCTTGCCTGAGTGAGTATTCAATGAGAGCTTCACATCAAAAGGACGAAAAAGTCTCTTGCCCCTCCCTCTCTTGGAAAAAATTCCTCCCACAAACAATTCAACCCCACGAAAGTCTCATCGACAATCAATAACAGACAATCTCAAACACCCTCTACACCTCACATCACAATATCCCATCCTGAATTCAATCCTTCACTCACACCGCCAAAATGAAGAGCATCACCATCATCACCTCCTTCTCGGCCATCTTGGGCGCAATCGTCACCTCTGCTGCTCCTGCTGAGCAGCCGGTCAAGGCCGACATGGCCACCATCTGCGAGGCCACTGAGGCTCCCTTTGCCAACGCTGTCTGCCGCCCCTTCACAGCCTCCGATGGCAGCGTTTTCGCTGTCTTCACTCTCAATCCTGCCAAGTCCAATGAGGGTAACTTCGACAGCGTGAAGAATGCTATCAACTCTGGAGCCACCACCTGGATTCCCAACAAGAAGACTGGTAACGAGGACTTCTGCGACAACGTCAATGGCCTTCACTCTGGCCACATCAACCCCTACATGCCCCTCGTCTCCGACTGCCTCGCCATCAAAGACTGGGCCGCCTCTAACGCTGGCCACTGGGCCGTCTCCAAGGCCGACTTGGACAAGCACCGCTGGGTCGCTCTATCTGTTGTTGGCACCTGCGCCTTTGTCGTCGGCGCCACCAAGGAGAACCGCCCCGAGGCTGCTATCAACATTGGCAACCAGGATGTCACCGAGATCATCCAGCAGGCCATTGAGAAGCACAGGATGATGGACCAGGTCGAGGTTGCTGGTCGCTCTTCTTGCATCGCCTCGGGTGGCAAGGTCGCTGCCGACTGGTACATCGCCAACCCCGACATGATCAAGTGGGACAACTGAGGAGTGAGCATGCCTTGTGAGATTTGGCTCCTGAGAATAAACATCATTACAGGGTCGATATGGATTCACAAGAAACGGGTTGCAGGAGCGGGTAGTTCGTGGCCGCATCTTGGAATTCTTTGAGGTCACATTGGAAGGAGGATACTTTTAGTCCCAATACACAGGCTTCATTACGAACACTATGACTGGACCCATGTGAATGGAATACTTACTACAATAGTCAAGTCTAGTGCCTTGAACTACAGAAGGTTGACTTAGCCTCAGGTGGACAAGATATCTCACCTTGACCCGGCTATTGTGTTACACAGCGCACAGAGAGTGAAATACTTCACATCTGGGCCTTGTATGTGAATATTGTGTTTTCAGGTTCCCTCATTCAATGATGCTCATACCTAAGGTATCATGTTTTTCTTTCCCTTTTCACCTCACGCTGCTCCTCCGTGCCTTCCCCTTCACAACTGGCGTTTCTATACACCCACAATCGCACCTTCTCCCTTTGTTTTCCCTCCTTCCTCTACTATCAAGCGAGAAAATACAAAGATTTCAAAGCACCTTGTTCACTGCCTCGAGCTTCCAGTAAAGCAATTACCATCCGAGACTACTTGCTTTTGGTCTTCTTCACCTCTACCTACCCGCCCGCCCCTCGACTGCCAAATACGACGGATACCACAGCCAGAAGCAGACAAAGTTCTACATTTTTTTTACTCCAAGAGACAGCTTCCATCTGTATCACCAATCGAGTCTCCCACATAACAACCCTCAAGATGGTTGTCATAGTTCGTCTTCTCGCTACCGCTACCGCTGTGATGGCGCTTGCCGTCGCCGCCAACCCGGTTGCCCAGGGTCCTGGAATCATCCGCGATCCTGCTTGTGGCTCTCTCTGCGCCTTTACTGAGCCGCCTTGTCCCAAGGCTATCTGCCACGAGGTCTTTCTCAGCAACGGCAAGTGCAAGGCCATCTTCACCGTTCCGAAGGTCGATAAGGCCGACTCCATCGATGCCGAGGGCGCGGTCTCCTCGGTTGTTGAAGTCAAGCAAACCAAGAAGAGTGTCGACAACATCGCCAAGGATGACATCAACACTGACGATACTCTCCTTGCCAGAGAGACCCTCATTCCCGTTCCCATCATCAATCACTTCAGCACCTCTTCCTTCTCCAAACGTCACATTTTTGAGAAAAGCGAGAAGTCCGAGAAGGTCTGTCAGGGACAAGGCGTTACCTGCTACAACCGCGACCAGAAGGCCTTGTCTAAGGACTGCATGGAGATATACAAGCATATGGCCAAGACATCCGGTACCTGGACCTTCTCTGACCTTGATCTCCGTGGCACCAAGTGGGTTGAGTTCATGCGAATCGGCACGTGTCTCATCGCCGTCGGTTCTGAATTCGCCAATGTTCAAGGTTCCCCAATCAATGGCAAGAGTTCCAAGATCGGCAACCTCGACATGTATGGCATCTTCGCTCAGAGCTTCCATCACTGCGGCAAGGACGATAGCATGGAAGTTAGAGGCAGTATCGGCTGCAAGGAGTTCCCACTCAGTTTCTGGATCGTCGCAACGGACAAGTACGACTGTTGCAAGTCCGACCCGCCTCTGAAGCACGATTAGACGTCTGGAATCACCAGCAATACCTGAAAGGTTGGAGAAGGATACAAGGGAATACTCGGGAAACTTGGGTTAGCTTTGGTTCACAATCATCAACTTTGAGAACACCGCCAAGGAACTGTGCATTTGGTAGTTGCAGTCCACTGCATAGCTATCAGTAGCCAGAGAAATAAACAATCGCGGTTCATCCGACACAACACTTGTCTGTCTCATTGTGACATGTGTTAGATGCCAGGAAGGGTTGACGTTGTTCCATGTTGAGCCTCATCCTCTCCATAAACCTTCGTGAGTCAGGCATTGTTTGACCTAGTCCTCTTATCTCGTCGGGACGGAATCCTCTTCAGAACATAGAGTTTAACTCACAAGGGACGACTCAGTAAATGTGCAAAGGGCACGCATCAGATGGCGAACATGACGGACGGTCTCCGTTGTTTCGCCGTCCTTCTTGGCGTCTTGCCACTACCGCAACAACAAAAGTGTAAAGAGAGACATGGAACGATAGAACAATCGAACGGTGCTGCATGGAAACAATAGAAGTCAGATTGATCCATGTCGTTTCCCGACGCCGTTGTCGTTCATCTCACAACGAGCTTTCTCATCTTGGCCAGACCTTCTCGTTTTCATGCCCTCGCTCTTGGATGTTGACATGGTGTTACATCAATCCACCCCGCACTGATCCAAGTTCGTAGATCATACTCGAGAATGCAACAGCAACGGCTCCGATTACGACGTTTTGCCAAAATTTCGGATGTTCGGCAATCGAATAGCACCCCAAACTTATCCTACAAGCCCCAACGACACCCACACCATCAAGTTCTGGTGGAGTGAGGGTTGCAGTGTCAAACAAGAATCTACCGGCCCGTCGGAGTAATTAGAAATCGAAGTTGCGCCAAACGCGATACCTCCACGTCGTTTGTGTTTGTGTGTATGACTGTCGCGGGCCAGGCGAATGAGCACGGCGCGCGCGAGCGCGCGAGAGCCTTGAGTTTTGAAACCTGAGCAACCTTTCCGCCAGCCTGCTCCTGGCTCGGACCAGAAGCATCGGCCCCCGCGCGATCTCATGCGCCCAGCCTAAAACTCGTAGAGTGCCCGCGTCCATCATGCTTCCCTGCTCGGGGTCTCCCTCGTCTGCCATTCCAGCCCTGCGGTCTTCCCGGTAGAGAAATCACTCTAACACGGATAGGCTGATCCCAAAGCTTCGATCGACTCTGGTGCCTGAGCTTTATTCCCAGGGCCCCGCGGTGAGGACGGAGGAGGGCCAAGTGTGTCGTTCTGAGTTGCGAGGAAGAGCAAGACTTGGGCACCTAGTCGGACCGTGCCGACTCTTCCTTTCCCGCTCGCCTTGTTGCTTGGGAGATCCTTGGCCTGCTTCTGTCCTGTTCACTCGGCGCAATGGACAGTCCGGTTGGGTTAAGTTGAGCGGATGTCCCTGGAACTCTTTTAATGTTGAAGTGACTGCCGTCACTTGTGTTGTATTTCCAGGTCAACGTTGCTCAGAAGGAAGAAGCAGACAGTTCTACAATCCATTCCTTTGGTTTTGGTTGTTGATTTTCCCCATGCTTGTATATATGGGTTCCGATATTCTTTTCGGCGAATTGTCATCTCGGTCTCGGTGTAAGACGTCATGCCTGCGGCAGTGCTCGCTCTGGTCGCCATACTAGCTGCAGCTGTTTCGTGCGTACCGTCGACCCAGGACCTCAGGACCGACATAACCATCATTCGAGACAATGACCTCCTGGGTGAGTCTCAACCAGTGTCATATATCCAGAAGCCTCTGACTGACGATGGCAACCTTCTAGACTCGAAAAGCCCAGCGGCCAATACAAGCGCCCTCTTCCTCAGGGCCCGGGTGCCTTTACGAGAGGCCAAGTCCATGTGCAAAGATCTAGGCGAACAGCTGTGGGAAGCAGATTCAAACTCCACGCAGAGGATATTAGAGATTCTCGACTATCAAGAGCCCGATGTTGACTTGTCAGCAATCTGGGTCATGCCCAAGAACGGCGATGATCCCCAAACGATCAACCTCAAAGGCGAGGTCTCCTCTGCCGACACATCCGACACGAATACCGTTCTGTGCACGCAGACGGCGCCCTACTCCAACGGCATAGCCCAGGACAGCAGTCCGAGGTGGCAGACTGTGGTGTACTCCAACAGAGAAGCAGTACTTGGCTTTCGCGATAGGAATAGCTTCCGCTTTCATGGCATGCGTTACGCTACGAGGACGAAGCGGTTTGCATACCCTAAAATGTATCGAGGCTCTGGCGGTAATGCTACCGCACTCGAATTCGGATCCCCTTGCTATCAGGGGTTCGGCGGCACAGAAGATTGCCTGTACCTGAACGTTTACACGCCGTATCTTCCCCGTAACAGACGCATCGACAGCGGTCTCCGGCCGGTCATGTTTTGGATTCACGGTGGAGCTCTGACGAGTGGCTTTGGTAGTGATCCCCTGTTTGACGGGGGTAATCTGGCATCTCGTGGCGACGT
The DNA here is from genome assembly GCF_030869305.1 of Colletotrichum tamarilloi. Taxonomy (NCBI): domain Eukaryota; kingdom Fungi; phylum Ascomycota; class Sordariomycetes; order Glomerellales; family Glomerellaceae; genus Colletotrichum; species Colletotrichum tamarilloi. Next base: position 596,120 of record NW_026849387.1, read on the forward strand.
AGTCGTCGTGACCATAAACTACCGGCTTGGGTCTCTGGGATTTTTGGCCATTGACGATGGCGAGACTAATGGCAACTTTGGTCTCGCTGACCAGATTCTGGCGTTGGACTGGGTCCGACAACACATCCGAGACTTTGGCGGGGACCCAAGCAAGATCACCATATTTGGCCAATCCGCCGGAGCTGCCTCCGTCCGCGCGATGATGGCGTCTCCAAAGGCTGCCGGGAAGTTTGCGGGCGCGATTCCGCTCAGCAATCTTGGAGGCTTGGCGTACGGGACATCATACTCCAAGTACTTCTCCATCGAGGAACAGCTAGACCTCGTGGGTAACGCCATCCTCGGCACCACGAACTGTACCAACGCAACGTCGCAGCTTGACTGTCTTAGAGACGCGCCACTTGGAAGTCTCGGACCAGGAGCGCGGTATCTCGTCAACGATGGTGTCTACCTGACGACAGATGAGTTGCCTCTCAGGGGAGACTCTCTTAACGTCAACGTCATGATGGGCATCACATCTGAGGACGGCTTGCCGTTTCTGATTTTACCGCGGAATGGAACAGTCCTCAACGATACCCAGTGGCTCACATCTCAGGGCCTCCCAGCTCCGCCACAGCGTCTTTTCCCTGCGACAGATGTCAGAAACCAGACGCGGGCGGCGTTCGGGGTGGGAGCCAGGCTCGCCACGGACGCAATGTTCCGCTGCGTAGATCAAGCTACGGTGTACGCAGGCTTGGAGAACGGCGTCCTCGGGTCCAAGGTGTACTACTATGAGTTTGAGCGGACGTACCAGACGCCCGAGTGGCCGAGACTCGACATCTGCGAGGCACCCAAGTCAAAGGCTCACCCGAATGGAGATCCCGAGTCGCCCGCCGACAACCTACGATGCCACTCGGGCGAGTTACTTCCGCTGTTTGGCAATCTCGTGCGTCAGGGAAACCCGCTCCGAGACGAGAATGATCTGCCCTGGATGCAATATCTCGTCGACACATTCACCTCGTTTGCAAGAACTTATGATCCTAATCCGGATAAGGCTTTCCTCAGGGCTAGAGGATTCGACAGCACGTTGAGGGCATTAGAAAAATCCGGGCCCTGGGAGCCGTCTGTGAAAGGTGACATGAAGATGAGGGCTATCGATTGGCCTGTAAAAGACAACATGATGAAAGGGTTCAAGGATGTCGAGCAGTGTGAGTGGCTGAAACTGTCGCTCGATTTTTACATTTGAGTAAATAATCTACAATGGCCGAAGGAGAAAGATGCACATACAAGCATTCAGGACCTACATAATTAGACATTTAGTACATGGCGCCGCGTAGAAGGGCTCTATATAACCCCTAATGAATGCATACTTTGTTTGATGCTAACTGAAAAAGAAAACCTCATTTTTCAATCTCCCTAGCCAATGGCCAATGTCTAGCGAGGGAGCAACACACTGCCATGGGAAATGACAGGGTTGGGAATGGACCCAACCGCTTGCGCAGTATGCATGGCTGTGGCGAAGCTATCTGCGGCAAGGCCCATTGGGCCACAGCTGTACAGTCGCATATACGTTCTGGGAGGTGTAAATCTGCCTGACAGCCTCGCCTCGCTGTCTTTTCTTACTTGATGGTAGGATAACAAGGTGCCTCGCCCGTCTCTCCAGTCTCTTGTGAATGTTCGCGTCTTCATGTGTCTTTTGTTTTTAGTTGCGGTTCCACACGCCCTCAACATCGGCCTCATCATTGATGGAGGCAGCTATCGGAGTGATTGGGCTCTCATTGCAGCTCATCGATTCTGCCATCAAAGTCAAGAGAGTCGTCACAGCTTACCGGTCTGCCTCGGCAGAGATCAACCGATTGGCACTCAAGATCGAAAGAGTCGAGGTGATTTGCGGTGCGATCAAGGACAGTCTCGAGGGAGACGCATCTTCGAGACAGTGCTCTGATCTCATCAAGACCTGGGGTGTGTGTGTTCTCAGAAGCATCTCATCGACACTCGCCGAGATTCATACCATTATCACAAAGCTGGAAAGAAAAGGTGGAAAGAGACGTCCTTTGAACACGGTGGGATTCACATTCCTGGAATGCAAAGATGATATATCTCGGCTGAGCAAGTGGCTGGACGATGATCTGAATTACCTGCAGCATATGATGACTGCGGAGATACTGTGTGCCCTCCGAGTTCTACTTCTGAAACATCCGGACTGACTCTGTGATAGCTCTAGGTGCAACATCGTCCAGCAGCTGACAATTCACCACAACGAAGCATCTGAGTTATCGAACATGTGCTCTACTCTCACACAGTCAACTCTGCAACGAGATCACAACGGCGATCTGCCATCCGAGCCAAGACATACAACAATGGCGAAGACAGGGAATCAGATGACGATTAAAGCCTTCGGCTTTCGATTTCAAACTCAGACCAGGACAATACTCAAGAGGTCTAGCTCTCACGGTGTACAGGAGGTATCCAACACAAGCGAGATCAAGACCTACACTTTCGGGCACAGCAAGTTTTCCTACAGAATAGAACTACATTGGTCGATGAGCACGTTGACCCCCATAGTCTGTGCTCTCGCTGTCCGCCATGTTCTCTCTGAAGATAAAGACGAAAAGCTGGTTAGAAAGATATTGATCATCATGTGCGATGGGGACTTGCTAGCACTGCAAGACCTACTCTCTACCAGATCTATCACTCTAGGCACCATGCTTGGGGATAGGACGCTCTTTGAGGTAAGACCTGGTGTTCAGTACCCGATGGAGATCTTGAGAGGGCTGACTTCTTGTCGGTCACAGTCGGCAGCGGTTTGCGGCCAGCCGTCTCTTTGCCGCTTCCTCGCCCAACAGAATCTTGATTTGTGTCAAGATGAGAAGTAAGAACGTGCATGCACACTAATCTTTCCCAGCATGCGGGCTAACAGAATGGCCAGCATCTGTAGGCCTGATAACTGGGTTGGGGTAATTCGTCGCTATCACCTACTTGAACCTTCTGATGCCTTGGGCCGTGTTTTTGAAGTAGATGAAATTGTTCAACTCACACAACGATCTAGACCCACGAGATTTAGGCTGATGGCCAGTGGTGTTGAAGATGTTGAGTCTCTGGTTGCTGTGTACAGACGGTGCAGATTGCCTGCGTTGCATGAGATGGAGAAGAAAGGTTTTTTCGATGCTGTTTGGGACATCGCAGTTCAACTTTTGGTGCTGCAGGCTCAGAAAAACCCGTTCTGGTGCCGGGAAGATCGGCGAACAAAAGACTGGACTCGCCTTTTTGTTGAATTGATCGATGAAGGCGTGGATGTCCACAGGATCTGCAAGCACCAGACTCACTATGCGTTTCGCTCCTTCCAAAGGCATGCAACCGTACTTTCCCTCCTTCTCCGAAGCTCTCCCTGCCACTATGCAGTCGAGGCTGCTCTCTCACACTGGGTCAGGATTTTGCTGGTAGCTGGAGTTGATGTTGCCAGGTACCTCCAAAGTGAGGAACCGAATCTCCAGCAATACATCGATTGGCAACCCCCTTTCAACAGGGCCAGGGTATGGGTCACAGTAGCAGGCACAACAAAGATTGCTGGGTTTGAGATCCCTCTGTTGCACCGATATGTCGGCCCGTACAGCAAAGCAAACGAAGTCAGAAATGAGTTTAAGAACTTCGGCGAACTTCTCAAAGAAGCCATTTGGCCCGATCTCGGAGACTTAATGACCATAGAGCACACGCATTGTCAACAACACGTGCTGTGGAAATCTTGCAGACTTTCTGAATCCGATAAAAGAGAGTGGCCATTCGTTTTCAACTTTTTACGGGACTATGACTCAGACGCGCTTTTTTTCAATTTGAATGGTCGACATTCCGACGGTAGTCCTCCTGCAGGTTTCCAATACGCCAAGAAACTCATGCAGGAGAGGTTCAACAGAAGGCAGATGAAAAAGCTCTACCGATCTGGATATCTCAAAAGGGAAAAACGGCCGTTGAAGATACCAGGAGCTTGGCCAGATTCCGCATGGTAGTTTGGAATGGCGATTGCGATCTTAAAAGCTTTTCCGAGATGATTTCCACCTTTCTCTTCAGCGGTTGAATTTGGGAAAGAAAACCAACGACACTTTCACGAGTCCAACCTGCGCTGCTCATGAACTACACGCATGAGAACCGCCACAAATTTGATGTCAGCAGAAGCAAGAGAACACCCCATCAATCTGGCTGTCTCAAGAGAAACAAGAAACCGAGAGGCTTACAAGACGACCGGCGTTGATAATCGAGAGAGAGAAGGTAGAACACACTCGAAATTCACAGAATGCGTTCATTTCAACTCTCCTGTCATGGCGCCCAGGGTCCATATGTAGTAAACCGGTACTAGTCAGGTTCATGTGAATGTTCTCTTCATTACAAGATCGGTAATTGCCAGGCCAATGCTCCATCATGCACAACCGCCCTTGGCCCGGTTCATGCGGATTAGGCGCCTGTCTACGCTCAGGAAACAGTGAAAACCACCTTCTATCTGACAAAACCTCTTAACGAGGAGGATTGGGCAGCGGCCTGGGCCCGACAATCTGTCTACGACCTGCCCCGATGCCCTGAGCACCCCGATTCTGGTTGTCTCCCCCAGTGTATCCCGCCCACTGGCTCACATCCCAGCGGCCTCCAATGCCACCGCCGATACCGTCAACTCCGTTGCCACTGGGAACCGCCTTGGCCGTCTCTTTTTGGGACTCCTCCCACTCACGCTGGCGTTCACGTTCCATCTCCATCTCTCGCTCGAGCAGCGACTTTGAAGCCCAACCACCCGCCTTAGTCTTGGTCTGGCTTTGAGCACGCCGTCGGTCCTCGCCATCTTGCTCGGCAGTAGCGCCAAGCTCGCGTGAGTATGTCTGCTTGGCGACCAATGGCGCAGGAGCTGCGTTGTTGTTGAGATATCTGTCAGTTCGGCTAGGCGGGGCCCGCGCGGCCGCCTGATAAGCAGCAGGATCCGGGAGGGGCCGACCACCAGTCGTATGCGCTACAGCCTTTTGAGGAGGCGAAGCGACCGCCATCGGATCGGGGAGAGGTCTCGGCGATCTTGGTGGCGGCGCGGGGGGTTCGTCGTCTTGATGCGAGTCTTGATGTTGCGACCACGCCGTCTGGAGAACCTCACGCTCATTTCTGGACCATGAGTCTTGACGGCTAGGGGTTCCATCGGAAGGCCGGCTCCTAGACCGAACGCGTTCCTTGGGGTCTTTGGTGACGGCCAGTGTCCTGCCCGTTCGTCCCTGGCGTTCAAGTTCATACTGCCTTTCGCGTTCCCTGGCCTCTTCGAGCTCTCTCTCCAGTTCAGCAATCCGATCGGCTCCAGTCTTCTGTGCTTTGATGCCCTGCTCAGACTGATATTGGCTCAGAAACTGGCCCCGGAGTCGTGCGTCGCTCTTGCTCCTTAGACGGCTTTGCTCTTCGTTCAAGCGTGCTTGAGCTTCAGCCTCCTTCTTGCGGCGATCCTCGTCCCTCGCACGCCATTCTTTTTCCTGCCTGTCCCACTCAAGCTTCTCCGCTTTGGCATCCTCTTCCGCTTGCCTCACTTTCAGTAGTCGTTCTTCCTCTTCTTCTTGTTTTCGCATAGCCTCGCGTTCGTCCTCCAGTTTCTTACGCCTTTCCGCGTCCTCTTGCTGTTGCTGTTGGCGCTGATACTCCTCCTCGAGTTCTTTCTCCTTTCGAATGCGCTCCTTCTCGGCCAAACTAGGCACTGCAGGGCCAGCACTCGTGATCTGCCTCCGACTGCCAAATGATATTCCTAGGTTTCCTTGGCTGGCACCGCCCATATAGCCGTATTGGGCGATGTTCCAAGCGGGAGACGTGGCGCCTTCGTGTTCCTTTCTGCTCCAGCTGGTAACTGGGGAAGTAGGTTTAGTCGGGCTCCAGCGACCCGAGCCGGAGTCTCCGGTCTTGGCGCTGGTCAGAGTAGGCCGAGGCGAGCCGAAGCCTGATGCATTGGAGAATCCGCGCGACCTTGTCGGCGATGGGGTTCCGCGACCAGTTCCTTGGGGACTCATCACTCCTCCCCGGCTCCGGCTTCCGATTGCCGTCGGGAACTTGGCTGGGTTTGCTGCGTTCGCGGCTCGACTGAAAGCGCCCAGGCATTGGAGCACTTGGGCAGGGTCTTTTTGTTCAAATAAGTCGACGGTCAGGAAGACATCGTGGTCTTGAAGGTTGAGAGGAGGTTGTTTGCAGGCGCGCAGAAAGTGAGAGATGTTTTCCATCTGTACGAATGGCATGGCCGACTTCTTGAATTTGACGCCTGGTGGTGGTACCGCGAGATTGATCAACCTAAGGTATCAGGGTCAGTATTGGTAAGTATGGGATATGTTAACCCACGCACTTGCAGAGTGCAACGCCATCCTTCAGTCCCTCCAGCAAGTCGCCTGCTGGTAGTCTTTCACCCAAGACCCCTTCGATCCAACTGCTGACTTCTTTTGCAGCAGCCGGTGTGTACTTGTCGAGGCGCAATTTGCGCAAATCCTTGTCCAAGGACGATACAGAGGCCATGATGGCGTCGTTGACTGGCGATTGATCAAGATAGTCTTTCGTATCGTTGTACCAAATCGAGTCTTGCGGGTTCAGGAGCTTTGAGGTTGGTTTCGCGAGGGCGTTTCAGTAGGGTGACGGTTAGGCGCTGACGTCGGCGGGGTCCGGCGATGACGGAGTTGAAGTAACGGATGCAAGTTTCTGTCGTTCGGCGCGCGTTGCGCGGGACTTGCTTCAGATGATATGGATGTTTCCCCGATCGCGTGTCTTCAGTCTTTTTGTGGGTGAAAACAAGTGTTAGGCCAATGTTTTGCGGGGGAATCAAGGCAGTCGGGTGGCAGGTTGAAGTGATTGGAAGGCCCGATGAAGAACGGCCGTGGTGGGGATGTTTTAATTGTTTATGCATCTAGAGCCAGGCGCCGCTGGCGGGAACCTGGATAAGGTGACAGGACCCAGGGTCCGGCTGGACCGCCGCGGTCTTGCGGAGTGACGTGTGCGGTGGTGGCTGGCGGGGCCAATGCAACTCTGATGCTGCGAACGCTCAGTCGCGGGTTTCCATTGCAGAGGAAATATGTGGCTGACGATAAGATACGCCATTCCTCGGCCAAATTTCAAGTGGCGGTGCAGTCCAAGGTTGACCTCATTACTTTTCTAGGACTTGGCGACTTTCGCATCTAGAAGCCATGGGTTCCTGATCGAAGATATTTCTTTCCCAACCACCCATTCCAACAGCGCAAATGCCTTCAACACGGATATCACCAATTTTAGAGGCGTGGTACAAGTGGAAGTCGCTCAGACTGCCATGGCGCAAACGCTTCCTTGTCGGCATGTTCCCTTCCCCGTCCCCGGCCCATCGACCCCCATTGTCAACGTCCGAGGAGAACTAACACGCTCGGTTCTAGGCCGTGACCTGCAGGGCTATACTTTCTGGGAGTTTCGCGAGTCACGGGGGAATGGTCCCGGCCGCTTCCGCCGTATTGTTAACTATCCCCGATCAACCTACCTCTCCGACGTGAAGGTGTCACCATTGTGGCATCAATGGCTGCGCTACACCCGAGAAGACCCCCCGACACTTGAAGAACAAACAAGAGAGGCATTTAGACAGGAGCGGATGAAAGTTTTGTCCGCGCAGGCCGACGCGAGATGGGAGGCAAAGCCTAGGCTTACCGATGCTCCAGGCCAGCAGACTGGTCAACCTATGCCGTCTTTGAACACTGTGCGGTCACAGCCCACGGCGCCGGAGCTGGAAGCAGCCAACACGAACGCAAAGACGACAGAGCTGCCAGAGGATCAGGCTCAACCTGCGACCGATGCGAAGAAGAAATATGGCAAGGATCCTTGGGCGAAAGCCAGTGGACTAAGCGAGGGCTGGCAGCCAGAAGCTTGGGTTCCGCCATCAGGGAAGAAATAACAAATTAAGAGGCGGCATGCCAATTGTGTATTACTAGACGCCAGAAGAAATCTGCGCCCATGTACCAACAATAATTGAAACCGAACCCGGCTGTCGAGTCCATGAGATCATCCTTGTTACCGTTTGCTTGAAGAATAATGCCCTAGCAGCGTGTCTGTATTTGCTTGCCCTCCAATGCAAACGCCTGAACGCCTATTCCCTGCTATTCCATGCCCAAGTCCTGACGCCACGTTTCGTAATAAGAGCTCTACTGCGTAATCGGTGCTTTAGTCGACGTCTTCCCTCTTGGTCTCCTTCTCTATAGAGCCCCGAAGTCTCTCCTCTTGTCTCCTCCAGTGGCTTCCCTCCTCGTAGTCTTTGCTTATTCTCAAAGCGCTCCTGAGTCTCTCACTCTCTTTGATCTTGGCGTCTGCCATCTCGTGCACCTGATGGCTCTTGAAGTGCTTCCGTACGGGACCACCACCGCCGCCGCCGCCGCCTCCACGGCTGTTCTTTTGTTTCTCGAGGTCGGCCAGTAGTTTCTTTCGCATTTCGTCGCATCGCTTCTCAACTTCTTCCTCGTCGAGGCTAGAGCACCGTTAGTATCCTTGCAAGGCCAGGGACGGGGGAGGGGGGTAAGCTTACCCTTCATCTTCGAGGGTGTCGCGCAGATCAAGGACCTTAACCTCGACCTCACGCTTGCGGTCATGCTCTAAGATCTCTTTATCGGGCTGTCGCTGCTTGTGACGGAGCAAGTCGGCGTCTTTGGGAGGATAGGGCGCGCCATAGTCGCGTGGGCGCATGTGCGCAAGGTTGCGCTGAACATAGCCTGAAGTACCGCTGCCACGAGGCGTTGAGAGACCGACGTTGTCGGACATGGTTATCGAGATTATGTGGTATATATCAACTCTAATCGGAGGAAGTAAGGAATGCGCTGTTGATGTTGATCTCTCGAGTCGGTGTTGGCGGGAAAATCAAGATGTATCTCGGTACTTTGGATCTGCAAGAGACGTCACCGATAGACCCTTGGCAATGGTACCACGGACGAAGTTTAGTTGGGCTTCGAAAGGCGGTGAAAGTGTATAGAGAGATGGGGGCCGGCAGAAAAGTTATGACGGGTGGGATGGTGGGGTACTTTTCCGCTTTGGGCGACAGGAAGACTCACTTAATGTGAGAAGACTCATCGATGTAAGTGAGGAACAGAGCAAATTTCACCCCATCACATTTTTTTGCCGGAACCTCGGGATCCGAATTTACTCGTGTCCTCGACTATACAAACTGAAATCGCTGTATAGACACTTAGGCCAAGCTAGCCTTCATTCTCAACAATGCCGTCTCTTGAAGGTCTCACTGAGGGGCAGCCAACCCTGGACGCCATAAATAATGCAACTGCTCAGGAGACCGAGGAACTTACCTTTCCGCCAGTCACGAAGGAGCATGTTTTGAACTGTTCATACGATAGTTGGTTCCCGAAGTACCGGACTGTGTCGATCAGATCCAGAATCATCAAGCTGTCGCCTGACTTTGTCCAATACATCCGTGACGACGGCATTATTCTCGCCGACGACGATGAGCCGCAAGAGGACGAAGCAGAGGAGGAATGGTCCGCTTCATCGAATACAGCCGGCGCACCACGACGGAATCAACATCTCGAAGAAGATGATTCCGACGACGAACCCGAAGCTGACTGCCGGCCGCCCAATGAGCGATTCCCTGAAATTCACCAAGAGATCAAGGAGAGGATCAAGGAGCTGGGCGGTTCCGTTGCGCCGAAGCTGAACTGGTCAGCACCGAAAGATGCCGCTTGGATTTCGCCGCATCAGAACACGCTGAAATGCACAACGCCCAACGATATTTACCTCCTGCTCAAGAGCTCTAGCTTCGTGAGCCATGACCTGGAGCACGCCTTTGAGGACACCGTCCCCTCCTCCGCCAACAGGCTTTTCCAACCGGTCCTGGTCCTGAGACCCTTCTTTGCGCCAAACCCGGCCCTCGAGTTCCGGTGCTTCGTCAAACATCGCACTTTGATTGGTCTTTGCCAGCGTGACTGGAACTACTACCCCTTCCTCGATGGCTTACGACCCGCGTTGGTATCCAAGATCACCGATTTCTTCGAAGACCGCCTGCGCTTCACCTTCCCAGACGGCTCATTCACGTTTGACGTCTACGTTCCCGGTGACAGTGATTCACGCGACGAGCTTGGCAAGGTGCGCCTTATCGATATCAACCCCTGGGCGCCTCGGACAGATAGCCTACTCTACAGCTGGGTGGAATTGCTAGAGTTCAAGGTTCCAGGACCCATCCTAGGCTCAGTTGTCAACGAAGAAGAGATTATTAGAATAGGCCCAGGTGCCAACGAGGAAGACCTTGTTGATGGCAGCGGCGTTGAAGAAACGACAGACGATGAAGACGTTGACGAATTGGTGCCTGAATTGAGGTTGGTCGAGAAGGATAACCCTGCTGCCTTCAACTTCAGCACACCGCAGTACTCGGCGCACAAGCTTCCCAAGGAGGTCGTTGAGGCCAGCATGTCAGGCGACGGTGGCTTGAGGGAGTTCGCCCAGAGGTGGAAGGAGATGACAGAGGCTGAGGGTGGAGGCGATGTCTGGGAGAACCCTCCCACAGCTGAGTCGTGAGGTTCATCGCAACAAGATAAATGACTGAAGGATCATGGTTAGAATGATCCGGCCCGCGGTCAGGTCAAGATTCAAAAGAGCTTTTTCGAACTGGAAGATTTAGAAACGACCAGGATATGCTCCCCCCCCCCCCCCCCCCTTTGCGCATGTCTCTTGCTTCCTGTCCCAACCTAGTTGCTTGGAAGGTTCTTCCCTCACGTTCCAAGGGATGTCTTGGCTCAGCCAAGGCAGACGTATGAGATGGCCGTTTTATAAGAGACCTGCATTGCCAAAGCAGTGTAGGTAGCGAAAGTCCATTTTCCCTGCCATGTGCCTGCGTCTCCATTCTTTGGCATTAAGACATCGACTGTCACATGAAAGCCATAATCATCAAGGTGAGGTTCAGGTAGTGACGTGATTGGTGACATGACACCTTTTTCAACTTACTGGACCGTTGTGCTCTCACTTCCAGGCCTCTTTCTATCGATTACATAATTCTCGGCAAAGCTTAGGCGGAGAACTTCTGGCCCGAGCTCCCAACTGCACCACAATGGAAGCACCCAAATTGTGAGTGGGACCGAACAGCAATCAGCAGCTTCTTCCCGCTCAATCAACACCAGCTCTTTCGAGGCCCCCAAACTCCTCATCACACACTCTCTGCAGCTGACACCAGCTGCCCACTCTCAACGCCACTTATCATCGCCGACTAGCTAGAGCTCCCTCACCGTCCACCATCGTAAAAGAGGCAGCGTCCTCTTCGATTACCCCATGAGTGCCCGAGGCGGAAGCCGACCACCTCCTCGAGGCCGCCCAAACAAGGTGACGAAGCCCACAGCCGGCCTCAAGAGGGACGCCCACGGCCGCGCCAGCCGACACTCCTCCGTGGCTGCCGACCAGCTCGAGCAGCTCGCCCACGATGCGGAGGCCGAGGCCGAACACGAAGATGACGACGAGATAACCGCCCCTCCCCAACATCACCAACATCATCACCAGCAGCAACACCACCCGCACCCCTTCGACCTAGCCACCGCAGGCATCCTAGCCAACGGTCCCCCCGGCACAGTACCGGGCGCTGACCCCGATATCCATCCCGATCTACACAGCCTGCCGGCCCAGTTCGCCATGGAAGCCCAGATGGGCGGGCATGGTCCTGGCGGCATGTCGAGGACGGCCGAAGATCTCGCTTCCGAGAGTGGATACGGTCAGCTACTCATCGACAGTGCCCTCGCCAAGCGACTGGCCAACAATGAAGGAGAGCGACTTGCAGTACAGCGTCGCCAGGATCAAACTCTGAACCTCAAGAGAAGGAGCAATGTCGAGGCACTACTGGCCCATGTATCGGGACAGGAAGCTCATAGTCCCTGCAAGAGCTGCCATAAAGGATACGGACCCTGGAATGGATGTGTGGTCGTCAGTGGCCAGATGTGTGGTAGCTGCGCCAACTGCTGGTTCAACGCGAGCGGCTCACGCTGTTCTTTCCATGGTAAGCAAAAATGACCCACAAGCTCGACCAGATGTCAAGGTGTTGGGTGACTAACGAACTTGGCCACACAGAGAACAACCTCCCTCAGCACATGCCAGCCATACAGCTACAGCCTGTGCCACAGGTGTCGGCGAATACAAGCTTTGCCGGCACAGCGCCGATGGCTCCCGGCATGGCCCCCGCAGGCCCCAGCTTCGGGCAGCCAGGCGCCGATCCGACCATTGCCCATTTTGTGAAAGATGTGTTGGAAAGAGCCATGACGGAGGCACGGAGCGATAACCCCCACGTTCGATTCCAGCTCCGGATCGAAACGGCGGCGCGGCAGCTAGCATTGGCTAGCGCCGAGTACGCCGAGTTCCTCGCTCAGCAGGGGGGTCACGATCCGAGTCAGCATCCCGACCCAGAGGGCTCCGTGCCGGAGGCGGCGATGGGGGAGGGGGATAACGGGGCGTGAGAGAGGCTCTGTTCACCTCTATTCCCCTCCATGCTTTTTGCTTACATCTCTGAGTACCGAAGTATAAAAGACGAGATGAATTCGATCATCGGGACCGTAAGGCGTCTTCAGGTCTGCGAAGTTTATTCGGAGTTGCCAAGATAGGGTGCCCGAGTCGCCGACTCTGCGCCTTAGCAGTTGGGCAGCAACTATCACGACGTATGGCCACAGTTTCTTTGGCGTCATCGTACCACTTTGCATTTGGGAGCAAGTTGGAGTCAGGTGTTCGACTTACTCGCTCATCAATGTCCTCCCTTTAACTCCCCTTGGCGCTTGCATCGTCAGGCGCCGCCCTGTATGCGAACACATGGACTCGGACAGGAACACGACAACGTCACGACGAAACAGGACGCGAGAAGGATTCGGGATATTCCCTGCTCAAAGAAACCAGAATAGCCATGCAGCCAGAAATCAGGATGGACAACACAGACGACACTGAACAATAGCGGACATCGGAGGACAATGGTAGTCTGGCGGCTGGCTAGACCTCGAGCATACAGTCGTGTTCTAAGAAAGGGCCGGCTCACAGTTACTTGGATTTGGTCGTTAATAGTCGTGCAAACGCAGATAGATTGATACCAAGAGCTTGTCAAAAAACGCATAGGTGAAACTTTCACTACACCATTTCCGAGCCCATACACTGTAACCAGCGGGTCTAAGAGGGGCAAGCGAATATCTGGATGTATTGTCTCATTCATCCTCATTCGCTCACACTTGACTTCTTGGCTTACACAGTACAGCATCTCATACCGGCCACACTCCATTCCCAAACCTATAGGCTATGATATTGATCACAAGTCCGTCTCTGCAGGGGCTAGGATGTCTACTGCTGTCACACAGCCGGGGCTGTACAAACAATCTCGCCGCACCATGGTCCCGTCGCGGGAAGCGAAAACACACCCCTTGGGCCCTTCCCATCTATATTCCGTCTTGTCATATATCCTCTAGTTTGGGAAAAGATCCAGCCGATTTGCCTTTATCATCCGTTGCTGCTACGCCATTTCACCTAACCCGCCGGCTCCGTCCCCCAGCCTGACGAATCGTCTGACGTTCAACGTGAGGCCACCCATCCATCATCTGTTGCAACAGTCCGCCTTACACTACGCTGAGATGCTCACACACCTGGTATGGATATGGTTGATAAAGGGTGAAGGGCGGACAGCCACTTTACAGACTCCAGATGCCTGACAGCGTAGCATGCGCCCTCCCGCTGCTGAATCTCTCGCGTGCAAACCTCTACCCGAGTAACCTACCTTCAGCGAGTACAATATTCTCAGCTTCTTTCTCTGCATGTCTCATCAGTCCAATCTATCTGCCCAATCAACTCGTCGGTTTCGGCTTCGCTCGGGGAGGGCAAGAGTGATTCATGCTCCGTCTGCGGACTTATTCCAACCGTGCTCTTTCTCCTAGGGTACGCAGCTTACGCACCGGCATGTACTGGATCAATCTTCGTCCCAAGAACGACAGAGAAACCCCCATATATAGTTCACAATCGATCCCAAGTCAACTCACATAAACCTTGGGAGCCCGATTTCAACGCCCCCCGACGGAAAGCTATTTTACGCACAGACACACACCAGCTGCCAATTAGCCCCCCGTCTCCCTTCTCAGCGGTCAACGTGAACTCTGATCTGCCTGTAGTACTCCACCCCACCCGTGATGGTCTACAGCAAAATAGACATTTCTCTATTCCCGGGAAGACGTGGACGGTGCCCGTGGGAAAATGTTCAAAGCGCGATCCCTTCCGCAGTCGGTGGGCAGAGGCGATTGCGAAAGAGAGCCCTACAATGCTGTGTAAGTGTATTGGTGTAACTAGTGTACATGTAAATTTGGGCAAAAAAACAAGAACAGCAAACGCAATCTGGATGAAACGTCACGCCGGCACTCCACACAACCCCCAACTTTATCTCAATTCTCTCTGTCCTTTTCGTGACCCCCCTTCTCATCTAATCTGAAGCCTCCAAAACAAGTACACGTGTGTTACGGAGATGTTGTAAGGAGCGAGATCGCATCGTGCCGAATTCCCCGACTTTGTGAGGCGAAGTAAGGCAAAGCATACCCAAACCCTACCCGTCCAAGTCTTCTTGCTCCGCCCTTTGGATCGTTGGAAATGAAAGACGCCCTTTAACGGAGTACTCGAATCCGGTCTACGTTGGAGACGGTATTTTCTGTATCGAGCAAGGTCACGTCGCAAGAATTGGCCAATATAACGACTGCGTATTAAACATATCACAACTCATATAACTCATTGGTCTGAAGAAGGGAATGGAGGGGCCGCTGCGGGCAAGGGCAGGGCATACCAATCCTGCGACGTGTTTGAGAATCGGGGGAGAGGGTGAGCAACAGCATTCGTTCTTCAGACGGGATGAAAGGAGATGATCCTTACCCAATATCACGAAAGAACGAAGCCCCCCCCCCCCCCTCGCCTTCCGACCCCGGCACCGGATCTCACCTCCAGCATCACCAACACTACATGCCACCAAACATCACTGTCTATACTCGAGGCAATCCGTCTGTGTGCAATGTGCAGATTTGGGGGCGGCGGCGGGCAACCACGCAACGCAATACCCGCCAGCCCCATGAGCTTAGCTCGCCTCCGCCTGTCCTTGGTAAAAGCACTTTATGCCCAAGGGCCTGCCATCCTTGTCGACGATCACTCCAACGGCTTCTTCACCATCGATTCATCCCCCCTTCACCTGCGTTTGCACTTCGCGATACCTATACATGCCAAGCTTCAATTCACTCACCTCACGAACGTACCTATTCCCCCCTTTTCCCTCTCGTCTCGAGTGGCAAAGACCCAAGCGAATGGCAATAGGTAACGCCACCTCCCAAAGCAAGCTTGCGCCACCATCGCTTGCTTCCACACACAAACACAGCCGACAACCGCGCCTCCCGTCCCGTCCCATCCCAAAATGTGTCGTCAAAGTCTTGAACCATATCTCCTTATTGCAGTACTGGAAATGTGTGCGTGCTAGTGCGTTCTTGGAGACCTCTCCGTATACACACGGCCACATTCGACTCTCTCTCCAAGCCCCCCGCGTCCCTTTCCCATTTACCTTTCCCTCGTCGCCGCCCATCCTCTTTCATGGAACTCAAAATTCTGGACCAAAGAAAAGCGGACAGAAGAGGCGGGTGACGAAGACGAGGAGGCGGCCGCGGCGCGGCGGCATAGAAAGTGAAGAGTAAAGGACCCCTTGCGGCCTTAAACTGAATTTCGAGAAATAAAGATGGTGTGGTGATTGTGAGGCAATTGCAGTTGATGACGAAGACGAAGACCTTCAACCAGACCTATACCAAGCTACGCTACACTTCGTCCGGGAGGCTTAGGTATGATTAGGCGCTTTCCCCTTACGTACATTACGGGAAATATATCCCATGAACGGAAGCGGTGTTGCCTTGCAAAGACCGCAAACGGCGCAATGCGGAGAACGGAGGCGGGCACGACGACGCCGGTCCTGGATGTGGCGCCGGTTCTCGACCAGCCTTCCGTCCTAAGCTAGCTATCCATCTTGGCCTACTGCGCGACGGCAGATGGCGATCTTTACAATGGGATTCTGATGGATGTTGAAGGTGATCATGTCTCGCAGACTAGCTGCAACCGCAGAACGCCATGTATCACCAGATCTCAACGCTCCTGGATGTGCATCGTAGACAACACCCGGTAGACCTTCCCGTCGCGGGTTCACCTCACGAGTGAGATGCGTAGAGAGCCTTCGAGGAACGGCCACTTAGCTACGCATCATGTCACAATTGCACGATATTAAGGAGATTTTCGTAATTAAACAGAATATTTAGCCACCTTCCATCCATCAGGCTCTCTCAAATGCATTCAAGTTCATTGCTTCTTTTCCTCTTGCTATCCATCCATGGGGGCCAACTTCCCATCTCTCTCCTTCTCTCCTGCCCCCATCTCACTCTCTCACTGCCGCTGCCCGCCCGCAGTAGGATTCCGTCTTCCGCGGCGAGCCCGTCTGCTGGTCGAGACATCATGTTTGGTACAGAACTACCTCCCACCTTTCCCCTCTTATTCCTGAACGCGGGCCAACAATAGCACAACCAAAAACGTATACCGCCTGATTCGCGAGGCAATATACGAGGGGATAGCCGGGAGGTAGGAAGAAAAATACAGTCGCGTAATCAAGGGAATCTTGGGAAACCGTCGGGTCGCCGTCTCATCGTCG
This sequence comes from Colletotrichum tamarilloi, assembly GCF_030869305.1. Lineage (NCBI taxonomy): Eukaryota > Fungi > Ascomycota > Sordariomycetes > Glomerellales > Glomerellaceae > Colletotrichum > Colletotrichum tamarilloi. The sequence goes on from NW_026849387.1 coordinate 612,747, forward strand.
GGAAGAAAGTTAATTTCATGAGCCAGCCTCCCCACGACGCTTTCTGGCTTGGGTCATGCAATTAGAAGTAAAGGGTATTGTAGAAAAAGCAAACGTTTTTGTTGTTCAAATCAGACCGCACAACCGCAGATTCTCTTGAATGATGATGTCTAGTTAAAAGGTTAGCTTGAGTCTCTTTGTGCGCCTTGTCTCACGCAGTGCATGATGAACGTTGGACGTACCATTCACTGCCGCCATGACGAAGCGGATCTGAGTTGTGTCTGTCGCGCAGGTGAAGTGCGTGTAGATTTGCTTAGTCTCATGCTGGTTCAAGCTGACGAATCGGTTGAGAATGTAGTCGCACGCAGCAGCATAGTCATCTCCGCCTTCGTAATCGGGGAAGTAGTTCTTCATCGGGCTGACGGGGAGCTTCTCCTTGAAACGATCGATCTTGTTCAAGAAGAGGATGATAGACGTCTTGATGAACCATCTTGAGTTGCAGATGGAGTCGAAGAGAGTCAAGGCCTCCTGCATACGGTTGACAGTCTCGTCCTCGAATAGTAGCTGGTCGTACTCGGAAATGGCGACCAGGAAGAGAATGGTAGTGACGTTTTCGAAGCAGTGAATCCACTTCTTTCGCTCAGATCGTTGACCACCGACATCGAACATTCTGTAGGTCAGGTCGCCAATGATGAATGTGGTTTCCGTGATACCCGTTGTCTTGACACGCGATCGGAGGACATCCTGGTCGTTGGGCATGTAGTCAGGAGCGGCGATACGCGCGATATTATCGAAATAGCTGGGTCTCGTTAGCGCACATGGCAATTTCCCACACGAGGAGCAGTCACTCACTATCTTGCTGAATCGTTGAGCTGGTATTCGCGAGAGCGCTTGAAGCACTCTTGCACACCTCGATCCTTCCACAGCGCCTCAATCGCGCTTCCAACTTCAGGAGGCAGAACATCGCCCTCGATCTGGGCGGGCTGCATGAAGATGGTTTGGACGTGGTACTCCATGCGCTGGTCCTCAAGGGGCAGCTCCAAGGACTCCATTGCCTCGAGGATGACACGCATGGATTGCACCGTGTTGCTGAAGATAATCTCCTTGAAGGATTCCCGTTCATCGCGTGAGTAGCCGCCCTCGTGAATCAGCTTCATCTGTTTCAGAATTGTCGACTTTCCGGATTCACCAGCACCTATAGAACTGTTAGAGAATCATTATGCAGCGATGCGATGATTGAACGTCGTCGGATGGCGCTAGGTACGGCGCGCACAGAACATGCAATCGCGGGCAGATGTTGACGTACCCAGAAGAAGCATCTTGATCTCGTTGCGCTGCATCATCTTATCCCTCTTCAGCTGATTCTCGATTTCCTCATTGCGGGCCTTGCCCTCCTTGTCCTCCGTGCTCATTCCGCAACCCATTTTGGCGGCTTGGTGTCGTTGGAAACGACGACTGGTAGAATAAAATTGATGGGATTAAAGGGAATTGGGGATTCAGTAAAGAATTGGGCGTTGCGCGTTGGAGACCTGAAAGAAGCAAAGCTTGTTAGCCAACCACGTCGCAGGTGGATGTGATGCCGACGGGCAAACGAGAGAGACGGGTCGAATTGTTTGGGGGCGACGGGCTGGAATGCGAAGTTGATCCAGGCGATGGCGGATAAGAGACGAAGAGTCGAAAGGTCGAGGGAGGATGCTACCATCGAGCGAGCGGGCAGGTGGAGGAGTTTCTCCTTTCTAGGCTGTCTCTTTTGCGTGTCTCGTTCGTTTCGCTTTCTCAATTCCCAGTGGCTCTATGTCGGCGCCGGCAAGTTGGAAGATTCGTGGTGTGTGTGTCTCTCTCTCGCCTGCATGCGGTAGGAAAAGTTGGATGAAACTCACCTCTTGGTCGTTGGATTGATGATGGAATCACTCAATTGACGATGAGTCGTCGAAAGACGCAGCAAACAGGAAAAGAAAACACGAGCCGTTGGGCGGACGGTGGGAGGATGGGATGGTCGCGACAGGATTGGGAGACCAGGAGCAGGAGAGGGAGAGAGAAAAGAGAGGAATGGGTTGGGAGGTGCCTCTACTACGGTATCAGGCCAAAGTTTAACCCCCTTGTCAGGTACCGGTGGGGATGGCCCGTGCCTGCCTTCCATGGGCAATTTAACCAATCAGAAGCCACTATTTTAGCACAGGCCCACTAATTAGCCCAGCCTAACTTTTTTACTAATTACGAATTCTTCCTCTTATATACTACCTACTTACTTACTTACCTCACTTTTAACGAATTATTATAAATATAATATAGCTAGTAAGTAGTATAATAAAGTATTTTATTAAGGCTAATTATTAGCGGATTTATATACTATATACTAATATAAAATTTATATAAGCTTAAATAATTAAATTAATTAGATTTATAAAAAATTAAGTCCGTATAGTTATAAGGGCCTCGTTAGTAATAATTGCGCCGCGTTCTAACTATTTATAAATTATAACTTTATAATAAAAAGAGGCTCTCGTTAAGTATATTATTTTTTTTTAAAAACGGCCGCTAAGCTTCTTTTTTATTATTTTTAATTATACTCTTTTTTTTTTAATTCGGTATTTATATAATATAAGTAGCCCTATATTAGCTCGGGTTTTATTATTATATTACTTATTATAAGCCCCCTATATTTAAAACTAATTAAATTAAATATCTTACTTAAGCCTAAGAGTACCTCTACTAAACTATTAAAAACTAATAAAAAGTTTTATAAATAAACGAGATATAAGTTATAAGCGGTTATTATTATAAGCTTTATATTATTTATTACTATAATAAGGAATAAGACCTAATATATATTATTAAGAAGTATTAATATAAATAGGGTTAAATATTTTAAAAATATTTCTCTAGGGATTAGAAGGGACTAAGTATTTTTTAAGAGAAGGATTAGGGTAGTATACGTACTAATACTTATTAAAAATATATTATATTAATTATTAATAATTAAATTTATTTTTATTAATAAATATATAATAATAACTTTATTTTAATATAAAACGGTACCTTAATATATAATATAGAGTTAACTTAGTAAGAGCTTAATAATTATAGCGTTTATTTAATATTCTAATTACTTTTCTTACTTAACTTTAACTTTATTAAAACGTATTAGAATTAGATAAAGGATTATATATAAGAGCTTATAAGTATATAAAAAAACCCCTTATATAACGTATTATAATAATAAGTTAAAGAGGCCTAGGATACTTTTTTAAAGGACTTTTTATACTTATTATTAAATATAATACCCGCGCGTTACTAAGTAGTAATTAATATTAATAGAATATATATTAAATACTAATTTAGCTATAGAAATTAATTAAGATTTAATAATTATTAATTATGTTAGCTATTTAGCGCTAACGATTTAATTAGTACGTTAACCCTTGTCTGTAGATCGGTACCGAGCTAGGGGATTAAACTTACCCCTATAAACCAAGTAATGTGGAGAGGAGAGATGGGAAAGGGCAAGGGTGGAGGAGTTATGAGCAAGGATGGCGGCGACGGTGCTGCGAGGAACCAGAGGGTAGTGGGAGAAAAAGAGTGGGCGGCAGTCGTCGCCGGGGCGGACAATGCGCTTCGGGGCGAGGTACGGGGATAAAAGTACACTGTGTGAAGAAGACGGAGAGAGGCACGGCGGAGGCGAGGAAATGGCGAATTGGCGGTCTTTCCAACTTGGTGGACAATGAGGAGGGGGTAAGGCACGCCGCATGGGGGGAGGGCACGGGGGGGGAAGGAGGGAACCAGTGGCACCAGCCTGTGGTGCCAGACGTGGTCCACGGGGTTTCCTACCAGGCTGGTGTCTGTCTATGTACGCTGTATCCGTACCGATATGAGGCGTCCCGTTCTTTTGGACTTCAGATTGACAGCCCCGACTGGCTGTACCTGGCCATGATGGAGGAGTTGGCAGCAAGACTAGTGGCTTTTTGGGGGCCATCGCCGGGCGTCCTCGACACTGAAGCAGCCTGGTGGGGGACGCTGGACTCTGGAGGCTCCTTCCCGTGGCCAGTGCGCGGCAACGCACCTCACTTCACTTCACACCTCAAACTCGGGCTCACTTGACTTGAACTCATCACCAGCTCGCACTTATTTCAGCCATTTGCATTTCACATATGTATATACACACTATGAAAGTACTATAATTTCCATGGCTTTCGCAAGCAATACATAAGAAAAGCTTCAGAGATCAAGGCCACGAGCATAGATAGGTACGATGTGGGCAATGCTTTGGACGCGAATATCCAGCTACCTTCCAGTAGGTACCTGTCCGTACGGCGCGTCCCTCTGGCTATAGTGCAGGGGCCAACAGGGGCTGGGAGTTCCAGAAGCACGGACAAGGTACATGTCCTGGCCTTGGTTTTGGTGCTAAGCTGTCTCTGGTGCGGCCCGGTACGTATCCACCTGTACCTGCTTTATGTGATATATCGCCTTACATAAGGGCATGTACGTACTTCTCGATGCATTTAGCCCCAGTTTCTCGTCTGGCCTCCCCGGTCGCTATTGTCTTAGGTTGTCCTGTCATCGCCTGTCTCTTCCTTTCCTGAGCCAAGCTAACGTCGATGTTCAGCGCCGTCTTCTCGCCCCGAGCTGACACTGAGAGATGCGGTTAGAGGCACCGCAGATCGGGAAGCCGATGAGATGGATGCTTTGTACCGTCCACAACCTACCTATTCCTTACGCGCCTACACCCACGCATACTCCGTACCTACACTACCTTTGCTCTGCTCCTGTGCAAGTGTCAGAAACACACGGCCAGACTGACGAAGACCTCGCCGACCAATCGACGACAACCTGCTAGACCTGGATGGAGACGATGACCAGGAGTGTCTTCCAGCGGGCGTGGATCCGCACCCAGGCCTTTGCAACGTTGAAATCACCGCGACCGGGCCAATAGCCAGTGGAGAAGAGCTCGGCGAGGTCTCATCCAGCCAGAGGTTGCCCGCAACGAAGCCGAAGTCCCCTGGAGTCCCTGGCGTCTCTGGGCGGGAAAAGAACAGGGGAAAGGGGTCTCGCACTGGTCTGCCTGGCCTGACTGGTCTTGAAAAGTCCTTGTTCGCCGCCCTGACTAATGTAAAATTTCCTCGCGCTACCACTGACCATAGACCAGGCACGGAGATGGCCTCTCTGGGCCCTGTGTGAGCTCTTCCTTCGGCCGGGTACGAATCCGCTAACTGCAATGGGACTCCATGTCTCTCCTAGACTACCGCTACGGATACAATCTGTTGCTGTGTGGTAGTTAATATGGATCAAGCCACCTTTGGTGACTGGTCTAGGAACAATAATTAGGTGAGAAGCACGAGCCAATGCCAATACGAACCGGAACTTTGACATATTATCTTGAGCTGACGCCCATTTAGCAAATTGACGGTTCGCGGTCTACAGCGACTTGACAACATCATGATGATTCCTACGGGTGCAATCTGTGAACTCCGTAAGCGTCGAACGGCAACTCATCCTCTGCCGACCGGCAGTAGCATCTGCGGATGTGGAGGACTCGGGAGTCGGTCGGGGAGGGGGGACCGCGGGCGGGCTCAGTTCAGATTCAGTCCCAACCAGGAAGAAGAAAATCTGCACGCTTCCTTTTTCGCAACCATCTGCACCATAGCCTGCAGCTGCAAGCAACGCCAGACCATCCGCCGCGGCCAAGCAGACGAGAGATCCACCCATCCACAACCTACCCAACATGGATGGGTTATGGAACATTGGAATTCGAGTAACGTCCTTCCATCAAAACTTCCATTGCAATTCTCGAAACACTACTGTCCTCGTCAGCCGCCTCCCTAGGGCAAGGAGGTGAACGAAGTTGTTGCCGTGGGCAAGGTCCTATCCACACCTTCAGGTCCTCCACAAGATCTACCCACCACCACGGCCTCGTTCATTACGGTGGCCACCCATCATGGAGTGCGGGTACTCCGTATTTACCAGGCCTTTACCCTACATACTCGTTGGTGTGCACAGATCTGGATCTTAGTGTTAGTTGGACGCCAAACTGCATTGCACACTTACCAGACAAACAAGCAAAAGACCCAAACTCTCCATACACTTGGCCATCACCTTTTGATTCGCCCGCAAACGCTTCTGCAATCTGCACTGCCTCGACCTTGCTTCAGAAGACAGACCATGGATGTTGAGGTGGGACAAAGAACCCGCATGCTCAAAGGCAGCCTTCTCTCAAAACAGGCCTAAAGTACATGGAGACTAGTAGCATTCCCTTTCTTTTCTACTCCAAAGTGGGAACTCATGCTGTCAACTCAAAAAAAGAGCCAGACGCCAATGGGCCGGTCCATCGCTCTAGTTCTCTTTCATCCATTAGGAAGAACCGGGGCCGCATCGGAGCTACGGTCCCACGGCCATGGCGGCTACTCTACTCATCACCGTTCTAGCTCGTACAAGCGTCTCTGCCACCACATTCGGCGTCAACGATATTACCTTCAGACCCGGAAATCGTATGCATAGTCTCGTCCTGAGATCGTCCTTGCGCTTATTGGGGCAGGCAGCGGAATCTCGGATTGCCGTGATATCGGATTATCGCGAGAGATCCCGTCTTCTTGTCCACCCTTGCGTCCACTTAAGATGTTTGGCCGCTCCACCTCTTTTATGCGGTATACCACACGCCGTCTATCGATAATTGGACAGTGTTGGCCAACTACTCTCAACGAGATCGTCGTCTGGGACACATTGAAAGATCCTTTTGATCAAAGAGCGATATGATCAAAAAAAACACCGCTTGCTTGCCCTGGCCTATGTGTTTGCTTCAAATCTCGTCTCATTTAGCAATTCTCTCTTGTGTGCGTGGCGCAAAGTCTCCAGAAGCAAGAAGCTAACGTAATGGGAAAAGAGTAAGCAAAATATACTTAGACACATACAAATCCTATCATCAGGGGCAGTGGCGTCCAACGCCTCGATCGACTGTTCGAAAGCCCAGTTTGGATCTTGACTATCTGAATAATATTCTAGCCGGCTCACATTAGGAGCTGTCATCACGCCAAGACAAGGCTCTATGTCGAATTTTCCTCTACCCAAACCCAATATCAAATAACTGGTCGACAATAACAGCATTGTTTGCGGCAAGTAGTCATTTCACTATTTCCGAGTTTCCAACATCTTTGGGCCTCCGACTCAGCCCGAGATGTTTGCTTTTTACCAGTCCACGTACTCCTTCGCGTCTGCCCTCGGGCGCTTGCTACTTTGCTGCAAGCTGCCGCCAAGGTGATTCACCTACATATGAGTTCAGTGTTCAGTACTGGCTACCGCTACACACGATTCTGCTTGCACATGGTACCATCGGCGGATCAAAAGCTAGTACTAACAAAATCCTGCCAGTAAACAAGATCTACGTCTGAACGCGATAATCTGTTCCGGTACCCAGATCCCCATTGACGCACGGGCTTAATAAACCCGAAAAGTCGACCTCGATGTCTGTTCAAAGAATCGCTCGGCCGTGTTTGAGCATCGAGCAAAGCAGGCTTTGCACTAAGAAAGCCACCGACCCAAGCTGCTCGGCAATAGACGAAGCTGTGAAGCTCAAAGAGAGACATCATTCATACTGACTCGGTCCTGTTGCATTGATTGGCTGCCAGAGCGCCTCGACGGCTTAGATCTTGGAAATGGTACTTGTAGGGCAATCATTGCAGCCAGCCAATAAAACGCCACACGAACATGATCATGTATCGAGAGCTAAGCACCACATTAACCACAAGTCACGGTATCGAGATGGGCGCTCCGACTTGCGATACTGCCGGAGCCACCCTCTTAGTCGGCCGACTTAAAATATGAAAACTTACTTCTCTGGAAAGCAAACAACAGAGCAAACAGACCAGAAGCGGTATCTACTTCGCAGGCTCACCGGGGAGAACCGTCTGAAGCCCAGGGCATTCGGCGCTTCGTCGTTACGTCTAAACCCTTACAGGGCGCACAGATTATCACGTCTTTCACATCGAAGTCAACGTACGCGTTGACACATTGGAGAGGGTAGGTATCTCTTGATTTACCGCTCAGTGCCATGAGAGCCAAAGCCTGGAGTTTGGGACGGTTAGACTCCACCATTTTAGCTGCCTTGAAACACCAAGCCATCTTAGCCGACCATGCAAGGGCAAAATATCACCCACCCTTGCTGGTAACTGTATACATTAATACAGTCAGGCTGTTGTGAATCTCATCTGCGTTACGATAATACGATGGCGGTCGAAGCCCCCTCGAGGCGGGCACAGAAAGATCGGACAGTGATCTCGGGGTTCCATTCCGCTGACCTGCAGGCGTGCACTTCCCGAACCTGTTTGGACTTGTCGATCATCACCAAATTTTGGACGGTTTTCTGGGGGGCACAACGGGGCTATCGAGAATGTGCCCCTACCATGCGGTATCCGTACCAGGTAACACCATCCTCACTGTCGAAAATACGGTCTGAAGTGGATTCTCAGTATTTCATGCAAATGGATAGACCTTGCTCTGGCCCCTCATTTGTTGTAATTCGGAGTCCAGACTTCTTGCCTCTCAGGTCTCACTCGATGGCACGTCTCAAAGGCGAGACTCTCTACAGTGTGCTGGTGGGGAAGCAGCTCCAGATCGACAAGCCAGATGAGGGACATCTGCTTTTGCAAACCAAGGCTTTAGCAGCCGCCGTCCGAGAGACTTTGACAAGAACGCCGTCTAAAGCGGCTCTCAAAAGGGAACCAATAGAAGCATTTGACAAGCCGGCGTACCTAGACATCTCGCATCCGAAATAAGGTAATTTCGCACATTCACTAGATGCATTGCAAGCAGCCGGTCGGAAACTACCAGAGAAACTATTCCCGCCTGGTACAGGGAGGCCACATGGCAGACGAGCTGCCTTTTCCTCAAAGCAAAGCGGGATCCATCCAAGCCATTGGCAGAGGCTGGGGGCTCATAGTACGTAGTCATCGCACGCCTGAAGAGGCAAATCTGTGGAGTTGCAAAAAGTCGTTCCACGGGGGATCACGAGAGGGCTCTTTTTAATTGAAGAGGACCCAGAATTGTGGAGGCTCTCTTCGTTTCCGAGGCCCGGTCCCATCCACTCACACCGTCTTCGTCGTCAAGGTCGTCTTGCCCATTTGCCTCTGCCGCCCACTGACCCAGTGCAACTCCATGAGTGGACGAATAGCAGTGCGTACAGTTGGTGAACGCGCACTAAAAAGTTGGCAGATGGAGCGTTCCCTGCGCGTCGTCCTCTTGCATGTCATGCAGGTACGAAGATGGTGCTCTGCAAGGTCGTTGTAGTAATGAGCGGCACCCTCTTACGATCATCTGCTGTTCCCCTGAAGACTCCCCCTAGTGAAGGTTACCTTTCGCGGAAAATCGTCATTATTCCATCTGGACTTTGGTCGGCTAGTTCGGACGGCGTGTGCTTTGACCTTGGATTCTGACGATTGGGTTTCTCCTGTTATGGAGTATTACACAGTAGATGCTGAAGCATCCGGAAAGGAGAAAAACGAAGAAGAAAAAAGAGAACGTGGTGTTCTAGAAGGGCCCACCGAAGCTTTCCGCCCCTGAGCCTGCCTCTTGTGTAACCACCATCTGGCACATCATACAGACGAGCTGGCACCCAATCCATGACTCCAGCGCTCCTTCGTTGGCCACCGTGGATATCGTCCTCCACTCCGGCTGTTCGAGTTTTGTTTCGGACTGGACTAGATCCTCATGGATCCGGAAAGCTGTGAAACGAAGCCTCTCCGCTGTGTGCTCTAGACGAATACTGTTATGCGGATGATATGAATTAGGACAATTGGGAAACGAAGGATATCATTCTACCTTGGGGAGACATACAGAAACCGCGGAACATACGGTAAAGCGCCACCAACCAGAGTACGGGTTCAAGCGATGCCTGTGGCGTTCGTAGCCGCCTGAAGAGTTAGAACGATGTCCAAGCATAGCTTCTGCCCCTGTAGATCACACAAGTCACTTGAGGAGAGCTTGTGCATCCCCAGAGTTCTGGACACAGAAGACACAGCCACACAGCATAGGAATGGAACCTAGACTGATAGACCAAGATGGGGCGAATGGGTTCGCCCATCAAACCGGTCGTATGGCAGAACCGTACTGCACCGGGCAGCCAGAGACGGAAGCCGGACCGGGCAGCACAAGCGTCATCGGCCGGAGCAGAGCCCCGCAATTACGTTGCCGGCACCGAAAAACAAGCTTGCTTAGCGCCGTCATACCAACCTCTCTGCCTGCATCTTGGACGCGAACTTGAAGCTTGTTTTGCTCGCGACCGCATTATTCTTCTTCATTCCTCTGCCAATTCCACCACGGACAGCGTCTTGAAGTCAATTGAGCGCGCAAACGGGCAAACATGTCTATCCCTATGAACCGCCTGGGCGGCCGCGGTAAGCAACTTCGCCATGTTTCGTTTTCGAATCCTCCTGGAGCCATGGCTTGAAATCCGAGACCGCCACAAACAGGCCCGGATCAATACAATGCTGCTGCTCGACATCTGGGGCCCGGACGCGCGCTGACACGAGCATAAATTTTGCAGCCTTCAGCCACGCCGACAACGACGACGACGATACGGAACGCGAGTACGATCGCCTCCGTGACCTCGCCCGCGAGGAAGCCAACAAACGCAATCAGGCCTTTGAGCGCGTAAGTGGCCCCAGCCTAAGCCTAAGCCCAAGCCGAAGCCTTGTCCAAAACACGTGGTTTTGAGTTTTGTGTGATGCCGCAAGACTAACACCAACCCTCGATGCTCTCCAGTCTCAACAAGCATACCAGTCGGGCGATGGCGCGGCCGCCAAGGAGCTCTCCAACGAGGGCAAGCGCCACGCGCAAAAGATGGAGGACTACAACCGCCAGGCGTCCGAGTTTATCTTCCGGGAGAACAACGCCGCCGGCCGTGTGACGGGCAGCTGCGTCGATCTGCACGGGCAGTACGTCGAGGAGGCGGAGCGCATCCTCGAGGAGCGCATCCGCGCCGACCGGGCGCGGGGCCAGGAACACTTGCACGCCATCGTCGGCAAGGGAAACCACTCGACGGGCCACGTGCAGAAGTTGAAGCCGAGGATCGAGGCCATTTGCCGCGAGATGGGACTCAAGTACTCGACCGAGGAGAACGCCGGCCGGATCTACATCAACCTCCAGGGCGGGGATGCAACGATGCCGCCGCCGCCTCACACTGGTGGTGGACAGCAACACCACGGAGGCGGCCAGCAGCAGCATCATGGCGGCCAGCAACAGCACCATGGCGGTCAGAACCAGCAGCACGGCGGGCAGACCCACGGTGGACAACAGCAGCACCACGGCGGCCAGAACCAGCAGCAAAACCAGGACGAGACTGGCGACTTGGTCGTCAAGATTCTCAAGAAGCTGGAGAAGGCTTGCTGTATCGTCATGTAAGGGGGTTTTGGTCTCTGTTGTGGCCTTCTCCGCTTGCTCCCCCCTTTATGGCTTTCGGCTGCCGGGACGCATCATTGTATGCGGCCCGGCCTTTTTTTGAACCTTGGATACCCAGCGGACTCAACGTGAAATGGTAATGTCTTCTATTCTTCTGAACCTATGTATATATAGGCTTGATACCCTGGCGAGACGTCACTGGACTCGGTCGCTTTGGGATTGGATATAGGGCGACGTGGGTTTTGTCCACGTCAGGATGATTCAAACACATCATTTAAGATTTTTTGATATAATTGGAACCAATTCCTCGTCCAAGGTGTTTGCTGTGTCTTGAAAGAAATAAACACACTCGATACCTCCGAAATCTCGAATTAAAATTGGTCTTTTGAATTTGACGGCCGAGGTTAACGCTTCAAAGCTGTGAAGAGAGCCCTCGCCAGTGCCGGATGACAACCAATATCGGCTCGGCATTCAAAGTAGTAGAGCACAGTCTCCCAGATAAAGGCAGTGACTCTCGCGCATCGGAATTCCCATTGAAGTCTATGCATCTATCCGAGGTGAAGCTCCAAACGAAATCCCGATAGGTTCTTATCGTTATCGGAGCTCCAGCGCTGTCCGATTTATAGAGATCTGATTGGCCAGCGCTGACCGGGGGTAAGGCAAGCTTGCCTGCCATCCCGTTCGGCGCAGCGCTGCTCTGCTGAGGAAGTGCTTTAACCAAAGAAATTTCAACCATCGTCATCGCCCCCGGAATCAACCACAACTTCCATCACGTACCGCCCGGCCTCGCATATACCCTGTCAACTTTACGAGTTCATCAGATCAATCACATCTCAAAATGGACGCGTAAGCTTTATCCCCCTTGAATGATCCCCTGGAATTACTAGAGGAACATAGAGATCAGACATAGCGACTAACGCGCAATTCTCTATTACCAGCCTTACCAAGACCGAGGAGGCCCAGCTCCAGCAGAGACTTCAGAAGCGCCAGGTCAAGGAATTCATGAACGTACGTTTCTCTCTTCAACCTCCCGTTCCGCCATTCACCAAAAAAAAAAAAAAAACGAAAAAATCCGTTCCTCCGTCTCCCATGTTTCTTTCCTCCTTCGGTCGCTGTTCGAAAAAGCGATAAGACTCCCAAGACTCTGTGGCTAATCCTTTCCCCCCCTTTTTACAGCTCTTTGGCAACCTCGTCGACCACTGCTTCACCTCGTGCATCGACGACTTCACCTCAAAGTCCCTCTCCTCCCGCGAGACCGGCTGCATCACCCGCTGCATCCAGAAGCAGATGTTCTCCCAGCAGCGCCTCAGCGAGCGCTTCCAGGAGCACAACGCCCAGATGACGGCCCAGATGCAGGGACAGTAAATCCACAGTCGAGAAAGAAATCCCAAATGATGTAAAAAAGAGAGAGAAGAGAATGGGCACGCAGAGGGTGTTCGATAGAGCGAGCGCGCGCGCGCGTGCTGATGTAACAGTATTCCCAGCAAGGCAGGCGCAGACAAGCCCAGTCGGAGGGGAGAAGGCCCTGGGATTTGCAACATTTACCACACACGATCTCCAAATTAACGAAGCCAGGCGAGTGAGGTGGGACGGACAACCACGAACGAGGAGGGTTTCCTGTATATTACATTATGTTACGTTTTCCTTCCCCTGACCGGTGGTTAGAAGACGTGGCATAGTACCTTTATGCGGGTTTGGAATAAACACCGCTGTATGAAGGGAGAAACGAATGGATAAAATATCTACTCCATGAGCCGTCGAGACCGTTTGATTGTATGCCATCAATTCGGGAGACAAAAATCAGAGTGAAAACGGGCGTCATTTTGGTCGTACCCAGCAATCTGCTAGGGGTATCCACAAACTTGATCCTACGTAGACTATGGGATTTCCCAGTGACGATGGCTGGAATAGGTATGATGCACCCACGTTTATCCTACACACTTAAACGCCTAAACCCTTTTGTCGTTGTTCCCCTCCAGGTCATTCATTCCCTTGTGGCCGACGATAACCCCTTCGGCTTCATTATTTCTATCTCAACGTCCCTCCTCATCCTTCCTCAAGACTCTTCGAGGTCTTCGCTTAATACATCCCTCACAGCCTCCAACTGCGAGAGGACCTTGCTCTCCAGGACATTTCCTGGCTGGTCAGTCTCATCCGACGCGCCAGTCTTGATGCTCTTCCACTCCACCTCACGCTGGCCCAGCGGCAGAAGTCTGTCGCGCAGCAACTTGCGGCTCGATAACCAGAAGTCGATGTTTTCCAAAAGGGAGGCAGCATCCCATTGGATCTCTGGGATATCACGGTTATTGGCAGTTCGCAAAGCGGCGATAACTCTTGTCAACAGAGCAAGAGAGTGCACCTCTGATACTGCAAGGAGCGTCACATAGTGTGGCGTCTCTCTCGATGCTGTACGACTGGCGCCAGGTGCCTCGAATCGGTCAACGCTAGATTTGAGAAGCAGAGGGAACTGTTTAAGAACGTAACCCAGTTCAGGCGCAACCGTTCCGCCCAGGGCAGTGAGAAGATTCAGCAATAGGGGCAGAACACCCTTGACCCAGATGCTGTAGCATCGCTGGGGCCCAACAGCTTCCGAGAAGGGAGAGATATTTCCGCGGCGCATAAAGTTGGTGATGCCTGCCGAAGTCAGGTGGCTCAGCAAGCCGTCGCAAGCCATCTGTTCTGCCACCGCCGGCAGGGTAGAGAGCTCCAGCAAAAAGAGCAAGCTCAACTCGCCATAGATCGGGTCGCCGTTGATGGAAAGTTTGTCAGCCCAAGAGAAAAGTGATGTCGCTGCGTGCATGGCATCATATGATGCCATAATGTTGAGTACCTGTGTTTGACATTGGTCAATGGTTGGCATGTTGAGACAAGCTTGCAAAATGGCCGTAAGCAGAGCAAGGTCCTCAGGTGCAACGGCAGCCTCGGAATCGTGCACAAGGGCAACGAGAGTTCTGAACCCCTTTGCGACTACTCGGTCGAGAAGGTTCAGAACAGTCTGAGTAAGTGTGATCGAGAAGCCGTCACCTCCGTTCTTCGAGGCTCCCAGGGACTTCTTTTCCGCAGCACTATACGCACGCAGGGTAACATAGATTGCCTTGAGCATCGTGCGGTAGTACGAGATAGATTCCGGGTTGAAGGGCTCCTCGACAGCGCTGATGATGGTGAACAATGTTCCCAGAAGTTGGTTCACATCGTGAGATGAAATGGGACGACCAACGAGACGCTGAACGAGAAGCAAACTCAGATCAGCTCGCTCTTCGACAATCCGCATGAAGATATTCTCTGGGCCTTGGTTGGACCGATTCGCTTCGAGACATTGCTGCGCAACTTGCAACATTTGTCTGGCGATGGTTTCGTTTTCTGCCAGAGAGCTACTAAGCTCAAGAAGCAGGTATTCCCATGCGTGGAACAGCGACTGCGGCAATATCAGTACGGGCCGAAAGGGCAGGTGGGTGTCCAGGTGAGAAACTTACAATCTGCGCGTCAACTAGGGACAGGTTGGCGTTGGCAATCCCCATCTCGTTACGAAACCCATTGTTGCGACGACCATGCCAGCCTGGATCGAAGCTCAACATCTCGGTTGCACTCTCCAGATCATAGAAATAGCTTCTACCTAGCTCGCCAGGTCTCAGTGATGTCCTTTTGAAAGCTTCTAACGAAACTCCGGGGTATTTGCTTGTGAAGTTTTTGGCAAAGTTGCTGTGCAGAGAAGTATTGTAGCTCGAAACTTCTACGCCGTCCCTCAGATAGTAGTCTAGGTCGGATACCAGGCTCTTGGCGAATATGTCGGCCCCGCCCATCTGCCGTAAGTGATAGAGCTGCATGGCGAATATCTCGGCAATGTAAGCGGCCATTTTGGCATCTGTGGCAGCCTTAACGGCATCTGTCTTGCTTGTGACAGTAAAGCTACTGAGGTCCTTGACGTAAAGGCGCAGAGAGTCCAAGAAGGACGAGTCTTTTTGCATGGTGAAGATTGTCCAAGGCCAATGGTTCTGAGATGATGCAACGAAATCGAGGATCCTGATTGCCTCGCTTGTTTCCAACTCTTTGATCTTCTTCAGCTTTGCAAAGGCTGTCGCTAGCACCGAGTTGGGCGTCGATGAAGCGTCCTTCTTGACGCCCTTCAGAGCATCTCTGGGCGTCTTGCCTGTCAAGAGACAGTTTGATAGCCACTGCTGGCGGTTCTGCACAATTGTGGAGAAGAATTTCCACGTTGTCTGCACATCCTTCGCAACGAGGAAGGGCTTGTCGAGTCGCGACAAGACTTCGATAAATGACCGGGACAAAAGGGGACCTAGGTATCCCAGAAGGGAAGGAGGATCATCGTGAGCTTTGGCAGCACTCAGCACCAGAGCCTCCAGGAGGAGCAAAGCTGGTCGCCGGAATTGCTCGCAGATTGCACATAACCTTGCCAAAATCGATGACGTCTTGAAGAGGTGTTCTTCAAACGTCGCTGATGGTCTGTCCAGGTAGCTCGCAACACGTAGTAAGGTTGTCGTGAATCGCAAAGCGCATGTGAGCTGTTCCTGAGCTGAGGCTAGTCGATCTTGGTAGAATGTTGAGTCGGGGATTTGGAGACCATTGACCAAAGTTGTGAGGAGCGGCTGGAACCTAAGAGACCCTGTTGAGGGCGAGAGGAACGCATCGATAATGTAGGACGCTGCAGGTTCCAAGCAAGCCGCCAGCGTATCCGCGCTCTCTTGGTCACCCATCCCGTAGGTGTGCTCGATGATCTGATCCATGACAGGGACAACGTGCCGAATGAGCAGTGCTTTGTGAAGCTCTGATCCGAAGCGCCAAGTTGAGGAGGTCTCAAAGACGTCAACCGCGGCTTGAGCAATTGCGAGGCTGACTTTGCCCAAGACTTTGTCCGCCACGCCGAGCCAAACGTTGTTCGATATCTTCTGCCGTCCAACCAGCTTGTTGCCGGATTTGCGTTGAACAGCGCTGCTCTTGACGCTGTCAATGAGGCTAGAAAAAAGCCGTACAGCCGAAAGCAACAGTTCATATCGGTCTCCAACTAAGTCGAGATTACCGGTGATCTTTGCCAATTTTCCTGCTTGGGCTTCCGAATTGAGAAGTTCGCAACGCGCCAAGTAAGACCAGACTCTCGTGGGGCAAAGCGGCAGGATCGCATGTAAGAATTGAACGCATGAGTTGAGCACTGCGATGCCCTGTCCTTCGGTCGCCTTCTCGTCTTGCATATAGGCATCCATGGTCTCGCAGACAACCGCCGCAAGGTCTTTGTTCCCGGAGATTTGCTTACCAATCTCATCCAAAAGCTCTTGTCCCGACTTGAGCGATGTTTCGCCGCTCAAGCCCTGCTTTTCAGACTTCAGTACCTCCGCGCGCAGTAGTGTTGCTAAGAGAGCAATGGTTTCTGCGGTTTCCTCTGGCTGGAACGCATCCAGCTCGCTGCGGTAAGTCTCGGGTGCCAGTTGGATTTCGAGCCTCTTGCCAAGCAAAGCAAGAGCAGAGTGCTCATACTCCAATAGAACCACGCGACCCGTATCCGTCACAAAGCGTCCTACTGTTTCCGCAGGTATCCTAAATACGTCGTCCACCCGAGTTCTGCGATTCCATGCCGTGGCAGGCGTGAAAAGCGGTATGTCTTCGAGTAGATAAAATGTGTTGGTATTGTCCTCCTCCTGGGCTAGCTCGTACTGCTGGTAGTCATCGGGGAGAATGAAGGTAAGTGATGGGGTTTTGCGCAAGAGGTTGACTACCGTATCCATCCGGTCGTCAGCAACGGTGCAGTTCGCCAAAGTCCTGCAAAGATTGAGGAATGGCAGCAACTCAAATGGATATCGGTTGAGGGCCTGGTGGAAGTAGTATTCGAGTGCAACATCGTCGTGGAGCACCTCGGCCAAAATATCACTTGAGGCGTGCAGCGAAGGCTTCGAAAGGTCCCAATATTGCTGGCCAGCTCCCAGGACCGAAAGGAGAGAGGTGACAGAGTCTGACTGATACCCTACGAGGGGATATGTGGCTTTGAGGAAGTCGACGTACGAAAGCCGGATTCTGGAACTGAGAAGTGCCGAGAAGGCTCCGTCACTGGAGGCCCCAATAGCCAGTGCCATCTCGGACAAGACTTCGTAAGCCCGTCCATGCGATGTGACAGCTACTGCCAGCTGCTCCACAACCTGCAAGTCCTTGTCCAAACCCGCATTGGTCAGGAAAATGTCAAATGACTTGCCGTCGAGAGAAACAATGCTCCCTGCAGAAAGACGGCGAGCGGTAGTGGGCCGAATCAAGACACCAGCCTCGAAAGTCTCCTGAGATCGCTGGTTCTGTAGCGCATCTCGCTTTTCGATTCGGTCGTGATGCGAATAGAACATGCGGTGGACAACGACGGTCCATGCAAATATGATGGGGCTTTGGCTCTCGCAATCGGCAGTGGCTGCGGCGAGGATTGCATTGTGGACTTGCTCCAATACTGACGGAGCAGTAATGTAGGGGTCCTCGTCTCCGCGATATTCAGGGGCCTCTTCGGCGAGACACTCGATAGATCTTGTAGGGTTCAGGAGCTTAATAGATATGGCTGAGATGAGAGATCTCAGGGGCATGATTAGTGAGGCAATGGCATCAGTCGGCTGTCTGCTGTTAGTCCTGGCTTCCCAAAGAAGTCTGATTCTTGGTGAACTCACCGCGGTAATCCCGTTGAGAAAACCGCAGTTATCCATCAAGGAAAACCACTGGCCAACCACGGCGGATGGTACAAAATCGTCGCCGCTGCCATCGACTGACTGAAAGACGACCGACAAGGCGTGTACAACTTCAGTGAGTGCTGTCCGCATCCATTCCAGCTCGATTTCTTCTCCCAGCAGGCTTTTATCTTCCACAACTGCTTCGAGCCCCTCGGCCAGTCGACCAATAGCCTCAGTGACATACTGCAAGTAGGTCGTGAGCAGATTTTCGAGGTATTTGGGACGCTCGTTCGCGGCGATCAACTGAGTTGTCGCGATCGGAAGATCAGCCGCAGAGGCTGGCGATGAAGGTTGGGTGTAAAGCACGTTCTCCTGCACCAAAGCAGCAGTCATCAGAAAGTGGCGTCTCTCTGCAAGATATGTCTGGAAAATTCGCTGTCGCCTTGACTCCTCTTTCTCGAATTCTGCCCAGATCGTCTCCGCATCCTGGGCGGCACCAGCGATAGGGACGAAAGATGACGATTGTACGTTTGCGACGCCAGAAGCTTCCTGGAGGTTGATTATATCCTGGGAGGAGAGGGTTCCTGTTAGGTGGCTAGCTGGTCGCGACTGGAATTCGATGACTGTCGCGCGAAGCGCAGCAACGAGGTTGACCTTGGCATTCTTGCTCAACCACTGCGCATCCTCCTTGATAATTTTGATGTCGAAGTTGTCGTTCGGTTTGGGAGTGACGTGTATAGCGGCGGTCCTCGTCTCGAAGTTCGACTTGGTGAGATCGCTCGGCGGCGCAAAGGCGGTCGACGGATCTTTTATGAGTGCTCGTACGAGATCATCTTGTAAAAACTGTACAACAGCTTCGCTCTTCCGCCTGGAGTCATCTTTGTCCGCCAGTGCAGCTGCGATGAGCTTCCAGGAGCTAGTTCAAGGATCAGTTTTCCGGACAATCAGCAAGTCAACAAACGCAGGTCTACCCACATAATGATGGTGTCTCCATTCAAGCATTCCTCCAGAGGAGGAAAGTATTGACGGTCTGCCACTTGCGCCATTGCCGCAGAGGTCGATTGGGCAGAGCAGTCAAGGTCCAGACTGCATCAGGCGAGGCTGCGATGAGCTATGTTGCCTGAGATGCAAAGAAAGTAAGTGGACGCGCTTGTACGCACTTGGACCCGCGAATGCTTTTGCAGCCTCTCTGCAGGTGGTTGACTGGAGCTCCCAAAAAAAGTGAGCTCAAGTTCCATGGTTTTTCCGGAAGTTGGCGCTAAGTCCAATTCGTCTTAGCGCCCGTTCCAGGCTCAATGCCACAATAGGCAGTCCCGGGCGCCGGGTCGCGATATAGCGGCGGGGCGGCCTGTCAGGGTATATTGCAGCTTGCCTTTAGGTACTTGTGCACTGTATTCTCAGTCGCAATGATCATCAATTAGTACAGTAAAAGTATACTCTCCGATATACTGTGCTACAATCAACTTTAGTGAGTCGCCGCCTTTTTATCTTCATTTCAACCCGTCCCATTGACTCACCTCATTCAAACCTCGAATGCCATTACCACCGAAGCGATACTTTTCGTGACAAGAGGCATTGGGATTCAGCAATTCTCTGCTGATTTGACTTACTTTCGGCGGCCCCGGCACAATTTGCAAAATGCCGTCCTTAGATATCATCGATCACTCACCCCAGCATCCGGACCCTTCGCCACCAATTCCCACGGCATCCAACTTGATCTTGATCGACAACTACGATTCCTTCACCTGGAATGTCTACCAATACCTCATTCTCGAAGGCGCGAATGTGACGGTCTTCAGAAATGACAAGATCACGCTGGCAGAGCTGATTGACAAGAAGCCAACTCAGTTGATCATCAGTCCTGGGCCTGGACACCCCACCACGGATTCCGGAGTCAGTCGAGAGGCAATCAAGCACTTCTCTGGCAAGATTCCCATATTTGGTGTCTGTATGGGTCAGCAGTGCATCTTTGACGTCTATGGTGGAGAGGTCGGATCCGCAGGGGAGTGGCTTCACGGCAAGACATCCCCTTTGACACACGACGCCAAGGGTGTCTATGCTGGTCTGCGCCAAGGCCTTCCAGTTACCCGTTATCACTCTCTAGCCGGTACACGCGTGACACTTCCGGATTGTTTGGAGGTCACTTCTTGGGTTGCGACAGAGGACGGATCCCCCGGTATCATTCAAGGCGTGCGACACAAGGAGTACACCATTGAGGGTGTTCAGTTCCATCCCGAGAGCATTCTCACCGCAGAGGGCCGGACTATGCTGCGAAACTTTTTGCAACTTCAAGGTGGCACTTGGGAAGAGAACAGCCGGCTCCAGAAGGGCTCCGCGACCAACGGCGCCTCTGCCAAGACGACGTCATCTGCGCCGGCTGCAAGCAAGAAGAACAACATCTTGCAGCAAATCTATGCCCACCGAAAGGCTGCTGTTGCAGCTCAGAAGCTTATTCCCTCGCAAAGACCTGCAGATCTACAAGCTGCGTATGATCTCAATGCCGCTCCGCCTCAAGTCTCCTTCATTGAGCGCCTTCGCCAGACCCCCTTCGACGTGTCCCTCATGGCGGAGATCAAGCGAGCCTCGCCCTCAAAGGGCATTTTCGATATCAATATCAATGCCCCGACTCAGGCGAAGAAATATGCCCTTGCAGGTGCCAGCGTCATATCCGTGCTGACTGAGCCTGAGTGGTTCAAGGGCAGCATCGAGGATCTGAGGGCTGTTAGACAAGTTCTGGACGGTATGCCCAACAGACCAGCGATCCTCCGCAAAGAGTTCATCTTTGAGGAATACCAGATTCTTGAGGCCAGACTTGCGGGCGCCGATACGGTCTTGCTTATTGTCAAGATGCTGGAGACGGAACTGCTGGAGAGGCTGTACAAGTATTCTCTTTCCCTGGGAATGGAGCCGCTGGTTGAGGTCCAGACAGCCGAGGAGATGACGACAGCCTTGAAACTTGGATCCAAGGCAATTGGCGTCAACAACCGCAACTTGGAGAGCTTCGAGGTCGACATGAACACAACAAGTAGATTGAGAAGCATGGTCCCAGAAAATACCATCATCTGCGCCCTGAGTGGTATCAACAGTCACCAGGATGTCATTCTTTGCAAGAACGATGGAGTCAATGCTGTTCTCGTGGGTGAGGCTATTGTCAGAGCGCCGGACACAACCAAGTTCATCAGAGAACTCTGTTCTGGTACAGACGCTGAGCCTGAACCGGTCAAGACCCAACCCCTTTTTGTCAAGATTTGCGGAACAAGAACTCCCGAGGCTGCCCTTGAGGCTGTCAAGGCAGGTGCGGACTTTGTCGGAATTTGCTTGGTTCCAAGTGCGAAGCGTTGCATATCCGATGAGACTGCTTCCGCCATCTCAGAAGCGGTACACACCTTCGTACCTACCGCCACACGTACAACAACGAGCATCCCTACAAAATCTGCTACAGATTACTACACTGCGTCTGTCGCCAGACTATCGAGCTCGCGTCCGCTCCTCGCAGGTATCTTCCAGAACCAGCCACTAGACGAGATTCTCGAGAAGCAGAAGCGTTTCAACCTGGACATTGTCCAGCTTCACGGCAATGAGCCGGTTGAGTGGGCCAACCTGATCCCCGTACCTGTTATTCGGGCTTTCAAGCCGAGCAACGTTGGCATCGGGAAGCGAGGCTACCACACCATTCCTCTGCTCGATTCGGGAGCTGGCTCAGGCAAGCTCCTTGACGTCTCCAGTGTCAAGGATATCTTGGCAAAGGATCAGGAGCTGCAAGTCATTCTTGCTGGCGGTCTCAACCCCGACAACGTGCTCGAGGCAGTCAAGGCTGTTGGGGAGTTTGGTGACCGTATCGTAGGTGTTGATGTGAGCAGCGGAGTGGAGGAGGATGGCAAGCAGAGCTTGGAGAAGATTAGAACGTTTGTCAAGAATGCGAAGAGCTTTAGATAGAGAGTTCGTGAAATGAGAAAGTGCCTAAGACTCTGTCAAGCGATCCAATCGAAGACTGTGATATTTGAATATCTGGACTTCAGCTCTGCCACAAAGCCCAGACCTTGATGTTCGCGAATAGTCCTGTCCATGATTCCACATCCTCGCATGACCCAAGACTGCTCTAAGATATGTGAGTAAGTTCAAATTGTGATTATTAGATTGTCAGTTTGCGCTATCCGCTTCTGTTGGATCAATAATCCTGCCTTCAGCTAGATAAAAGGGCAGATATCGACGATACTCAAGATGCCATAGGTTCTCATGAGATCGATGTTTGTCGCATTTCCAGATTTGTATTTTGGATGCCATATTAAATTGATTTCTTGAAATAATTCGGAAGGCATGGTGAGACTTCGCATCTCTCGCGCCTTCCTCCCAGTCTTTCGAGTGCTTCTCCATTTGTATCCTCCCTCCTTCCTTCCCTACTGCCCAGGTTCATTCCTTTACTTCCTCGAATCTCTCCGTATAAAACAGCCACCCTTTTCCCACCAATTCTCTCTTCCACCCCTTCACCCTTTCTACACCCTTTCTACCTCACTCACAGTCTCAGACTGACCTCTTCACACTTTCATCGTCAGCATTGGAGACCCTTCTTGCTCTTACCAACTGAGAACGCCCTTTTACCTTTTTCCCACCCAGTCTTACTCCAGCTCTTCACCCTTCTTACCTCGCTTGAAGTCTCAAGTCGCTCTTGCCTCATCTTCATCAGCAGCATCACAGACTTTGCTTCTCTTATCCCGTTGTCACCAAGTGAGAATTATTCTTTTCAAGCTTCACTTGCAACCATCGACCAAAGTTCATCCTTCACAATGGTTCGAGCAATCTTCAATAAGATGGTCATTACCGCTGCTGGAGACTTCCCTAGTGGTTGCTCCAGAGAGCAGATGGTCCAGTGGGTTAAGATGCGCAAAGGCAAATTCTCACGTCATTTGGACGAGAAGACGACCCATCTGCTATTCACCGATGAGGAGTTCAAGTCCAAGAACAAGCCCCACCGAAGTAAGGTCACCTTTCTCTTCAAATAACATTTTTTCCCCTCATGTTTCATGCCTTTCCTTTTGTTCCTTGCCCAGAAGCTAATTGTCTTTGTTATCTCTCAGTCAAAGAAGCAGAAAGAAGAAGCAAGACGAAGGGCGCGAAGAAAATTCACATTGTGAGCTGGAGTTGGTTCACCAAATCTTGCGGCGACAACATGAAACTCGCAATGAGGGAATACAAATACGATGCCATGAAGATCAAAGAGAAGAAGGATGCCAAAGCAGAGATCGAAAGGGCCCGGGCTGCAGCGTCTGCTTACAGGTGGATTCGTCCTGGTCAGTGAAGATTCATCAATCCTATTGCTTGAACACCGTTGACGTATCAATCCAGAAATGTACAGTGTCGCCAAAGACCTGACCTCCTTCGAGTACAAGGTTGATCTCTTCCGATCGTCTGAGAATGAGGATGGAACTCTGCACGAGAAGTACGAACTCTACGTAAGTCACAAGCGTTTATCCTTTCTGACTGGCTATCACAAACTTGAAATCGAGTCCAGCTGACATGTGGTGCTAAAAACTCAAGTTCTTCCGGTCTCACTCCTCTAGGCCGCACTTGTACTGGTTTGGCGCAAAGCTTTTCCATAAGAAGGACAACGGCAAGTGGGTTGAGCGCGGCATTGAGCGCCCGAGTCCCTGTTGTTCATCCTTCCGGAACGAGTACAACAGATTCAGAAAGTTCTTCGAGCTGAAGACCAAGATTCGCTGGGCAGACAGGGTCGCCAGAGCTGGAACCCAAGAGAAAACTGCGTTCAGTTACTCCCCTCCGGTAAGATCATCCTACCAATCAAATTGAGGCTCGAAATATCAATCAACACTTGCTTACAATGAACCTTAGACTGGTGGAAAACCCGTGGGTTGCAGAATGGTCGGTGCACTTTACAACAAGGCGCTCAGAAGCAACAAGAAGATGCTTCGACGCTATGCTGAGCTCTTTGGAGACGAGTTGCCGTCCGACATCCAGATCGAAGACGCATGCAATGACGTCTTGAAGGACATCATCGACGAGGTTTGCGCAACCCCTGAGATTGATGCCAAAGACGAGAATGGAGTCAACGAGATGATCATGGCCAAGATGACCCTTGGCCCTGGCAAGAATGAAACTATCGACTCTGACATGGAGGGACACGCTGAGACCGATACTCTTTCCGATCCTGGCGACATGGCTCAGTCTTCTTCTGAGATTGAAGATATCGTCATGGAGAGTCACGATGAGGACCTTTAGACGGACCATTGACAGAGCTTGACAGTAACTCACTTACCTAGAATACTGGATTTATTGGAACCTCGTCTGGTGCAGACGACGTTACAGGTATACAACCCCATGGGGTAATTGGCAGTCTTACTGATGAGATTGCGGATGCCCTTGATGCAAGTCTGCAAGAAGCAACAGCATAGTGAGTTAAACTTGAGCAACTACTCCACTGGCCAGCTACTTACCGTTCTTCAGATGCATCTGAGAAGAGACATATCTCTTCTTTCTGGGATTTGGAGGTAGCTTTTTTGGGCGAGATTTTCGGCAATGGTTTTGAGCTTGGACGACAGACGGGAATGGCTTTGCATTTCAATTCCCCTTTTCACCATGGACTTCTACATGGAAAGTAGCAAGAAGAGGCCCATAGCTTTCATTCAAGGTTAGGTAATACCTTGAGAAGACGAGAGCGTGGCCGACTTGATTAGATCCGAGCAATAATAAGTGGTTTCTGCAGCTTAAGCTTTGATTTCCTGTTGTAGTACATGTGGAAATTGGAAGAAATCCCGGGTGATTGAACCCTTTCAGTACACGAACCAGCCGGTCTTTATTTCTGAGCGATAGCTCTTGAGTTTGTGAGAATCCATGTTAGATGCATGGGTATCTTTCGAGATGTCAGGGCTGGGATCTCTCCACTCGAGATCCCGCATGTCGGGACGGATGTCTCAGCGGCTCTGATCAAACTAATAATTGGTTGCCTTTGCTGTGGCCAAAAAATCATGTGGCTGAAGGAGGTTAGATGACCACTCAAGTGCCCGCGGAGGGCCGATCTAGTGGCTTGCAGATAGCAGGTCAGACTTATATGAGATGCTACGTTCTAGACGCAGTAAGATGGGAATCTGCCCTATTACCCCTGGCAATTGACGCCATGGGATCGACACTGCCTCGTACTCATTGGACGACGACTTTCAAGCTGGTCAATTAGGAAGAGGCTGAGTATGAGACAGAAAAACCAATCAATCGTTGACGATCAATTCTCACTCAACCTAGGCCCGCGCGTGTCAGATCCCTTGAGATACATAGAGAAAATGGGGTCTCCGCCAGAACTGCACAGGTCCTCCGCTCCTTTTTCGTCGTCATTCCTCGAGAATCAGATGCGAAGTTTTACATCGGACACTGATTCTTGGCTCAATCAATGATTTGAGGAGAGTCTCGGTGGACTTAACCATGTTATTTCCTTATTCACTAATCACGTTGGCGGGTTTCTTGCCACTCACCTTCACCATGAGCCTCGAAGGGCGACTTCCCCAAGAAACGCTCGCGATGGGTTTCCCAGAGCACGGCGCTGGACTTTCCCCGGCACCAACGACAGCTCCCAGCGAGGAGTCGAGGCAAATGATGCTCGAAGCCAGAAGTCTACCCCCCAATGCCTGTGGAGTTCGTCGCCTTGATAATGGAAGTAAGTCTTGACCCATGGCTCCTGCGATTCACGGAGCTGGCTGACGATATCTTCCTTGCTGTCAGCTTTCGAGACATTCTCTTGCGTCAGCAACGATTGCTACAGCTCGGGACCATGGTTCGGATGTCGCAACGTCCTCAAGACGGAATGTTTTGATGGGAACGCGCCTGTTTGCCAGCAGACAACGTCGTCTCTAGGCCAGAAAGCGCTTTGCTGGTATGTCTTTTCGTGATCTTTTTCATTGAACACGTCCCGAAACTAGACATACCGGAGCCACTGGTCTCATTCGTGCCTCCGGAGTTCGATAAGTTCAAATGCTAACTGATATCCAAGCACTCGATCAGGTCCGAGCCAGTTACCGTATTGCCTGACACTCCTGAGGCCTGACGACTCAGGACAAAAAACATGGCTCCGATGCGGCAATCCTGCCTACAGTGGACAAAAAATCATGGTGATAGGTACCGAGTCCGACGACCCAGACGCGACCAGGACTGTAGACCCTTCGGACACTGCAACAACCACGCCACCTCCGTCCGGATCATCCTCGAACTCGACAGGTGCCATCGTCGGAGGCGTGGTCGGTGGGGTGGCCGTGGTAGCCATAGCCGTCTGCGTCATCGTCTGGTTGGTATTGCGGCGGAGGAAACGCTTGAGGGAGGACGGGTGGCATATTCCCTTGACGCCAGGCTCTCAATCGCAGCACACTCAGCCATATTACTCTCAAGCTGGGTATGAGGAGCATGATGACCCTTCCAAGGCGCAACGCGGGCCGATGCCCTCGCCCACACCTCTTGTTGAGGTGCAGGGAAGCAACGTGATCGACAACCGAAGACCGGTGGAGCTAGGAACTTGAATCTCCCAAAAATGAACTAGGTGTTCATGTGTCTACGCTTTGGGGGGGGGGGGGGGTCATGGGATTATTCTTATACATATAGCGGTGGCGTAAGGAGTCGATCAGTGGGTTGATTTCTTTCATCATATATTATGCTTACCAATCAAATACATTGGGAGATTGCTGGATCAAGCCGAAATACAATCCTGAGGGAGCTTCAAAGCATGCCGGTATTTTCTTATCTTAACTTGTCTTTATCGCTTATGAATTCTCATGGCAGAATTTGCCAAGAATGGATCTAGTAACATAATCCCCATTCATATGAGCCCTCATCCTTTGCGATTCCCTTCACCGGCTTGATATAAACCTAGTAGATGCACTTGAGCTCAATTATATGCAAAAGTGGCCAGGGTCCTTCGCTCCCGGCTACCCACGCTGGCGCTGGCAGTTTCTCGTATTTGGGACTACTTCGCCAACACACATGCTTCAAACATAGGCCGCTGGTGTGACGGGCGAACCATGTTTCACACAATCTTAGAGAACCTGCCTCACTTTGAAGGTTACGCAATACGGAAACATGCTTCCAGATCTTTGCACAGTCCTCCAAATAGACGACTCAGAACGAGAATAGGGGTCCAAGCTGGTTTCTCTGTTTCCTGGTGACTTCAACTTTTTAAGACCACCACATTCCCGTCAACGGAGTGTACCACTTCCACCACTCTTCTCATAACCTTGCCAGGCTGCCTTGTATCTATCTCGGAGTAGTGATGAACTCTTCCTTCCTCGTAACCATTGCTGCGGCTATCTGGCTACGCCTGGTACTCGCGGAGCGTCAACACTTGAATGGAAATTCCATACCACGTCCAACACTGGCACCGAACTACGACAAGTATAGAGCAGCCCCAACAACAACTTTGACACCTAGAAACAACCTCAATCTACGGGCAGAGGCATTGGAGCCTCGAGTACTGCGCATCAATACATGCGGGATCGTAACACTTCCTTGGAGTAAGTCTTCAAACGCCCCTCTAGCTTGAGCCAAGTCAGCCAGCATAAGAAGTCGAATACTGACATAAATCAAACAGCTACATTCCCTCTAGCGTGCGAATATCCGCAACCGTGCCAAACAGACAATGGCTATATGAAGTGCGATAATATCGTTGGACGTACATGCTACGATGGCACAGCTACCGAGTGTAGATCCAAGGTTGATCTCAATACCCGCTGTTGGTACGTTCACATTATGTCTTATGTCAAGAGACAATGGCTAATATCTATCTTTCTAGCACGAGTTCGGATGATCAATGGCTCCCAACCTGCGTGACATATTACAAAGAAATCGATAGGGATAACTGGGTATCGCTCCTCGATTGCCAGTGGAAAGCACACAGCGGTCGAACGAGCTTAGACTTCGTCCCGGCATCGATCGAGGACAACTTCCTCCGCGGCACCCAAACAGCGCTGGCTTCGGCTGATTCCACAATCACTCTGATGTCTTCCACATCGGCCTCCGCCTCCGCGCCAGCTTCACCATCGCCGGCGAGTTCTTCGTCCAACATACCTACAATCGTAGGCGGTGCCGTTGGAGGCTTAGTAGCGGTGGTCATTGGGGTCTGTGTGGTTGCATGGCTTCTCATACGGGAGAAGCGAGCGTCGAGAGCCCAGGATGCCTTGTCTCCGTCGCAGGGTCCGACACAGAGCGCTCAATTCTCAACTCTGCCGGAGGTATCTGTCCCTGAGAACCACCTGCCTCTCTATCCCGGGGCTGAGGAGCGACATAAGTATCAGTCAGTGTCCGCAGCCCCGCCATCCGTTCTCAGTGAGGCGCTTCTGGCGTCTTCTCCGTCGCCGAGACGCACTATCAACGTTAATGATACCCCTGTTGAGCTCGAGTGATAGATGTAGAGGCACACAGAAGTTCTGTCCACGGTATTCCAGGCTTGTGGTAGTATAATGTATCTGACTTAATGATATAATTAGGCACGTGGAGGATAGCAAGGGGTGATTTTCATTCAATAATGTACTCTTAGTTACTTTCTTACAAGTAATCATCTACACGCGCCATCGCTTGAAATGCTTCAGCATGAGTCCACGCCGATGCTCAACATCACACGCCATCGACGGTCGTAGCAGTCCCCTTGACCGCCATCCCTCCATCATCACCCTCAATCCAAACATCCCACTTCCTCTCCCCTTCACTCGCCTCCTTCTCTCGCAGGCAAAGCGTCATCTCCCGACCGCAGTACAGCGGCGCCAGGTTCCGGTACCCGTACCAGCGCACGCTCTGCCCTTTGCCCTGCCTGTTCAAGAACGCGAGCACCAGAGCCAGCGACAGAGGCCCGTGGACCAGCGTCGCGGGATGGCCCTCTTGCGCAGCCCACGCCGGGTCCAGATGGATCGCGTGCGCGTTGTACGTCAGCGCGCTGAAATTGGTGAGGAGGTTCTGCGTCGGCGTCAGAGTGAGAGACGCTGTCGGCTTATGCGGCGCTAACCCAGTCTCAAACGTCAGTACTTTTCTCGTTCTCCAAACTCTCTACCACGGCTTGGAATGAAGACTGAATTTGCTGCTGACCGCCGCTCACCTTTCAAACTCCGCCGCGCTGGAGCAGAAACATCAACATCAGGAAGGAAAGCCAACGTCCTCCTCTCCTCGACCGCCGGTCCGCTCTCACCACGACCAGCAGCAGAAGATGCCCCATACCGCCGCCACAACTCGACCCACACCCGGCCCTTCTCGGCCCTCACATCCTCCACGCTCTCGACACAGCCGACCCGGCGCCCATCCAGACAAAGCACATCCTCCCAGCCCTCTCGGAACCGGACCTCGCCGCCCGCCCAGAGCCGGCGCGTAAAGGGCGCCCCGGGGCAATGGTCTGGGTCAGTGCCGTCCGGCATCAGCCATGAGGGCGGCGATTGGAGGGGGAAATAGGCCAGGTGGTGGCCTTGCGGCAACGGACTCGCAGGCCCGGAGGATGGTGGGTACTTTGGTGGATAGTCGGCGGACGAGGTGAAGATGTCAGCGAACAGGAGGTTAAGGAGATGGGAGGGCGTCGGGGAGAGGTGGTCTGGGATTTCCTTGCTGGTGTGCAGGATTTTGGCGATTCCTGCCTCTACCGATGAGGATGCATTCTGAGTTGCAAATCCCCGACGAAGGGTGTTGAGGAGCAGAGGCCTCATGTTGAAGTTGGCATTGGCGACTTACACGCCTCAGTAAGTGGGATGTTATGAGACTGAGTTGGAGGTCATGAATATGCATATAACCAGTTGATAGGTCATAGTCGCATATCGGATAAAGATGCCTGTGTGAAACTGCGGCCCCAAGTTGACTGTGCCTTAAGGGGGAGGGGAACTGGGAATGTACACCAGGAAAGTCATTGTTCCATGAGGACAAGGGCTGCTCTCATGGGTTACCCATCTAGGTGTAAGAGCTGAGGTGGCAAGTCACACAAACACGGTAGTCCTTGTGGCACAGAAACATCATTCACGCTTAATGAACAGGCTCGAGCGAGCCTGAAAGGGCTGAGTAGGCATTTAATTTCATTTTCATTCTATCTAGTCGCGATCAACAAGCGGTCGCCTCCCGACCGCTCTTGAGTGTCCTCTGTCTGTGAGAGGATCATCTGGTGCCCATGTTAGTTGCACAGCTCCAGCAGTGGCTGAAAGGATGGTCTCACATGTAGACTAGGTCTCAACTCAAGAGGCCTTCATAACAGACCGAAGCGGGCTCGGGCGCGCCACTTGGTGGGTGAGGTGAGCCGGGCTCATCGGGCTCCTGTCTGCAAGGAGCTGATGGGCGACGTTCGGCTTGGGCGCGGGCGCGGGCTGCGACGCTGTGCGCGCGGATTCCTCTTCGCTGTCATGCTTCAGAGACGGTACTTGAGTCGATCCCTCGTTCTCGAGGGCCTCGGTTGGTCAATCTAGGATGGTCAGTTTCTTGTAGTTGGCAGATAGGGTGCTGGAAGGTCACAAACCGTCGTAGTAGTCATCGTCGTCATCAACCTCAGCCAACTGCTCGAAGTTCACCTTGTAGCGGAGAATGCCACCGATACCACCAAAGCCCTTGACGAACTGGTTGCCCTCGGTGGAACGGTCAGAGACGAACTCGAGGTTGGTACCGAAGTCCTTGTAGTGCTCTGCAATCCACTCAAGGAAGGATTCTTGGGTAACGACTTCCATCTCCTGGCCAGTCTCCTTGTCCATGAAAATGGCACGGTCACCGGTTTCCTGCTGCTTGGTAGTGTGCAGCAGGTGCTCGGTGCCCTGGCTGTCCTTGAGCTTCCAGCGGGTGATCTCCAAGTTCTCGAAGACGATCAGAACCTCCACAGCGCCCAACTCCAGAGCCTTGAGGGTATCCTCAATACCGTAGCAGACACGACCGGTGTCCTGGCTGATCTCCTCGAAGTACTTTCCGATGAGCTTCTTCTCCTGGATGAACTTGACGTTGCCGAGGGTCTCGGAAGAAAGCTCGATAGCCTGGTTGAAACCGTTCTCACCACCATAGGAAACGTCAACAACCTTGATGACCTTGGTGGCCAGACGGTTATCGAACAGGTCGGAAGCGTTGAGATCAGTCTTGAAATCGGCAGAACCAGCCAAAATCAGACCAGCGACGTTGGGCTTGTCATTGGTAATGAAGTTCTGGACGGCCAACTCGGCAACCTTGCGGACATAGTTGTGACGCTTCTCCTCACGAAGACGGGCGAAACGAAGAGCGGATTGACCACCACGACCGTGCTTCTTGGGAAGATCGACAGAGAACTTGTGAACAACTTCTCTGGTGTTTCCGGAAAGGGTTCCGAAAAGGGCTCCGTTACCGTCCATAATAATGAAACCAAACTTCTGATCCGACTCGAGAAGCTCGGCCAAAGCCTCTGTGTGGAACTTGTTGTCACAGAGGTAAAGGGAGGTGTTGATGGGCTTGAAAGGCTCAAAGTCGATGTTGACCTTTCTCTCCTTGCCTTCCTGGGTCAAGATTTCACCACAGTAGACAACCAAGCCGTTGGGAGGGACCTTATTGTACAGCTTGAGACGCTGCTGGGTCGAGGTAATGGCTGAAAGCACGGACTGTCTGTTGACTCTGGACTTGATGTTTGACGCAGTTCCCTGTATAAAGTCTCATTAATACCGGTCCGGCTTGAATGGTGTGCGATTGTCGCAGTCGTAACGTACGTATTCTTCAGCCAACATCTTGGCGGCTCGGGAAATCTGATCCTTGGGAGCTGTGGTGGGGTGTTAGTCGAACCCGGCATCGGCGACGGCATGGCGGTCGGGAAATAAAAACGTACGAATGATGAGCGAGATCATGGAAGTGCCGTTACCACGAGCGGCCTCGAGGCGCTTGATCAGCTTCTTGACCTTCCATATCTCGATCTGTGTTGCACCCCATAAAGGGAATCGTCAGCCTGCATGCTCGGAGCGCGGGGCAAAAAAGGAGGGGCTCCGAGGCCACGATGTAGGAATACGGGAAAAAACTCACGTTCTTCTCGGCCTCGTTCGCCTGGGGGTCCGACATCTTGAATGAGGGTAATTAAGGGACTCGAGGAACGACAAAATGAGGGAACGCGTTCGCGTGACGGTGAGGGATTTGTCGTCGACGTCGCGCGGTTCTCCGGGCGGGAACGATGCGTTGCGATGCGGTCGGGTAGTTGCAAGGAAAGAAAAGTTGGTGCTCCACGTAGGTAGGTCGATTTTTTGTGCTGTCACCGTGGAGCGCACCAGGATCCGGCTCTGGCTGGGTGTACGCCCAAAACCGGGTAGGGCGCTAAACCGCAAGCGAGTCATAGGGTGCCTACAGCCTGGCCACTCTAAATTCTAGCCACTCATCTCCCGACTTTCACACGTACCACCATGTTTTGCTGGAGCCGCCCGCCCCATGGTTCATCTTCAACGCCGTATGTCTTTGGAATTTAGGCACTTCAAACACTCATTACACTGGACTCTGACTATCGCAATGACTATCGAGTGAGTCACTGAGATAGACACCCTCAGATATCTATGTAATATTATTCGGCGATGTCTTGCAGGATAAGGGAAGCAGGCTGCAGCCCGTTTAAAAAAGGCACAATGTAAGGCAGGTTGTGAGACAAAGCCAATGTGCTGTATTAGTTGCTCATTCAACCCCACTCGATCTTGTGCCGCTAAAAGTTGGGCCACTGAATTTCTGTGTGCCGTCCGGATATCGCTTTCTTTGGGCGGAACGGCTGATGACCTCAGCGGTGGATCCGCCATGCAAGTAAGGGTGCATAGGATCATCCCGTGTGCTGGATTAATGAATGACCAATGACCATGCAACTAACGAGCTAACTTTATCGCAACCTCCTAACGCGCCCATACCCGTCCCCGCGAGAGCTTCCCGAAGTCGCAGCTCAAGCCACTACCTGCTGTAGCTCCTATTCGTCATACTTACACAGCGCCAGACTCGCAACATGGCTTCCTCCGTACCCATCCAAATCGCAGAGACGATACAGACAGCCCACATCAACCGGGCACCCTCCCCGAGCCACGACCTCAATCCCTCCACAGCAGCCTCCGAGAAGGAGCCAGTGACATTAGACCCCGTCCCGACCCAGGACGATCTCGACGATGATGAGCTCGACGACTACATTCCACGCAGTGTGGTGAACCCGAAGCCGCGTACAGCAAAGCTTCCACCCATGCCCGACCTGCGTTTCGAGCAGAGTTACCTCAACAGCATTTCCAAGGCCGATACCTGGGGGCGGGTGGCGTGGATCACCGCAAGGGATCAGGTAGGTTGCTCGGGTGCAGCGGGCGGCGGGGTGATTCAGTACTGATCTGATGTAGGTGATGATGCCCCTGATACAAGGCGTCGTTTACAACTTGTTCCTCATCGGCTGGCACCACTGGAACAAGAACGCTCAGGTCCACGGCAGTTCGATAGGTGCGAGGGTCCGGAGGTGGTGGTATAGCGTGAATAACTGGCAGCTGCCCCCGCAAAAGAGCTCAAACTGGAGGACGGCATTTACAAAGAAGGAGCTGTGAGGGACAGGAACACATAGCATGAAAGGGTCAGGAAACATGATTGGCGTGGTATCTGTACATCTAAAATCGAAGCAGAGTGTCTCTGCAAGCCAGGTACTTTTCAGTACCGCTGCGTCTCGTGGTGCGCATATCCCCCGAGAGTACTAGCCGTAGTACCGTCTATGAACGAGCGAATGCTCCTACAAATAATTGTTCAATCATCCTGATGGTTCCCATCATCTATCCCTATCCGTACTCCGCCTGCCAAGTTTTACCGCCAAACGCCAAAGGACTTGTGGTAGCCAGTTCCCAATGAGCCCTACTCGCGCACACCAACATCCACTTGTTGCAGCATGGTCTGCAGCTTGTCCGGGCTTCCTCTAAAGGCCAAGGAGGTCTGCACAGCGGCCGGGCTCAAGGGCGGTTTTGTAGTCGCAACGTTGATGACAGGCTCTGGGGTCTTGTTTCTGGGTTTGGCGACAATCTCGTCAACCATTTCGTCGACTCTCGTGGGGGCTTTCTCATCCTCTGGGGCGGGAGTCATCATGGCCGTTTTCGTCGTGGTTGGGGACTTCTTGACCGAGAGCTTTACGATCAAGCTCTTTCGAGGTTCATCGGCCAAGTCTTCATCTGCCATGTCCACGTCTTCGTCTAATTCGTCATCGTCTTCCTCACTCTCATCTGGGACATGGTCCTCTTCTTCGTCGTCACCCAAATCAGGTTCGCTTCCGTCATCATCGTCTTCATCCATAGAGTCACGTCCATGAGTCCGCGTGCCCTTGGATGACCATCCGTTGGTTCCATGGTTAACCGCTGCAGCTCTGCGTGGCCGTCCTCCAGGACCGGACGTCGGTTCTGAGGGCTGACGGGAATCCTCTGAGTCTCCGTTGACACTACCTGCTGCACTGCTTCCGTTCATTCGTGGCGGGGCTCTGATCTGACGTCCGCTGGCGGTGGTTACTGGGCCGGTTGGTTCCGCAGGGGTGCTCGTTCCAGAGTTGCGCGCCGAGCGTCGATTGGACGAGTCTGTAAGGAAGTCTTCGTCATCGGAGTAGGTGTACTTGATTCGCTTGCCTCTCGTACGACCCTCGTAGGAAGAGAAGCCAGGCTCAGGACGTTTGAAGCGGGCTTTCTGAGCCTGTCGATACTCTCTGCGACGTCGTTTCTGCTTCCATTAATCATTGCCCAGAACAATCCCTTGTCACACTGGACTGGAGTTCGATGATGGATGCTTACCTCCTCGGTACCCTCAAAGCGAGGAATAGCCGCCAGCATCTTATCTGCAAGCTTCCTAGCCTTGGGGCCGCCGTCCTTGGTCTCCAATTTCTCGCAAAGGGCCCTGAGCTCATCGATTGATCCAGCTACTGACCACCAAGTGCGGTTGAAACCGGCAGGGTTACTCTCCCGATAGACGCGGAAAGCAGTATCGTCCAAGCCCTCGATCAAAAAGTACCGTCTCTTGTCACTGTCTGAACCCCAGGGTTGGACCGAGAGCGGCTGGTTCAAATCGTCATCGTGACGGTTTCCTTTGTAGGATTTGTTGATGATGGTCTTGACAGTTTCGGATGCTGAAAGAGACCACAAGGCGAATGCGCGAAGGAGAGACAGCTGTGCCAATTGGTTAGTGAACTGGTGCACAGACAAGTAACGCGCACTTCAGTGCTTACTCTCTGGGTGGGTGTGATGCTGTGAAAGGTGTTGCTACCCGACAGTGGGTTGACACCTTCCCACGACCGCGGCCATTGGGACTTGTGGGCGGCAAGAGCGTCGTCCAGAGCTTTGGAGTATTGGCCGGCCCTATCACGCCAATTAGCAAACCAAAAAGACCATATTGTTTGCTGTCACGTCCACGTACTTGACGTCCTGCTTTCGGTTCAAGAGCAGGAACAGTAGAGCGCACAGGAAAGCTTCGACTCTTTCGCCAGGCGGGCTGCCAATAATGTCTTGTTCAAGCTCTTGCGGGCCAAAGTTGGCCAAGGATTTCGGGAACGCATCGTTG
Source organism: Colletotrichum tamarilloi (assembly GCF_030869305.1). Taxonomy (NCBI): domain Eukaryota; kingdom Fungi; phylum Ascomycota; class Sordariomycetes; order Glomerellales; family Glomerellaceae; genus Colletotrichum; species Colletotrichum tamarilloi. Next base: position 648,224 of record NW_026849387.1, read on the forward strand.
AATCGGCTGCGAAACATAACCAGAAACTGGAGGTGGGTGTTAGCTTCTCCTATGACGTGGGGCGCGCGGTTCTACGCGTTTTTTTGCGCGAAACGACGCGACAGGGTGCATACAGCAATGTCTGGATTGTCAATGAAGGCATTCTCGTGTGGCGGCGATGGCGATCGCTTGCGAGGCGGCGGCGAGGGCTCTTTGGTCGCGACGGTGGCTTTTTTGCCTTTGGCAAGCTTAGGGAAGAACTTTCGAATGTCACCCTTGGTCGCAGGTTCAGGCTCAGCTTCGGATTCGACGTCGGAAGGAACTGGCGACAACGAAGACAGCGAAGACAAATCCGAAGAATCGTCGTCAGCCATCTTGGCGATTTTTCCTCCTCGCGTTAATGGCTGTAATGTGTGCGGGTGGTGTTGTTGTTGAAGTTAGATGGGGGTGGGTATCGTGGTAGGTGGAGGTGGTGGTATGCGCGCTGGTGTAGTTGCGAGAGGAAGTTTCGACCGCCCACTCACGGGACTACTTAAGTCACGTTTGAGCCGCATCTCCTTTCGGTCTGGTTCTCTGATAGGCCCGAGTCATTAAATCTAAAATACCTACGGCTTTCATTCCTCTTCGCATATTCCCCTTCTCATATATCAAAGACGCGTAGCATGGCCTTGCACCCGGTGAGCCGTCTCCTCCTCCTCCTTCAAGAAGCCCTTTGCCTGCCCATGCTCCCTGCCGCTTGCTGCTTGAATATGTGCCTGGCGTTGCAACATCTTGTAGATTGTGCTTCATGAGTCCTCTTGTCCTCGAAGACGTTGGAGAATCCACGTCGCCCATACCCCACCCGAGGAGCTACCGTGGGATATCCTGGCCTACCTTGCCTTACTAAACCTTCTCTCAACACCAAACTGCATCCCAGCGTCTCCTGCTGAGCACCATAGTAGAAGCCTTAAAATATTACATCGTTCTCCTAAGGCGTCCTCATAATCGAATCATCGTGGATTTATGATGCTCATTTGGTGACAGGTGGGTCCCATGGTGCAGACTAGGACAGAAGTGACCGCGCAAACTAAGACATCCTTCGGCCGGGAAGCTTCTCGCGATTGTCCAACTTTGAAGCTGACGCATTCTGTTGATGATGCTATTTCCAACCACTGAGTTGGTAGAATTGGGGCTTTGTCGCTGAGACCCATTTTCCTTCCATTCCACCTACCCGCATCAGCTTGTTGGTCACTGCGGCAGCCGACCTACAGCTTGCCGAGAGCCTATCAAAATCAGGCGGCACCTGATGCGTTTTTGAAGCCATTGAGCAATGTGGCGATATAGAGGTCTGTCTTTTGGTCGTAGTCCTGTGGATTGCCTAGCACTTGCATTGCATTCCACCTCGTTCTCATCCACCGCAACATCCCCTCCCGCTCGTCACATGACAACGCAGCTCGGCCAAATCAGCCGGGACTAAATCATTCCACGCTGATCGCCCGCCTTCGCAACTTTGCGTCTGCAGGCATGCTTGACGCTCGGAGTGAGGCTATCTACAGCCTTGATTCCATCTTTGAAATATTCTTGCCCCTTGTGACTGAGTGAACAGGGCTATGTGTGGTGGGTATAAGCAGCCTGCAATCCAACAACAGGATGTTCCTTTTCGACAATGGCTCGAGATAAGGCAACGCCTATTCGTCGATTTCGGCAAGCCTGCGGCCTGAAGTCATCAACATCAACACATCACTTGAGGCGACGGGCCACTTTGCAGTGATGCGTGCTCCCGCATATTGGACCATACTCGGCCAAAATTTTACGCGAAGAACCCTCAAGAGTAAATGCTTCGAACGCAACGATGCACTTCGCGAGGAACGGCCTTCGCCGACTCCGGCGAAGGTTCCGATGACGTTGATCGCTGGACCACACCAAGGCACCAAAGACTCCGGGGTCCTTGTAACCTCACCGGATTCCTCCCAGAGACCCAAAACATGACCTGCCCACAAAACGCACCAACACCGGTCGAACACGGCAGACCTGACGGAGCATTAGAAAATGCAGCCACGAGAGAAAAACAGGAGACAGCGAAGGGAATGAGGAAACCTCATCGAGCAGAAGTAAGTGCTCACATAATCCAATTGTTTCAAGTCTTTCGTGCATCGCCAGAATGACTCATAATGAGTGAGAGACACTGCACGGCATGACGGCGTTGAGGATATCGTGAACTTGGCTTCAGTAGGCCATAATGAGACGTTCCGAAGGTGAGGGTAAAGTGCGGAGATCGTAACACGGTGCAAACGTCCCAGGGTCGAGGATGAGTGGCCAAGCAGCAGTTAGCTTATGGGTCCGATTATGTGGAGACCACTTCATCTTCCCGTCCGTGCTTTGTCAAAATTTTGGACAATCTCCCACGTATTTTCTTTCACGTGACGTAACACGTGCTCAAGCGAGGAGGGCTGGAGAGGAAGTCCCACGCACCACTGCAGTTTCCGAAATTTGAGCCATCCTGCTTGTTGACGGAATTTGACGATTCAACCTCACCACGACGACAACACCTAGCCCTCCGAACGCCAGAGGACTGCCAAGATGGGTCGCGTTGTAAGTCATTGTTCTATCCAACACTCGATTCTTTATTTGCGGAACGATATTGGCGCATTATCGACTTGCTACTCGTCGCATTCGACATTCCAACAATTCGAAACCCGCGAACTTTTTTTCGAGATGGACAAGGGACAGGACAAAAGGCGCTGACATACTCTTCCTCAGATCCGTAACCAGAGAAGAGGTCGTGGCTCTATCTTCACGGCCAACACCCGCCTGAACAAGGTGAGATTCGACATCCTCGAAATTCGCGATACGACGACAGTTTTTCCTAACGATTTTCTGTGCAGGCCCCCGCGAAGTTCCGCAACCTCGACTATGCCGAGAGACACGGATACCTCCGTGGTATCGTGAAGGACATCATCCACGACCCCGGCCGTGGCGCTCCTCTCGCCCAGGTCGTCTTCCGCGACCCCTACAAGTTCAAGCAGCACACCGAGACCTTCATCGCCAACGAGGGCATGTACACCGGCCAGTTCATCTACGCCGGCAAGAAGGCCGCCCTTACCGTCGGCAACGTCCTTCCCCTCGGCTCCATGCCTGAGGGTACCGTCGTCTCCAACGTCGAGACCAAGATCGGTGACCGTGGCACTCTCGGCCGCACTTCCGGCAACTACATCACCATTGTCGGCCACAACCCCGATGAGGGCAAGACCCGCATCAAGCTTCCCTCCGGCGCCAAGAAGGTCGTCCACTCCGAGGCCCGTGGCATGATCGGCATTGTTGCCGGTGGTGGCCGTACCGACAAGCCCCTCCTGAGTACGTTTTGGCCCCTGGTTCTGGAAGGATGAGATAGAGGGTAAGATGAGGCAAGGGACAACAGTTGACTAACGAATTTCTACAGAGGCTTCCCGCGCCAAGCACAAATTCGCTGTCAAGCGTGGTGCCAACTGGCCCAGAACTCGTGGTGTTGCCATGAACCCCGTCGACCATCCCCACGGTGGTGGTAACCACCAGCATATCGGTAAGGCCTCGACCATCTCCCGCTACGCCGTCCAGGGACAAAAGGCCGGTCTTATTGCTGCGAGACGGACGGGTCTGCTCCGTGGTACCCAGAAGGTCAAGGAATAAAGGTCATAGTTTGGCTGGATTTCAGGGTTCCATTGGGATGGTGTTACGCGGCTGGCATCTTTTGAGGGTACTCGCAAGGGCAGTTCATCTGGTAGCTCTTCGGCAAGTACTAAAAGGCATTTTGCGCATTGAATGATCACGCCATGATTCCCCCCGCTACAAGAGGGAGAGGAGAACGCCAAACCCAACTGTGATGAGTGAGACGCCGGGAGTTTGTGTGGATGACGAACAAAAAACGGGGTTTGGGACAGCAAATGGAGTGAGGAGGAAAGTGGCCTTTGGATCTTTCCTCCTAAGCCCAGCTACCATATGTAGTTGCGGTTTCCTCTTTCAATTGATCGATTCGGAATTTATATTGAGGAGCTGCTCCTGTCTCGTGACATTTCTTCATTCTGCGAGTGGCCTGATGATACGATGGCCCCCAAAACAAAAACGGCGCTTTCCCGCTCTGACTCGGTTCTACGAAACCTGACTCTTCATAATTCCTCGACAGAACCGCCAAAATCACGGGAAACCTACACTCGGTGATTTGATATCGAACCCCGATTCCCCTTGCTTCACGCTTCTTATAAGTGTACTCCACATCAGTCACTCGCGCGCAATAATGTTCGCTTGCCAGAGAGTCACCGCCTCGAGGTGTCTCACCCAACGCTGCACGTCCACCAATTCTCTCAATGCAACAGTAAAGAGAACCTTTGCTACTCGCCCTCGCCCCACCATCCCTGCTGCCCCTGTCCTCTCATCACCATCCGCAGCGACAGCACCCTCAGCCCGAGCTCCTGCCCACACCCCTCCAAGTCGACAGGCTCCCGGTCAGAGTTCTCGCCCTGCTGTGCAAGCACGTTTCTTCTCTGACCACCCCACCTCCTCCGACAGGTCCAGCAACCCCACCATCGGCATCCCCTCATCCAAAACTGGCCGACGGAACACCAAAATCAAAATCTTTGAAAGCTCCCACAACCTCCATCACTTCCACACCTCATCCATACATCCCAGAACACCTCAATTGAACAAAATGGCATCCCAGGATTTCCGTCTTCTCTGCCTTGAGAACCCTCTGCTTGGTATGTGTTTTTTTCTCATCATTTAAATAGCTTAGAGCACAGGGGAACACATGTTGCGCAACCCCGCCATCTTCGCTTTAACCCCTCCCTTAACACCGAGCTGGGACAAAAATATTGACAACTAACACCGCAACCCAGACATCCAAGCAGTTGGTGACAAGGCTCTCCTCGAAAAGTACGGCCTCAAGGAGAACGATGCCATCCTCGCTGAGGAGAAGCACCTCGGCATCTACGAGGACCTCCTCAACAACTACGACGCCAAGCTGATTGCCGGCGGCGCCGCCCAGAACACCGCTCGCGGTGCCCAGTACATCCTCCCCCCCAACTCCGTCGTCTACCTCGGTGGTGTCGGTGACGACAAGTACGCCTCCATCCTCCAGGATGCCGTCAAGACCGCCGGTCTCCGCGTTGAGTACCGTGTCGACCCCAAGATTGCCACCGGCCGCTGCGGTGTTGTCATCACCGGCCACAACCGCTCCATGTGCACCGAGCTCGGCGCCGCCAACCACTACGACCTTGAGCACTTGACCCGTCCCGACGTCTGGAAGCTCGTCGAGAACGCCCAGGCCTACTACATTGGAGGCTATCACTTCACCGTCTGCCCCGCCGCCATCCAGAAGCTCGCCGAGGAGGCCGCCAAGAACAACAAGGTCTTCGCCGTCAGCTTGTCCGCCCCCTTCATCTGCCAGTTCTTCAAGGACCCCCTCGATGCCAGCGCCCCGTACTGGGACTACGTTATCGGCAACGAGACCGAGGCAGCCGCCTACGCCGAAGCCCACAGCCTCGGCACCACCGACCTCAAGGAGATCGCCAAGGCCCTCGCCAACCTCCCCAAGGAGAACAAGCAGCGCAAGCGTGTCGCCATCATCACCCAGGGCACCGAGCCCACTCTCGTTGCCGTTCAGGGTGAGGACAGCGTCAAGGAGTACCCCGTCAAGCCCATCTCCAAGGAGCAGATCAACGACACCAACGGAGCTGGTGATGCCTTTGCTGGCGGTCTGATGGCCGGCATTGTCGATGGCAAGTCCCTCGACCAGTCCATCGACATGGGCCAGTGGCTGGCTAAGCTCAGCATCCAGGAGCTTGGACCTTCGTAAGTTGATCCCCCCATCATGTCACATATGACACCTCATGGCAAACTTGTCAAATTTTCTTGCTTCATTCGCTAACTGTGAACTAGCTACCCCTTCCCCAAGCAGGCTTATTCCGCGTAAGGCATTTAGCCTTCCCAACCTAATGCATTAAGCATTTCAGTTTCTTTTTGTTCAGAATAGTCTGGCGTTGAGGGGGTCAAAGGGAAAACGGTTTCAACAACGGCGTTGGCTCCTGAGAGAGCTTTCAAATGAGTGGCAATCGCACTTTGCATCAACTTGCAATCTGGGCTCGACACCTTTTACGACCTTGAGCCCATGGGTCATGAGATATTTGGTAGAAAACAATGCGAGGAGACGATTTCGGCTGGACAAAAAAAGACCAGCCCAGATGACAAATCCTAGACCAGAGTCCACTTCCCCGTCGTATCCGTCGTATCGTGTCCAGTGAAATCCGTCCAAAACAGTAGTATGAGCCAGTATAATTCAATCATGCGATCGATTCATATCGCTGAAACTTTGTGTCAGCGGTGTAAGATCATGGAAGGTGCTGATGGACTTACATCGCAGTAGCAAATAAAGATGTGTTCAACTTCCAATCAAGCCGCCGGGTGGGCCGGGCAGGCATTGGGATAATAAAGTCTGATCCGAAAACGAGTCCTGGATATGCGGCCCCCAAAACTTAACGACGCATGTTCTGGCCCGGGGCACGCTTCACTTCATCAGCCATGGCCGACTGAAGAATCATGTCGTTGTATCCGGCCGTGTATCCGTCAGTAGCGGCACCTCCGTTCTGTCTGACCATGTTCTTGTAGTGCGTAGGGTCATCATGCATATCGGCAATGGGACCTCGTCCAAAAGCGGTGGTCGCGGTGTACGCGATACCGTTGCACGGCGTGCTCTGGTAGATACTGCTGACGTTGGAAAACTGAGTACCCGAAGCCGGCGAGAAGTTCTCTCCGCTCATAGGCATGTTGGGACTCTGAGGAAACTGAGGACGAGATCCGCTGAACGAACGGGCGTGGGCGGCCGCCCTGGGCTGCAAAGTATGGGGGTTGTTGGCTTCCGCATACGGACTGGACCACAAGTTATATGCTGCCGAACCTGACAAGTCACGACTCAAGGGTCTCGAGTCTGTAGGTTGTCTGCCAAAGGCCTGCAGAAGGCGGTCCTGGTGAGCACTTATATCGGGTGTACTGGCATACGGACGCTGTTGCTGCCGAGCCATGTACGGGTTCTCTTCTCCGAATGGATCGTCCAGCCGTGGGGTAACCGAGGGTTGAGCAGTCCTCTGGAAGCCAGCACTGCCATCGAATGATCTTCTAGCAGCATCCCTGATGGCACGGTCTGGTGGCGTCAGCTCTTGCTTCTTACCCTGTGGTGTCGGGGTGTAAATCATGTTCCAGGGAAGGCTCGGGAATGTCTTTGCTGTTGCGGATCCGAGGGCGGGCGGGCTGTTGGTCGGGGGCACACCAAATACCTCGTTGGCCATGGCTGAGTTCATTCCGTACGAGGTGTCCTCGTGGCTCTCTGCAGGAGAGACGTGGGCCTGAGGAGGCATCAGGAAGTCATTAACCATGTGAAGCATATCAGCGTCAGAACTGAAGTCGTAGTCTGACTGGCCCTGCGCTTTGCTGCGGCTGGGAGTGGGGTGCGACCGCACCTGCGGCGGAGCAGCCACTTGGGGCGGTACGGGCAATGCAGCAGTCGGGGTCGCTTTTCTGACAGGAGCCGGCTGCCGTGAATCCTTTCGTTGCGCCGGAGGAAAGTCTGCAGCAGAGCTTTGCTCAACTGGAGGCTGGGAGGAGGTTGTCGCGACAGCTGAAGACTTTGGCGTGTAGCCGTCCTCGTACTTGAAAGTAAGCCCCCTTGGCGACGAAGTGTAGGAGAAAGGAAAGTTAGTGTCGTCGTTGGCGAGGAAGAAACCACACTTGATCGTTTGCAGGACCCTGGAGAAGATCTCTTGGAGAGGGCCGAAACGCTGCCCACCATAGTGCTGGATTTGAGGCTTCAGATTTCCAGTATCCTCATCGTAGTTGAGACGGCAACTGTCCGGCAACTTCGTGTCGCAGAGAGGAAGCATTCCTATAGCTTCCTGGTCCTCAGGAAGCAGGTACGGAGTGAGTTTGAGATCTTCGTTGCCATACATCTCGCACAGAGTGGTGAGTGCCTTGGCGAATCCTCTGTACATGTCCTTGATGGACAGCTCAGGGGCCTCTTGAGCGTTCACAATCTCAACACGGCACGCCACGAGCCAGGCTGCATACAGGCGCACGAACGGGAGAGTGTTCTCGGTCATTGTAGACGGCTGGTCTTCCATGCTCTCTGGTTCGCCGTTTGCTTGTTGCTCAATGAGTCTTTCCATTTCCCTCTTAAGGAACTTGCAAAACGTCATGAAGAAACGAGCGTTCAAGCGGAGAAGGAACTGAGAGGTTCGGAACGCGGCAGTGGCCCAGTCACCTGCTGTGAATTAGAAAATGAGTCTCATGTTCATCATGATGATCACATACCTTTGGCCTTATTGTTGTAGACGAAGAATGCAGACATGTTGAGCAAAACCATCTTCAAAAGGATTGCCTGGGTGTTTGGGGCCTTGATGGCCATCTCTAGATGGTTGATGACTTCCTTCTCAAGCCCCTCGTGCTGAGGGAACGGCTCTCCTTTGCTGAAATGAGAATGCAACTTTACGAACCAGGTGACAAAGGCCTCTTGAGGATCAGGAGGACCTGTGCGACGAGCCGGCGTAGTTGGCGCTGAAAGACTCTTCAGTTCCGATTCAAGGTTCTGTGCCGCCATTGGATGAGGGTCTTGAATTGCCATGGCGCGGTAGAAGTGATATATGATATCAAGGTGCTTTCTCTCATCCAAGTAGATGATACCCATCTGGTGGTGGGCGAAGCCAGAATTGGGAAGGATGTCGTGGGCGAGAGAATAGTACGTCAAGGCAGCTTCGTAGCTCGGGACCTTGTGTCGCGCCTGCATCCGGTATCGAGAAAGGTCGCCGAGGTGAATGAGCACCAGATGCACGTATTTGAGGATGATCTGGCGAACGGCAGGTGTGGTGTTGGCCATGGGATTCGCCTCTGCCAGCTTTTCGGCTTTGATGCCCTCGGCAATGCGCTGGAGCTCGGGAATCGGGTAGACGGCTGACATGCGCTGGACAAACGCGACGTAGAACTTTTGCGCCGTCTTAAGAAAGCTGCTGTACATCCTATCCAACTTGCGCTTCTGGACGGCGAGCTGCGACGATCTCAGCTTGCCCAAAACCTTTCGATATTCGGCATTGACAAGGCTGTGGGCCTGCCAGAGGTTGGCTTCAACCTTCTCGGTCGAGGAATATTCGAAGTCATGGAATATGACGTGGAGGCAGGCTAATCGGAGGCTGATGACAGTCAGCAAGAATATTGCGACCCAGTACATTGGGCTGGATTCGCTACGTACGAGGAAATGACGCTTTCCAGAACCTCGAAATGCTTCAGCTCGTTGCCGTCGGTGTCGCTTTTGAGCTTGTCTACCTCCCTCTGGAGGTGCTTCCGAAGCTTCTGGGCTTGGCTGTGGTCAAAAAGTCAGCATCGGAAGGTAGTTGCCCGGAGTCGCATGGACCCCGAAATGCCCACCCAACTGGATAAGATATGCCACAGGCAATGCTTGGCGCAATCCAAATTTCGAGATGGGCATGAGGGGGAAATGGTAACTTACTGCCATGCCTGCTTTGCAGCCTCAACATGTTCCGCCATTTTGGAGAATGGCGGAGCTGGGCCCTAACGTTGGCGATTGGAGGAATTTGGTGTTGGTGGTGTTGCGATTATTTTCGCGATGGGGTGTTTTGTTGTTGTGGAAGGTGCGGGACTCCAAAAACTCAGGAATGGGACAAAAAAAAGAGCCCAAGCTACGTGCTGTGCTCACACGCTCTCAAGACCAGTCCCTGAAGGTGCGCGCGATCCATAACTTGGGAGGTGAGGTCGTCGGAATCCAAAGGGTGAGGGCGACAATGGTGGTGGGATCGGGACAGCGGCAGCGGCGTCGTCGGGTCCAAGGCTTGTGGTGGCACGTAATCGGGGTGATGAGAGAGTCGGGAAGAACAACATTGGGCAGAGGGTCGGAGGGAAAGAGCGACGAGCGATGCGCCACCCAAAGCAGACATTCAAGAAAGGCAACACTCAGACGGTGTGGAAGGACGAGGGTGGCAGACAGAGGCAGACAGAGAAGAAGGAGGAAGAGGATGGTGATGTCGGGTCTCCATGAGGGACGCGAGCAGAACTTAGCTCATGGGACAATAAAGTGTGCACCTCTCAGTCTTTACCATCTATCCACATCATCCATCCATCCATCCACCTTCCATGACTGAGCCTTGGGGAATCAGTTAATATTTTAGATGGAGCCCCTCAACAGGCGGGCACATATGGACCGTGCACTGCACTTTTTGAGATTGGTCCCTGTTCGGTTCCGCAGTCCCTCACTGAGTCCCTCATTGACACACTCTCTCCCTTAACGAGGGATACTTGCAGCTGCAGCATGACCCAAGCTAGGTACATCATTCATGAGCCTTGCCATGTTGTTACTTTGTTAGGAGCCTAGGCCCTTGTTTGCAGTCAGGTCCTCCCCATCTACAATGATTTCAATGATGACTTGTCCATCCGTCCCTGAACCTGCGAAATGAGCCTTGAGCATTGAGCCTTGCAGTGGTCTTTGACAGTCAATGCCCCACCACGGCTCCGGCCTTTGATCTGCTTTCCGCCCAAAACATTCGATTCCATTCACCACTGTCGGACGTATTGTCGCCGACATTGCAGACCTGACTGGCTCAAGCCTCGGCGCAACATATTTGTATTCTTGCTATCCTTACGGAGTACACCCTGCGGATACCATACACTGCAGGCTGGCTCAGTCGTCCGAGCCCCTCCACGGATCCTACCAAAAATTAATTTCAGGACAGAACTCAGCAGAGCAGTGCGACGCGGGGGAAATTCGGGTGCCTGATCTGCAAGTAATCAACCCTCCCCGTCACTTGGCCTTCACTCAAGATGAAACGCTCACGAGAGGCCGAAGAGGAACACCCGTCCTCTGGCATTTCCGCAGACGAGCGTAGCAGCCCGGAGACGTCAACTCCAGATGACCGTGCTACCAAGATCACTGGACTAGAGCCTTCCGTCGAGGGAGCATCTGAGGATTTTGCCATGAAATGCTCCCTTCCGCCTCACAAGGAGGCCCTGACGTTCAAGACATACGACGTCTATGAGGCGCACTACATAGCGACGCACACCAATAGGTGTCTGGAATGCGGGAGGAACCTACCGTCAAGCCATCTGCTTAACGTGCACCATGAGGAATGCCATGATTCCTTCGCCGCTGTGAAGCGGGAAAGAGGAGAGCACACCGTAATATGATTTCCCACTTCCTCTCATCATCGGCTCCTCTCTTGCTGACATCGGCTACAGTATTCCTGCTTCGTAGAGGGCTGTGAGAGAAAATGCTTGACTCCGCAGAAACGCCGGATGCATCTCATCGACAAACACGGGTTTCCCAAGAACTACTTTTTTGCCGTGACTAGGGAGGGTGTCGACGGGCGACGGACACTGCTCGTAGAAGCAGGTCATCACCGGCGGAAATCATCAAATGCTTTCAGTACGACCAAAGAGTCGAAGCGCAGATCAAGTATACTGGACACGACCACTTCACAAGGCGGAGAAGAGTCACAAAAGACAGGAGATGCTGCAACCAAACCAGAGGCCAGTTCGGTCCCTGCGCAGCCAGCGATAACGGAACGTCCAGACACGGAAATGGAGGATCTCGCTGGCGCAATGTCGGCGCTGAAGTTTGTGCCCAACAGCGTGCGGTTTGGCAGGGGCGGAGGACGAGCAGGCTTTGCAAAACGATGAGAGACGTCACGAATGATACCACTACTTCGATTAGCGTTCAGGCCATGATGATACCAAAACGGTCAATTGAAAGGATCACTACCTCTTTCCCGTAAACAACGACCCGAGTGATCGTAACCAGGGCCGGAACCAGTCCTGCCATGTAAAGCGCCAAACGCCTGCCCTCCACGGGGTGCCCATTGTCGACCGGAAGCCGCGCTGACAGACGGGGTCGTGAAGGTAATCTTCCTGGAAAACACGTACACGACTAGAGATTCTGCTCTTCTAGTCACTGGATGCGCAGCCATGGCATCCGCAAGCGACGCACTGGACCTCTTGGTCCCCTTTGAGCTGGGCCTTCGGAACTCTACATATGCAGGTCGAGTTGAAGTTCGTCTCCTTGGTTTGGACACAGCGCAAGCAGCAAAGCTATAGACACATGTCAGCAAGATGACTTGTCGTTCTTGATGAGCATGCCAACTCACCTTTTCGTAGCCCTGCTTCTTCCACTTGGCAATCAGCATTGCGTCCGCGTAGCCGTTCTTGAGCAGCCACTCGTACAGCTGCTTGCTGATGGCCTCCTTTTCGTAGTACAGGTCGTAAATGTAGCGGCTCCTCGCGTGTGCGATCTGAAAAATCTCCCACTGCGCTTGGTGCTTCGGTCCCGTCGGCGGCGGCTTGTTCTGCGCGTCCTTCATCTTGTTTTGGAAGATGAGGAGCTGGTCCTCGATGTCGTTGAAGCCTTCTGGAGGCGGCTTGCGCTTCGAAGATCGCATGGGAGGCATGTTGGGCTCTTGATTTGCGTGAGTGTATTGTGGGTGTTTGAAATGGCCACTTGAGTTGGGGTCCGAAGGGCTCTCGCAGTCTCGTCAAGGCTCACTTGGCTTCGCGTCGCGGTTGTAGGTAGATGACGAAGGAGTTGAAGTTCAAAAGCCCAGGATAATACCTTAGGTAGTGGGGCAAAAAGCTCCGATATCTTATCAGGCATGCCACTAACGCCTTCACACCTGCGCGCAGAGCGCTGGATCCGAGCTGACTAAGGAGCCACACGTGATTGGGCCGTCCGGAACCTTGGAGCTTCCCAAGATTCCCGTTCTACCCAGCCAGACAGCGTCGACGACCAGGCCGTTCGGGAATCACGTAGCGCAGCAAGCAAAACCGCCCTCTTCACCAGCATCCCCACGCGCCCACTATGGCCATCACACCGACCCAATTCGCAAAGACGACCCGGCAGTGTGAGTTATAGAGACCAATTGACCCCGAAAATCCCACTGATCCGTCGAGCAGCGGCCAACTGGAACGACGCAAAGAGACGGGTTCTCGCTTCCTACAGAGAATGGATCCGAGCTGTATGTTGACCCCCAATGCGTCCCTATGGAAGCCCCGGCGTAGACTTTCGATTCGCGAAAGGCGCGCAACGATGCGAAGACGATTCGAGCGAGAAGGCCGACTTGAAGGGAAGCTGGAGGCATGAATCAATGCTAATTGAGGAACCATTGGCAAACAGGCGCCTGAGATTCAGACGATGTACAACGTCCCCCTGCCCGTGTCCGTCCTCCGTACCCGGATACGTGAGGAGTTTGAGCGCCACAGGTTCGCCAGCAAGCTCCCCGTGGTGGATGTTCTCCTGTTCAAGAGTCACGCCGAATACCAGGTATGCCATCCCGAGCGACGTTCCCCCGACGCACGCGCGCATCGAAGCACACCGAGGGAGAGAGGGATGGAGAGAGGAGGATTTTGGTGTCATACGGGAGACCAATTGGACCCATGACCGTTACGATTGGGAAGATATAAGGCCGAGAGCTGACATGTGGTTCTAATCACGCAGGAGACGATGAACTTCTGGAAGCAGACGACGCACATCATGTCCTACTTCAAGGAGGAGAACTTTAGAGGAGACAAGCGGTTGCCCAACAGCTTCATGACTGGATTCTTGGAGGTGAGTCTTACACAGGGTTGCGAGCAAGCTAGAGCGAGGAGAAAACACCAGGAGGCGAAACAAGGGGGTGAAGGGCATCCGCAGACACTTGATGCTGTTTCGAGATGGAGCGCTAACCGTACTTTACACAGGGCCGCAACTAAGAGCGCTGGAAGTATTAGAGCTCGTGTACATAAATATACAATTTCAAAAAACATTTCCGCAAAAGTCACAAGAACCCAACCAACTGAGTTGGACCTATTTCATTTGTTTTGTCGACGCCATTGGTTCTATTTTTGGTGTCTCCATTCCCATGTAAAAAAAAACAAAAACAAAAAATAACGCCATTTTCCATCTTTTCTACAAGATGCGTTCGCTATGAACGACCAAAGTCCTCCTTGGCGCGGATAAACTCCTCGGCGACGGTGTCGCTAAGGGCCTGAAGGTCCTTGAGACCCTTTTGCAGAGCCGCGACGGCGGTGCCGTCTGAGTTACACAGTCAGTAAATCAGGAGTGAAGAAGGGATCGAAGAAAAAAAACAGGCTCACCATAGGTCTGGATCCTAATGTTCATCTTGGGTTCCGAAGGGTGAGGGATGGCGTAGGCGCAGAACTCAACGTCGGGACTGTAGTGAAGGAGGGGTGAGTTTTAGTACAACGCAGGCAAACCAGGGAGGTCTCTCATGACAGGAAATTGACGCTGTTTGAGAGAAAGAAAAAAAAAACTTACTTCTTCATAATGACATATCTCAGCGCATTGCCGAGCGTGTGCCCCTCATCGATAAACTCGAATGAGGCGGCTGTGTCTGTTGAGCCGGGCAGCTACGGACAATCTCACAGTCAGCCTCTCGCTCGCAAATCACCGAAGCAGACAGACTCACAATCTTGACGCGCTGGGGCTCCTCCTCCTCTTCCTCCTCCTGCTCAGTCGACTCCTGTCCCTCCTCCTCCTCTTCCTCCTCGGGCTGGTGAGAGGCGGGCGCCTCGTCCATGGGGACGTCTTCCGAGTCGGTTCTGCCGGGCATTTTTTGCGCTCTTCCTGGTTACTCTTCAATGAGGCCGACTCTGAGAAGTGTTATGAGCGTTAGAGAATCAGTGACACTCAAGGTGAAAATTGGCTGGTTGGTTCTTTTCGTCGCGGGGGGTATAATTCAACTTTCAACAGTTCGACTTGCACTGCGCGCCCGCAGGTCGGTCTCTCGAAATTTTTTGATAACGGACCCGCGGATCAATTTGATAAGCTGGCAGCTGGCGACCACCACATATCTCTGGCAACAGCTGTAAGAGATGGGACTCACCAATCCGGCGTCCCTACCACATGCAAGCTTACATCGCATCGCATCGCATCGCAAAATGTCACGGTCAAGAGGCGTCACAACGAACAAAGAAGTTTCGATGGGAACACCACCTCGCCTCGCGCCTCGCGCCCTCTCCAAGATCCCCAGATTTACCTCCTCTGCACAAGGGCCATCTATAGACTATAGGGGAAGAGGGCAGAAAAGTTCATCGCTCGGCAGATACCTGAAAAGGGGGGGGTGAGATTCGACGAGACGCCCGTTCTCCTACCTATCATATTCATGTTCAGTTGTTTAAAAAGAGACCAATATTGCTACGATCCTGCATCTACCATACATGAGTTTTGACAACATCGTCATAGCATGCAAGGCATTACCTGCTTACCTGGTTGTTTGCAGCCCGCAAACCAATAAAAACCCCCAGCTGTGATGGACCTCATCTTTCCGCGTGGGGAAAAATCGAGAACAGTACGGAGTAAAGAGAGCGCAACCATCACCACTACCACCACCACTACCACCACCACTACCACCACCTACTTACAGGCGCGCGGCAAGATGCAGTCACGCACGTAGTTCCGGTTGTTGGACGCACGAGCAAACCACCTACACCACCCTGCAGTTTGCAGCTTGCTAGTTCACGTCGAATGCTCTGACTGGTTCCGCAGAAGAATGATCCAAAGATCAATAGCGCGCTTCTTTTTTTTGTTCTTTCTCTCGTTCCCCAGTTTGTTCTTTTCCGGAGGTGAGGATTCCATCACCCTGCATTTCTTGGTAACCAATCCTGGGTTGTTGGGCACCTCGAAACCAGGGTAAGCTTAAACTCGTGTACCGACACTTTGACTCATCTCGATGGTGAATGAAAGCAATCAAGAATGTCACCGTAATAAGCGAATGCTTTAGTATCCTCAGTGTAAGCAAGTAGTTGAAAGAATACTGCGTACTCAGGCCCAAATCTCGCAATAAAGTCCCATCGATTCGCACCCCGTGTTCGTAGAACACTATGGACCTCCAAAAGCAAAATGTCTCAGTCCGAATATCAAATTCAAAGATGCTCGAGCCTCAAGGGGCCCCGGCGGCGCCTCCCCGAACCCGACAGCCCAAGTTCCGGGTTGAAGTCTTTCCTTCTCGGTGAGACAAGAAAGAAAGAGAAAACCCACCCCTTCTTTCCCCCGTGGAACAAGGGCCCTCTTCACCGCATCGTGTCCACGGACCATCCAACTCCCGCGTGGTTGACGTCCCCGGGGGCGGCGGCGTAAGCGCGCGGAGGCGATAGGAGAGGCTGGGAGAGAGTTCGGATAAGACATCATACATGGCATGCATGGACATCATACGGCATCGCGAGAGCCTTGCTCTTCGTCCTCCCCTTTCCCCCCTTCCGCCTTCCGTGCCCACTTCCGTAAAAAAAAAAATCCCTATCAATGGAACAAAACAAAACAACCGGGGCAAGGAAATCAAAACCTGATCGCGATCCCAGAGAGCCAAAGCGTTACGATGCAAAGCCGACAAGGCCGTTCCGGTTTCCCACCCTTTCACTCCTCGCATTCCCCTCCCAGTCAGACGGCCTGCGTTCGGATTCTGTTCGTTGGCTGCCAAACCACACTCGACCAATTCGTGATCGTCCGGCGCTGTCACATCGGAAACGAGGTTTGATTGGCCACCAACCGCACTTTATTGTTTCAAGACAGGGTCGGTGTAAGCCATATGATTGGCTCGTTTCCTCCATTCTCAAACCGACACCCAGTTGGTGAGTTTAGCTTGGTGCGTCGTTGAACCGGGGTTGGTCAGGTACATCTCGCACTAGGTCTGGGAAGTCACTTGTAATTGTGAAGGTGTGCTATGTAAGCAGCATTCAGTCCTCGCTCACCAGCTGCATGGATTGACGGATGGTTTGCAGATGACGAAGGTGAACAACGGCCGTCGTCTGTGAGTCCTACCCAGAGATGGGACGGAGACGTTCAAGGTGGAGGAGGCGTGTTCGGCGTATATGTGGAAAATGTATGTGCAGGCCGAGGGAAGAGACGTCTTAACTCGGCGAATCGTCTGTGCAGGCAAAGCGAATGCTACTCACAAGCCAAAAAACAACAGCCGCGTTTTTTTCTTCTGCTTGATGCCGCTGAGGAATTCCAGGATGAAGATGTCTGTACCACCGTTCACAGTACCAAGGAAACCTGCCTGCAAGTGGAAAGAAAAAAAGGTTGTCGTCCCGAAAAGGATGAAGAGAAATTTTTAGGGGATGTAACGTCGACGACGAACCTGGAACTGTGGTGGGGTTTGGGGGTTACATGGGGGGCGTGAACATGTCGTTCGGTGAGGGGTGCGAATGCGAATGGAGATCGGTGCTGACATACTGGATGAGAAACGACCATTCGTATCTATCCGTACTGAAGACTGATAGAACCAAAGAGGTATTAGCAGAGTATCCGTCGACGTCGTGGTTATACTACCTTCATCTATGATAATCATATCAATCCCATCTAGACGTTGTGAATCGGCATGGACGCATTAAGAAACGGGAAATTTGACAGTTGGCGACGTGCGCAGGAGGTGGCTCTGGCGTCGGTGACGACGACGGCATGTAGAATACTGCAACTCTCCGACTCGTATTCTTCTGCATTTCACTCATCAACTTCATGCCAATGGTACGTGCGTCTTGTGCCACAACTCAACTCAGCCTCTTCTCTGCCAACTGTGATACAAAGAGAAAGAGGCTGGTGACACATTGACACATGGGGTTGCGGCTTAACGGTCGTGGGATATGGCCAGGATCTTCAGGGACGTTTTCACATGGATCTTCCCCCTCCAACCCCCCTGCTCTTCCTGGCCTTGCCTGGCCATGACATTGCCGTGCGGAGAAGGCAAGAGACAGAGTGAACCGGCACCAGCTAATCTCGCCAAACTCAGCCTTCAGGAGGCTCAGGTCAGGTCAATAGAACGAGGGGCGGGTTTCAGCAAAGGCCTGCCGCCCTACGAGTGGCTACCGATCGCCAGTGGTGGCTGTCAAGGCCGGAAATCCAGCGAGCGGAGACTCAAGACAAGATTGAGCACAACAACGCTGCCCAGGTCAATACGAAAGCCAGCTGTTGTCAACGTCAACCCGAGCGACTGCATATGGTGCTTTCTACGCGGCAGCGAGGAGCAATCAGAGTCGAGGAAATAACTTTCTGGCTAGTGGAAACGCCGTCTCTAGTCCAGAGCTTGCTTGGTCGTGAGCCGCCGCGCGCGACACAGGAGCGAGAGACGACCCATACTGTTGGCTGACCAGACTTGAGACTCGGACGGCCGATTGGGCAATCTATCATGTGCAGATTCATCCATGTGGAGTCTCTGGGTCCGTCAGGTGTGATCAGGGGTGGCGGACGTGGAGGGGTGATACTGGCGGAGGAAAAGGTGGAGAGGTACTATATTTCACCGGTGAGAGTCTCGTTTGAAGTTTGGTTGAAATATTCCGAACCTATCGACGGAAATTTCAGGCTCTATAGTTGGGTTGGCAATGAATCGGTTTGATCGTTTGTAGTCTGGTCAGTGGCACTATGGGGCCGAAAGAGAAAAAAGTAATTCGAGAAACACACGACAAGGTCTTTTCGGTTGTCGAGTATCGGATGCCCCTCCATTCATGGATGCCTCTATGAAGTTTTTCGGTCCAGTTTTCCATGGTGAGCCAAGATAGCGGGCGATAGACATTCGCACAGGCCTCGGTTGGAAAATGTGCTTGTCGCGACGCAGATGCTATGTGCAGGTTAGCCTCTTTCTCGGGAGCCCCACCAAGGGATCGCAGGTAGCTGAGAAATTGTTCTCACCTTCCAATTGCCGTCGTCGCCCCCAGTGTTCGAGTTTTCTCACTTGGGGGCCGCAAGTGGCTTGAACATCTGCCGGATAGGAGAGAATCGTGAAGGGCCGACGCCCGGACGGGCCAGAGCTGCCTAGTGATCGCTCCGTCTGATGTGGCCCGCAAGGGGGCTGCAGCGCTGGCGTGCGGCAGTGACGAAGAATGAGCATTTAATAATACCACAAGGGCCATTAGGAGTTTGGAGATGGCCGGCAATGTGTGCGGGAAAGCACAGGCACAGGCACCAAGCGCAGGCGCAGGCGGTACCAGGATATCTAGACGCGATGGCGTAGGCACAGGCCACCCGGGCTGGCCGTCTGGCAGTGTCTTTCAGGGTCCGGTGACAGGTTGAAAGCTGCCGTCTCGAGATCATCGGCTTGCCCAAGGCGTGGTTGACGCCTCGGCGACAGCGGGTTGGTACCAATATCGCGACTGATGGGCAACCCATGGAGCACCTCCGTCCTTTTGCGCCCCACGACAGACTTAGCACGTAGGAGGTAGACTTGGTCGAAAGCATGCCATCTAATACTGCGTGGTGCTCCACGGCAGTGAAAGCAATGGACGTTTCCATATATCGCTGTGATGCTGCGGTTGAAACAACCGAGTCCCGGCTTTGGATGATCCACTGGCAGGGCAGGCCCCGTCATGGCAGGTGCGGAAGTGGTTAGTGCCAGGGGCTTGATCTCGCAAGGTGAGCGAAAGTCAAAAGTTGTGAGAGAGCGCTGGCTGAATTCTGGGTGTTGCCAGGGCTGTTTGGGCACCACAGTCGTGTTGCACGTAGGTAGTTGAGCTGAAGGCGGAGACCTGAACTGCACTGCGTACGTATTGGTGGTACGTACGTCAACGAGGGTCTCAGAAATGGAGTCGTGATAGTTTGGGTCGTCTTTGGTTTATACGATACAGATAGTGTTGCGTGGTAGCGGCGTAGCTGAGCTGACTAGCGGTTCTGAATTGCCTCTGCTTCGGAAGCGGATGACGAAACAGGTGCCAAGCCACTTATCGCGATGCAACGAGAACTCAGTGTCCTCTACTTTGAGCCGCGGTGATTCTCGTCGGATGAGGCCGCCATGATTCTGTGCTGCTGTAGTCTACGGCACGGCAAGCCTACCGAACCGAGCTTCGACATCGAAAAGAGGGCGAAAATGAGTGAGGGGATTGTGTTGTCTAGGGACAGAGTTAAGTGTATTGAAGCCCCGCCAGGGGTGTTTCCGTCTGGTCTTTTGGATAGCATATCCGTCACCTTATTGTTGCGCCTCGGACCTTCCTTGGCTCGATCTTGACATCGGTATCTAAGTGCAAAGGAGGATGGTTCCGATTGCTTGTCTGTTGAGTTTCCCCGTCTTTGATAGAGTGCGGTAATCACGGTAGATACATGGATGACATAGGTAAGGGCGTGTTGGGAGCAGGCTGAGCAGGTATTCCTCATACTCAACAGGGTTACAGGTCACCCTGGCAGGTCGGGGATGTCTTGTCTCGCACGAGGAGAATTGTCATCCGGTGTCGTCAAAGGCCAACCCATGGCCCATGGTGCTTGATTGATGAAGTGCAGTCTGTGCCAATCCTGACAATCTGGTGGGAGAAGTTGTGTATCCTTGGGGAAGGGTACGCAGTACTCCGTAGTGCACTACGTAGTTGAGGAGGGTGAGGGGCACGGGCGAGTGGGTGAGCGGTGGCTCGTGTGTTGCAGGATGGTTGGCATCGAACCCAATCAGAAACAATAGTCTGCTATTCCTGCCGCAGCGTGGGCCAACCGTCGCGGCCTTGTGAGCTTCGCCTGTGGTAGCCGTCGATTGGTGGTGAGGCACGACACAGCGTACCTTTCGATAGGTTGTGACGGTAGAAGAGTTCCATGGTGGAAGACACTACCACGCGCTAGGTACCCGTCCTTTGGCCACCAGGCATCGTACCGTGGTAGCGTTGCTGAGATGGCTTCCCGTACTTGAGATGTGGTAGTAGGTAACTACCATGCTGTGGTAGGTATGGAGTGACTTGCAAGAAGTATCCGCACCCAAGTAGGTAGGCAGGTATGCCATGCCAGGCACCTCAGGCACATGAGCAAAGGTGCCTTGCCTTAGCTTCCCCGAGGTGCTGTGGTAGCTTCCCCCTCATCATTCTAGCTGCTGGGCTTGCATTGCAGCCAGTTCTCGTCTGTGCATGGATATCGAGATTGAGATAGAGAACAAGAGGGGAGCGTTGCCACTGTTGTTCATCATGCCATGGGCCCGCGATAGTTGTTTCTCTCGGATTCTGCTATTAGGAGGTCGTCGAGAGTATCCATCTCGTGGTGGGTTGGATGATTGATCAGCATCATCGGCCAGAGAGCTCCAGTCAGTCCTGTCATCCCTTCACCGTCAGTTTGTATGTGAGCCCGAATAGGAAGTGTAGACTGTGTGGGAGTTGTGGACTAGGGGTTCCGAAAGAGCTCAGTGAGGATTTAGACAAGGAAGTGGGAGGATGTGAACAGGCAAGGAGGAAAAGAGCAGGAACCCACTCGGGGGAAACTTGACCTTCAATGTCAAACAGCCTACTGTGTACGGAGGTCAAGCGGCGCCCCCGCTCACCACATCCCACGCCCCTTTTGAGATTGAACACGATCAGGATTCCCACCGTCTTCCTCCGCTCTTTCTCTTTCTCTCTCTGTCCTTGAACTGGAGTCTTTCCAGCAGCGTGGATGACAGCCCCAGCCCTGTCCCGTCCCGTCCTGTCCTCGCCTATGCTAGGTTTAGTAGTATCTCTGCGTAAGGTGGTCGAGTTGTTTGAGGCAAACCACATTGCCACTCTGCGAAAAGTACCAGGTAGCCCAGTAGCACCTCCACCATTGCTACACGCCTGCGAACCAACCAACAGCTGGAGAAGGCCCAGCGCACCCGAGCCGACGGATGCCACTCTGCATCTTGTCGTCGCTCCTGACACTGAGTGGTGCTTCACCAGGCGGAGGCGAGGGGAGAAACGTAGAAGCGTAGAAGCAAGAGGAGAACAAGAGAAGAACGGCCGCAACCGTCAGATGTTGCTGTCCAATCAATTCCGTGTTAATGAAGTGTTGAAAGACCGAGGGCCTGGGTTCTGAGGTGGCCTGGAAGTCTAGACTGCCTCCGCCGCACCACCAGCCAATGTCACCACCACACTCTCTGTCGTGTGTGTGTGTGTGTGTGTGTGTGTGTGTGTGTGTGTGTGTGTGTGTGTGTGTGTGTGTGTGCTGGATAGTGGGAGAATACCACAGTGGAATCGCATTTGTGGCATGAGTGCCATGATCAGGATACTTCGTAAGGTAATCCGTACTGAGAGAAGGGGCAAGTCAAGCTGGAACTGCTGGCAGGTGCATCCATAATCCTGTAGTATGTATACTACGTACAGCAAGCACATGGGCGTTATGCACACACCCCTTTCCGATGAGAGGAGCCACCCCTCCCCCTTCCTGCCCTGGAATATTGTGTACGGAAGTACGTCTATATCAGCCAGTCAATCGCATCACTTGCAGCATAGATCCCGGAAACCCTCAGCACATCCGACATTTGTTGTAGTATCGATGGATTACTAAGGTGAACTCAGCGGTACTCTATAGGGAGTAGTGACAGGTAAACTGTATGCGGGAATGAGAAGAGTAGAGCAGAAGGAAAGGAGGGAAAAGAGCAACAGAGTAGGTAACAGAGATGGGCCTGGTGTGCCGGCTGGGCCATAATTGTGTCACTCCCGTGTTCCCCTTTCATAAGAAAATAAAACAACCACAGCTGCCCCTCTACTCCGTGACCCCCCTCCCCCCCTTCCACCCCTCTTACCTCCTGGTGTGTCGCTTTCCTCCAAGTCTCCATGATCCATCCTTCCAGCTGCTTGTCCAAGGGCCCTGGTCAGTTCTTGATCGTCTTGCTCCATCCAGTCTCACTTTATACCACTCTATCCCGTGCCTTACTGCGTATCCGCTCTCCGTAAGGATACCTTACAGACCTTACTCCGTACGGATACCTGTGCAAAAGTGAGGTAAACTAAGGTGGCCAGCACTTTTATTTCTCGACAAACTTGTCACTGGATTGTCACCACACCCCCGTCGTTGCACTCTGTGTATGGCCTTTTACCCCCTTGGTCCCTGTTTTCTTGACCTGTCCTCGACTTGTCAACTTTGGGGTCCCCGTCCCCGTCCCCGTGCCTGTTCCAATCCCAATCCCCGTCTCATCCTCGTCCGAGTCTTGAGTATTGAGAGTCTGAGCCTGAGCCTGGAGGTGTCTCGACGCTTGCTTTAAACACCACCCCCTCCCCTCCATCCTTTTCAACTTCTGTTTTGTAACCCTCGTCTCGTCCAGCGCTCGCTTCTCTTCCCAACCTTCTTCACCCCGTCCATTCTTCTTCTTCTATTTCTCCTTCCCCGATAACCCCCCTCTCCTCCTTTTACCGGTTTCTCAAAACCCCCCCGCGCCTGGCCTTTTCTCCTCCCGACGTCGCAGACCAAGTCTCTCGCTTTTTTCTCAAACAAAACAAACCACAACCTTCTTCTTTCGTTGATTTGACCTGACGACCCGACGGACCTTACGCTACTACTTTTACTACCAGCTTCCACCCCGTAGTCTACTCCGTCTCGCGCCAACTAATTAATACGACCATATACCCTCTTCCGCAAACCAAAACTCAACATTGGGCATCTATCTACCTACCCATTCGGTTGACTCGAGAAAAGAGAAAGACAGAAAATATTTCCCGCCAACTAAACCCCCCGCGGGCCCTGATTCGATCTGAGACTGATCTGCTCACTTTTCTGGACACCACCTGACACACGAGCCGACCTGGTCGACCCCATTGTCTTTTGTCAATCAGTCAATCCGTGCCGACAACCTTTCCTAGGCACCACTAATTTTGGGCACACAACCGGCCGCTGCGCATTCCACAGCTCCAGCTCCTCCCCGTCGCAGTCCGTCTCAAATCAAAGAGCGGCCAGCCAGCCAGCAAAAAAGCAGCAAAAGCAGCAGCAAGCAGCTCTGTCTCTTTTCTTATTCCTACAACATTTCGGATTGTTCCGTCCCGCCGCCATCCCTCACCTAGTCAGCCAGACCAAGCCGCTTTCCGTCTACCCACGCTCCGACTTTTCACGGCCCAGCAGCAATCAGCTACGGTACCTTGACCTTTAGAGGCCTTACCTTTAGAGGCACCACACCATCACCTCCACCACCGCCCAGTGCACCCACAACCCGCCAGGCTAATTCCTCCCCCAGCCCGCTCTCGGCCATTCTCGTAAAGCTCAAAGCGCAAGCTCGAAGCGTCAATTGCTGCGACTCCGCGCTTCGCAAGAAAGGGCAAGAAAAACAAGGACAAAGAGTCGTCCACTGACTACTCACCAAAGTCACTGCCACCAAGTCTACCTTAGCCGACAAACCAAAAAAACCGACTTAAAGTCGAGTCCTCTCGCTTCGGCCTTGGCGACCCCAATCCTCTGACACAGAAAGAGTTGCAGTCGCGCACCTCCTCGTCAAAAGTCAGACGTCGACA